>NC_080112.1:54874771-55494229 GCF_950005125.1 Chionomys nivalis | reverse complement strand
CTTTGTGGTCTAGATTTTGCATGAAACAAAACTTTCGATGTTTGTCTTTCCGGGATAATATATCTTTTATTATTTTTTGATGTCAGAGCATTTTATAGGTTTTGGTTATTGTTTGTAATAGTGAGGAATCACCCTAGAGCTCCACGTGCTAGAAAAACAATCTACCAGTGAGCTGTATTTCCAGAACTTCAGGGATTTTTAAAGAATGAACTTCAGAGCCAGGCATAGTAGCACATAACTGTAATCCCAACACTTGGGATGCTAAAGTGGGAGATCTGAAAATTTGAGGCCACAATGAACTACATAATGAAATTGATCTCAACCAAATAAACAACCTACAAAAATAAAACACTATTCTCAGAGCTGCAATGGAAAGAGAGCAAGGTCCTGACAAGAGTTAACATGCAAATACTGAAGCCCAAATTAAAGAAACATCTGCACTCTTGAACAGAGGCTATGTCCTACTCTCCCTGCAGTTTAAAAATAAGCACAGTTGATGGAGGAAGGTCATTTGTCAATAAACAAACTGCCTTGGCCCATTTGATAGGCTACCCCTTAGGTGGGTGGAGTAAACAGAATAGAATGCTGGGAGGAAGATGAAGTGAGCTCAGACTCGACAGCTCTGCTCTCTGGAGCAGACGCCATGCACCATGCTCCCCTCTCCCCGGCAGATGCAATGAAGCTCTGACCCAGGATGGACGTAGGCTAGAATCTTCCCCGTAAGCGCTCCTTGGGGTGCTACATACATGAACAGAAATGGGCCAAGCAGTGTTTAAAAGAATAGAGTTTGTGTGTCGTTATTTTGGGGCATAAGCTAGCCAGGCAACCATGAGCCGGGCTGTGGGAAGAGGCCCGCAGCTCCTACTACACACAGTAGTGGGTTATAGCCTAAAAAAAGATAACTTGTTCTACAGCACTATCAGTGTACAAACTGAATAAAACAAACATGTCAGTTGGATACCTAGAATAATAATGACTCTGAAACCTGCAGAAGAAGCTTCCTAAAAGACAAATAAGATCTTCCTGATGCAAGTGCTCACGTGACCTGTGCTCTTCTCTTTTTTTTCACATTAAAAATATTAATGGTTTTATGTTCCTTGAGAATTTCATATGGGTATATAATGCCTTTTGATCAAATCCACCTTCTCTCTCCAGCTTACCCCAGACACTCCCCAACATATTATGTGCTAAACTTCAAGTTTTTTTTTAAAATAACCACTGAGTATTATTATTATTATCATTATTTTGGTTTTATTCTGACAGTTTCTCTGTATAGCAACATTGGCTCTCCTAGAACTCACTCTGTAGACCAGGCTGGCCTTGAACTCTGCCTATCTCTGTTTCTGGAATGGTGTGATAAAAGGTGTGTACCACCACCACCTGGCCATATCTCCAAACCCTTTCCTTCCTTCCTTCCTTTCTTCCTTCCTTCCTTCCTTCCTTCCTTCCTTCCTTCCTTCCTTCCTTCCTTCCTTTCCTTCTTTCTTTCCTTCTATATTTTCTTTTCTATTTTCTTTTTTCTTTTGAGACAGAGTTTCTTAGTGTAACCCTGGCTGTCCTAGAACTACCTTTGTAGACCAGGCTGTACACGAACTCACATATAGTCACTGACCTCTGCCTCCTAGAGTCTAATTATTGTCACACACACAGAGGGGGGAGCTATTCACTGGATAATTCTCTGATTTGTGGTTTTCTTTCTTTAGAGACAGGGTCTTACTATGTATGAGGTTTTCTTGCCTTGATTTTCCTAGTGTTATGATTTCAAGACATGTGCCATTATGCCCAATCCAACTTGATTTCTTGGTCTGTAAAATGGTACTTTCATAAAAGGAAAAGGGCTTTTCATAATGTGCTTAGAATAGTGCCTAGGACCCAGATGATGCTATGGAAGTGTTAGCTGTCTAGCTCGCTTTGGTGGCACATTTGTTCAGAAGATAGAGAAGAATCAGAATTACATCTTTAGCCACAGAGTGAGTCTGAAGCCAACCTCTATTACATGGGACCTTGCAGAAAAACAAAATTCTGTGTACACACTCCTTTGAGCTCAGTCAACACCTCCTTGGGCAGACCCTGGTTTTAAAACTTCTAGCAGGCAGCTTTGGGTATTAAAAACCTTCTGACCATGAAGTCCGTGTGAGATTAGAATAGCTGAATGGTTTCAATGACTCCGAGGACACTGAGATCCAGGGGTCCTTACTTTGGTACTAGTCAAATAGGTATCTCTTGGACACTGTCTTCTCCTTCAAATCATTGACAAATATCGTTTAACTTGAGAGTAATCTCTCCAAAGCCTAGCCATAGGAATCTACTTGCTTCATCTTTCAGGAACCAGTTGACGTGGAAGATACAGAGCAGTCAGATTCTTTTATTTGTGTTCAGTGCCTGCAATGGATTCTGAGGACACAGAGTTATCCACCGACACCCAGTGATGCCAGGTGAAGACCTCATAGGTGAGAGGTACCTCTTTCAGTCCATAGCCTCCAAAACTGATAGCATCAATAGAGATGCCCTCTGAGGCTTCCCAGGCTGGGTCCATGATAGCAACCAAGACACAGATTCACAGGTCTCCTTGTCAACAGGTTTCCAGAGCTTTCCTAGCCAGGAAGGTTTGGTGCCATCAAGTGGAAGAGGCTTGTCAATGTTCACCCAGTACACATCACCATCGTTGGTCTCTATCCTATTGGTGAAAAGATTGTTACCGTGGATTGTGGCCATGGTATTGGAATTGCTTGTGGTAGATTACCAAGGGCCACCCTAAAGAAGTCAGTCTCACGGTTGATGGCCCAAAGTTGACCTTCACTGTTAAACCTCATCCAGGTGATGTTATTTCCCCACAGACATTCTACTTTCCTGCCTGTCAATGCAGGCTGCATGTTAGTCAGATTGATCCTGAAGTAGGCACTGGGAACAAAGCTGTCATGTAGGAGTTCTTTTCTTTTCCCCTTTCAGGTGATGTTGCCGGAGGATAACTAATGATGACATTTCAAGGATCTTTTTAAAACTTCACTCACTACCAGTATTGCTGGTACAAGATTATATTTGCTCCAAAAGCTAACATAGTGAAAGTGTGAGCTCCTCTCTAAGGTCCCAACCTCCACTGAGAGCTCAAACAAAGGTCTTTATCTGCTAAAAAGTGAGTGAGGATATTCATCTAGTTTCTGCTATACAAATACAAAATGAAAAAGCTGATTATAAAAGCATTAATAATGGAGATTTTCAATGAAAGCACAAATAGCACAATGTTAGTTTGTTTTCTATTATAGTAAAATAGCTGAAATTAAGAATCATATAAAGAAAATACAGTCTTGGCAAGGGTACTATGGCTAAATTACAATATGAGGAATAAATGGAAACAGAACCATCAAATTATGAAAAGAAAGCCAAGAGTGTGGGTAGGAAGAATCACCTCATTATATAATCTTCTTTCACAAAAGTTAAAACAAACAAGGAGCATCATTTATCTTTTTTTGAAGGTAATTTACTTATGAGTGAATTATTTTGTCCTAAATCCAATCTCTTAACGTTTGAACCACCTTAATGATGTCATAAAGCTTTCAGTATATGAACCTTGGGTGGATAATTATCAGCCTCATTCAAATCATAATGAATACTACTCTGAGATTCATAGGAGAACATTTGAGAACATGAAACTAATCTTTGGCCTGAAATAAGGGCATCAGCTCTTTCCTACATACTTGTCACTAAGCTAGATCTTTCAAGTTATGAGAGTCTGATCTTTTATGGGAGTCTTGGGTTTTCTTAAGAATGGAAATTCTTGCATGGGGATGGATAGCAGTGTCAGGAAAGTGCTTGCAACACAGGCATGAGAACCTGTGCTTGATTCCCAGAACCTGTGTTAAATCAACAAGTATGTTGGCATGTATTTCTAATGTCAGCATTGAGGATAGAACTTAGTAATACACAGGATCAAGATATCACCATTAGTTTGGCCATTTGCTAATATGTGACTGAGTCAATTAGCCAAAAAAAAATAAGAAAAAGTAATAATTTCAAGTCAAAAGTCCATGCTGTGTATGCATATACAATATTAACTATAAATATCAGATGAGCATTTACTGTAAATATTAGACTTTATTTCAAAAAAAATTATTTGTAGTACGAGGAATGGGCCTGCTTTTGGTCCCATCCACCCAGCTAGCTTAGTCCTGAAATAATCACACAGAAATTGTATTAATTAAATTACTGCCTGGCCCTTTATCTCTAGCCATCTTCATTAACCCATTTCTATTCATCTGTGTTCACCATGAGGTCATGGCTTACCAGCATGAGTCTAACCTACGTCCGTCTCAGGCAGGAGATTCATGGTGTCTGCCACACTTCCCTTCTTCCCAGCATTCTGTTTTGTTTTCTCCACCTATCTAAGTTTCTGCCCTATCAAAAGGCCAAGGCAGTTTCTTTATTCAACCAATGAAAGCAACACATAGAAAGAAGGACCTGCTACACCATTTCCCCTTTTTCTGTTTAAACAAAAAGGAAGGCTTTAACATAGTAAAATTACATATAACAGGTATCAAGTAAGAATTACAGTTACAATATTTAGATCTATTTAAGTCTTTCATGGTATATCCTATTTGCTAGGTTCCTCTTAGTCAGCACTTGAGCAAAATAATTTTGAGAGTGGTTACAGCAACCTTTCAGGAGGGGTGGTCTATCATACCATATTGGTCTAAAAGCAATCCACAGGGGCTCATCTTCTGTGAAAACAAAAGAAGAACCTCTTTTCCAAAGCACCATATCCTTAGATCCAAATTTGGAAGTCATGATACCTTTAGAACATACATGCTGGATTAGCTTAGTCCATACAGTGAAATGTCTCTCTTACTTAGTTCCTTTACAGTCAAAAAATTAAAGAAAACATAATAATACAAAGAATCTAGAAGCTCTGTGAATTTTCCATTTTTACGTGGCTTATTTTTCTTTATATTTTTTATCTATGACTATCTGTACTCTGTCTCTTAAAGACTTTACCCCCTCTTCTTAAAAAGCATTAACTTTATTTTATGACTTTATATATTCTTTTTCTTCTCTCTCATGCCTATGTGCATTTATTCAACATTGTGACCCATTTAGAGGTCTTTTATATATGAATCTGTCTTATTGTCATGTCCTTAATCCTCTGCTGTCTTGAAGAGCTTTCAAAATGCTAAGCAGCTAGGTTGCAGCTGCTTTGGATGTTGGCTCCACCTCTCTCCAATTTCAAGATGGTAGACATACCATTTCTGCTAGTTCTGGAGCCACCAGATAGGAGCCACACTCAGCATTTTAACTCTGAGACTGAGCGTGCAGCACATAAACTCTTTCTTTCTGACTTACAGCCAAATCTGCCACACAGAGCACTGCACAGCCTGGAAACATCTCTGTGTATGGTGGCAGGAATCTGCCATGCTCTCTTGCCTGCACTGCCATCTACCAAGGCAGGAAGAGCTAAGCCATGGGCATAATCTCAGATACGTTCCTCTTGACTGTGAGTGGGCACACAAACATCCGGGCTCACAAATGTCATTGAAATACTTTATAGCTCGAATTCACAGTGGCACCACAGCCCAGGAAGCCATGTTTTAAAACCGCACAGTTTTTTTCCTGCTATGGCTGCTGAGTCAGGAAAATTTCTCTGCGACATCCTGCCAGCAAAGAGCAAAAAGCTGTGTTAAACTCTCTCTCTCTCCTTTTTAAGTCTCTCAGGTTTTTAAGTGGATTTAGTCCATCATGTTGGGTGCCAATCTGTTGTATTAGGAACGGGGGCCCAATGTTCCTGCCATTTGGTCAAGAAACTGCTCTTGCCTGGATTGTTGCATAAACTGGACATAAAAATCCAACAGAGAGAGGACCACTGAACTTGCTTAAAGGTGAGATGGTCTTTTGGGGTTCTTGCTTCATGAAAGAGTCTGCGAGACATTCTGTAGGACACAAAAGAATATGACTGAACTGTCTTTAAAATTTCCTGCTTCATGGAAAAGTCTTCTGGATACTATGGGCCTGCAGGCTGAAGATGGATGCCTCAACAGTACAAAAGAACTTTGGGTGACTGTCCAGGCAGCAATATATCTCTGCCATTCCTAGAATTTTGAAAGTTGCTTACTTCTTGTTTGCTTAGGTAATATTATACCCTTCTGGAGTCTTCGATGGAGCTGAAGAGTGGATAATTATAGGTTTCCTTATTTATGATAAAAGATAAAAGATATAAATATTGTAACTGTAATTCTTGCCTAATAACTGTTTTGTTATATGTAATTTTACTGTGTTAAAGTGAAAGCCTTTCTTTTTTGTTTAAACAGAAAAAGGGGAAATGGTGAAGGAAGCCCTTCTGTATTTCTTTTTCTTTCATTGGTTATTAAAGAAAACTGCCTTGGCCTAGTTGATAAGGCAGAACTCAGGTAGGCAGAGAAGACTGAACAGAATTCTGGGAGTAAAGTGGATAGAGATCTCTGGAGCCACCAGCTGCTTAGACCCTGCCCCTGATGTCATCAAGGTGGTGCAAGGCTGGCCCAGTGCTTGCCCCTCCCATGCCACTGCTTCCTTTGACGTCTTCAATCTGCCTGTCCACCTGGAGCCCTACTGGAAACCCCAGCCTTGTAATCATGTGACTAGTCCAAATCATTTGTCACCTCACTTCCAAGCTAGTGTCTGGAGCCCAGTATAATCTCTAGGGTGGCCAACGGAAAGACCCCCTGCACCAGTGGTTCTACATGCAGAATAAAAGCCTCAGTGACCCATAAAAAAAGAAAGCAGAGACAGGCAGATGCTATGATTCTCCTGCCTGAGAAAGATGCTGCTTAGAATCTTTTCTAGTAAGCCACAACCACATGGTGATATACAGATTATTAGAAATGGGTTAAACTAATATGGGAGAGTTAGCTAATACAAGGCTAGAAATAATGGCAAGGCTGTAATTTAATTAATACAATTTCTATGTGATTATTTCGGGTGTTAAGCTAGCCAGGCGGCGGGACACAGCCTGCTCCTCCACACCACATTTGCTGACATTCATCTCTGGATCATATTTGGATAATACAGGATCAATCTTTCCATGCTACCACTGCACAATCTGTGTGGTGCCTTTGACTGGGGACGCAGGATTCCTCAGATTTTTCTTTTTCTGTTCTTTTTCTTTTCTTTTGTCCCCTGCCAAGAAAGGCCACTCGGAGTGGCCTCTGACATCTGTGGTTTCTGAGTCACCCTGATCAGAGCCAGTCAGTCTTAAAAACTATGCCTATGGACAGAGGACACTCTCCTACAAGCCCTGTGGTGTTCACCACTGATTCACAACCTGCCTTTAGAGGGGAGATTTCTTCCTATATGCCTTATAGTATTGCTATTTTCATGGTTTCAGCTATGGGTAGCAAGTCATCCGTGTCAATCAATACAGCCTCCCCCTGGGGTGGATGACTTTTAGAGCCTATAAAATCCCAGGCATTAATGCACTGCTTCTTAGGTCTTACTGTAACTCTACAAGTGTCCTGGCAGCTCCACCTTTAAGGGGGCTTTCTTAGCCAGCAAAAGGACAAATGGAAGGAATTTCTTCAAACTGTCCCTACCACTGCTACTGATGCTAACAAGATTGGTTAGATCCACAAGGCAGATTATTTCAATTCTAGCCTTTTGCTCCCCACTGCTACTTGTGGTATGTTGGCTCAGAGACAGGGTGTATCATGCATCTAGCTCTTTCTTATTATTAAATGTAAAATCCCTGCAGCTTAGAAATCTTTTTTTCCCATACAACATGTGACCAATGTCACTTTGACTAAGGTTAGGTGACCTTACCATCAACTTAACTGAGGTCAGGTGACTTTACTGCCATCTTAACTGAGTGAGTTTTCCATACAACATATGACTGCTGCTATTTTGACTGAAATCAGGTGACCTTACCACCATCTTAACTGAGGGCAGGTGACTTCACCACCATCTTAACTAAGAGCCATGTCAGTTGACCAGTTAGGCCATCTTTACTGAGAAATTCCCTCTCTGCTTCCCCAGTGCTGACTCTGTAGTATGAGTGGTTTGTACAGTGACATGCCTTTGGTAGGGCCCACCAAGAGCATCTACTTCACACAATTCATGTTCACTCTGTTTGTGTATTTGAACATGTAACTTAAGTGCACCTCTGTTTACTGTTAAATGTTATAATACTCTGCTCATTGCATCTCATTTCAGACAATAATAAGTCACACATTTTAAACTGGTATGTACTTCTATGTCTCTTACAGAAATACTTTATATTTAATTGATCCCTCATTTAAAATATATTAAGATTTTTTTCTACTATTGTTAGTTCTGCTATTAACTTTCTAATGCAAGCAGTTTTTTCTTCTTTCTGTCTTTTTATGAGTGTAAATCTTACCTGTTAAGTGAAGAGCCAGTGCAGTCAAGCTCAGACCAAGATTTCCAGGTAGATTTTATACTGTAGTTACACCTAATAAATAACCCTCAACTTCTCAGAGATCTGGGGAATATGGCATTTAAATATTTAATTATTAAAAACCTTTTCATAAGAAAAAGAGACAGGTTGGCTCCTAGTAGCAGCACTCTACTTTCTCCCAAGAAGATAGAAGACAAACGGGCACAGAAAAATGTCCACCTGCAACTTGCTTCAACTGCCACATGCTGACCACTGGGTGAAACTGCCTTTCATCTAAACAAAAATCTTCATACAGTGGACAGAATCATTGGAATCAGCAGCCTAGCTTCTCCAGTCTGTTGTGATCCAGCTGCCCTCACTCCCCCTGACCGGCAGGGGAACTTACTTGTGGTCTGTAATTGACAAGGATGTTTGTGTTCTTTCTGGCCAGTGGGTCTCCACAGAAGGAGTAGAGGTATAAAAGGTTGCTGGGCAAAATAAAGGTTGCTGTTCTTCCACCTGAAAAGAAGCCTCCCTGTCTCAATCCTGGCACTCCTGCCAGTCTTGGCTATCCAGGCTGGACTGACTGCAGCAAGTGGAGGTTCCACTGAGATCTGGAAAGTGGGGATACATGAACGGGGTTGCTCCAGCTGCCGGCTAAATTGAGGAGCATATTGGGGAAGGTAAAGTGTTTTTATTTTTTATCCCCAGAGATAACTCTGAGGGACATCCTCCAAAAGATAAGCAAGTATAAAGAGGCGGGAGGGTGAATTGAAAGGCCTCAAAAAGTAACTGAAACTCTTAAAGCAACAAGGCACCAAAGTAACAAGGAAGACAGTCAAAGATTTTTACAGGAGGGGTTTTTAAATGTTTCAGACTGGGAATAAGCCAAGTCAGATTAAACTGAGTATGTGTTTTTTCATCCCCAGAGATGCTTTGAGGGGTGTCCTCTGGCAGATTGGCCAGTAGGGAAGAAATAAAGAAGAGGCAGGAAGGTGAATTGAGGGCCTCAAAAGATAGAATATATATGTTATTGTGTTGATTGTGTTGTCTTTTGTGTTCTGGATTGGAGAAAGACATTTGATCTGGGAACTGCTAAGAAAGGTATTTTGACTTTAAAATATGGGCCTAAGGATTTGATACTTTGGAAAAGAGGTTCTGCTTTTGTCTCCACAGAGGATGAGAACCTGTAGATTCATTGCAAATTTACATGGTTTGAATCACATAGACTCCCTGAAGTGTTGATGTAAAATACTCCCCAAGAATGCAGCACCCCTGCAACCTTAAAAGATTGTTAAAGTGGGGCCCCTTCAGTGGTTTGGGAGCAGGAGCAGCAAGCCTGCTTGTTGATGGAGCTGCAGGCTGCATTCCTGCCACCCAGCTCCCGGCCGCCTGGCTAGCTTATGCTCCCGAATAACAACACACAAATTGTATTCTTCTAAACACTGCTTGGCCCATTATATATAGCCTCTTCTTGGATAATTCTCACGTATTAATTTAGCCCATTTCTAATAATCTGTGTAGCACCCCAAGGTGCACTTACCTGGAAGATTCTAGCCTATGTCCATCCTGGGTTGGAGCTTCATCGCGTCTGCCTCAGAGAGCAGAGCTATGGAGTCTGAGCTCACTTCCCTTCTTCCCAGCATTCTGTTCTGTTTACTCTACCCACCTATGTTCTAACCTATTAGGCCAAGCAGTTTCTTTATTAATTAACCAATGACCTTCCTCCACCACCTGCTTCCCTGAGTTCTGCGCCACTCCATGCAGCAGTTTGAACCCAGAGAGAGTGTGTCTGGGGCCAGAAGACAGCTGGAGCAGAGCTTTGCTAGGCATGTTGCCCTGACTTAGTGGGTGACTGGCCTGGGGGACACCACAGTGTTGTCAGGAGTATCAGCAAACCATAGAAGATCAGCAGAAGTTCACAGACTGTGCAGACGGCTGAGACTGTCAAGCAGCAGGCTGAAAGAGTCAGCAATGCTTTGGACATTCAAAATCATCTTAATGGACATACTAAATTGGGCATATTGACCTTAAACCAACAAGTATCTCTGGTTCAGGAGCAATGGACTATCTTTGGACTTTTCAACAATTAATCATGTTATGTGAGTTACTCATGGCACTGTATTGCATGCTTCTGCTACTGTTAGGGAACTCAACCGTCATATGAGAGGGGTTTGGAATACTGCTTTTGTTAATTTTACCACCCAGTTAGTGCATGCTAGATGGTTGCAGCGCTGGTCTGGCTCCTTGGCACTGTCAGTCCTGGAGATACTTGGTTTATGGCTATGTGTCTCGTTAGCCATGGACGGGCAACCCTTTGGGAGCAGGATGCTACCTAAGACAGGAAATACTAGAGGGCTGTTCCCCATAACAGGCAAGGTATTATAAAATAAAATGGGGGGAGTTGTTGTGATCCAGCTGCCCTCACTCCCCCTGACAGGCAAGGGAAACTTCCTTGTGGTCTGTAATTGACAACGATGTTTGTGTTCTTTCTGGCCAGTGGGTCTCCACAGAAGGAGTAGGGGTATAAAAGGTTGCTGGGCAAAATAAAGGTTGCTGTTCTTCCACCTGAAAAGAAACCTCCATGTCTCAATCCCAGCACCACCCTGCCAGTCTCGGCTATCCAAGTTAGTCAAGTTAGTCTTGTCTCCCTACAGATTTCTTAGTCCACAGGAACTTCTGGAGTCTGGGAGGCCCTGCACTAAAGAGCAATGAGTAAATACAATGTTCAGTGACCATGGAGGACCCTGAGGAGTATCTGTAGTTGCCAACCAAGTAAGTTCTCTGTCATTTTTTTAATCACTAACTCAAGTAAAATTTTATTCTTCTCAAAGATTTCTGATGCATTTTGACAGCTGAGAGATTTTTTCATTTTCAAAGGACAACCTCACCAAACAAATTTTTGTAAAACACAAATACAAGTTATTAAGGAGTATACCTGCAAGTTATAAGGTTTTGAGGACAAATACCAGTTATCAAATTTCTCTATCATGCTGCCTTCCATAGTCTTAAAAATACTTTTCATTGTGCAAAAATATCTGTCACTGTCATCCTGACATAATTGTGGTACTATTTATACAATGTATATGTCTAAAACTTCGAATTTTGTTTTCTAAACTTAACTTTGTCCACTGTTCTGCCAATATCTTAAACAGGTTTAAGAGACAACAATCATTTCCATACAACATGCACTGCAGGAGCAAAAGACCAGCTATACTAGGATGTGATCAGCATCAAGCTTTTTCAGGTTCCCCCTCAACGATGCCCACAAATAAGCAGGAAGCCATATTGAGAATCTGCTGCCCCAATTCCTTTAACTTGTTGTTCCTAAACTCCTGCCTTCTTATTACAAAAAAGAGAGGGCAATGCAATGGTCTGCTCTGTCCATAAGAGGCCAGCCATGCCCACTCCCTCTCCTGTCCACCAAGGCAAACTAATCATCAACTTCCTGCCTGAGTCCCTTCTTCTTCTCTCTCTCTCTTTCTTTCTCTCCCCCATCTCTCTTTCTTCCTCCCTCTCTCCTCTCTCTCTCTCCATTTCTCTCTCTCTCTCTCTCTCTCTCTCTCTCAGACAGCTTCTGTCTCTCCCTTTTCCCCTTTCGCCTTACCCCGTTTCTCTCTCTCTCTCTGACTCTCTCTCTGCTCTTTTACCCCTCTCCCATTTCCCTTCCATACCCACGAAATAAATATACAACCTCACTCTGCAAAGCATGCCTATTCATGTCTCTGTCTCTCGCCCAACTTGTGACTCCCTGCCAGCTGCCTGCCACCACTCCAGGGACCTGCAGCGTGGTCTTAGGACCCACTGCCCACTGCAGCCACTTGGGGATCCTCAGCACATTACTAAAACCATAATATACTTTACCTATGTTTATAAGTGTTATCTAAGATATCATATGTCTACTTTGTTTTAGATATAACCAGCTGATCTTTCTATTAAAATCACCTCATTAAAGTTGTTTTCTGAAATTTGTAATAGCAATCATAATGTTAAGATTGAAGTTTGATGTAACAGGTTGTTTACAAATATATTTGTAACTAATTTAAAATTACATGTAGGTTAAAAAATTTAAAAGTTGATTCAATAACCTGAGATATAATGCTTGATATTCTACAACAATTTTTTTTCTTTTTTTGTTGCTGCTTTTGTTTCTTTGTGAGACAGGATTTAACTGTATAGTCTGGCTGTCCTGAAACTCACTCTGTAGACTAGGTTAGGCTCAGACTCACAGAGATCCACCTACCTCTGCCTCTCAAGTGCTGGGATTAAAGGGATGTACCACCACTTCCCAGTTCACAATATTTTAATAAGTATTGATCTGTTCTTAATATCTTTCAATAGATCAACATTTAAAACCTATTGTTAAATTTTAATTTTTAAAAATGTTTTCCCATTGAAAAGCTTTTGCTGTTTGGATCGACAATCATTGCTTTAATCATAAAAAGTATTCTGTTCAGAGAATGGTAGTCACTTAAAATATCTCTAATAAATTGCATAGTGGTTGTAAAACTTGTTCTACTGGACAAATATTTTTACAAAGAGAGCAACCTCAAAAGCCTCAGCCATGCTTCTGGCTGGAAATTTGAGGGATGGAGGCATGATGAGACTTCCACTTTGGGAACTGAGGAGACTGAATTGAGGCAAATGGTCCAAAATCAGTAGAAGAGAAGATGCCAGGAACCTCAGAAGTCATGCGGTTGAGCCAGCAGACAGTGTTTTTGGTGCATCTCATCTCTGCCTTCAGGGTCACTGCAAGCACCCTAATAGGCTTTAAGGGGCAGAATCCCAGGTCTGCAAGGTAGAGTTCCTGTTCAAAGCCAAAATCAAGCTGAGTGGGCCTCTGTAGATTGAAAGGATTTTTCTCCTAAGAGAAAGTGTGGGCTCAGAATCATGACCCTGCTGTCAAGCCCAAGAAACTCAAACCTTTGAAAGACATGGATAAATCCAGACCCCTCTAGCAGAAAAAAATAGAGCCAAAAATCTAAGCAGGGAGAGAAGAATCAAAAATCTAGATTAATCGGTTCAGTGACTGTGTTTCAGGAAGTAGCTGAAGATAAAGTTAGATTATAATCTTGAGAAACAAGAGTTACCCGCTTGTGATTATCACTGATATTTTTGGAACTTTTCAATGACGTCCTCCCTATCCCCTTTGGATGGTTTCTTCCCTTAAATACTCCTTCTTCCAGCTACCCAGTGTGGAAATCACTACCCCTGGGTGGGAAATGAGTTTCAGCCCAGTGCACTGGTTCCTGTCCTGTCAATAAACCTTGTGCGATTGCAGCAAGAATGGTCTCTAGTGAGTTCCTGGGGGGTCGAGTTATCCCAAGACTTTAGTGAGAGTCTCCCCGCTCCGGAGGTCTTTCATTTGGGGTTCGTCTTGGGATTGGCAACCACCCTCGTCTCCAAAGACCCACTTGGAAGTGAGACATTGTCTGTGTGTCTGTGTCTTTGTGTTTCTGTGCTAGCTGAGTTCAGGTTCTCTACTTTTGGATTTACAGTCATGTTTTTGTCGTTGTCTTTCTGTGCCCACTAAATTCAGGTTCAGGTTCTGTACTTTTGGGTTTATAGTTGGGTCTGTGTCTTTGTGATTCTGTGCTAGCTGAATTCATGTTCAGGTTCTGTACTTTTGGTTTTACAGTCATGTCTGTGTCTTTGTGTTTCTGTGCCAGCTGAATTCAGGTTCTGTACAGGTTCTGTATTTTTCTTTTCGGGTTTGCAGTGGCTCACATCTCGGGAGGAGACAGAGGGAGTGATCAGCAGACATGCTAGGAGATCATCAACTGCCACCCTGGGAGGTATCCCAGGAGGTGAGAAGGGACCCAGGGATGCCTAGGAGATTCCTGTCTGAGTGCTGCTGAGGATATGGAAGTTCTCCTGGATTGGACGAACTATTCACCCTCTCTGCTGTCTGTATTTCTGGAATGGATTTGTCCATCTCAGTGGAGATGGACATTTGTTTGTTTGTGTGTCTTGTGTGTCTTCAGTCTTTTGTTTTGTCTTACTTGTGACTTTGATGATTGGGAAAAACTGTGATGTTGACTTTGGATCAGTGGTTTTGTCTTTCTGAGTTTTGTTAGCCTTTGTCTGTGCATCTTCCATCTCTGTTTTGTCTTACACACAAGTAGCATGTTCAGTTCTCTGGTGAGATATGCAGGTGACATTTCTCAGTTCTGTAGTATGACACCCGAGTGGCGTGGTCAGTTCTCTGTAGAGACATGTGTGGATAGCGGTCTCAATTCAATAGTGGGGTAGTGGTTTGTTTGGCGCTATTGTCCTGTATGTCTGTGTAATGTGTGTTGTGCTTTTGTCCTGACTTAGACTGATGCTGACGTACTCAAGTCATGACTTCTTTGACTTTGATACTGTGACTACTTACAAGACTTCAGAGATAGGGCCATAAGCATAAGGGTATATTTCATAAAAAAAAAAAAAGAGTCAGCCTCAGTTCCAAGCACATGGCAGCATGCTTGTATGGATGGCTGGGCTATTCAGCCTTGCTCTTACAAGGTATTGAGGCTGCCAGACACAGTTGTAGAAGGCAGATGTACCCCAACAGGATTTCAAACACTATACAAAAAAAATCTGTGGGTAATCGTTATGGCCTAAAGAGGTTAATAATCTTTTCCCCCAGTGCTGCGTACCACCCTGTTCCACCCCGTGCTGAAGGATGAGTTCCTTCTGCCTGCCCTGGGAGCTGCATGACTCAAACCCCTGGTCAAAGCTGACCAAGGCTTGGCTCTGCAGGTGAAGAACTCTTTCAGATCCTATGGGTTATAAGCATTATAAATATCTGTCATCATTTATAGGGGCTGGTTACAAATTATTATTAGTTAATGTTAAAAAGAAACCTATTGCTGGTCTCAAATGTTTCACACTGGTACAGGATTTTATGTGCTGTTCTTGTTTACAAATTATTGTTGGTTAATGTTAAAAAAAAAAACCTATTGTTGGTCTCAAATGTTTCACACTGGTACAGAATTTTATGTGCTGTTCCTGTTTAAAATGTAGCCATAATCCTCACTGAGAAAAACCACAAAAAAGACTTTGGTAAGAGTTGTTGTATTGTTTAAAAAGCAAGAGAGATTATGGTATGTTGTCTAAAAAGCAAGAGAAAATTTTAGTGTGTTGTCTAAAAAGCAAGAGAGATTTTGGTTAAAAAAGTGTGTAAACATAAATGGGCCTCAACCAGTTCCCTGTGTATATTTTCAAGGTCAAACTTAAAGCAGGTAGGGAGTGGCTGACAGTCTGTCACCACAGGGCTGTCATGGCAGGTCTCCAAGGGGCCACAAGACACCCCACTAATTTGGCCAAGGTTAAGAGAGGTTATTCAGGGGCTGGTTAAACCACCATCTGTGTTTATTGAACATTTAAAGGAGGCTTACAGGCATTATACTCCCTTTGGCCCAACCTCTGAGGGTCAGCAAGCAGCAGGAACTATGTCCTTCATAGGACAGTCAGCATCAGATATTAAGAAAAGTTAGAGCAGTTAGAAGGGTTGCAGGATTATACCTTGCAGGATTTGGTTAAGGAGGCAGAGAAAGCGTTTTGTAAGTGAGAGACTGAGGAAGAGGAGAGAGAGACGGGAGGCAGAAGAAAGAGAGGACCAGAGGGATAATAGACAAGAAAGAAATTTGATAATATTTTGGCCGCAGTGGTAGGAGAGAAAGGGAAGGCAGGACCTAGACAGATAGAACCTAGGCAACAGACCAAAGATGAGTGAAGACAGACAGAGGCACCCCTTGGACAAAGACCAATGCGCTGATTGACATTGGGCAAGAGAATGCCCAAAGAAGAAAGTAAGGGCCTCTAAGGTACTGGCCCTAGAAGATGATTAGAGGGGATGGGGTTCAGACCCCCTCCCCCATGCATAGGGCAACCCTGACTGTGGAGGTGACTCCTATAAATTTTCTAGTGGACACAGGGGCTGAGCGCTCTGTGCCGAAACAACCATCGGGGAAGCTAAAGAATACAAAGACTATAGTAATTGGAACAACTGGACAGAAACAATATCTGTGGACCACCCTATGAACTGTAGATTTGAGGAGAGGACAAGTAACTCATTCCTTCCTGGTTATCCCTGAGTGTCCCATGCCTTTATTAGAAATATGATGTGGGAGTGTCATATATCAATCTGTTGATTTCATTGGTTAATTAATAAAGAAACTGCTTGGCCTGATAGGTTAGAACACAGGTGGGTGGAGTAAACAGAACAGAATGCTGGGAAGAGAGGAAGTTAGGCAGACGCCATGCCTCTCCTCTCCAGGCCAGACACGATGAAGCTTCAGCCCAAGATGGACGTACACTAGGATCTTCCTGGTGGGTCACCATCTCGTGGTGCTACACACATTAATGGAGGTGGGTTGATAAGGATGTGAGAGTTGGCCAGTAGGAGGCTGGAGCTAATGGGCCAAGCAGTGTTTATATGAATAAAGTTTGTGTGTTGTTATTTCGGGTATAAAGCTAGCTGGTGGCAGGGAGCTGGGAGGCAGGAAGTGGCCTGCAGCTCCCTCAACAGAAATAGACTTGTTAACAAAGTTGAAGGCCCAGATCAATTTACTAGAACCAGGCTGGAGGTAATCAAAGACTTTTGTTGACCAAACCAGTGACTTTTGCTCCCTCTACTGTCCTCAGTCCTGCTGCCCTACTGCCCGAGACTGATGACACCTCACCTATCCATCACTGCACTGATATTTTGGCAGAAGAAGCTGGTATGAAAATGATCTGAAGGGTCAGCCTTGGCCTGGGAGTCCGAGCTGGTATACGGATGGCAGCAGTTTCATGGTTGAAGGTAAGTGGAAGGTGGGGACAACAGTGATGGACAGGAAGCAAGTAATCTGGGCCAGTAATCTCCCTGAAGGACGTCGGCCCAGAAAGCCAAACTCATGGCTTTGATACAAGCTCTAATGATGGCAGAGGGAAAGTCTATCAACATCTACACTGGCAGCAGGTATGCTTTTGACACTGCCCATATACACAGAGCAATATACAGACAAAGAGGACTGTTACCACCTGCAGGAAAAAGTCATACATTGTCCAGGACAACAAAAAGCTCGAGATGCTGTGGCTAATGGAAATCAGACGGCAGACCTAACTGCTAAACAGGCAGCCCAAGGAGCAATCATCCTGGCAGTCAAAGAAACTAAAAGATGTGGTTAGGTCCTCCAACTAATATGTTATGGGACTCTCTGACTTGGGAGAAAAAGTAGTCAAAACCTGAAAGGCCTGTGCTATGACTAATGCAAGACACTCCATATATACTCCTGGGAAGAGGCTCAGGGGCAATTGACCTGGGGCCTACTGGGAGGTAGATTTTACAGAAATTAAGCCAGCCAGATATGGTAACAAGTACTTACTAGTTTTTATAGACACGTTTTCAGGCTGGGTAGAAGCTTTTCCTAACAGGACTGAGATAGCCCATGTGGTGGCTAAGAAGATCATAAAAGAAATCTTCCCAAGGTTTGGGATACTCAAGATAATCGGGTATGATAATGGACCTGCCTTTGTTGCCCAGGTAAGTCAGGCACTGGCCACCCAACTGGGGTCAATTGGAAATTACATTGTGCTAACCAACCCCAGAGTCAGGTCAGGTAGAAAGAGACCCTGACACAATTGGCCCTAGAGATCGGCTGGAATGACTGGACAACCCTCCTTCCCTTTGCCCTATTCCAGATTCAGAACACCCCTAGGACGATTTAAACACACCCGTTATGAGATCCTATGTGGGGGATAACCACCGCTCACAGAGTCGGGTGGAGTGTATAATCCTGATGCTATTCTTTCTAGACCTTTATTTGCCAGCCTAAAGGCCCTTGAAGTGGTGAGACACCAGATCTGAAAACAACTAAAAGACGCTGAAGACTCACAAGTGCTGCATCACTTCCAAGTAGGGGATGACGTTTTTGTCTGGCGGCATTGAGTTGAGAATCTTGAGCCTGGTTGGAAAGGGCTATACTTGGTACTCTTGAAGAATTGCAGTATCCGGGGCTTTTAACAATACCACCAGTCAGTTTGCTTGTGTTTGGGGGACTAATTATAGGCTTATTCTTACTGAGATTACAGATGTAGGGTCATGCCTGGGAAGTCCACCGGCTGCCTACAATCATTTGTATAATGAGGCTCTTAAGAGCCCTAAGACTCCTGATACCAGGTACTTGGTTCCAGGTTTAGATGAATGGTGGGCTTGTAGTACAGGCCTGACAACTTGCCTGTTGACATTGGTTTTTAATGACACCAAAGATTACTGTGTGCTTGTACAACTAGTACCTAGGGTCTTTTATCATCCAGCTAACATGCTTGAAGATGAGTTTGACAAACACCGAACTCGCTTTCAATGAGAACCCATTTCTCTGACATTAGCAGTAATCCTGGGCATCAGGGTAGCTGCCTGTGTTGGGACAGGTACCGATGCCCTAATACAGGTCCCTCAGTACTTTAATGAATTAAAATTAATTACCTTCAATAGAGAAAGATTAAGTGCTGTTCAGATTTTGATGTTACACCACTAATACAGCACTTTACAAGGTCAAAAAGATACAGAAATCTAGTTCTATGATTAGAACTAGGAACTAGGAGAAGTGGGAAGATGAAAGACCTGGATAAATCCAGACCCCTGTAGCAGAAAAAATAGAGCCAAAAATCTAAGCAGGGAGAGAAGAATCAAAAATCTAGATTAACCGGTTCGGTGACTTTGTTTCAGGAAGTAGCTGAAGATAAAGTTAGATTATAATCTTGAGAAACAAGAGTTACCCCCTTGTGATTATCACTGATATTTTTGGAATTTTTCAATGACACCCTCCCTACCCCCTTTGGATGGTTTCTTCCCTTAAATACTCCTTCTCCCAGCTACTCGGGGTCAAACTCACTACCCCTGGGTGGGAAATGAGTTTCAGCCCAGTGCACTGGTTCCTGACCTGTCAAAAAACCTTGTGTGATGGCAGCAAAGATGGTCTCTTGTGAGTTCCTGGGGGGAAGGGTTCGAGTTATGCCGAGACGTGAGTGACAGTCTCCCCAATCCGGAGGTTTTTCACCTTGAGTACCAAGTAAGGAAGTTTGCCCAGATCATCTTTTCTGAGACTCAGAAAGGTGTGGCTTCCTACGGAGACTGGACCTGAATCTGAGGCATTACTTGGCTCTGGAAAAGAGTGGGACACAGCACTCTGAGATCCAGGACAAAGCTGTCAACCTGTGTAGTAAATCTAGACTTCCTCTTAAAGGACTGAGGCAAGGGAGGGTTATGTGTGTAGCTTGCAGACTTGGGTGCATGAGGGGCAGGAGCTCGAGCTTCACTCTCCCTAGGTAAGACTTGCTAGACAGAAGTTGTGCCCTTGTGTCCTTTATTATCCCCTTAAAACCCATGGTGGTGGGGGTGGGGGGTGGGGTTGAGTTCCTGGACAGCAAAGGAGTATGGCTGAAAGCTGAGAATTAAGGCCTAAATAGAAGAAGAATTGCATGCAACCAGGGGCAGGACATGTAAAATGGGGGAGAGGAGAAGGCAGGTTCAGGTAGTGCATGGAGGAGATGGAAGCACAGGGAAGTGGAAGTGGCATGAGTTAAGTGGGGCTTCAGAGGTACAGGTTTTAAGGTCTGCACGAAATAGCCGAAACAAGGGGAGGCAGTAGGAATTAGTGTCTTAGGGAAGTACAGTAAGGAAACCAGACTCTCCACTAAATTTCCTCCACAACAGTCTGGTTCCATAATAACCTGTCCCTGCTGTCACTCTTCAGAGCCCGCCCCTGACCGGATATGGTTTACCCTCTCTTCCTGTGAGGAGGGGAGGAGCTGGGACTTAGCTGCCTATGCTGCTCAGGCCCTGCTGCTGTCGAGTTCTCAAGAGGTCTGCAGTCAAGGTAGGGACTCTGAATGTGTACCACGGGGAATTATGTCTGGAATAATCACAGGATCTGTGCTAGCTCTCACTCAGTCTTGCCCTGGGAAAATATGAGGTGTCTTGTAGCTTTCTATGCTTCTGAGAGGAAACGGGGACCCCCACTCTTAGAAGGTAACTCTGATTCTGAAAATGGTGTCCTCGTAGGTCACAATTAGAGCCAGCCTTTGACTTTAAATGGTAAGGCAAGAACCTTGAGCTGAATTCTCATCCACCATGAGCTGTCCTGTCCCTGGGCTCTAAAGTGCCCTGTGGCGGAGTACACAAGCAAAGGAAATCTATAGAACTTCATCACCAGCAAAATCAGTAGTTAATATTCAGTGGAATGAAGAACCAACTTCTGCGAGCTCTGTACTTATTCTTTTTTTTCCCTTAGAGCCAGTGTTTCTCTGTAGCTTTGGAGGCTGTCCTGGAACTAGCTCTTGGAGACCAAGGTGGCCTCAAACTCACAGAGATCTGCCTGCCCTTGCCTCCTGAGTGCTGGGATTAAAAGCTTGCAACATCACCGCCAGCACTCTACTTATTTTTAAATGCCTGTGGTAGCGTTTGAAACCCATATATCAGAAAAATACACGGAAAGCACGGGGTTGGTCATGCCCAACACGGACTGGTAGGAGGTCTCAAAGCAGGTGCCAAAAGAGATACATTGAGGATTAATATAGCCACGCCCATCTCGGGGTGGTCAGAGGAATTGCCACGTGCAGAAGTAACCCAGAGGCTTTGGTTAGCCACTCCCATCCTGTGGGAGTCAGAGAAAAGAATAACTCTGTAGCCACTCCCATCCTGTGGGTATTGGAGGAAAGCCTAACTGTGGGAGCCACTCCCATCCCGGGAAATCAGAGAAAAGCCTAAGTCCAGTAGCCACGCCCATCCTGTGGGAGTCAGTAGAAATCCTACCTCTGGTAGCTACTTCCTTACTGTGGAGTCAGAGAAAAGCCTAACTCTGGTAGCCACTCCCATCCCGTGGAAGTCAGAGGAACTCCTAACTAGACTAGGCATGTCCATCCCTTGGTACTCAGGGGGAAGCCTAACTTGGGTGAGCAAGCACATTCCCTTGAATTATAGGAATCCTAACCTATTCAGTCACGCCTAGTGTATGGCAGTCATAAGGAACACTATGCCAGAGATAACTAGAAACTTTTTTTTTCTTTCGTTTTTTGAAATAGGTTTTCTCTATAGCTATGAAGCCTCTCCTGGAACTAACTCTGTTTTCCACACAGGATTGCCACATGCAGAGATCCACGTGTCTTGCCTCCAGAGAGGTCAGAGGGACATAAGGTTGCGTGCACCCAGCTGTCTGGATGCTTTTTTTTTTTCTTTTTGGTTCTTTGGAGACAAGGATTCTCTGTTAGCAGTCCTAGCTGTTCTGTAACTAGCTATTGTAGAGCAGGCTGATGTCGAACTCACAGAGATCCACCTCCCTTTTATATTCTCCCAAACTACAATTAAAAATCAGAAGTGAAGCCCAGCAATGATGGCACAAATTCCAGCATTTGGGAGGCTGTGGCAGAGGGATCTCTGTGAGTTTGAAGCCAACCTGGTTCTACAAAGCATGTTCCAGGTTCCAGCACTACTAGGGCTATTACACAGAGAAACCCTGTCTTTGAAAAAAATGGAAGAAATTAGAAATGGAAGGATAGAAGAGAACACAGCTGGTGTATAGTGTTTGCTTAGCATTCGTGAAACCCAAGGTAAAACGGCAAACATGGCAAAAACAGTTGATATTAAATAAAAATAAATGATGTGGAAGAGTTAAAGACTCCTGCCAATACTCTCATGTTCTGTTAGGAAGAAGTAATAGGATAATGGGAAATTGACCAGGAGGAGCAGAATAGGAAGAGAGGAAATACAGCAGTGGTTGAAGGAAGCTGGGAAGATTATGATGCTAGATGTGCATGTCGGGAACTTTACAGCAGTTCCCATAACTTCACCAAATCAGTGCAGACAAAGAAACAGGGTCAGTTTCAAATGTCTGAGCAGGATACTCACATCCTGGCTGATATTTAAAATGTCCTGAATTAGGAGCTGGAAGTGTGACAGCTCTCTGTGCTCCTCTGAGCCTATTCTCTGAGAAGGCACAGCCTTGGTCTCCTATAGGCCCACCTTAGCCTTGGTCTCCAGTACCTAACATCAGTGAAGATATGTGGAGGTGAGGGAATCACTTCGAAAATAATGGGGCCACTGCAAGTCAGGCTCTATAGTGTGACTTGGACTTATACACCTGTCGTAACTAGCCACAGGCTCTGTTCCCAGGGCGTTGTCAGCACAAGAGGGCAATGGTATCTTGTGAGATTCAGCATCTCCATCATATTGTGTTTGTGTTTTCTCCCAGGGTGCATCATGGTTTTTGGTATTTCTCTTTATTTTTTAAAGTCAGTTTGTGTGTGTGTGTGTGTGTGTGTGTGTGTATGTGTATAACTCTATTTTCCCCAGAATTCACAATGTAGACCAGAATGACTTTTCCTTTATGAAAGTCCTCATGCCGGTACTTTCTAAGTGGTGTGATTATTTTTGCGTTTGACTTTTATTTAATTTGTGTGCTCTGTTATTATATCATTTCCTGTCTTCTCTCTCCATCCCCACCCATTCCTCCCAAAGAGGTCTCAAATCCACGGCCCATTTTATAATTAATATTGTTACATATGTGACAATATATAAATACATACATGTATTTTATATATTGTTTTATGTAACAATAATATCAATAGTGTAAGTAATGAAGATGATAAACATATGTATTAATATATAAAGCCGTAAATACAGTCTAATACGTCCATTTAGTGTTGCTTACATGTGTATGGTTTTAGGACTGAGCGATTATGCCTACAGAAGACTGAATCTCCCTCTTGTAACAGCCACTGTCTACAGTAGTTCATCTAGGGGTATGGCCTTGTGAGATTTCACCATTCATGTTATGTGAATTGGTGTTGTCGTTCAAGTTCAAGTCTCCTTTGGGCTTCCATTCTCATGGATTCTGTGAAACATTACAGCAGCCTAGTACTAGATGTGAGTAGAATTGAGTGTGTTCAAACACCAGAGAAAGGCAGCCATCCTTTACTTCACAGTATATATAAGGTGACGAGAGGTGAGGAATACAGGGAGTGCTTAGAACACTGATGTCATTATAATGTGTGAGACAAGGAGAGGAAAGAATTGCTGAAAGCCTGAGTTCTCTCAACATGCTCAAAGTGTTCATAGTACGCTATTTTCCTGATTCAGGTATCTCAGTGACCTGTTCTACTACCAAGACTCTGTCCTGCTGTCCCTGAGGCCAGCCATCATGCCAAGGGGACAGAAGAGTAAGGCACGTCCTCATGAGAAACGACGCCAGGGGCTCAAGGATGCTCAAGCAAAGGAGGCAGAGAAAGCAGAGTCACCTGCTGACTCTGATCAAGCTTCAGGAGATGCTAAGCCAAGCACTTCCACTGCTGACTTCCCACAGCAGTCTGAATGCTCAGCACCCAGCAGCACTGCCAGCCAGGGAGTGACCCACGGAAGGTCTGATAAGGGTGACCAGGGCCAAGGGGATGGAAATGAGTGTTCCTCTGGCGCTTTACTCTCCACTAGAAGCATGCAGATGGATCTTATGACAAGGAAGACGGGAATGCTAGTGGAGTACATGCTCCTCAAATACAAAGTGCAGCAGCCCATGAAGAGGAGAGAGATGCTCAAAGTTATCAACAAAAGGTCCAAGGAACACTTCCCCGAGATCCTCAAGAAAGCCTCCTATCGATTGGATGTGGTGTTTGGCCTTGAGCTGAAAGAAGTCCAGCCACATGGTCAAGCATATGAGCTTGTGAGCAAGTTAGATTTCGAGGATGATGGAAGTAGGAGCCATGAGCTAGGTGTTCCTACCAGGGGCATTCTGATTGCTCTCCTAAGTGTGATCTACCTAAATAACTACCGTGCTGCCGAGGAGGATGTCTGGTATTTCCTGAATGTATTAGGAGTCTATGATGGGATCATACATGTCTTCTTTGGGGATATCAGAAAGCTTATCACTGAAGATCTGGTACAGGAAAAGTACCTGGTATACCGTCAGGTTCCTAACAGTGATCCTCCATCCTATGAGTTCCTGTGGGGCCCGAGAGCCTATGCTGAAACAAGCCAGATAAAGGTGATGGACTTTTTAGCCAAGATCAGTGAAGCCTTGCCTGGGGTTTGCTTATCTCGTTCTGAGCATGCTTTGATTGAAGAGGAAGAAGTCCAAGCTGCAGCCAAGTCTGGCACTAAAGGCAAGGCCAAGGGACGTACTAAGACCAAGTTAAGTCGTCCTACTCACAAGTGAGGTATAAAGTAGCCTGTGAATTATTGATGAAAAGGTCTGTTCATATTTTTGCAAAGAAGCTGTTGATAATCTTTTGGGGGTCTTTTAGCAAAGTTTTAACTTGGGGTTAAATGTACACAGATTAGTTTTGTAGCCAGTTCCTTCACTGCTGTTTACCAAGTTGGGTGCTCAAAGTTTTTGGATTGATTTAAAATACAGTTTACAATTTGACATGTTCTAAGGATTTGACGATGTTCATAAGATACTCTGGAATTAGATTAAGAATATGGTGTCTGAAATATGAAAGAGAAATATTAAAGTGTGTTATACTTTTCAGTGAATATTTTATTTTAGTCCTTGTGTTCTTGGCGTTGATGTCAGGGATGTATACTGACTTTTCTTTCTGATATTAAAATATGTTTGAGAAATTAGCAGAGAAGCCGACCTTTTTTTTTTTTTTAAAGGTTCATGGTTTAACCGAACACACACCGAGTATCTACTCTTGCACAATTGTCTCCCTGTGTACAGGACATGTTCGATAATAGAAGCAGGAGGTCTGGATAATGCAATGATAGATTGTATAAGAAACTCTCATTATTGGACAGAGTGGAATAAGATCTCTACTTCCTAAAGAAACAGTTAATGGGGTGATGTCTTCTTTAACAAATAATATTTTCCTATATCCATTACTAGTTATCTTCAGGGAAGAAGGTCTTGTTTTTCCTTCTTGTTCATGGCCTGTCATACAGCACTTTTTGTAGATCTTTTAGGCAAAGTGTTAAGAAAAATAAGGATAATCATGAATTATATTAAAATGCTCACATTAATAAATGACACTTTCTGATAAGTCAGTATAAGAGCTATTTAAGCACAGATTCTCTGTATCATACACATGTATCCCCATTATATGAGAAAGAACTTGTTAAAATCACTTCTCAATAGATAGCAAGACTTACAAATCTACCTATTCCCGTATTTACATGGCTAGTAAGTGAAAGAATTTAGATTTCATGTGCTTAAGAGACAACACTTTTACATTCCTCTTATATTTAAGCACACTGTGTCTCTTATATCAGTTTTAAATATTATTAAATAAGTGTTAATTGCTTTCACTGCTTCCAGGTCTAGGAGATATATGCCATTTTCTGGCCTCTTCAAGCACCTACACACACAAGGCATACACCTATACCCATGGAAATCCCATGGGATATCAGAGCCCCATGTGCTGTGGGATAATGCTCTTCCACCCACTAAAGATTTGTTACTTGCACTGGTTTAATAAAACGCTGATTGGCCAGTAGCCAGTCGGGAAGTATAGGCAAGGTGAGCAAAACAAGAAGAATTCGGGGAAAAGGAAAGGCTCCTTCTGCAGTTAACACCCAGTCGGACAGGAAGCAAGTTGAAATGCTGCATTGGAAAATGTTTCAAGCCACGTGGCTGACCATAGATAAGAATTATGGATTAATTTAAGTTACAAGAGCCAGTTAACAATAAGACTGAGCTAATTAGGCCAAACATTTTATAATTGATATAAGCCTCCGTGTTGTGTTGGGACTGAACAGCTATGGGACCCGCTAAGAGAGAAACTCCTGACTATGAAAGGTAGCCTTAAGCATGCAGGGCTAGTGGTAAGCAGCGGGCAGTAGGACCCATAGGAAACTGTAGTACGAACCCAAGAACCTCTGTGGGTGCCTGAGGGGGAGCATAAAGTAAGGGCTCCTCAGGAGAGGAAGCTAAGCCAAGACAGATAGGACCTGGAAATCCTAGTGCTTCCTCTGAATTATTAGAGCTGGAATTCCAATCCAAGCTCTGTCCTGGCATGGAGGCTAAAAGTCTCAGGCAAATGGCTTGTTCGTCAATTAGTGCTCCAAAAGTTGGGAACCAAATGAAGCATGATTAATAAAAGCTCAGAGGGAGAAATTAGGGTTCAACTTGAAGACCGAATAGCAAATCTGTCAACCACTGGCTCTTTTTTTTTCTTTTTTTAAATATTTATTTATTTATTATGTATACAATATTCTGTCTGTATGCCTTCAGGCCAGAAGAGGGCACGAGACCCCATTACAGATGGTTGTGAGCCACCATGTGGTTGCTGGGAATTGAAATCAGGACCTTTGGAAGAGCAGACAATGCTCTTAACCTCTGAGCCATCTCTCCAGCCACTGGCTCTTAACCTTGACCTCAGTCTGAAATGGCAATCCTGCCTCTAGGAATCTCAGAATGAGACTGTAACTGAGAGCTGTCTCCCCATTCTATAATCCTCTTTAGTTCTGGGATGAAAGGTGTGCACCACTGGGATTAAAGTCATGCATCACCCAGTTCCTATGGCAGCAAGAGTGGGATTAAAGTGTTATTGTGGCCTGGTCTGCAAGACTGGCCAGTGAGACCATTTTACTCTCTGAACTTCAGGCATGCTTAATTTATTAAAATACAAATGAAATGCTGCTACACCCAGGAGCAGCTTTCTCAGGTCAGGTAAGAAAGGAGTGGTGAGCTGTGATAAGCACAAGATAATAAACTGAATGAGGATCATGTAAGACCCAAGTATAACAGAAGTGCTCAGAAAAGGCACTTATTCTTCCGTGTAGAATTTTTTCTCAGTGGTAGGACCTTCTGGATTGATAGCAATTGGCTCAATTGAACAGAGTGTGTTGTGTGAGTGTGTGTGTGTGTGTGTGTGTGTGTGTAATACTGCCTTATTGAACAGAGTGTGTTTGTGTGTGTATATACTGCCTAACTGAACAGTGGGTGTGTGTGTGGGTGCACGCACACTTGAGCATGTTGGTAGTACTGCCTAATAAGAGTCAACATGACCCCAAGTGTAAATGAGGGGAATAACAGAAAGAATTATGAGAGTCATAAATATGGTAACAGTGAATCATGTTCACTTCAGTCTGGGACATCACAAGGTCTGGAAAAATACGAGAAATGTGTTCTGTATCAGGTTCACATGGGCTAGCTTTCTACTTTATACCAGAAACCTGAAAACTTCCCACCCACATACCTCTTTCACTATAACTCACCCTGGGAACTCTTGGCAAGTGAACTACAACAAGGCAAATTTCTCTTCTATCTAGAGAGTGTCTTAGATTTGAGGCTGTTGGAATGACACTGAAGGTCTCAGATAAAGTCAGAGTATAGAAGAATAATATTAGAAATCATTTCATTGTTTTTTTTATTTCAGTCATGTTTCATTCTACTACAGGTCTCTGGGCTGTCCAGTTGCCGGTTCCTAGCCATAGTGTGTGCCTCTCATAGTGTGTGCCTCATGCTAAACCAAAGAGTAGTTGGCCACCATTGCCCAAGCACAACTTGCAGACAGGATAGACTGTAGGTCGGGGTTTTGTGTCTGGGTTGATGGCCAGGTTTCTATTTCTGGAGCCTGCGGAGTAAAGTCTCATACCACTTTCATGTCCAGAATTATCAGAGAGGATTCCTTTGGCACCAGATGGGAGCAGGTTCAGAGACCCACAGCCATATATTTGCAGAGAGACTAATTTGGAGGTCTTCATACAGTTTCACCCGTAAGAGACTGGGGAACTCCAGGGATTAGAGGAAAGATTATAGCATTCAAAGAGAATGGAGGACAACAGGAGAACATGACCCAGCAAATCAGCTAAGCAGGGCTTATATGGGCCAACAGAGACTGGAGTAGCAAGCACAGAATCTGTATAGATATGTGTGAGGTCCTTTGCATATATGTAATGACTGTTTGCTTGATGGTATTGTATCCTGTTTTGTCCTATTTGGCTGTCATCCTTTGGAATCCGTCTCTTTTCTGAAGAGGAAACCTCGGTGGAGTGAATCTGTGGGAGAATGGAGGAGATAGCTGGGAGGAGTGAAGGGAAGGAAAACTGTAGTCAGTATGTATTGTATGAGAGAAGAATATTTTCAATCAATGAAAGAGGGGGGGCTTCCAATCCAGTTGTGTAAGAATTTTCTTCCAAGAAAAAAAAATAGAAGAGAATAAATGACCAAATAAATTAGTATACAAATCCCTTATAAGCACAAACAAGAATGGAGATATGTAAATACACTTCATATGAAAAGAAAAAGGAAGCTTGCCAGATTAAGTCAGGGGTTAGGTAGTTAAAAATATGTATGAACATGTATCTCATATTGGTGAGTGACACTCCGAATCCTCTCTATTGTCACCATCTGGGACAGAAGGTAATGTCAGGCAGAGATCTCTGTCAATTTCCACTTCATGTGAACCGCACAGTTCACGGCTTGGTTCTAGGCTTGCGTCTCATGGCACCACAATTGGATCTATGAGGACTGAAGATTCTTTTAATGGAGAACATTCTTTGGCTTTCCTGTCATGAACAACCTATTATAAAGCCTTGATCTTTTCACAAATTCATTCATTTATTATGTAGCCAGGAAATACCTTTTCTTCCTTCTGCCTTGTGGTGTGCAGGAGGCACAAGGCTCATGCAGAGGACATACCTTAATATAAGGATGGGACCATGGCTACTGAATGACTTAGTTGGTACATTTCACGTGGCCCAAAAATGAGCACCTGAATTCAATCCATAAGCACTCATTTTAAAATCCAGGTGCTGCGATGGTATCTTGAATCTAAGTGTTTCATAGGTGTGGGATGCCCTTCTGTAAGTTGTGAATATGTTTTATTACCTTTGTTTAGTAAATGGGATGACTGGCCAATATCCAGACAGAATAGAGCCAAGCAGGAAATCCAAGCAATCATACAGAAAGAAGGAAGGAGGAGTCAGGAGGTCACCAGCAGACTCTGGAAAAGCAGGAAGTAAGGAAACAATCCAGGAGCCTTGTTGTAAAATATCAAATAGTAGAAATGGGTTCGTTTCTAAGTAAGAACTAGTTTGTAATAAGACTGAGCCACAGGCCAAACTTTTATAATTAATGTAATTCTTTGAGTGTTTGTTCGGGAACTGGTGAGAAGGAAAGAAATCTCCTCCACTGACACATACCCTTTGGCTTAACTGGCCATCCTGACTAACCAAACTAGTGAGAGCTAACATAGAAACTCTGTCTCAACAAATAATCTGGGAAGCACTTAGTAAGACATCAAGGTCACTTCTATCCTCTACACATGTATTTGAAGACAGTCAAGTATCTTTAACATTTAACATACACTCAAAGAGGGAAGAAGTAGAGTTTCACCAGGAGGCAAGTCAGGGATACCTAGGCAGGGCCTGAAAGGACAATATCACTTAGTATCACAGAGTCAGAAAAGTCTATCTGTTTTTCATTATCACAGCATGAAACTGTAGAACAGAGGTGTCAAATGTCTCTTGTCATATCTTCCTTATGTCTAAAACAAGGACATAAAAATCCTGATTGAAAATGGCAGCCATGAGACAGCAGAAGGGGAATATCTTATACACATGGCAGTCAGAATTTCAGGTTCTCTCCATTCATTACACAACCTCTGTCACTTGAGGAGAACAGGGCTGGAGAAACCAAGTGTAAATGTAGAGACTGCAGTCCAGACAGTTTGAGAACTTGTGCATTTTGGGAACACTGTTGCTAGCTGACAGAACAGACAATACTTCATAGTGTGAGGTAATCTGAAGCCATAGTATTCCAGTCCAGCTGCAGACTTACCCCATGTCTATTTTCAGTTTTTTTTTTAAAACCTTTCCTGTGACCATGCCAAGCTTTTAGCTTAGGAATTTTAGGAGCACCTGATGATTAAAACACTAAAGAGAAGAGAGACTTGTTCCCTCCCTCCCATCCAAAAGAACAGAGGTAAAACATCACACACTGTGCAATGGCTACATAGAGAATCCAAACAAACATACCCCATTACTGGGTCAGAAGGAACATTATTGGCTTGCGCGGGAATGCATATTTGAAGAATTGTTCACCAGTGACTTAGGGCACCTCATGTTTGGGTAAGCAGACAGGATAATCCCAAAACCCAGTGGGAGAAGGAGATTATTACATATAATCTGACAAAGTTAATTCAACAAGCAGCTCACAAAACTGACCCCCGAAACATTCCTTAGCTGTTATATACAGGTAACTTTTCTGGATAGAAGCAAAATATGCATGCATGCGTTCATACATACATGTATACATACATGCATGTGTATATGAACAAAATGTCCAAAAAGGGGGAAGTGTTTGGAAGTTTGAAGATAAATTCCCATCAGATTCTAGGATAGCTTTAAGTGTGATAATTATTAACTTGCAAGTATTTGGGGGGAAGGAATATATACAGATAACTACCTATAAAGTGGCTTATCATGCACACTTTCGAAATTCTATGCAATGTTTTAAAAATAAATCACGAAGAGCAGCCTGCTTTAATTAAAGTGTGAAATATCTGTTAACAATAATAACATATATAGGTAATTCATTCTAAAAAAGAGGGTGAATTAATACACATAAAATATATGTGCTAAAAGCTGCTAAAATAAATAAATAAAAATTGTATCGATTTTATATCATACGGATAAATTATAAAATAGCTCATCTCTTTCTCTTTCCTTGTTTCTTCATGTCTCATGTCTTACTGTTTTCCTTGAGCAACTGTTTTCTTCTTTTAACTCTCTTACTTATATTACAGTGTCTTTACAATTCAAACCAGACCTAAATTTTTTTCAGCCTTAAAGCCCCAAATCTTTGGCCTGAGACGAGATCCTTAAAGTTTGGGAGGGCACTTCAGACTATAAAAGATAGCCAAGTGCAGCTAGGTCTGTGTCCCCACAACAGCATCTCTGAGGATTTATGCTGAAACCCATCTTCAAGCATTGTTGGGGAGTTTCCCTGTCTGTCATTTGAAGGACCAATCCTTCTAGACTTCAGTTCTGTTTTCCTTTGCTTTTGCTTTTCCTAACATGAAACCCATTGACTATCTGAGTGTCACTAATATCACAATAGACATTACCTAGTTCTATTCATGGTCTGCTACTGCATCTGTATAGTACCACACTGCTTTCTGAAGAATATCTTCATAAAACCTGATTCCTGCTACCTCATGTAACAGGTCTGGCAGATATAAAGATTCTAAAAAGGTATACACAAAATTGGGTATAAGGCTAATGGGGTTTTTCCAGGTATTCCATTCTGGGGAAAAGAAGAGAACCAGTCAGAGGGGTTATTTTCTCTATGTGAAAGAGATTCAAAGAATTCTAGCAACTACTTCTCAAGTCACCTTACATAGACTAAAACCCAAATACTAATGAGTCAATGATGGGTATAACCACTCCTTGACCTGGAAGGCATGGATCTTCATATATGTGGCTCCCCATTCAAATTTTGTTCTCACTTCAGTACAATGAAGAAAGACTTGAATTTATAAAATATCTTTATATACTCCACTTCCCAATATGACTGAGTTGAATCTTTGCTTTCTGCTTTTAATTTGTTTCTTTTAATTTGTGTGTTGTGAATGAATCACCAGGTGAGACTTAGCATGAGTTTGTGACCTCAGTTTACCTGCTAGAAAGCAGTCTAGGACACAATAAAAAACAATTTTCCTTCCTCAGCCATTCATAAAGAGAGAAATAGAGAGAAGTTGCGATGTCTATAGGAAAAATTTAACCTTTTGATTTTTTGTGTAACTATGCCTTTTCAACTTAAAGAAATAGGATAAACTTTCTAACTTTTTTGTAACTTGGTGCACCTAATTTAATGTACTTGTGTCATATGGCGATGATATTTGTTGTGTATATTTTAGTTGTTTTCATATATTGTTATGTCAAAGGTTTTAACACTCCCTGTTGACATCCGTTCTCTTTTTAAATTAGGTTTTGTTATGTGCTAAAATTATTATTTTGGCATGTACAGTTAAAACATATGTGCAGAATCAAATTTAATGATTTTGATCATGTCTTCAGGACTGATTAAGGCATACAGTCTTATAAATTTGAATGCAGTAACATCTTATCACCTATTGAAGTGATATCTTTGAGAATATTAAATGTTTCATAATCCTTTAATAATATATACATATATTTTGATGAGGATTTCCTTCCAAAACAAGTTGCAGCTTATATAATATGTAACATAAAATTCATTTGATTTCTTCAAAATAAAAATATAAAAATACAAACTCTAAAATTTTTATTAAGATTGGACTATATTAACTAATAGATGGGTAAGTTTACTAAAAATATCTACATTAAATTCCTTTTCATAATGAAGACTGCATAAAATGTCATCCACTGATTATGTTTAATATCTTGGTTTTTTAAAATAATCCTTTTATATAAACTATCTGCATGTTGTTATGGTTTCTGTGTGTAGTTATGGTTTATTTTTACATAATATACGTACTGTCACATTGGATTATAAGTAAAAGTTTATGTAGACTGCAATTCTTAACTTAGTTTGTGAAAGGACAAGAGAGTGAAGAGTTTCCTCAATCTTGTATTCTTGCTGAGGCCTTTTCAGGTTTAAGGAGAACTCAGTCTCCTTGTTAGAGATTCCCATGGAAAATGTCCCAACTCTATTCTAGGACCCAAGGCCAAGACACCCCAGCTAACTTACTGTAGCTTCTGCTACACTGCCGGCTTGTGAGAACATCCTTCTCTAGCTAACAGCCTATCTTGGCTTCTGTTAAGCTGCTTGTTCCTTCAAACCTTCCCCTGCAGCTGCACAGCGAGATACCAAGATGTGGGTTTTTCCTTTAAAAGTCTCTTGCTCTAACTGTTCAGTGTTATACTTGGGTGTTGAATATCTGAATGTAGCCTGAGACAGTTGGAATACAGACTTTGAATTGGTTGTAAACTGTGTCTGGGTGATCATCATTGGTATGCTCCCCCATAATATTTTGGAGATTCCCAGTAAGATCCCCATAGAGTGGACTTAGATATTTAAGGGGACTCAGGCTCCTCAGGAGTGGAGAACAGTGTACTGGCTGGAGAAGAATTTTAGTGGGTGTGCATCTTGAGATCTTATAAGGTCCTCTCATGTACCACTAAAAAGAGCTATGGATATTTCCTACTGCTTGTGTGTTTAACACATTTATAAATATATAAATATATATATATATAATGTATGATGTATATAATAATGTACCTACTATTCTCCAATCTATTTGGCACACAGGAATATGTGGATGGTAAGAAAGAAGTTTTCTACTTAAATGTATAATTCAGAAACGTAGAAATAATATTAGAATTTTTTTATTACTCAGATACACATTCGAAAATAATATTTTTATTCATAATAAATTTATTTTTATTTATATAAATTTGTATAAATTATATAAAATAAATTTATATAAATTTATAATGAATATTATTATAATATTTTCAGTCACAAAGATAGCTAATTTTAGTCCTCAGAATAATTTCAAAACAAAGTGGTGAGGCAGGACCGGGTGGCGGAGGCACCGGCAGGCAGGCCCAGGCGTCGGAGGCACCGGGAGGCAGGCCTAGGCAGCGGAGACACAGGCGCGCAGGCAGTCCCGGGTGGCGGAGGCACCGGCAGGCAGGCCCTGGTGGCGGAGGCACCATCAAGCAGGCAAGTCCGGGCGGCGGAGGCACCGGCGGGCAGGCAGGCCCGGGCGGCAGAGGCACTGGATGCAGGATAGTGCAGGCAAGAAACAGTGAAGCCCACACTGAGAGCAGATTGCCCCGCTACAATTAAATCAAACCCAATAGATAGCAACGGTAAGAGGAGATGGGCAGACGCCAAGGCAAGAATTCACCCAACAATCTGAAAAACAACATGAAAACACCAGGACCCAATGATCTTACAACACAAGGACTTGAACACCCTAACACAGGAGAAGAGGAAAAAACTGACTTTTTGAAAGCAATAGAGTCCCTTAAACAACATGTAAAAAACGCCCTCATAGAAATGGATGAGAAGTATAACAAAAAGTTTGAAGAAATGAGTAAATACGTAAATGATACCCTGGGAAGCCAAGAAAAAAAACGATCAAACAGGTAATGGAAACAGTCCAAGAATTGAAAACTGAAATGGAAGCAAGGAAGAAAACACAAACTGAGGACCAGCTGGATATGGCAAATATAGGTCAACGAGCAGAGACTACAGAAACAAGCATAATCAATAGAATACAAGAGATAGAAGAATCTCAGATTCTGAAGACACCATAGAGAAAATAAACGGACTGATCAAAGAAAACACCAAAACCAACAAATTCTCATCACAAAACATTCAGGAAATATGGGACACAATAAAAAGACCAAACCTAAGAATAATAGGGATAGAAGAAGGAGAAGAGGCACAGCTCAAAGGTCCAGAAAACATTTTTAACAAAATTATGGAAGAAAACTTCCCCAACATAAAGAAAGATGTTCCTTTGAATATTCAAGAAGCATACAGAACACCAAACAGACTGGATCAAAAAAAAAAAAGTCCCCTCACCATATAATAATCAAAACACAAAATATACAGATTAAAGAAAGAATATTAAGAGCTGCAAAGGAAAAAGGCCAAGTAACTTATAAAGGTAAACCGATCAGACTTACACCTGACTTCTCTATGGAAACCATGAAAGCCAGAAGGTCCTGGATAGAGGTACTACAGAAACTAAGAGACCATGGATGCAAACCCAAACTACTATACCCAGCCAAGCTATCGTTCACTATCAATGGAGAAAACAAGTCATTCCAGGATAAGAACAAATTTAAACAATACGTTGCCACAAATCCAGCCCTACAGAAAGTAATAGAAGGAAAATCACAACCCAAGGAATCCAACATTGCCAACACTGCCTACAATAACCCAGGCATCTAGCGACCCTTCAACAGCACAACTCAAAGAAGGGACACACACAAACTCTTCTCCCAAAAGCAATAAGAATAACCAGAGTTAACAACCACTGGTCATTAATATCACTTAATATTAATGGTCTCAACTCACCAATAAAAAGGCACAGGCTAAGAGATTGGATACGAAAACAGGATCCAACAGTCTGCTGTTTGCAAGAAACTCATCTCAACCACAAAGACAGGCATCTACTCAGAGTAAAGGGTTGGGAAAAGGTTTTTCAAGCAAATGGTCCTAAGAAAAAAGCAGGTGTGGCCATACTAATTTCTAACAAAACTGACTTCAAACTAAAATCAATCAGAAGAGATTGAGAGGGACACTTTATACTCATAACAGGAACAATTCAGCAGGATGAAGTCTCAATCCTGAATATCTATGCCCCTAATACAAAAGCACCCACTTATGTAAAAGAAATACTGCTAAAACTCAAGGCAAACATCAAATCACACACACTAGTAGTAGGAGACTTCAACACACCTCTCTCACCAATGGACAGGTCAATCAGACAGAAAACTAATAGAGAATTAAGAGAATTGTTGGAGGTAATGAATCAAATGGACTTAACAGACATCTATAGAACACTCCACCCAAATAGGAAAGAATACACCTTCTTCTCAGCAGCTCATGGAACCTTCTCGAAAATTGACCACATACTTGGAAACAAAGGAAACCTCCACACTACAAAAAAATATCAGTGTCCACCTGTGTCTTATCAGATCACCACAGATTAAAGTTAGAAGGCACCAACAATGCTACCCCCAGAAAGCTGACAAACTCATGGAAACTGAACAGTCAACTACTGAACCACACCTGGGTCAAGGAAGAAATTAAGAAAGAAATTAAAGTCTTCCTTGAATTTAATGAAAACCAAGAGACAACATACTCAAACCTATGGGACACGATGAAGGCAGTGCTAAGAGGAAAGTTCATAGCACTAAGTGCCCACTTAAAGAAAACAGAGAAAGCATACATTGGGGACTTAACAGCACACCTGAAAGCTCTAGAAAAAAAAGAAGCAGACGCGCCCAGGAGGAGTAGAAGACTGGAAATAATCAAACTGAGGGCAGAAATCAACAAAATAGAAACACAGAAAACAGTCCAAAGAATCAATGAAACAAAAAGTTGGTTCTTGGAGAAAATCAACAAGATTGACGAACCCCTGTCCAAACTAATTAAACGACAGAGAGAGAACACGCAAATAAATAAGATCAGAAATGAAAAGGGGGACATAACCACAGACACAGAGGAAATTCAGAGAATCATTAGATCTTAATACAAAAGCCTGTATGCCACAAAACTGGAAAATGCAAAAGAAATGGACACTTTTTTAGATAAGTACCATATACCAAAGCTAAACCAAGACCAGGTGAATGATCTAAATAGACCTGTTAGTCGCGAAGAATTAGAAACAGTTATCAAAAAATCTCCCTTCCAAAAAAAGCCCAGGACCAGATGGTTTCAATGCAGAATTCTACCAGAACTTCCAAGAAGAGCTAATACCTATACTTCTTAATGTATTTCACAATATATAAACAGAAGAGTCATTGCCAAATTCCTTTTATGAAGCTACAGTTACCCTGATACCAAAACCACACAAAGACCCAACCAATAAAGAGAATTACAGGCCTATCTCACTCATGAACATCGACGCAAAAATTCTCAATAAAATACTGGCAAACCGAATCCAAGAACACATTAGAAAAGTTATCCATTATGATCAAGTAGGCTTCATTCCAGAGATGCAGGGCTGGTTCAAAATATGCAAATCTATCAATGTAATCAACCATATAAATAAACTGAAAGAAAAAAAACATATGATCATTTCATTAGATGCTGAAAAAGCATTCAACAAAATTCAACACCCCTTTATGATAAAGGTCTTGGAGAGATTAGGGATACAAGGGTCATACCTAAATATAATAAAAGCTATTTACAGCAAGCCGACAGCTAACATTAAATTAAATGGAGAAAAACTCAAAGCCATCCCACTAAAATCAGAAACATGACAAGGATGTCCACTCTCTCCATACCTCTTCAATATAGTGCTTGAAGTTCTAGCAATAGCAATAAGACAACATAAGGGGATCAAGGGGATCCATATTGGAAAGGAAGAAGTTAAGCTTTCATTATTTGCAGATGATATGATAGTATACATAAGCGACCCCAAAAACTCTACCAAAGAACTCCTAGAGCTGACAAACACCTTTGGTAATGTGGCAGGTTACAAAATCAACTCCAAAAAATCAGTTGCCTTCCTATACACTAAGGATAAGGAAGCAGAGAGGAAAATCAGAGAAGCATCACCTTTCACGATAGCCACAAATAGCATAAAATATCTTTGGGTAACTCTGACCAAGGAAGTGAAAGATCTATTTGGCACGAACTTTAAGTCTTTGAAGAAAGAAATTGAAGAGGACACCCGAAAATGGAAGGACCTCCCTTGCTCTTGGATTGGGAGGATCAACATAGTAAAAATGGCAATTCTACCAAAAGCAATCTATAGATTCAATGCAATCCCCATCAAAATCCCATCAAAATTCTTCCCAGATCTGGAGAAGACAATAATCAACTTTATATGGAAAAACAAAAAACCCAGGATAGCCAAAACAATCTTATACAATAAAGGATCGTCTGGAGGCATTACCATCCCTGACTTCAAACTCTATTACAGAGGTACAGTACTGAAAACAGCTTGGTATTGGCATAAAAACAGAGAAGTCGACCAATGGAATAGAATAGAAAACCCTGACTTTAGCCCACAAACCTATGAACACCTGATTTTCGATAAAGGAGCTAAAAGTATACAATGGAAAAAAGAGAGCATCTTCAACAAATTGTGCTGGCAAAACTGGATGTCAATCTGTAGAAGAATGAAAATAGATCCATATCTATCACCATGCACAAAACTCAAGTCCAATTGGATTAAAGACCTCAATATCAGTCCAAACACACTGAACCTGATAGAAGAGAAAGTGGGAAGTACTCTACAACACATGGGCACAGGAGAACACTTCCTACGTATAACCCCAGCAGCACAAACACTAAGGACATCATTGAATAAATGGGACCTCCTGAGACTGAGAAGCTTCTGTAAAGCAAAGGACACTGTCACTAAGACAGAAAGGCAACCCACTGACTGGGAGAAGATCTTCACCAACCCCGCAACTGACAAAGGTCTGATATCCAAAATATATAAAGAACTCAAGAAATTAGACCGTAAAAGGTTAATCAATCCAATTATAAAATGGGGCACTGAGCTGAACAGAGACTTTTCAACAGAAGAAGTTCAAATGGCCAAAAGACACTTAAGATCGTGCTCAACTTCCTTAGCAATCAGGGAAATGCAAATCAAGACAACATTAAGATACCATCTTACCCCTGTCAGAATGGCTAAAATCAAAAACACCAATGATAGCCTCTGCTGGAGAGGTTGTGGAGAAAGGGGCACTCTCATCCATTGCTGGTGGGAATGCAAACTTGTGCAACCACTTTGGAAAGCAGTGTGGCGGTTTCTCAGGAAAGTCGGGTTCAACCTACCTCTCGACCCAGTAATACCACTCTTGGGAATATACCCAAGAGATTCCCAAACATACAACAAAAGTATATGCTCAACTATGTTCATAGCAGCATTGTTTGTAATAGCCAGAACCTGAAAACAACCTAGATGTCCTTCAATGGAAGAATGGATGAAGAAAGTATGGAATATATACATATTAGAGTACTACTCAGCAGTAAAAAACAATGACTTCTTGAATTTTGCATACAAATGGACAGAAATAGAAAACACGATCCTGAGTGAGGTAAGCCAGACACAAAAAGAGGAACATGGGATGTACTCACTCATATTTGGTTTCTAGCCATAAATAAAGGACATTGAGACTATAATTCGTGATTCTAGAGAAGCTAAATAAGAAGGTGAACCCAAAGAAAAACATATAAGCATCCTCCTGAATATTAACCTTCATCAGGCGATGAAAGAAGACAGAGACAGAGACCAACATTGGAGCACTGGACTGAAGTCTCACGATCCAAAGGAGGAGCAGAAGGAGAGTGAGCACGAGCAAGGAACTCAGGACCGCGAGGGTTGCACCCACACACTTAGGCAATGGGAATGTTCTATCGGGAACTCACCAAGGCCAGCTGGCCGGGGTCTGCAAAAGCATGGGACAAAACCGGTCTCGTTGAACATAATGGACAATGAGGACTACTGAGAACTGAAGAACAATGGCAATGGGTTCTTGATCCTATTGCACGTAATGGCTTTGTGGGAGCCCAGGTAGTTTGGATGCTCACCTTAATAGACCTGGATGGAGGTGGGTGGTCCTTGGACCTCCCACAGGGCAGAGAAACCTGCTTGCTCTTTGGGCTGAGGAGGGAGGAAGACTTGATTGGGGGAGGGGGAGGGAATGGGAGGTGGTGGCGGGGAAGAGGCAGAAATCTTTAATAATTAAATAAATTAATTAATAAAAAAATTAAAAAAAAAAAACAAAGTGGTTACCACTAGAGACAAATACACTAAAACAATTCCCCAAGTTTTTATTAGTAATTCAAGGTCAGGCAAAGAACAACTTAAGAGATAACTTTCTCAGTAATGGACTTTCTGCACATCCTCCCAATGTCAAGGCTTAGCCAGCTAACTGCTTATTGTGCAACTACTGAATTTCAGTGTCACTTTCTGTCTGGGAACCCTGACCACTCAGAACTCCCTGCTTCCTTTACTCACCATGCCTGTTCAGCGAAACCAGACTAGCACGACAGAAACTGTGTTATCAGTAGGACTCTGTTTCTTAATGTTTACTGAACAAGGGCTGTCTGAACTGAAAATGTGATTCATACTTGTCCAAAGGTGGGAGAGAAATGTGAGGAGTGTGTGTGTGTGTGTGTGTGTGTGTGCGTATGCTGAAAGGGAGCTGAATGTGCAGATAGAGAGAAGTGAGAAGAGGTATATATAGCTGAGTGGGTAGAGAGATAGAAGATGTAGCTATATAGAAGAGGGATGTGTATGTAGGAAGTGTAAAAGAACAAGCATATGGGTGTATGCAGAATGTAACTGTAGAGAGGGATGTGGCTGTGTAAAGAACTGTGAAAGTAGGTAGCTGTGTGGAGAATATATGGAGACTATGTGGAGAATGTAACTGTGAAAATAGATATAACTGTGTATAGAGGTGCATGGCTGTGTTGAAGGGAGATGTATGTGTGTAAAGAGAAATGTAACTGTATGTAAGGAGACATACCTGTGCAGAGAGATTGCCAAGATTGAGAGATTGCTCAGGATGAAGTAAAAGAGAAGGTTACCGTCAGCAAAGCATGTGCTCGTTCCTTTGTTTCTTAAGTTACCACTAGAAATCAGGTGTATTTCCGTATTACACCTCAGATAGAAAAATGCAGCCCAAAGAATGTAGAGAAGGAATTTTCTTAAGTCCAAACTGCTCCGAAGGCTTCTTTTTTCCAAACCTGGGTGAAGTCACCAGAGCTGGCATCCCTGGCTGTGTTACCTATTACAAGCTATTTCTTACCCAAGAAGATAGCCATTGTTCATTGCAGAAGACATCCAGAAAGGGATTTCTTAGAAGTCAGATGACAATTGGCTGCTGAATTGAGCACTTGCAAAATGGCCCAAGAATCAGTGAGGCCCCTCCAAGTCTTGAAATCTCTGCAGAAGACCAATTTATGGGCCACCCCTGAATGCAGGAATGCACCCTGGGGCACGATTGACAGTACAAAAAAAAGTGGCTAACCTGGAGAGGGGTGGTGGATGACAGTGAGTTGGTTGTTGATCTCTACCTAGCTGCCCACATTGTGGCCATGAGGACTCTTGAATTTCTCAGACGTAGGTATTATGTTTCATAAATGAAAGCTTGATTAATAACACCACTTTTTGATGTGGCACTTGTGCTCAGGAAAATCCCCAAATGGGAAGGAAGACCTACCAGATATTTCCACCCAAGGAAATGGGTCTGAGGCACATAAATAGAGTTGGACTTTCATAAAATCTGGCCTACTACTCTTTATTTTATTTTTTCTTGAAAAAAGTTTCCACCTCCTCCCAGCCTCCTATTTCCCTCCCCCTACCCCCACTCCTCTCCCCCTACCCCAACTCCTTTCCCCCTCCCTCTCCATTCCGAAGAGCAGTCAGAGTTCCCTGCACTGTGGAAAGTCCAAGGTCCTCCCCCCTCCATCTAGGTCTAGGAAGGTGAGCAACCAAACTGACTAGGCTCCCACAAAGCCAGTACATGCAGTAGGATCAAAACCCAGTGCCATTGTCCTTGGCTTATCAGCCCTCATTGTCCACCGTGTTCAGAGAGTCCCGTTTTATCCTATGCTTTTTCAGTTCCAGTCCAGCTGGCCTTGGTGAGTTCCCAATAGAGCAGTCCCTCTGTCTCAGTGGGTGGGTGCACCCCTCGCAGTCCTGACTTCCTTGCTCATGTTCTCCCTCCTTCTCTTCCTCATTAGGACCTTGGGAGCTCATTCTCGTGCTCCAGTGTGGGTCTTTGTCTCTATCTCCATCCATCGCCAGATGAAGGTTCTATAGTGATATGCAAGATTCATCTGTATGGCTATAGAATAGGGCCATTTCAGGTTCCCTATCCTCAGCTGCCCAAGGAACTAACTGGGGACATCCCCCTGGGCACCTGGGAGCCCCTCTAGGTTCAAGTCTCTTGCCAACCCTAAGATGGCTCCCTTAATTAAGATATATGCTTCCCTGCTCCCATATCCAGCCTTCCTTTATTCCAACCATCTCAATTCCCTAAGTTGCCCCCATCCTCCCCTTCTCACTTTTCTCTCCCCATCCCCACTAACCCCTATCCCACCCCAACCCCAAGATCCTAATTTTTTGCTCGGCCATCTTGTCTGCTTCCCATATCCAGGAGGATAATTGTATGTTTTTCTTTGGGTTCACCTTCTTTTTTAGCTTCTTTAGGATCACAAATTATAGGCTCAATGTCGTTTATTTATGGCTAGAAACCAATTATGAGTGAGTATTTGACAAGAACTTTAAGACATTGAAGAAAGAAATTGAAGAGGATGCCAGAAAATGGAAGGATCTCCCTGGCTCTTGGATTGGGAGGATCAATATAGTAAAAATGGCAATTCTACCAAAGGCAATTTATAGATTCAATGCAATCCCCATCAAGGTCCCATCAAAAGTCTTCACAGATCTTGAGAGGATAATAATCAACTTTATGTTGAAAAACAAAAAACCCAGGATAGCCAAAACTATCTTATACAATAAAGGAACTTCTGGAGGCATTATCATCCCTGACTTCAAACTCTATTACAGAGCTACAGTAATGAAAACAGCATGGTATTGGCATAAAAACAGAGAAGTTGACCAATGGAATCATATAGAAGACTCGGATTTTAACCCACAAACCTATGAACACCTCATTTTCAATAAAGGAGCTAAAAGTATACAATGGAAGAAAGAAAGCATCTTCAACAAATGGTGCCGTCACAACTGGATGTCAACCTGTAGAAGAATGAAAATAGACCCTTATCTATCACCATGCACAAAACTCAAGTCCAAATGGATCAAAGACCTCAATATCAATCTGAACACACTGAACCTGATAGAAGAGAAAGTGGAAAGTACCCTACAACATATGGGCACAGGAGATCGCTTCCTATGTATAACCCCAGTAGCACAGTCATTAAGGGCAACATTAAATAAATGGGACCTCCTGAAACTGAGAAGCTTCTGTAAAGCAAAGGACACTGTCACTAAGACAAAAAGGCAACCCACTGACTGGGAGAAGATCTTCACCAACCCCGCAACAGACAAAGGTCTGATCTCCAAAATATATAAAGAACTCAAGAAACTAGACTTTAAAATGCTAATGAACCCAATTAAAAAATGGGGCACTGAACTGAACAGAGAATTCTCAACAGAAGAAATTCAAATGGCCAAAAGACACTTAAGGTCATGCTCAACCATCTTAGCGATCAGGGAAATGCAAATCAAAACAACTTTGAGATATCATCTTACACCTGTCAGAATGGCTAAAATAAAAAACACCAATGATAGCCTTTGCTGGAGAAGTTGTGGAGGAAGGGGTACCCTCATCCATTGCTGGTAGGAATGCAATCTTGTCCAAGCACTTTGGAAATCAGTGTGGCGGTTTCTAAGGAAATTTGGGATCAACCTACCCCAAGAGCCAGCAATATCACTCTTGGGAATATACCCAAGAGATGCCCTGTCATATTACAAAAGCATTTGTTCAACTATGTTCAAAACAGCATTATTTGTAATACCCAGAACCTAGAAACAACCTAGATGTCCTTCAATGGAAGAATGGATGAAGAAAGTGTGGAATATATACACATTAGTGTACTACTCAGCGGTAAAAAATAATGACTTCTTGAATTTTGCATGTAAATGGATGGAAATAGAAAATACTACCCTGAGTGAGGTGTCTGAGACCCAAAAAGATGAACATGGGATGTACTCACTCATAATTGGTTTCTAGCAGTAAATAAATGACCTACTACTCTTGACTATAAATTTTTGCTGGTGTTTGTAAATGTCCTTTGAGGGTTGGTAGAAACCTAGTCCGTTGGAACAGAATATTCCAATAGTTACTAAGAAACTTTTTCAGGCAAAGTTTCTAGGTTTGAACTTCCCTAGCTTTGGGGTCTGACATGATCCAGCCTTCACCACCAAAGGTTATCAAATTCTGACAAACACCTTTAAAGTTCATTAGAAAGTACATGTATAGGCCACAGAGCTCAGATAAAACAGAAAGGATGACTAGAATTCTTAAGGAAATTCTGACCAATTTGGTCAGAGAAACTTGGGCCAACTTCCTCCCATTTTCCCTGCTCAGGGCCTGATATAGTCTTTACCAGGAGTGACTTCCTCCTTTAGAAGTTATGTTTGGAATACTACCTCCCATCCTTCCCAAGCTCCAAGGTTTTCCCCATACAGAAATGTCTTAATCATTTTCTTTTTAAGTCTGTGCAGGCTTTGAAAGAAGGGTGCAAGGCCGTTGACAGGACCATAAAGGGAACCCTGCCATCTTCCATCTCTGAACCTGTCCACGAGCCCTAATGAGGAGACAGATTTACTTAGTTTGTATAAAGAGGATCCCTGCCCATATGAAAGGGAGCCTAACCAGTCATTCTCACCACCTCAACTGCTGTCAAAGTAACTGGTGTCATCCCTTGAAAAGAGGTCACTGAGGATGGCATCAGATGCACTGTCATATGGACCCCTTAGAGGTAAGACTGACCAAAGTTTCCTAACCCAGGATACACAATCCCCATCAACCCCAAACCTGGATGTGAGAATTTAGAAAAACTAGGGATGGCAATCTCTATCTTCCAGATGGATCTCTGCTCCCTTATGTCCCTTCCAGGGATAGAATAATATCAGCCTAAGGAAGAGACACAGGGGTCTCTAAGTCACGTTGTGGTGAAGTCTGACTAGTAAAAGGCCATCAAGGATTATAATTTTATGTACACTCTACCAAGGACAAGGTACCTACATCATATGCTCAAACTATCTGACTAGTTGTACTAATGGTCTCACTAAATGTGCCTCCTACAACTCACTGGAAATTTACAGCTCCACTCTATATATACTTCTCTCTATTATCCCTCAGGCATATGCATATAATAGAGAAGAGAGGTGAGCTCAAGTGAGCCTTGAGTCAATGTCAACAAAAATCAAATGGGCCCTGATTCTGTTCCCAATCCTAGTATGTGTGGAAATAGCTGGTACAACTCCAATAGGAACTTCGGCCTTGATTGTTTGGTACTGCATTTTAGGTAATTCAGTTTCTGGATAGACATAGACCTAGACCACTTGGACAATTCTATTTCAACTCTGGAGAATCAGTTTGACTCACTCAGAGTGTTAGTCCTATAGAAATGTAAGAGGCTAGACTTCCTTGTGAGAGAATGAAGAACCTGCATGGCCTGAAAAGAAACTTGCTGTTTCTATGTCAACTAATTAGTGCTGATTAAGAAAAACCTTGTCATGGTCAGAAAAAATCTTCAAAGAAAGAAAATAAGTATCAAATAATTGGTGTTTCAGTCTCTGTTTAAATGGTCGTCATGGCTGACTACGTTACTGTCACCAATGGCCAGATCTGGCAAATGATGAGACCCCTGCATCATCAACTGCATGTTCAGTTAAGCTAGCAGTCCATGGGATCAATTATGGTCTCCTAGAAAAGGACAAATCACCAATTTGACTCATGCACAAAGAACCAGAGTGTAATGTAACTGGGCAAGACAATGCAGAGGTTCCTCCATCCTGTATTCTAGATGAGAACACTTCAGACATAACCAGAATTTGATCTCCTTGATGTAGAATACCTTGCAAATATATCAAATGTATTCTAGGTCCTGAGGCCAAGTTGCCCCAGCTAACATCTTAGTACTTTTAAATTTGTTACTTTTGCAGAACCCTAACTCTTCCAGTTGCAACTATCCCTGAAGTTGCAGAGCAAAAATCCCAGCATATAGGTTTTGTTTTTAAAAGCCACTTACTCTAAATCAGTGGTTTTCAAACTTCCCATGATGTGAACCTTTAAATCAGTTCCTTATGTCACAGTGATTCCCAGTAATAAAATTATTTATGTTGCTACTTCATAACTAGAATTTTGCTACTGCTATACATAGTTATGAAATGTCTGTGTTTTCTGTGGATCTTAAGTGACCCCTATGAAAAAGTCACTCAATCCTAAAGGGGTTGTGACCCAGAGGTTGAGAACCACTGCTCTAAGTCCTTGGGACTAAACTTAGTTCCCAAATAATTGAGTATAGTCCCCAAATAATTGAGTATAGTCCCAACCAGCTAGAATAAACACTCTGAATTGACTCTCAATTGTATGTGAGTTGTCATTCCAGTGGGCTCACATAACAGGTTCAGCTTTATTTTGGTTCATAGCAAACTGAAACTTTAAGAGACAAAATAAGGATAAAAGATCAAAAGTATGTTTAATCAATGTGACCACATAGGTAAAACAAGTAGAGATTGGTAATCGTTCTAAATCTTTCTGTGGGACAACTCATATGAATTTTTCTAATCTAAAAAATTTAAACCTGCTTTTAAGGACAAGACGTCCATAATGATACAGTATTGGTCAATATGTTATCTCTTAAATCCTTATCCTAATTCCAGTTCTCCACCATGGACTATATTGCTTGAGGGTATAAGTTAACTTTAAGATATGATTACTCATACTCCTGGGTAATTTTCCCTATCAGACCATTTCCTTCTTTTGAGATACTAAACTCTTTATTCCAAAATTAAAAAATAATTTAACTTTGTAAATATATATATATATATTTATATATAAACATTTTAAGTATTTTAACGATTCTTATAAAATCACTACTGTCTCTTGAAAAACAAACAAATAAACAAACAGGTTTTCTAAGAGTCTTATATTACCCAGGTCTAGTGAAGAAAAATCCCTAAATAAATTTAAATTTTATTTTGAGAGCCTACTTTGTGGTTTAATAGACAACTTAAAGTTTGTGTATCATCTTAATGTGTTACTCCATAGCGATATATTTTTAAGTTATTAATCTTTTTTCTTAATTAAATATTACAATGGTAGGAATAAGTGGTAACTTTATCCAGCTCTACATGCCTTATCTGAATTTTGGTGTTTCATAGACACTAGTAAAAAGTAAATTCTTTTCATCAAAAATGTTTCAAGGTACCTTAAAATTTTAATAAGTAATTAAAATGAGGTACAAAAACAAAATCTATTAATACACTTTATAATGGCCTGCTGTGTCTCTCTAAAAGACAAGCCATGCCCAGTCCCTCCCCAGTCTCCTGAGGCAAGCTGACCTTCAGCTTCCAGCCTGAGTCCTTTCTTTTTCCATTTCCGTCTCCAAGGGGCAGGTTCTGTCTCTCCCTTCTCCCCACTTCTCCACTTCCCACATTCTGTTTTTCTCTCTCTCTTCCTTTCCATCTCCCACTCTCTCCGACTCTCTCTCTGCTCTTCTCCCTGTCGAGGTCTCTCACACACCTCTTGGTTCTATGCCTGGGACTCACTGACCCTCGTATCCCAATGCAGCCACTTGGAGACCTGCAGCAATTTTACGTAAATCATAACAATAGTGCTGTGACTTGGCCAACTTCTTAGTCTCCATGTTTCCTCCTGCCTACAGGTGGGCAAGCTAGGATGCATGGAACCCGGGGCTCGGGAACCAGTTTCTTTAAATCAGCTCTTAATTTCATCTGCCTAAGCAAAATTTCTACACACACCTGCAAACATGAAGAATTGAACGTTGAAACTCTGGCAATCTTATGGTATTCAGGAAATTTGGGGGGATATCTCCCAACCACGGTCTTTACAGTTATGGTTGAGCCCTTTGCTGACATTCATCTCTGGATTGCTACCTTAGCTGAAATCATATTTGGATGACCAGGGATCAGTCTTCCCATGCTATCACTGCACATGCTGTGTGGTACCTTTGCCAAGGGGCCCAGGATCTCTTGGATTTTTCTTTTTCTTTTTCTTTTTCCTTTCCTTTTTCCTTTCCTTTTTCCTGTTCCTTTCCCTTTTACTTTTTTTTCCTTTTCTTTTCTTGCCCTGCTATGAAAGGCCACTCGGAGTGGCCTCTGGCCTCTGTGGTAGCTGAGTCACCCTGATCAGAGCCAGTCAGTCTTAAAAACCGTGCCTATGGACAGAGGACGCACTTCTACAAGCCCTGTGGTGTTCACCACTGATTCACAACCTGCCTTTATAGGGCCTACATCTTTTTGTAGGCCTTGAGGTGTTGCTGTTTTCACGTTTCAACTATGTGTAGGGAGTCATTCCTGTCTGTCAATCCAGCCTCCCCCTGGGATGGATACCTTTTAGAGACCATAAAATCCCAGGCCTTAATGACCTACTTCTTAGGTCTTACTGTAATTCCACAAGTGTCCTGCCGGCTCCACCTTTAAGGGAGCTTTCTAAGTACTACAGGCTAAAGGAATTTTATCAAACTGTCCCTACCACTGCTGCTGATGCCAACAAGATTGGTCAGATCCACAAGGCAGATTTTTTCAGTTCTAGCCTATTGCTCCCCACTGCTACTTTTGGTATGGTGGCTCAGAGAAAGGGTGGATAATGCATCTCGGTATTTCTTATTATTAAACGTAAAATCCTTACAGCTCAGAAACCTTTTTTTTCCATACAACATGAGACCATTGTCACTTTGACTAAGGTCAAATAACTTTACTGCCATCTTAAGTGAGTGACTTTTCCATACAACATATGACTGCTGCCATTTTGACTGACATCAGGTGACCTTACCACCATCTTAACTGAGAGCCATGTCAGTTGACGAGATAGGCCATCTTTACTGAGTTATTCCCTCTCTGCTTCCCCAGTGCTGACTTTGTAGCATGTGTGTTTTGTACAGTGACATGCCTTTGATAGGGCCCACCAAGAATATCCACTTCGTGCAAGTCATGTTCACTCTGTGTGTGTGTTTGAACATGTAACTTAAGTACACCTTTGTTTACTGTTAAATGTTATAATTGTCTGTTCATTGCATCTCATTTCAGACTATAAAAACAATAAGTCACATGTTTTCAACTGGTATGTACTTCTAAATATCTTATATAAATACTTTATATCTAATTGATCCCTCATTTAAAATATATTAAGATGTTCTCTACTATTGTCAGTTCTGCTATTAACCTTCTAATGCAAGCAGTTTTTTTTCTTCTGTCTTTTTATGAGTGTAAATCTTACCTGTTAAGTGAAGAACCAGTGCAGTCAAGCTCAGACCCAGCTTTCCAGGCAGATTCTATAATGTAGTTAAACCTGATAAATAACCCTCAACTGCTCAGAGATCTTGGGAAAATGGCATTTAAATATTTAATTATTAAAACCCTTTTCATAACAAGAAGAGACAGGTTGGCTCCTAGTAGCAGCACTCTACTTCCTCCCAAGAAGACAGAAGACAAATGGGCACAGAACAATGTCCATCTAAAATTTGCTTCAACTGTCACATGCTTACCACTGGACAAAACTGCCATTCATCAAAACGAAAATATCCACACAGTGGACAGAATCATTGGAATAGGCAGCCTAGCTGCTCAGGTCAAGTTAGGCTTGTCTCCTTATGAATTTCTTAGCTCATAGGATCTTCTGGAGTATGGTAGACCCTGCACTAAACAGCAAATGACAAATATTATGTTCAGTGACCATGGAGGACCCTGAGGAGTAGCTGTGGGTGCCAACCAAGTAAGTTCTCTAGCGATTTTTAATCAATAACTCAAGTAAATTTTCATCCTTCTCAAAGAACTCTGATGCAGTTTGACAGCTGAGAGGTTTTGTCAGTTTAAAAGGACAACCTCACTGAACAAATTTCAGTAAAACACAAATACAATTTATTAAGGAGTGTACCTGCAAGTTATAAAGCTGTGAAAGCAAATACCAGTTATCAAATTTCTCTATCATGCTGTCTTCCATTGTCTTAAAAATACTTCTTATGGTGCAAAGATATCTCTCACAGTCATCATGACATAAATGTGGTACTGTTTATAAAATGCATATGTCTAAAATTTCTGTTTTCTCAAAGGCAAAGAATTCTCGTGAGTCCAGGGAACTGAATTGAAGGATCAACCTTAAGAAGTTTTGATAAACCCCTCTCAATTCCCGGGTCCTAATTTTTTTTAACCTTAACTTTGTCCTCAGTTCTGCCAATATCTTTAACAGGTATAGGAGAAAACAGACATTTGCATAGCACACACACTGGACAGAAACAAAGACCAGCTACACCAGGATGTGACCAGCACCCACCTTTCTCAGTTCCCCCCTCAACGATGCCCACAAAGAAGCAGGAAACCATCTTGAAAATCCACTGCCCCAATTCCTTTAACTTGTTGTTCCTAAACTCCTGCCTTCTTATTTTAAAAAAGACATGGGAATATAATAGTCTTCTCTGTCCATAAGAGACCAACCATGCCCACCCCCTCCCCTGACCTCCAAGGCAAACTGGTCTTACACTTCCAGTGTGTGTCCCTTCTATTCTCTCTCTCTCTCTCTCTCTCTCTCTCTCTCTCTCTCTCTCTCTCTCTCCTCTCTTTCTTTCTCTCCCTCTCTTACTCTCTATTTCTTCCTCCCTCACTTCTCTTCCTTCCTCCCCTGCTTCCCTCCCTCCCTTTCTCTCTATCTCTGTTCTTTTCCCCTTATCCCCTTTCCATTCCATAGCCCACTAAACAAATATACAACCTCATTCTGCAAAGCATGCCTATTCATGTCTCTGTCTCTCACCCACCATATGACTCCCTGCCAGCTGCCTGCTGCCACTCCAGGGATCTGCGGTATTGTTTCAAGACACACTGCCCGCTACAGCCACTTGGGGATCCACAGCACATTACTTAAACTGCAGCACACTTTGCTTAAGTTTCTAAGTTTTATCTAAGATACCATATGTCTACCGTGTTTTAGATATAACCAACTGAGCTTTCTATTAAAACCACCTCATTAAATTGTTTCCTGAAGTTTGTAATAGCAATCATAATGTTGAGATTAACTTTGATGTAAAAGATTGTTCACAAATATATTTGTAACTAATTTAAACTTATTTGTAGGTTAAAAAATTTAAATGTTGCCAGAGCAGTGAGAGCCTGACTAGAGGGCAGGTCTCAAGGTCCCTGCCAGAGAACTCGGGACCCTGCTGCTGGGGCTGCAGTGTCTATTGTGCTCTCCTGGATCTGCTCTGCCTGCCCCCCATTTCCCTTGGCCCCTGGCTCATCGGGGCTACCAGGAGTCCCTCTGTAGTTGCTGAGAAGTCCCATCTGAACGGGTGAGTGTGTGCTATCCTGGGGCGGACCGTCCGGGTAGAGAGCACAAACACCCCTCTCCCAGCTCCTGCTGCAGGGCTTTCTTTCCCACACACGCGCCCCCACCCCCACCCCCAAGCCTGCCTTGTCTGCAAGGTCCTTTGCTGTGGAACAGTTTCCTGCCCAACCCAGAGCAGTGAGAGCCTGACTAGAGGGCAGGCCTCAAGGTCCCCGCCAGGGAATGCGGGCCCCTGCTGCTGGGGCTGTAGTGTCTGCTGTGCTCTCCTGGATCTGCTCTGCCTGCCCCCCATTTCCCTTGGCCCCTGGCTCATCGGGGCTACCAGGAGTCCCTCTGTAGGTGCTGAGAAGTCCCATCTGGACGGGTGAGTGTGTATTAGCCTGGGGCAGACTGTCCCGGTAGAGAGCACAAACCCCCCTACACTAAGGCTTCCCAACCAGAGCAGTGAGTGCCTGCCTAGCGGGCAGGCCTTAGTAACCCCTGAAAGGGAGCACAGGCACCTCCAGCTTGTACTGCAGTGTCACCTGTGTTCTACTCGACCCCGCCCTACACCTTGCATTCGGCCCTCTTTCCACCGGTCATTGGAATACCAGGCATCCCTGTTTTGGTGTTGAGGAGTTCATCTGCAAGGGAACGGTTCCTGCCCCTACACTGAGGAGATACACCCAGAGAGTTAGTCACAGCAAAGACTGGTCCAAGACACCAGGCCTCTCCTGGCTCCATTTGAAGGAAAAGATGGGCAGGCGCCAATGCAAGAATTCCCCCAACAACTTGAAAAGCAACGTGACATCACCAGAATCCAGGAATCCCGAAATGAGAAGTGTACACACTAATCCAGAAGAATTAGAAGAATTCGACTCAAAAGTGAATTATATGAAAATAATAGAGGACCTTAAACAGGAGGTGAAAAACTGCCATAATCAATTAGAGATTACAAACAAAAAGGTAGAGGAAATGAATAAATATCTCAAAGATACCCAAGAAAACCAAGAGAAACAAGAAAAAGTAATCAAACAGGTAAGGGAAACGGTTCAAGACTTGAAGAATGAAGTGGAAGTAATAAAGAAAACACAAACCGAGGGAAGGAAGGAGATGGAAAATTTGGATAAACGAACAGGAACTACAGAGACAAGTACCACCAACAGATTACAAGAGATAGAAGAAAGAATCTCAGACACTGAAGATACCATAGAGAAAATCAACTCTCTGATCAAAGAAAACAACATAACCAACAAATTCTCATCACAAAACATTCAGGAAATCTGGGACACAATAAAAAGACCAAACCTAAGAATAATAGGGATAGAAGAAGGAGAAGAAGTACAGCTCAATGGTCCAGAAAATATATTTAATAAAATTATAGAAGAAAACTTTCCCAACCTTAAGAAAGATATTCCTTTGAAGGTCCAAGAAGCATACAGAACACCGAATCGACTGGATCAAAAAAAAAAAAACATCTCCTCGTCATATAATAATCAAAACACAAAACATACAGAATAAAGAAAGAATATTAAGAGCTGCAAAGGAAAAAGGTCAAGTTACCTATAAAGGTAAAACTATCAGACTCACACCTGATTTCTCTATGGAAACCATGAAAGCCAGAAGGTCCTGGATAGATTTACTGCAGAAACTAAGAGACCATGGATGCAAGCCCAGACTACTGTACCCAGCCAAGCTTTCGTTCACTATAAATGGAGAAAACAATATTTTCCAGGATAAAAACAAGTTTAAACAATACGTAGCCACAAATCCAGCCCTACAGAAAGTAATAGAAGGAAAATCACAAACCAAGGAGTCCAACAATGCCCACAATAACTCAGACATCTAATGACCCTTCACCAGCACAACTTGAAGAAGGGAAACACACAAACTCTACTACCAAAAGAAAGAAAGAGAGAAAGGAAAAATGACCGGAGTTAACAACCACTGGTCATTAATATCACTTAATATCAATGGACTCAACTCACCTATAAAGAGGCACAGGCTAAGAGATTGGATTCAAAAACAGGATCCAACATTCTGCTGCTTACAAGAAACACACCTCAACCACAAAGACAGACATCTACTCAGAGTAAAGGGCTGGGAAAAGGTTTATCAAGCAAACGGACCTAAGAAACGAGCAGGTGTGGCCATACTAATTTCTAAGAAAGTTGAATTCAAACTAAAATCAATCAAAAGAGATGGAGAGGGACATATTTTACTCATAACAGGAACAATTCACCAGGATGAAGTCTCAATCCTTAATATATATGCCCCTAATATAAAAGCACCCACTTATGTAAAAGAAACGTTACTAAAACTCAAGGCAGTCATCAAACCACACACACTAATAGTAGGAGATTTCAACACTCCTCTCTCACCAATGGACAGGTCAATCAGACAGAAACCTAACAGAGAAATAAGAGGATTAAGGGACGTAATGAATCAAATGGACTTAACAGACATCTATAGAACATTCCACTCAAATAAGAAAGAATATACCTTCTTCTCTGCAGCTCATGGAACCTTCTCGAAAATAGACCATATATTCGGTAACAAAGCAAACTTACACAGTTACAAAAAAATATCGGTAACCACCTGTGTCTTATCAGATCACCATGGATTAAAGTTAGAATTCAACAACAATGCTATCCCCAGAAAGCCTATGAACTCATGGAAACTGGACAGTCAACTACTGAACCACACGTGGATCAAAAAAAAAATAAAGAAAGAAATTAAAGTCTTTCTTGAATTCAATGAAAACGAAGACTCAACATACTCAAACCTATGGGACACTATGAAAGCAGTGCTAAGAGGAAAGTTCATAGCATTAAGTGCCCACTTAAAGAAAACGGAGAAAGCACACATTGGAGACTTAATAGCCCACCTGAAAGCTTTAGAAAAAAAAGAAGCAGACTCACCTAGGAGAAGTAGAAGACTCGAAATAATCAAATTGAGGGCTGAAATCAACAAAATAGAAACACAGAAAACAATCCAAAGAATCAATGAAACAAGAAGCTGGTTCTTGGAGAAAATCAATAATATTGATAAACCCCTATCCAAACTAATCAAACGACAGAGAGAGAATACGCAAATTAACAAAATCAGAAACGAAAAGGGAGACATAACCACAGACACAGGGGAAATTGAGAGAATCATTAGATCTTACTACAAAAACCTGTATGCCACAAAATTGGAAAATGTAAAAGAAATGGACTCTTTTTTAGATAAGTACCATATACCAAAGTTAAACCAGGACCAGGTGAACAATCTAAATAGACCAGTTAGTCGCGAAGAATTAGAAGTTGTTATAAAAAACCTCCCCACCAAAAAAAGGCCAGGTCCATATGGCTTCAATGCAGAATTCTACCAGAACTTCCAAGAAGACCTAATACCTATACTCCTTAATGTATTTCACAATATTGAAAAAGAGAAGTCATTGCCAAATTCTTTTTATGAAGCTGAAGTTACTCTGATACCAAAACCACACAAAGACTCAACCAAGAAAGAGAACTACAGGCCAATCTCACTCATGAACATCGACACAAAAATACTCAATAAAATACTGGCAAACCGAATCCAAGAACACATTAGAAAAATTGTCCATTATGATCAAGTAGGCTTCATCCCAGAGATGCAGGGCTGGTTCAACATACGAAAATCTATCAATGTAATCCATCATATAAATAATCTGAAAGAAAAAAACCATATGATCATTTCATTAGATGCGGAAAAAGCATTTGACAATATTCAAAATCCCTTTATGATAAAGGTCTTAGAGAGATTAGGAATACAAGGGTCGTTCCTAAGTATAATAAAAGCTATTTATAGCAAGCCGTCAGCTAACATCAAATTAAATGGAGAGAAACTCAAAGCTATTCCACTAAAATCAGGAACACGACAAGGTTGTCCACTCTCTCCATACCTCTTTAATATAGTGCTTGAAATTCTAGCAATAGCAATAAGACAACATAAGGGGATCAAAGGGATTCAAATTGGAAAGGAAGAAGTTAAACTTTCATTATTTGCAGACGATATGATAGTGTACATAAGCGACCCCAAAAACTCCAGCAAAGAACTCCTTCAGCTGATAAACACCTTTAGTAGCGTTGCAGGATACAAGATCAATTCCAAAAAATCAGTTGCCCTCCTGTACACAAAGGATAAGGAAGCAGAGATGGAAATCAGAGAAGCATCACCTTTCACGATAGCCACAAATAGCATAAAATATCTTGGGGTAACTCTAACCAAGTAAGTAAAGGATCTGTTTGACAAGAACTTTAAGTCTATGAAGAAAGAAATTGAGGAGGATACCAGAAAATGGAAGGATCTCCCTTGCTCTTGGATTGGGAGGATCAACATAGTAAAATTGGCAATTCTACCAAGGGCAATTTATAGATTCAATGCAATCCCCATTAAAATCCCATCAAAATTCTTCACAGATCTTGAGAGGACAATAATCAACTTTATATGGAGAAAAAAAAACCCAGGATAGCCAAAACAATCTTATATAATAAAGGATCGTCTGGAGGCATTACCATCCCTGACCTCAAACTCTATTACAGAGCCTCAGTATTGAAAACAGCTTGGTATTGGCATAAAAACGAAGAAGTCGATCAATGGAACCGAGTAGAAGACCCTGATTTTAACCCACAAACATATGAACACCTAATTTTTGATAAAGGAGTTAAATGTATTCAATGGAAAAAAGAGAGCATCTTCAACAAATGGTGCTGGCAAAACTGGTTGTCAACGTGTAGAAGAATGAAAATAGATTCATATCTATCACCATGCACAAAACTCAAGTCCAAATGGATTAAAGAACTAAATATTAGTCTGAACACACTGAACCTGATAGAAGAAAAAAGTGGGAGGTACTCTACAACTTATGGGTACAGGAGATCACTTCCTACGTTTATCCCCAGCACCACAGACATTAAGGACAACATTGAATAAATGGGACCTCCTGAAACTGAGTAGCTTTTGTAAAGCAAAGGACACTGTCACTAAGACAAAAAGGCAACCCACTGACTGGGAGAAGATCTTCACCAACCCTGCAACAGACAAGGGTCTGATCTCCAAAATATATAAAGAACTCAAGAAACTAGACTTTAAAATGCTAATGAACCCAATAAAAAATGGGGCACTGATCTGAACAGAGAATTCTCAACAGAAGAAATTCAAATGGCCAAAAGACACTTAAGGTCATGCTCAACCTCCTTAGCGATAAGGGAAATGCAAATTAAAACAACTTTGAGATACCATCTTACACCTGTCAGAATGGCTAAAATCAAAAACACCAAGGATAGCCTTTGCTGGAGAGGTTGTGGAGAAAGGGGCACACTCATTCATTGCTGGTGGGAATGCAAACTTGTGCAACCACTTTGGAAATCAGTGTGGCGATTTCTCAGGAAATTTGGGATCAACCTACCCCAAGATCCAGTAATACGACTATTGGGAATATACCCAACAGATGCCCCATCAAATGACAAAAGTATCTGTTCAACTATGTTCATAGCAGCATTGTTTGTAATAGCCAAAACCTGGAAACAACCTAGATGCCCTTCAATGGAGGAATGGATGAAGAAAGTGTGGAATATATACATATTAGAATACTATTCAGCGGTAAAAAACAATGACTTCTCGAATTTTGCGTGCAAATGGATGGAAATAGAAAACACTATCCTGAGTGAGGTATCCCAGACCCCAAAAGAGGAACATGGGATGTACTCACTCATAATCGGTTTCTAGCCATAAATAAAGGACATTGAGCATATAATTTGTGATCCTAGAGAAGCTAAATAAGAAAGTGAACCCAAAGTAAATTATATAGTCATCCGCCTGGAGAGGGGAAGTAGACAAGATTGCAGGGCAAAAACTGGGAACTTGCGGGTGAGGTGGCATTGGGCAAAGGGGAAATGGGATGAGAAACATGAGAAGGGGTGGATGGGAGGAGCTCGGGGGATTAGGATGGTTGGGATATAGGAAGGGAGGATACGGGAGCAGCAAAGTATATATCCTAACTAAGAGAGCCATCTTAGGGTTGGCAAGAAACTTGACTCTAGAGGGGTTAGCAGGTGTCCAGGGAGATGTCCCCAGCTGGTACCTTGGGCAACTAAGGAAAGGGAACCTGAAATGACCCTATCCTATACTGATGAATATCTTGCATATCACCTTAGAACCTTCATCTGGCGATGGATCGAGGTAGAGACAGAGTCTCAGTTTGGAGCAACGGTCTGAGCTCTTAAGGTCCAAATGAGGAGCAGAAGGAGGGAGAACATGAGCAAGGAAACCAGGACCACGAGGGATGCACCCACCCACTATGACAGTGGAACTGATTTATTGTGAGCCCACCAAGGCCAGCTGGTCTGGGTCTGAATAAGCATGGGTTGAAACTGGACTCTCTGAGCATGGCGGACAATGAAGGCTGATGAGAAGCCAAGGACAATGGCACTAGGTTTTGATCCTAATACATGAACTGGCTTTGTGGGTGCTTAGCCTGTTTAGACGCTCACCTTCCTGGACATAGATAGAAGACCTTCGTCTTCCCGCAGGGCAGAGAATTTGGACTGCTCTTCAGTATCGAGAGGGAGGGGGAATGGTGTGGGGGGAGGAGAAGAGGAGGGGGATAGGGGGAGGGGACTGGGGGAGGGGGTAATATTTGGGAGGAGGGGAGGGAAATGGGAAACGGGGAGAAGGTTGAAATTTTAATTAAAAAAGAATAAAAAAAATAAAAATTTAAATGTTGACACAATACCCTGAGATATAATGCTTGATTTTCTACAACAATATTTCTTTTCTTTTTTTGTTGTTGTTTTTGTTTGTTTTGAGACAGGCTTTCTCTGTGTAGTCTGGCTGTCCTAAAACTTGCTGTATAGACTACGTTAGGCTCAGACTCACAGAGATCCACTTGCCTCTGCATCCCAAGTGCCATAACTAAAGGTATGCACCACCACTTCACTCTTCACAATATAGTATTAATTATTAATCTGTTCTTAATATTCTTTTAATAGAGAAACATTTAAAGCCTATTATTAAATTTTAACTTTTAAAAACGTTTTCCCATTGCAAAAGATTTGATGTTTGGATTGACAGTCATGGCTTTAATCATAAAAAGTATTCTGTTCAGGGAGTGATAGTCACTTAAAATATGCCTAATAAATTGCCTAGTGGTTATAAAACTTGTTCTACTGGACAAATATTTCCACGAAGAAAGCTCAAAACCCTCGAGCATTCTTCTGGCTGGAAAGTTGAGGGATGGGAAACAGATCCTATCTGGAGCATGATGAGACTTCCACTTTGGCTACTGAGGAGAGTGAATTGATGCAAATGGTCCAAAATCAATAGAAGAGAAGATGCCAGGAACCCCAGAAGTCATGCAGTTGAGCCAGCAGGCAGTGTTTTTGGTGCATCTCTTCTCTGCCTTCGGGGTTACTGCAAGCACCCTAATAGGCTTTAAGGGACAGGACCCCAGGTCTACAAAGTAGAGTTCCTGTTCAAAGACAAAATCAATCTGAGAGAACCTCTGTGGATTGAAAGGAATTTTCTCCTAAGGGAAAGTGTGGGCTCAGAACCGTGACCCTGCTGTCAGGCCGGAGAAACATAAGCCTTGAGAACCAAGTTCTCCTCTGAGATTCAAAAAGGGTTGACTTCCTATGGAGACTGGACCTGAACCTGAGGCATTACTTGGCTCTGGAAAAGAGTGGGACACAGCACTCTGAGATCCAGGACAAAGCTGTCAACCTGTGTAGTAAATGTAGACTTCCTCTTAAAGGACTGACGTAGGGAGGGTTATGTGTGTAGCTGACAGTCATGGGTGCATACGGGGTAGGGGCTTGAGATTCATTCTACCTGGTTGAGACTTGCTAGACAGAATATGTGCCCTTGTGTCCTTTATTAGGCCCCCCCACAACACCATGGTGGTTCAGGTGGGTGTTGTAATGGGAGCGGCGGCCTGCCACTTGACTGTGGCTTACCGGCATGAGTCTAACCAGCGTCCATCTCGGAGAGGAGAGCCATGGCGTCTTCCTGACTCTGCTTTCTTTCTCCCAGCATTTGGTTTGTTCTACTCCACCTATCTAAATTCTGCCCCGTCAAAAAGCCAAGGCAGTTTCTTTATTTAACCAATGAAAGTAACACATAGACTGATGACCTTCCTATACGATTTACCCTTTTTCTATGTAAACAACAAAGAAAGGCTTTAACTTTAACATAGTAAAATTACATATAACAAAACAGTTATAAAGCAAGAATTATAGTTACAATATTTATATCTATTTTATCTTTTATCATAGCAGTGGAAAACTATAACTATCTATCTATTCTTTAACTCTATCAAAGAGTCCAGAAGGGTAGAATATTACCTAAGTGAACAAGAAGTAGGCAACATCCAAAGCTCTAGAAATGACGGAGACATCTCACTGCCTGTACAGTCATCCAAAGTTCTTTTGTATCATTGGGGCATCCACCTTCAGCCTGCAGGCCCATAGTATCCAGGAGACATTTCCATGAAGCAGAAAATTTCAAAGACAATTCAGTCACTTTTTTCTGTGTCCTGCAGAATGTCTCGCAGACTCTTTCATGAAGCAGGCACCCCAAAAGACCATCTCACCTTTAGGCAAGTTCAGCAGTCCTCTCTCTGCTGGTTCTTCATGTCCAGTTTATGTAACAGTCCAGGCAAGAGCAGGTTCTTGTCCAAATTGCAAACAAACTCCATAAGTAGCCTCTTCGATACCCATCCTCCTCTTGAAGTAAATTTTGTGTCTCATTGTCACAAAAAGCCCTAAGTTATTAAAAGATTGAAAGTCATATACTGTAGTCTTTGTAATATGTGAAGAATGCCTATCTACCTGAAATATTTCTCTGTATATCGAGGCTATCTAACTAACATGACTACAAGCTTGACTATTATTTATGATTATCTATTAACAAGCAATATTTCCTAATTATACATTACATTTTTAAATGAACTATACAATCACAATACATTAATCAATATCAGAAATACATATACATATAACAAAATTGACCTTAAATTTATATCAATAAGGCAAAATTTATACCAATATAAATTATTCATAGCTATATCATATCCCTATTTAAATGTAAAAGAACATTTATAAACAATATCTGGGAATATGGACATACTTATTTCTCTCCAAACTGCTTCATGCTGAATGGGGGCGCTGTTAATCAGGTCATTCATGGTATATCATGGGTGTTAGGTTCCTCTCAGTCAGCAGTTGAACATAAGTAATTTTTGAGGGTGTTCACAGCAACCTTTCAGAAGGGCGTAATCTATCATACAATATTGGGATAGAAGCAATCCACAGGGTCTCATGCTCTGAGAAAACAAAAGAAGAACATCTTTTCCAAAGCATCATATCCCTAGACACAAATTTGGAAGTCATGATATTTTTAGAACGTATATGTAGTTTGGCAGACCACACAATGAAAGGTCTCTCTGTATTTACCTCCTTCACAGTCAAAAATTTGAAGAAAACACAATGTTCATAATCCAGACACTATGAATTTTCCATTTTTACGTGGTTATTTTTATTTATTTCTTTTAATCTATGACTATCTGTACTCTGTCTCTTTAAAGACTTTACCCTTTTTAAGGCATAAACTTTATTCTCTATATACTTTTTCTTCTCTCTCCCAAGCCTACGAACCCTCATTCAACACTGTGATGCATTTAGAGGTCTTTTATGTCTGAATCTGTCCTATTGTGAATCTGTAACTCTTTACTGTCAAGAAGCACTTCTTAAAATGCTAAGCACTTCTTAAAAACTTTAGCTTGTGCCACATAGGGGTAATACAGTACCACCTATTTGCTGCCTAGTCTAAACCTTAACTGCGCTGTTATTATGGTAATTACAATAGATCCTGCCTGAGATCAGCACAGTTAAGCATAGTGGAGCCAGAGCAGCGCCCTCAGAAGAGTTTGGTGCCCCTGAGCTGCACTTAGTTCCAAGCCCACATCAGTCCACATTGCCATCAAGCAAGCCATATTGCTTTAATCACAAGCCCCATTCACAAGCTCTGTCTCACGCAGGAACCAGACAGAGATCGCAATCCCAGCACAGGGAAGAAAGCTGACATTTAATAACGGCCAGTTTTTTCCTGCTGCTGAGTCAGGAAAATTTCTTTGTGGCAAGCCACCCACAAACAGCAAAAAACTGTGTTAAACTCTCTTTTCCTTTTAAGCCCTCTCAGGTTTTTAAGTGGAGTTAGTTACCACATTGGGCAGCCTCTCTGCTGTAATGGGAGCAGTGGGCTGCTTGTCGTCCTGTCCACCCGGCTAGCTTATGCCTGAAATAATCACACAGAGATCTGTATTAATTAAATTGCTGCCTGGCCCGTTAGTTCTAGCCTCTTATTGGCTAACTCTCACATATTAGATTAACCCATGTCCATTAATGTGTATCACCAATTGACTGTGGCTTGCCGGCATGATTCCATCTTGAAGAGGAGAGCCATGGCATCTGCCTGACTCTGCTTTCTTTCTCCCAGCACTCTGTCCAGTCCACTCCATCTGTCTAAATTCTGCCCTATCAAAAAGCCAAAGCAGTATCTTTGTTTAACCAATGAAAGTAACACATAGACAGATGACCCTGGAACACCAGGTAAGAGTGGGATGGAGTTCCTGGACAGCAGAGGAGTGTGGCTGAAAACTGAGAATTGAGCTCTAAATAGAAGAAGACTTCATGCAACCAGGGGCAGGACATGTAAAATGGGGGAGAGGAGAAGGCGGGTTCAGGTAGTGTATGGCAGAGATGGAAGCCTGGCAAGGGGAATGGGGCACGAGTTAAGTGGGGCTTTCGAGGTTCAGGTTTTAAGCTCTGCACGTAATAGCCCAAGAAAGGTGTAGGCAGTGGCAGTGGGAAGGATTAGTGTCTTAAGGAAGTGTAAGGAAACCAGACTCTCCTCTAAATTTCCTCCACAGCAGTCTGGTTCCATAGAAACCTGTCCCTGCTGTCACTCTTCAGACCCTGACCAGATATGGTTTACCCTCTCTTCCTGTGAGGAGGGGAGGAGCTACGTCTTAGTGCCCCAGGCACGGAAGCCGCTTCTGCTGCTCAGGCCCTGCTGCGGGCGACTTCTCAGAGAGGTCTGCAGTCAAGGTAAGAACCCTGAATGTGTACCAAGGGGGAATATGTCTGGAATAATCACAGGAGCTGTGCTAGCTCTCACTCAGTCTTGCCCTCGGAAAATATGAGGTGTCTTGTAGCTTTGTATGCTTCTGGGAGGAAACGGGGACCCTTGCTCTTAGAAGGTAACTCTAATTCTGGAAATGGTGGCTTCTTAGATCACAACTGAAGCCAGCCTTTGACTTCTAAATGGTAAGGCAAAAACCTTGAACTGAATTCTAGTCCATCCTGAGCAGTTTGGGCCCTGGACTCTATAAAGTGCCCCGTGGCGGAGTACAGAAGCAAAGGAAGTCTATCTGACTTCATCACCAGCAAAATCGGCAATAAGTGTTGAGTGGAATGAAGAATCAACTCCTGCGAGCTCTGTACTTTTTCTTTTTTTGCCCTTAGAGCCAGTGTTTCTCTGTAGCTTTGGAGGCTGTCCTGGAACTAGATCTTGTAGACCAGGCTAGTCTCAAACTCACGGAGATCTGCCTGCCCCTGCCTCCTGAGTCCTGGAATTAACGGCTTGCAACATCACTGCCTGGCTGTCTACTTATTTTATATGCCCGAGGTAGTGCTTAAAACACATATCTCGGAAAATCACACAAAAGGCACGGGATTGGTCATGCCCAACAAGGGCTGGTAGGAGGTCTCAAGTAGCCAAAAGAAAGAGACACATTGAGGTTTAACATAGTCACGCCCATCTCGGGGTGTTGTGAGGAAGTGCCATGTGCAGAAGATATCTGGAGGCTTTGGTTAGCCACTCCCATCCCGTGGGAGTCAGAGAACATTCTAACTCTGGTAGGCACTCCCATGCCATGGAGTCAGAGAAAAGCCAAACTGTGGTAGCCACGCCCATCCTGTGGGAGTCACAGGAAAGTATAACTCTGGTAGCCCCTCCCATCCAGAGGGTATCAGAGAAAAGTCCATCTCTGTTAGCCACTCCCACCCTGTGGGAGTCAGGGAAAAGGCTAAATCTGGTAGCCTCTCCCATCCTGTGGGAGTCAGAGTAGGGCATAAGTCTGGTAGAACTTCCACACCATGGAGTCAGAGGAAAGCCTAACTCTGGTAGCCACTCCCATCCCGTGAAGCCAAAGAAGCCCTTTGTCTGGTAGGCACTCCCATCCCCTGGAGTCAGAGAAAAGCCTAAATCTTGTAACCACTCCCATCCAGAGGAGGCAGAGGAAAGTCTAACTATGGTACCCAATCCCAACCTGTGGAATCAGATAAAACCTAACTACAGTAGCCACTCCCACCTTGTGGGAGTTCGAAGAAATCCTATGGTGGTTAACCACTCTCATCCTCTGGGAGTCAGAAGAAATCCTACCCCTGGTAGCCACTCCCATCCTGTGGGAGTCAGAAGAAATCCTACCTCTGGTAGCCACTCCCATCCAGAGGGTATCAGAGAAACGTCTACCTCTAGTAGCAACTCCCATCCCGTGAGATTCAGAGGAAAGTCTATCCCTGGTAGCCACTCCCATCCCATGGGAGTCAGAGGAACTCCTAACTATGCTAGGCATGCCCATCCCGTAGTACTCAGGGGGAAGCCTAACTTGGGTGAGCGAGCACATCCCCTGGGAATTATAGGAATCCTACCCTGGGAAATCATGCCTAGTGTATGGCTGTCATAAGGAACACTATACCAAAGATAACTAGACACGTTTTTTTTTTCATTCGTTTTTTGAGATAAGTTTTCTATGTAGCTTTGAAACCAACCCTGAAACTCACTCTGTTGTCCACGCAAGACTGGAACATACAGAGATCCATGTGCCTCTGCTTCTAGACAGCTGGGATAGACCAAAAGGTGCACAGCGACCTCCCAGCTATCTGGAAGCCTTTTCTTTTTTAGGATCTTTCTAGACAAGGTTTCTCTGGTTAACAGTCCTACCTTTTCCTGCTGGAACTAGCTCTTGTAGAGCAGGATGATCTCGAACTCACAGAGATCCACGTCCTTTTATATTGCCCCAAACTACTCTTAAGAACCAAAAATGGAGCGCAGCAGTGATGGCACAAATCCCAGCAGAGATTTAGAAGGCAGAGGCAGGCAGATCTTTGTGAGTTCGAAGCCAACCTGGTTCTGCAATGCATGTTTCATGTTCCAGGAGTACTAGGGATATTACACAGAGATACCCTGTTTTTTTTTTTTTTAAAGAGGAAAACATCAGAAATGGAAGGATAGACAGAGAGCACAGCCAGTGTATAGTGTTTCCTTAGAATTCCTGAAACCCTAGGTAATGTGGCAAATATGGCTAAAGCAGACGTTATTAAATATAAATAAGTAACATGGAAGAGTTAAAGCACCCTGCCAACACTCTCCTGTACTCTTAGAGAGAAGTAAGAGGATAATGGGAAATTAACCAGGATGGACAGAATAGGAAGACCGGAAATACAGCGGTGGTTGGAGGAATCAGGGAGATTATGATACGAGGTGTGTATGCCAGGAACTTTACAGCAATTCCCATAACTTCACCAAATGAGTGCAGACAAAGAAACAGGGTCAGCTTCAAATGTCTGGGGAGGATACAAACATCATGGTTGAATGAAAACTGAAAGCAAACACGTATCACAGGGATATTTAAAATGTCATGAATTAGGGGTTGGGAGTGTGACACCCTCTGTGCTCCTCTGACCTGTTCTCTGAGAATGGGCAGCCTTGGTCTCCTATCAGCCCACCTTAGCCTTGGTCTCCAGTACCTAACATCAGTGAAGATATATGGAGGTGAGGGAATCACTTCCAAAATAATGGGGCCACCGCAAGTCAGGCTCTATAGTGTGACTTGGACATGTACACCTGTCCTGACTAGACAGAGGCTCTGTTCCCAGGGCATTGTCAGCACAAGAGGGCAAAGGTTAGCATTGTTATTTTCCGCATCTACATCATATCTTGTGTTTGTGGTTTCTCCCAGTGCATATCATGCTTCTTTGTCTTTCTCTTTTTTTTAAAGTCAGTTTTTTTTGTATATACCTCTGATTTCCCCAGAATTCACAGTGTAGACCAGGATGACTTTTAACTCCCGAAGTCTTCCTGCCTGCCACTCTGCAATACTGTGATTATTTTTGCTTTTGAATTTTTATTTAATTTGTGTGCACTGTATTAAATCATTTGCTGTCTTCTCTCTCCATCCCGAGTCATTCCTCTCCATGTCTTCTCAAGTCCACAGCCCAATATATAATTATTACTGTTACATATGTGACAATATATCAATCCATACATGTATTTTATATATTGTTTTATGTAACAATAATATCAATAATGTAAGTAATAAATAATGTAAACACATGCATTTATTATATAAAGACATAAATACAGCCTAACATGTCCATTTAGTGTTGCTTACATGTGTATGGTTTTAGGACTGAGCGATTATGCCTACAGAAGACTGAATCTCCCTCTTGTAACAGCCACTGTCTACAGTAGTTCATCTAGGGGTATGGCCTTGTGAGATTTCACCATTCATATTATATGAATTGGTGTTGTCATTCAAGTTCAAGTCTCCTTTGGGCTTCCGTGCTCCTGGATTCTGTGAAACATTACAGCAGCCTAGTACTAGATGTGAGTAGAATTGAGTGTTTTCAACCACCAGAGAAAGGCAGCCATCCTTTACCTCACAATATATATATAAGGTGACCAGAGGTGAGGAATACAGGGAGTGCTTAGAACAGAGATGTCATTATAATGTGTGAGACAAGGAGGGGAAAGAATTACTGAGAGCCTGAGTGTTCTCAATATGCTCAAAGTGCTCATAGTACGTTATTTTCCTGATTCAGGTATCTCAGTGACCTGTTCTACTACCAAGACTCTGTCCTGCTGTCCCTGACACCAGCCATCATGCCAAGGGGACAGAAGAGTAAGGCGCGTGCTCGAGAGAAAAGGCGCCAGGGGCTCAAGGATGCTCAAGCAAAGGAGGCAGAGAAAGCAGAGTCACCTGCTGGCTCTGATCAAGCTTCAGGAGATGCTAAGCCAAGCACTTCCACTGCTGACTTCCCACAGCAGTGTGAAAGCTCAGCACCCAGCAGCACTGCCAGCCAGGGAGTGTCCCATGGAAGGTCTGATAATGGTGACCAGGGCCAAGGGGACAGAAATGAGCTTTCCTCCAGGGCTTTACTCTCCACTAGAAGCATGCGGATGGATCTTATGACAAGGAAGACCGGAATGCTGATGGAGTACATGCTCCTCAAATACAAAGTGCAGCAGCCCATGAAGAGGGGAGAGATGCTCAAAGTTATCAACAAAAGGTTCAAGGGACACTTCCCCGAGATCCTCAAGAAAGCCTCCTACCGATTGGATGTGGTGTTTGGCCTTGAGCTGAAAGAAGTCCTGCCACATGGTCAAGCATATGAGCTTGTGAGCAAACTAGATTTCGAGGATGATGGAAGTAGGAACAATGAGCTAGGTGTTCCTACCAGGGGCATTCTGATTGCTCTCCTAAGTGTGATCTACTTAAATAACTACTGTGCTGCCGAGGAGGATGTCTGGTATTTCCTGAATGTATTAGGAGTCTATGACGGGGTCTCACATCTCATCTTTGGAGATGTCAGGAAGCTCATCAGTGAAGATCTGGTACAGGAAAAGTACCTGGTATACCGTCAGGTTCCTAACAGTGATCCTCCATCCTATCAGTTCCTGTGGGGCCCGAGAGCCTATGCTGAAACAAGCCAGATAAAGGTGATGGACTTTTTAGCCAAAATGAGTGAAACTGCTGCTGAGGATTACTCATCTCATTATGAGCAGGCTTTGATTGAAGAGGAAGAGAAAGCCCAAGCTGCAGCTGCAGCCAAGTCTGGCACTAAAGGCAAGGCCAAGGGACGTACTAAGACCAAGTTAAGTCGTCCTACTCACAAGTGAGGTATAAGGTAGCCTCTGCTTTATGATTGAAAAGGTCTGTTCATATTTTTGCAGATAAGCTGTTGATAATCTTTTGGAGGACTTTTAGCATAGTTTTAACTTGGGGATAAATGTCCTCACATAAATTTTGAAGCCCGTTCCTTCACTGCTGTTTTCCAAGTTGGGAGCTCAAAGTTTTTGGATTGATTTAAAATACAGTTTGTAATTTGAAATGTTCCTAAGGATTTGATTTGTCCATATGATACTGTGGAATTAGATTAAGAAGTTGGTGTGAAATATGAAAGAAAAATTTTCAAAAGTGTTAGGCTTTTCAGTGAAAATTTTCTTTTATTCCTTGTTTTCTTGGCATTGATGTCAGGTATATATACTAATTTTTTTTCTGATATTAAAATATGTGTGAGAAATTAGCTGAGAAGCAGATCTTTTTTTTAAAGGTTCATGCTTTAACCAAACATGCATGGCACATCTACACTTGCAGAACTGTCTCCCTGTGTACTGGACATATTTGATAATAGAAGCAGGAGGTCTGGAATATGCAATGATATTTTTCTAAGAAACATTCATTAGTGGACAGAATAGAATAAGATCTTTACTTCCTAAAGAAACAATAAATGGATGATGTCTTCTTCAACACAATATATATTTTCTATATCCATTACTAGTTATCTTCAGGGATGAATGTCTTGTTTTTCCTACTTTTCATGGCCGGGCATACAACACTTTCTGTAGAATCTTTTAGGGAAAACATTAAGAGAAATAAGGATAATAATGAATTAGATTAAAATGCTTACATTAATAAATGACACTTTCTGATAAATAAATATAAGGGCTATTTAAGCACGGATTCTTTGTACCATACACATGATTCCCATTATATGAGAAAGAACTTGTCAAAATCACTTCTCAATGGTTACCAAGACGTACAAATCTACCTGTTCCTATATTTACATGGCATAAGTGAAAGAATTGAGATTAAGCATGAGATTTAGAGACAACACTTCTGCATTCCTCTTATGTTTAAGCACAATGTGACTCTTATATCAGTTTTATTTTAAGTATTATTAAATGTGTCTTAATTGCTTGCACTGCCTCCAGCTCTAGGAGATCTATGTCCTTTTCTGGCCTCTTCAAGCACCTACACACACAAGGCATATACCTATACCCAAACAAATCCCAAGGAATATCAGAGCCCCATGTGCTGTGGGATAATGTTCTTCTACCCACTAAAGATTTGTTACTTGCACGGGTTTAATAAATCGCTGATTGGCAGTTTCCAGGGGGGAAGTACAGGCAGTGTGAGCAAACAAGAATTATTCTGGGAAGAGAAAAGGCCCCATCTACATTTCCACCCAGATGGGGAGGAAGCATGATGAAATGCTGCATTGGAAAATGTACCAAACCATGTGGCTTAACATAGACAAGAATTATAAGGTAATTTAAGGAATAAGAGCTAATTAGAAATAAGACTGAGCTAATTGGGCCAAACAGTTTACAACTGACATAAGCCTCTGTGTTTTGATGGGACTGAGCAGCTATGGGAACTGGTAAGAGAGAAGCTACTGTCTATGAAAGGTAGCCTCAAACATGCAGGGCTAGGGGCATGACACAGGTCTGTAGGACCCACAGGAAACTTCAGAAGGAACAGGAGAACGCCTGTGCATGCCTGAGGGGTGGCATAAAAGATGTGATTGGCAGGGGAACAAGCTAAGCCAACTCAGATGGGATCTGGAAATTCTAGTGCTTCCTCTGAATTCCTAGAGCTGGAATTCCAATCCAAGCTCTGTCCTGGCATGGTGGCTAAAAACTCTCAGGCAAATGTCTTGTTTGTCAATTCATGCCCCCAAAGTTGGGCACCAAACAAAGCTTGTATAATTAAAGCTTCAGAGGGAGATATTAGGGTACAACTAGAACACCAAAAAGGAAAGCAGTCATCCACTGACTCTGACCTTCACCTCAGTCTCAAATGGCAATCCTGCCTCTAGGATTCTCAGAATGAGATGTAACTGAGAGCTGTCTCCCCATTCTATAATCCTCTTTAGTTCTGGGATGAAAGGTATGCACCACTGGGATTAAAGTCATGCATCACCCAGTTCCTATGGCAGCAAGAGTGGGATTAAAGTGTTATTGTGGCCTGGTCTGTAAGACTGGCCAGTGTGACCATTTTACTCTCTGAACTTCAGGCACCATAATTTATTAAAATACAAATGAAATGCTGCTACACCCAGGAGCAGCTTTCTCAGGTCAGGTAAGAAAGGAGTGGTAAGCTGTGATAAGCACAAGATAATAAACTAAATGAGGATCATGCAAGACAGAAATGCTCAGAAAAGGCACATTCTGGACCTAAAGGTAATCACAGATGGAAAGTAATCTAAGAAAAACCCTCATCTCTCAATATCAGAAAGGCCATGAAAAATGTCAGGTTGAACTTATTCTTCTATATGGAAGTTGTTTTAGTGGTAGGATCTTCTTGCATTGATAGGAATCGGCACAACTGTGTAGACTGTTTGTGTGTCTGTATGTGTGTGTGTTTGTGTGGTGTATGTTGTGTATGCTTGGTGAGTGTGTAATACTACCATATTGAACAGAGTGTGTTTGTGTGTGTCTATGCATCAAACTGCCTAACTGAACAGAGGGTGTTTGTGAGTATATATACTGCCTAACTGAACAGTGTGTATATGTGAATGTGTGTGCGTGAGCACACCTGTAGTACTGACTAATAAGAGTCAACAAGTGTAAATGACAAGTCTCATGTCTCAAGTGTGAATGAGGAGAATAACAGAAAGAATTTTGACAGTCATAAAATGGTAATAGTGAATCATGTTTACTTCAGTCTGGGACATCACAAGGCCTTGAGGAACACTGGGAATGTGTTCTGTCTCAGGTTCACATGGGCTAGCTTTCTACTTTATACCAGAAACCTGAAAACTTCCCACCCACATACTTCTTTCACTATAACTCACCCTGGGAACTCTTGGCAAGTGAACTACAACAAGGCAAATTTCACTTCTAACTAGAGAGTGTCTTAGATTTGAGGCTGTTGGAATGACACCGAAGGTCTCAGATAAAGTCAGGGTATAGAAGAGTATTATTAGAAATCATTTCACTGTTTTTTGTTTCAGTCATGTTTCATTCTTCCACAGGTCTCTGGGCTGTCCAGTTTCCAGTTCCTAGCCATAGTGTGTGCCTCTCATAGTGCGTGCCTCATGCTAAACCAAAGAGTATTTGGCCACCATTGCCCAAGCACAACTTGCAGACAGGATAGACTGTAGGTCGGGGTTTTGTGTCTGGGTTGATGGCCAGGTTTCTATTTCTGGAGCCTGCGGAGTAAAGTATCATGCCATTTTCATGTCCAGAATTATCAGAGAGGATTCCTTTGGCACCAGATGGGAGCAGGTTCAGAGTCCCACAGCCATATATTTGCAGAGAGACTAATTTGGAGGTCTTCATACAGTTTCACCCCTAAGAGACTGGGGAACTCCAGGGATTAGAGGAAAGATTATAGCATTCAAAGAGAATGGAGGACAACAGGAGAACATGACCCAGCAAATCAGCTAAGCAGGGCTTATATGGGCCAACAGAGACTGGAGTAGCAAGCACAGAATCTGTACAGATATGTGTGAGGTCCTTTGCATATATGTAATGACGGTTTGCTTGATGGTATTGTATCCTGTTTGGTTCTATTTGCCTGTCATCCCTTGGAATCCTTCTCTTTTCTGAAGAGGAAGCTGAGGGAGGGTGGATCTGTGGGAGAAAAAAAGAGATAGCTGGGAGTAGTGAAGGGAAGGAAAACTGTTGTCAGTATGTATTGTATGAGAGAAGAATATTTTCAATCAATGAAAGAGGGGTGTCTTCCAATCCAGGTGTGTAAGAATTTTATTCCAAGAAAAAAAATAGAAGAGAATAAATGACCAAATAAATTAGTATACAAATCCCTTATAAACACAAATATGAATAGAGCTATGTAAAGATACTTCATATGAACAGAAAAAGGGAAGCTTGCCAGATTAAGTCAGGGGTTGGGTTGGCAAAAAAAAAGTGTGAACATGTATCTCATATTGGTGAGTGACACACCTAATTCTCTCTCTTGTCACCTTCTGGGCTACAAGGTAATGTCAGGCAGAGATCTCTGTCAGTTTCCACCTTAGGTGAACTGCACAGTTCAAGGCTTGGTTCTAGGCTTGCATGCCATGGCAATGCAATTGGATCTATTAGGAATGCCAATTCTTTTAATAGAGAACTTTCCTTTCTTTCCTGTCATGAACAACCAATTGTAAAATCTTGAATTTTTCACAGATTTATTTCTGGTATGTAGCCAGGAAATATCTTTTCTTCCTTTTGCCTAGTGAGTGTGCAGGAGACACAAGGTTCATGCTGAGGACGTACCTTACCATAAGGATGGGATCGTGGCTACTGAGATCACGTAGGTGGTACATATTCATGTGGCCCAAGAGTGAGCACCTGAATTCAATCCATAAGCACTCTTAAAATCCAGGTGCTGCGATAGGATCTTGAAGCTTAGTGCTTCATAGGTGTGGGATGCCCTTCTGTAAGTTATGAATATGTTTTATTACCTTTGTCTAGTAAATGTGCTCGCTGATCAATATTCAAACAGAATAGAGACAGGAGGAAATCCAAGCAATCATACAGACAGAAGGAAGGTGGAGTCAGAAGGGTACCAGCAGCACTGGAAAAGCAAGATGTATGGTACGAGCCTCGTGGTAAAATATCAAATAGTAGAAATGGGTTCATTTCTAGTAAGAACTAGTTTGTAATAAGCCTGAGCCACAGACCAAACTTTTATAATTACTGTAAGTCTTTGAGTGTTTGTTCAGGAACTGGTGGGCAGCAGAGAAATCTCCATTGACACATACCCTTTGGCTTAGCTGGCCATCCTGACTAACCAAACTAGTGAGATCTAAGTTAGTGAGAAACTCTGTCTCAACAAAGAAGCTGGGAAGTACTTAGTAAGACATCAAGGTCACTTCTATCCTCTACACATGTGTATGAAGACAGTCAAGCATCTTTAACATTTAACATATGCTCAAAGAGGGAAAGAGGGAAGAAGTAGAGTTTCACCAGGAGGCAAGTCAGGGATGCCTGGGTAGTGCTTGAAAGGACAATCATTTAGTAGCACAGAGTCAGAAAAGTCTATCGGTTTCACTAACCCAGCATGAAACTGTAGAGCAGAGGTGTCAAATGTCTCTTGTCATATCTTCCTTATGTCTAGAACAAGGACATAAAAATAGTGATTAAACGGCAGCCATGAGACAGCAGAAGGGGAATATCTTATATACATGGCAGTCAGAGTTTCAGGTTCTCTCCATTCATTACACAACCTCTGTCACTTGAGGAGAACAGGGCTGGAGAAACCAAGTGTAAATGTAGAGACTGCAGTCCAGACAGTTTGAGAACTTGTGCATTTTGGGAACACTGTTGCTAGCTGACAGAGCAGACAATACTTTATAGTGTGAGGTTATCTGAAGCCATAGTATTCCAGTCCAGTTGCAGACTCACCCGATGCCTATTTCCAGTTTTTATTAAATCATTCCTGTGACCATGCCAAGCCTTTAGCTTAGGAATTTTTGGAGCACCTGATCATTAAAACACTAAAGGAAGAGAGACTTGTTCCCTTCCTTCCAAAAGAACAGAGGTAAAACATTATTGGCTTGCGCGGGAATGCATATTTGAAGAATTGTTCACCAGTGTCTTAGGGCACCTCATGTTTGGGTAAGCAGACAGGATAATCCCAAAACCCAGTGGGAGAAGGAGGTTGCAGCATAAGATTTGACAGTTAATTCAACAAGCAGCACACAAAACTGACCCCAAAACATTCCTTAGCTATAATAAACAGATAACTTATCAGGAGAGAAACAAAATTTGTAATCATACATTCGTACTTACATGTATTCATACATGCATGTGTATGTGAACAAAATGTCCAAAATGGGGCAAGTATTTGGATGTTTGAAGACAAATTCCTATCAGATTCTAGGATAGCTTTAAGTGTGATAATTAGTTTTTATTTATATTTTTATTGAAAAAAAATTTCTGCCTCCTCCCAGCCTCCCCTTTCCCTCCCACTCCTCTCCCCCTCCCCACAAACCTCTCCCCCTCCCTCTCCAGTCCGAAGAGCAGTCAGGGTTCCCTGCCCTGTGGAAAGTCCAAGGTCCTCTCCCCTCCATCTAGGTCTAGGAAGGTGAGCATCCAAACTGGCTAGGCTCCCACAAAGCCAGAACATGAAGTAGGATCAAAACCCAGTGCCATTGTCCTTGGCTTCTCATCAACCCTCATTGTCTGCCATGTTCAGAGATTCTGGTTTTATCCCATGCTTTTTCAGTCCCAGTCCAACTTACCTTGGTGACCTCTCAATAGATCAGCCCCACTGTCACAGTGGGTGGGTGCACCCCTCGTGGTCCTGACTTCCTTGCTCATGTTCTCCCTCATTCTATTCCTCATTAGGACCTTGGGAGCTCATTCTGGTGCTCCAATGTGGGTCTCTGTCTCTATCTCCATCCTTCGCCAGATGAAAGTTCTATGGTGATATGCAAAATATTCAACAGTATGGCTATAGAATAGGGCCATTTCAGGTTCCCTATCCTCAGCTGCCCAAGGAACTAACTGGGGACATCCCCCTGGGCACCTGGGAGCCCCTCTAGGTTCAAGTCTCTTGTCAACCATAAAATGGCTCCCTTAATTAAGATATATACTTCCCTGCTCCCATATCCTCCCTTCCTTTATCCCAACCATCCCATTTCCCCAAGTTCTCCTCATCCTCCCCTTCTCACTTTTCTCTCCCCATCTCCCCTTACCCCCATCCCACCCCACCGCCCAGATCCCAATTTTTTGCTCGGCCATCTTGTCTACTTCCCATATCCAGGAGGATAACTCTGTCTTTCTTTGGGTTCACCTTCTTATTTAGCTTCTTTAGGATCACAAATTATAGACTCAATGTCGTTTATTTATGGCTAGAAACCAATTATGAGTGAGTACATCCCATGTTCATATGTCTGGGTCTAGGACACATCACTCAGGATAGTGTTTTCTATTTCCATCCATTTGCATGCAAAATTCAAGATGTCATTGTTTTTACCGCTGAGTAGAACTCTAATGTGTATATATTCCACACGTTCTTCGTCCATTCTTCCATTGAAGGGCATCTAGGTTGTTTCTAAGTTCTGGCTATTACAAACAATGCTGCTATGAACATAGTTGAACAAATGCTTTTGTAATATGACAGGGCATCTCTTGGGTATATTCCCAAGAGTGGTATTGCTGGGTCTTGGGGTAGGTTGATCCCAAATTTCCTTAGAAACCGCCACACTGATTTCCAAAGTGCTTGGACAGGTTTGCATTCCCACCAGCAATGGATGAGGGTACCCCTTCCTTCACAACCTCCCCAGCAAAGGCTATCATTGGTGTTTTTGATTTTAGCCATTCTGACAGGTATAAGATGATATCTCAAAGTTGTTTTGATTTGCATTTCCCTAATCGCTAAAATGGTTGAGCATGACCTTAAGTGTCTTTTGGCCATTTGAACTTCTTCTTTTGAGAATTCTCTGTTCAGTTCAGTGCCCCATTTTTTAATTGGGTAGATTAGCATTTTAAAGTCTAGTTTCTTGAGTTCTTTATATATTTTGGAGACCAGACCTTTGTCTGTTGTGGTGTTGGAAAAGATCTTCTCCCAGTTAGTAGATTGCCTTTTTGTCTTAGTGACAGTGTCCTTTGCTTTACAGAAGGTTCTCAGTTTCAGGAGGTCCCATTTATTCAATGTTACCCTTAATGACTGTGCTACTTGGGTTATACATAGGAAGCGATCTCCTGTGCCCATATGTTGTAGGGTACTTCCCACTTTCTCTTCTATCAGGTTCAGTGTGTTCAGATTGATATTGAGATCTTTCATCCATTTGGACTTGAGTTTTGTGCATGGTGATAGATAAGGGTCTATTTTCACTCTTCTACAGATTGACATCCAGTTGTGCCAGCACCATTTGTTGAAGATGCTTTCTTTCTTCCATTGTATACTTTTAGCTCCTTTATCGAAAATGAGTTGTTCATATGATTGTGGGTTAAAATCCGGGTCTTCTATATGATTCCATTGGTCGAATTCTCTGTTTTTATGCCAATACCATGCTATTTTCAATACTGTATCTGTAATAGAGTTTGAAGTCAGGGATGGTAATGCCTCCAGAAGTTCCTTTATTGTATAAGATTGTTTTGGCTATCCTGGGTTTTTTGTTTCTCCATATAAAGTTGATTATTGTCCTGTCAAGATCTGTGAAGAATTTTGATGGAAGCTTGATGGGGATTGCATTGAATCTATAAATTGCCTTTGGTAGAATTGCCATTATTACTATGTTGATCCTCCCAATCCAAGAGCAAGGGAGATCCTTCCATTTTCTGGTATCCTCTTCAATTTCTTTCTTTAAAGACTTGAAGTTCTTGTCAAATAGATCTTTTACTGCCTTGGTTAGAGTTACCCCAAGATATTTTATGCTGTTTGTGGCTATCGTGAAAGGTGATGTTTCTCTGATTTCCGTCTCTGCTTCCTTATCCTTTTTGTATAGGAGGACAACTGATTTTTTGGAGTTGATCTTGTATCCTGCCACATTACTAAAGGTGTTTTTCAGCTCTAGGAGTTCTTTGGTGGAGTTTTTGGGGTCACTTATGTACACTATCATATCATCTGCAAATAACGAAAGTTTAACTTCATTTTTTCCAATTCGGATCCCCTTGAACCCCTTATGTTGTCTTATTGCTATTGCTAAAACTTCAAGCACTATATTGAAGAGGTATGGAGAGAGTGAACAGCCTTGTCGCATTCCTGATTTTATTGGGATGGCTTTGAGTTTCTCTCCATTTAATTTGATGTTATCTTTTCGACTTGCTGTAAATACCTTTTATTATATTTAGGTATGACCCTTGTATCCCTAATCTCTCCAAGACTTTTATCATAAACAGATGTTGAATTTTGTCAAATGCTTTTTCAGTACCTAATGAAGCGATCATATGGTTTTTTTCTTTCAGTTTATTTATATGATGTATTACATTGATAGATTTTCGTATGTTGAACCAGTCCTGCATCTCTGGGATGAAGCCTACTGGATCATAATGGATAATTTTTCTAATGTGTTCTTGGATTCGGTTTGCCAGTATTTTGTTGAGGATTTTTGCGTCGATATTCATGAGTGAGATTGGCCTGTAATTAGCTTTCTTGGTTGAATCTTTATGTGGTTTTGGTATCAGAGTAACTGTAGCTTCCTAAAAGGAATTTGGCAATGACTCTTTTGTTTCTATATTGTGAAATACATTAAGGAGTATGTATGAAATACATTAAGAAATACATTAAGACCTATGTATTAGGTCTTCTTGGAAGTTCTGGTAGAATTCCACATTGAAACCATCTCGTCCTGGGCTTTTGTTGGTAAGGAGGATTTTTATAACAGCTTCTAATTCTTTGTGACTAACAGGACTATATATATTGTTCACCTGGACCTGGTTTAACTTTGGTATATGGTATTTATCTAAAAAAGTGTCCATTTCTTTTACATTTTCCAGTTTTGTGGCATACAGGATTTTGTAGTAAGATCTAATAATTTTCTGAATTTCCTCTGTGTCTGTGGTTATGTCGCCCTTTTCATTTCTGATCTTATTAATTTGTGTATTCTCCCTCTGTCGTTTGATTAGTTTGGATAGGGGTTTTTCAATCTTGTTGATTTTCTCCAGGAACCAGCTTTTTGTTTCATTGATTCCTTTGATTGTTTTCTGTGTTTCTATTTTGTTGATTTCAACCCTCAGTTTGATTATTTCCAGTCTTCTACTCCTCCTAGGTGAGTCTGCTTCTTTTTTTTCTAGAGCTTTCAGGTGGGCTATTAAGTCTCCAACATGTGCTTTCTCCGTTTTCTTTATGTGGGCACTTAGTGCTATGAACTTGCCTCTTAGGACTGCTTTCGTAGTGTCCCATAGGTTTGAGTATGTTGTTTCTTTATTTTCACTGAATTCAAGGAAGACTTTAATTTCTTTCTTTATTTCTTTTTTGATCCACGTGTGGTTCAGTAGTTGACTGTTCAGTTTCCATGAGTTTGTCGGCTTTCTGGGGGTAGCATTGTTGTTGAATTCTAACTTTAATCCATGGTGATCCGATAAGAGACAGGTGGTTACTAATATTTTTTTGTAACTGTGGAAGTTTGCTTTGTTACCGAGTATGTGGTCAATTTTCGAGAAGGTTCCATGAGCTACAAAGAAGAAGGTATATTCTTTCCTATTTGAGTGGAATGTTTTATAGATGTCTGTTAAGTCCATTTGATTCATTACCTCCATTAATTCTCTTATTTCTCTGTTAGGTTTCTGTTTGATTGTCCTGTCCATTGGGGAGAGAGGAGTGTTGAAGTCTCCTACTATTAGTGTGTGTGGTTTGATGACTGCCTTGAGTTTTAGTAATGTTTCTTTTACGTAAGTGGGTGCTTTTATATTAGGAGCATAGTTATTCAGGATTGAGACTTCATCCTGATGAATTGTTCCTGTTATGAGTATAAAATGTCCCTCTCCATCTCTTCTGATTGATTTTAGTTTGAAGTCAATTTTGTTAGAAATTAGTATGGCCACACCTGTTTGTTTCTTAGGTTCATTTGCTTGATAAGCCTTTTCCCAGCCCTTTACTCTGAGTAGGTGCCTGTCTTTGTGGTTGAGGTGTGTTTCTTGTAAACAGCAGAATGTTGGATCCTGTTTTCGTATCCAATCTCTTAACCTGTGCCTTTTTATAGGTGAGTTGAGTCCATTGACATTAAGTGATATTAATGACCAGTGGTTGTTAACTGCAGTCATTTTTTTGGTAGTAGAGTTTGTGTTTTTCCCTTCTTCGAGTTGTGCTGGTGAAGGGTCATTAGATGTCTGAGTTATTGTGGGCATTGTTGGTCTCCTTAGTTTGTGATTTTCCTTCTATTACTTTCTTTAAGGCTGGATTTGTGGCTACGTATTGTTTAAATTTTTTTTATCCTGGAAAATTTTGTTTTCTCCATTTATAGTGAACAAAAGCTTCGCTGGGTATAGTAGTCTGGGCTTGCATCCATGGTCTCTTAGTTTCTGCAGTACATCTATCCAGGACCTTCTTGCTTTCATGGTTTCCATAGAGAAGTCAGGTGTAAGTCTGATAGGTTTACCTTTTAAGTAATTTGACATTTTTCCTTTGCAGCTCTTAATATTCTTTCTTTTTTTTTAATTTATTTATGTCTTTATTAAAGATTTCTGCTTCCTTACCTCCACTGCCTCCCATTTCCCTCCCCTTCCCCCATCCAAGTTCCCCTCTCTCGTCAGCCCTAAGAGCAATGAGGGTTCCCTGCCCTGTGGGAAGTCCAAGGACCACCCACCTCAATCCAGGTCTAGTAAGGTGAGCATCCAAACTGCCTAGGCTCCCACAAAGCCAGTACGTGCAGTAGGATCAAAACCCAGTGCCATTGTTATTGATTTCTCAGCAGTCCTCATTGTCTACTATGTTCAGCGAATCCAGTTTTATCCCATGCTTTTTCAGACCCAGGCCAGCTGGCCTTGATGAGTTCCTGATAAAACATCCCCATTGTCTCAGTGTGGGTGCACCCCTCGCGGTCCTGAGTTCCTTGCTCGTGCTCTCTCTCCTTCTGGTTCTGATTTGGACCTTGAGATTTCAGTCCGGTGCTCCAAGGTGGGTTTCTGTCTCTTATGGCAAGGGGATTTTTTTTTTGATCCAGTCTATTTTGTGTTCTGTATGCTTCTTGAACCTTCATAGGTATATCTTCTTTAGGTTGGGAAAGTTTTCTTCTATAATTTTATTAAATATATTTTCTAGACCGTTGAGCTGCACTTCTCCTTCTTCTACTCCTATTATTCTTAGGTTTGGTCTTTTTATTGTGTCCCAGATTTCCTGAATGTTTTGTGATGAGAGATTGTTGGATTTGATGTTTTCTTTGATCAGTGCGTTTATTTTCTCTATTGTATCTTCAGAATCTGAGATTCTTTCTTCTATCTCTTGTACTCGGTTGGTTATGCTTGTTTCTGTAGTCTCTATTCGTTTACCTAGATTTTCCATGTCCAGTCGGCCCTCTGTTTGTGTTTTCTTCCTTGACTCCATTTCAGTTTTCAGGTCTTGAACTGTTTCCATTATCTGTTTGATTGTTTTTCCTTGGTTTCCTAGGATATCATTCACAGATTTACTCAATTCTTCAAACTTTCTGTTATTCTTCTCCTCCATTTCTTTAAAGGAGGTTTTTACCTCCTGTTTAAGGGCCTCTATCACTTTCATAAAGTCAATTTTTTCTACTTCTTCTTGATTAAGGTGTTCATGTCCTCCTGTTGTGAGGTCACTGGGTTCTGGTGGTTTCATGTTGTTTTTCAAATTGTTGGGTGAATTCTTGCATTGGTGCCTGCCCAACTCTTCCTCCGAATGCTCCCCTATGGATCTTCATTCACAGGATCAGGTCTCCTTGCCCACTGATGTACCTTCCCAGTGATGGCTCTCCCCAGTGATGGCTCTCCTGGTGCCGAGATCAGATCTCCATGCTGGTCAGGTAGTTCGTAAACAAAGGGCCTACCTTGCTTGCTGCAGGCCAGCTATTGAGACAAACTACCACCCGCCCCGTAGCCCTCATGACTCGGTCCCAGCGCCCAAACAGACTGAGCTGGATGATGTGATGTGCCTGAAGAGGGGAGGGAGGCAGAAGGGGGGGGTTCTGGATGCAAGCTGAGTGGGATAGGAAGAGAGAGGCAGTATTCGGGGATTATAGCCCCTCCAGGAAGACCAGGAAGTCTAAATGTGATAATTATTAACTTGAAAGTATTTGTGGGGAAGAAAGATGTAAATATAACTAACTATAAAGGGGTTTATCATGTACACTTTGGAAAGTGCTAGGCAAAGTATTAAAAAATAAATCACAAAGAACAGCCTGCTTTAATTAAAATGTAAAATATCTGTTCAGAAAATAACTAATAAAATGTGTAATTCAATCTTAAAATGAGTCTTTTAACACACATAAAATATATGTGTTAAATGATAATGCTAAAATAAATAGATAAAAATCAATTTGATATACTAAAGACAAATTTGAAATACCTCCCTGCTCATTACTTTCCTTGTTTCTTTATATCTTTCATGTCTTACTGTTTTCCTTGAGCAACTGTTTTCTCCTTTTAACTCTCTTACATATATTACAGTGTCTTTACAATTCAAACCAGTCCTAAAATTCTTTTGAGCCTCAAAGCCCCAAATCTGTTTGGCCTGAGTCAAAGCTTAGGAGGACACTTCAAACTGTGAAAGATAGCCAAGTGCAGCTAGGTCTGTGTCCCCACCTCAGCATTCCTGAGAATTTATGCTGAACCCATCTTCAAGCATTGTTGGGCAGTTTCCCTGTCTGTCATTTGACAGACCAATCCTTCTAGACTTCAGTTCTATTTTCCTTTGTTTCTGCTTTTCTGAACACAAACACGTTGAGTGTCTTAGTGTCACTAATGTCAAAATAGACATTACCTAGATCCATTCATGGTCTGCTACTGGATCTGTGCATTAGCACACTGCTATTCTGGGGAATATCTATATAAAACCTAATTCCCACTGCCTCATGTAACAGGTCTGGCAGATATAAAAATTCTAAAAAGGTATATACAAAATTGGGCTGTAAGGCTAATGGGGTTTTCCCAGGTATTCCATTCTGGGAAAAAGAAGAGAACAAGACAGAGGGGTTATTTTCCCTCCGTGAAAGAGATTTCATAAAGTTCTACCAACTACTTCTCAAGTTACCTTACATAGATTAAAACCCAGATACTAATGAGTCAATGTTGCGTATAAACGCTACTTGACATGGATCCACTTGCCTTTACGTCATAAATGCTGGGATTAAAGGCGGGCACCACCACTGCTCGACCGAAAGTTCATTTCTACTATGTAAATGTAAGGAAGAAAGTTCATTGAATAGAAATAACTGTAAATACAAAGAGAACTCTGTTGTCAATCTTTTAATATATATGTAAATTTTGGTTAATTTAGATGTTGTGTTTATTTGTTAACTTTCACTCCATTCGGATAAACTGTGTTCTTTATTACTTAATTTTAAGTGTAGTGATTTTATGTTACATGCAAATGTTACATCAGATACAGACTATGTAAAAATAATTCAGATATGTTACGTAATGGATAATGGTTTTGATATGTTCCAAGACTTTCTTCCTTAAAGGCCTATACCAGCTAGACCTCTCTCCTGGAGACTGTTTTCCAGTCCTCTACTCAACTTCATCTACATCACATCCTAGGAATCAGCCTTCTTAGCTACATGAGACATTATAATATTTAAGAAACTTCATGTGGCCCCAGAATGCACAAATCATGTTGCTAGAGCTATAGGGAGAACCATGAATGAAAATTGAAAAGAAAGAGTGTCTGACTAGAAAAGATTAATTCACAAAAAGAAATTACCTATGGAGAATGATTAGCTGATTAAAATTTCAGTACTATGGAATGTTGCAGGGCCAGAGGATAACTACCTTTTCGTGGACAAGTTTCTCCTGAGTAGCCATTCCTTGCCACTTTCTGTATTGGAACTTGCATCATGTGACTGATTGAAACCTTTTCAAATCTATTAACTAACAGACGACCAGATTTTACTAAGCTAAATCTAAGAATGTTATCAGATAGCATCCTGGGACCCTGGTGAAGCTTCTCCCATCTATTTGTGTCTGCCTATACGATATTTCCTGCAATGCATTTTAAACTTGCCTTGATTTGTGACTTTCTTTGTTCTGTATAACTATAAAAACTTAGTATACTTCTTCCACACTGGAACATGGAATTTGGGATAACCTAAGTCTGTATTCTCAGGCCATGGTCACTCAAAATGGATCCAGAATAAACAATCTTATTCCCTCAACAATGTATTCTATTTTTTAATTTTTACATGTATAAGAATTTTGCCTGCATATGTGTTAAATGCACTGTGTGCATGCAGTGCCCTTGGATGTCAGAAGAGGGCCTCAGATTCCCCTAAATGTATGTCAGCATGTGGATACTGGGAACTAAACCCAGATCTTTTGAAGAGCAGAAAATGCATCTTAATTGCTGAACTATCTCTCCAGTCCTTCAGCTTTCTATTTTTCTTTATTTAATGTATTTTTAATTGTTTAGGGGTTTGATCTAGATAAGGTGATCTCAAATGAGCTGATATTGAAATTATTGTATAGTTTAGGCTTGAACTAAACTTTCCATTCTCTTGGCTTAATGGAAATAAGCTGTCCTGTCTATCGGTCATTTTCCTTATACATAAAAATGTGGTTTGCAGGCCATGTCTTAATTTTAAACCCCTACCTTACGGTGCCCATTTCCCAACGTATTTAAGACGTGGGAGAAAAATGTTGTCTTTGCATGAATTATTACTGAAAATATATAATCAACATGAAATATTTCAAACATCTGCCCAAACTTAAAATCATACCTAGGAGTCCGCAGAGGATAGAGATGTGCCATATAGCCTCTCTTAAACCTACTGAGAACATTGGCCATAATAGAGGGACAGAAATACAGAGAAATACAAAGAAAAGCTATTCTTAGAATTAATAGTCACATGGTAGTAGAAATTAGGAATTAAAGGAAAGTATAGATTTATTCTTTAGAGTTCTTCCTCTGATGCTATGTTTTTCAAATTCCTAAAGACTCAAAAGTAGTATAGCCAACAAGAACTTCTAGCAGAAGAACGAGCTTCATTGTACCTAGTTGAGACTTGCTAGCTAGAAGTTGTGCCCTTGTGTCCTTCACCCCCCCCAATGGTGGTGGGGGTGGGGTGGAGTTCCTGGAAAGCAAAAGAGTGTGGCTGAAAGCTGAGAATTTAGCTCTAAATAGAAGATTTGCTTGCAACCTGGGAAGGACACGCAATCTGAGAGAGAGAGGGAGGCAGGTTAAGGTGGTATATGGCAAGAGGGAATAATGGCGAGGTGGGTGAAGCATGAGTTAAGTGGGGGCTTCAGAGGTTCAGGTTTTAAACTCTGCACCAAATAGCGCAAGAAAAGTGTAGGCAGTGGAAGGATTAGTGTCTTAGGGAAGTACAGTAAGGAAACCAGACTCTCCTCTAAATTTCCTCCACAGCAGTCTGGTTCCATAGTAACCCGTCCCTGCTGTCACTCTTCAGAGCCCGCCCCTGGCCGGATATGGTTTACCTCACTTCCTGTGATGAGGGGAGGAGCTGGGTCTTAGTGCCCCTGGCAGGGAAGCCACTTCCTCTGCTCAGGCCGCGTCGCTGGGGAGTTCTGAGAGAGATCTGCAGTCAAGGTAAGGACCCTGAATGTGTACCAAGGGGGAATATGTCTGGAATAATCACAGGAGCTGTGCTACCTCTCACTCAGGCTTGCCCTGGGAAAATATGAGGCGTCTTGTAGCTTTGTATATTTCTGGGAGGAAACGAGGACCCCTGCTCTTAGAAAGTAACTCTGATTCTGAAAATGGTGGCTTCGTAGGTCACAATTAAAGCCAGCCTTTGACTTTTAAATGGTAAGGCAAGAACCTTGAACTGAATTCTCATCCACCATGAGTTGTCCCAGCCCTGGGCTCTAAAGTTCCCCGTTGTAACGGAAGTCTATCAGACTTCATCACCAGGAAAATCAATAGTTTGTGTTCAGTGGAATGAAGAACCAACTCCGCTATCTCTGTATTTTTTCTTTTTTTTTTTTCCCTTAGAGGCAGTGTTTCTCTGTAGCTTTAAAGGCTATCCTGGAAACAGCTCTTGGAGACCAGGCTTGCCTCACACTCACAGAGATTTGCCTGCCCGTGCCTCCCAAGTGCTAGGATTAAACGTTTGGGAAATCACCTCTAGGCTCTCTACTTATTCTTAAATGCTGTGATAGCGCTTAAAACCCATATCTCGGAAAAACACGCGAAAGGCATGGGGTTGGTCATGTCCAACATGGGTGGGTAAGACGTCTCAGGGAGCCAAAAGTAAGAGTGACATTGAGTTTTAAGATAGAAACCCCTTTCTGGGGCTGGTCAGAAGAAGTGCCATGTGCAAAAGATACCCAGAGTCTTTGGTTAGCCACTCCCATCTCCTGGGATTCAGAGGAACTCCTAACTCTGCTAGGCATGCCCATCCCGTGGTACTCAGGGGGAAGCCTAACTTGGGTGAGCAAGCACATCCCCTGGGAGACAGAGGTATCCTAACCTGGGCAGTCATGCCTAGGTGTATGGCAGTCACAAGGAACTCTATACCAGAGATGACTAGAGGATTTTTTTTCTGTGTTTTTTTGTTTGTTTGTTTTTGTTTTTGTTTTTTATTTTTTTATTTTTTTTTTTTTGAGATAGGATTTCTCTTCCCTTTGAAGCCTGTCCTGAAACTCACTCTGTTATTCAGGTGGAACTGGAATGCACAGAGACCCACCTGCCTCTGCCTCCAGATAGCTGGGAGGGACCAAAGAGTGCGCAGTCATCACCCACCTATCTGAATGCTTTTTTTCTTTGTTTTTTTTCAAGAGAACGTTTGTCTGTTTAGCAGTCCTACCTGTCCTAGAACTAGAACGCTGACCTTGAACTCACAGAGATGTACCTCACTTTTATATTCTCCCAAACTACTCTTAAGAATCAGAAGTGAAGCCCAGCAGTGATGGCACAAATTCCAGTATTTGGGAGGCAGCAACAGAGGGATCTCTGTGAGTTTGAAGCCAATCTGGTTCTACAAAGCATGTTCCAGGTTCTAATACTACTAGGGTTATTACACAGAGAAAGCCAGTTTGGATGCTCACCTTCCAAGACCTGGATAGAGCGGGGAGGACTTTGGACATCCCACAGGGCAAGGAACCCTGACTGCTCTTAGGACTGGAGAAGAAAGGGGAGAGGAGTGGGGAGGAGGAGAGGAGTGGTGGGAGGGAGATGGGAGGAGGCATAAATTTTTTCAAATAAAAAGGAAAGGATCAGAAATGGATGGATAGACAGAGAGCACAGCTGATGCATAGGGTTTGCTTAGCATTCCTGAAGACCTAGGTAAAGTGGCAAAGACTGCAAAACCAGACATCATTAAATAAATTAAATGAAAGAGTTAAAGTCTCCTGTCAATACTCTCCAGTACTGTTAGGGAGAAGTAAGAAGATAATGAGAAACTGACCAGGACGAACAGTAAAGGAAGAAGGAAATACAGCAGTGGTTGAGGGAAGTGGGGAAGAGTATGATACCAGGTGTGCATGTCAGGAACTTACAGCAGTTCCCATAACTTCACCAAATGAGTGCAGACAAAGAAAAAGGGTCAGTTTCAAATGTCTGAGCAGGATACTCCCATCCTGGCTGATATTTAAAATGTCCTGAATTAGGGGCTGGAAATGTGACAGCCCTCTGTGCTTCTCTGAGCCTGTTCTCTGAGAAGGCACAGCCTTGGTCTCCTATAGGCCCACCTTAGCCTTGGTCTCCAGTACCTAACATCAGTGGAAGTGAGGGAATCATTTCCAAAATAATGGGGCCACTGCAAGTCAGGCTCTACAGTGTGACTTGGACATGTACACCTCTCATAACTAGCCACAGGCTCTGTTCCCAAGGCATTGTCAGCACAAGAGAGCAAAGGTCAGCCTTGTGAGATTCAGCATGAACATCACATCTTGTGTTTGTGTTTTCTCCCAGTGCACATCATGTTTTTTTGTCTTTCTCTTTTTTTTTTAAAGTCAGTTTTTTTGTATATACCCCTGGTTTCCCCATAATTCAAAATTTAGACCAGGATGCCTTTTGCCTAATGTAAGTCCTCCTACCCGTACTTCCTGAGTGCTGTGATTATTTTTGCTTTTGACTTTTTATTTAATTTGTGTGCATTATATTTATATCAGTTCCTGTCTTCTCTCTCCATCCCAACCCATTCCTCTCCATGTTGTCTCAAATCTACAGTCCATTTTATAATTAATATTGTTACATATGTGACAATATACAAATATATACATATATTTTATATATTGTTGTATGTCACACTAATATTAATATTGTAAGCAATAAATAATATAAACACATGCATTTATTATTTGAAGACATAAATACAGCCTTATATGTCCATTTAGTGTTGCTTAAATGTGTATGGTTTTAGGACTGAGCGATTTGCCTGCAGAAGACTAAATCTCCCTCTTGTAACAACCACTGTCTACAGTAGTTCATCTAGGAGTATGGCCTTGTGAGATTTCACCATTCATGTTATATGAATTGGTGTTGTCATTCAAGTTTAAGTCTCCTTTGGGCTTCCTTTCTCCTGGATTCTGTAAAGCATTGCAACAGCCTAGTACTATATGTGAGTAGAATTGAGAGTGTTCAAACACCAGAGAAAGGCAGCCATCCTTTACTTCACAGTATATATAAGGTGACCAGAGGTGAGGAATACAGTGAGTGCTTAGAACACTGACGTCATTATAATGTGTGAGATAAGTGTAGAAGGAGCTGCGGGACTATTCCCGCAGCCCCGGAAGGCTCTCGGCCACCGGCTAGCTTTACCCAAAATAATTACAGGAAAGCTGTATTCTTTTAAACACTGCTTGGCCCATTAACTCTAGCCTCTTACTGGCTAACTCTCACATCTTGATTAACCCATTTCTAATAATCTGTGTAGCACCCCGAGGTGGTGGCTTATCTGGAAAGATTCTAGCCTACATTCATCTCAGGTCGAAGAATCATGGCGTCTCCCCCACTTCCTTCTTCCTCCCAGGATTCTTTTCTGTTTATTCCGCCTACCAAATTTTCTGTCATATCAAAGGGCCAAGGCAGTTTCTTTATTAACCAATGAAAGTAACACATAGACAGATGACCCTCTTCCATTAGACAAGGAGGGGAAAGAATTGCTGAAAGCCTGAGTGTCCTCAACATGCTCAAAGTGCTCATAGTACATTATTTTCCTGATTTAGGTATCTCAGTGACCTGTTCTACTACTAAGAGTCTGTCCTGCTGTCCCTGACGCCAGCCATCATGCCAAGGGGACAGAAGAGTAAGGCGCGTGCTCGAGAGAAAAGGCTCCAGGGGCTCAAGGATGCTCAAGCAAAGGAGGCAGAGAAAACAGAGTCACCTGCTGGCTCTGATCAAGCTTCAGGAGATGCTAAGCCAAGCACTTCCACTGCTGACTTCCCACAGCAGTGCTCAGCACCCAGCAGCACTGCCAGCCAGGGAGTGACCCCCGGAAGGTCTGATAAGGGTGACCAGGGCCAAGGGGATGGAAATGAGCGTTCCTCCGGGGCTCTACTTTCCACTAGAAGCATGCAGATGGATCTTATGACAAGGAAGACGGGAATGCTCATGGAGTACATGCTCTACAAATACAAAGTGCAGCAGTCCATGAAGAGGGGAGAGATGCTCAAAGTTATCAACAAAAGGTTCAAGGAACATTTCCCCGAGATCCTCAAGAAAGCCTCCTACCGATTGGATGTGGTGTTTGGCCTTGAGCTGAAAGAAGTCCTGCCACATGGTCAAGCATATGAGCTTGTGAGTAAGCTAGATTTCGAGGATGATGGAAGTAGGAGCAATGAGCTAGATGTTCCTACCAGGGGCATTCTGATTGCTCTCCTAAGTGTGATCTACCTAAATAACTACTGTGCTGCCGAGGAGGATGTCTGGTATTTCCTGAATGCATTAGGGGTCTATGATGCGATCATACACGTCTTCTTTGGGGATATTAGGAAGGTCATCACTGAGCAGTTAGTGCAGGAAGAATACATAGAATACCGTCAGGTTCCTAACAGTGATCCTCCGTCCTATGAGTTCCTGTGGGGCCCGAGAGCCTATGCTGAAGCAACCGAGATTAAGGTGATGGACTTTTTAGCCAAGGTCAGTAAAGCCTTGCCTGGGGTTTGCTTATATCGTTCTGAGCAGGATTTGATTGAAGAGGAAGAAGAGGTCCAGGCTGCAGCTGCAGCCAAGTCTGGCACTAAAGGCAAGGCCAAGGGACGTACTATGACCAAGTTAAGTCGTCCTACTCACAAGTGAGGTATAAGGTAGCCTCTGCTTTATGATTGAAAAGGTCTGTTCACCTTTTTCAAATAAGCTGTTGATAATCTTTTAGAGGACTTTTAGCAAAGTTTTAACTTGGGGTTAAATGTACACAGATTAATTTTGTAGCCAGTTTCTTCACTGCTGTTTACCATGTTGGGAGCTCAAATTTTTTTGGATTGATTTGAAATACAGTTTACAATTTGAAATGTTCTAAGGATTTGATGATGTTCATATGATACTATGGAATTAGATTAAGAAGTTGGTGTGAAATATGAAAGAAAAATTTTCAAAAGTGTTAGGCTTTTCAGTGAAGTTTTTTTTTAGTCCTTATTTTCTTGGCATTGGTGTAGGTATACATACTGACTTTTGTTTCTAATATTAAAATATGTGTGAGAAATTAGCTGAGAAAGAGATTTCTTGTATTAAAGGTTCATGCTTTAACCAAACATACACTGAATATCTATTCTTGTAAAGTTGTTACCTTGTGTACTGGGCATGTTCGATAAAAGAAGCAAGAGGTCTGAAATATGCAATGATAGATTCTCTAAGAAACTTTCATTATTGGAGAGAATGGAATAAGATCTCTACTTCCTAAAGAAACAATAAAAGCTGTGATGTCTTCTTCAACAAAAATATATTTTTTATATCCATTACTAGTTATTCAGGTATGAAGTCTTGTTTTCCCTTCTTATTCATGGCCTGGCATACAACACTTTTTGTAAAATATTTTAGGGAATACGTTAAGAGAAATAAGGATAATCATGAATTATATTAAAATGCTCACATTAATAAATGACACTTTCTGATAAGTCAGTATAAGAACTATTTAAGCACAGATTCTCTGTACCGTACAGATGTATCCCCATTATATGAGAAAGTACTTGTCAAAATCACTTCTCAGTGGTTAGCAAGACTTACAAATCTACCTGTTCCCGTATATACATGGCAAGTAGGTGAAAGAATTTAGATTAAGCATGAGATTTAGAGACAACACTTCTGCATTCCTCTTATGTTTAAGCACAATGTGACTCTTATATCAGTATTATTTTAAATATTATTAAATGTGTCTTAATTGCTTGCACTACCTCCAGCTCTAGGAGATCTATGTCCTTTTCTGGCCTTTTCAAGCACCTACAGACACAAGGCATGGACGTATACCCACACAAATCCCAAGGGATTTCAGAGCCCCTTGTGCTGAGGGATAAAGTTCTTCTACCCACTAAAGATTTGATACTTGCAATAGTTCAACAAAATGCTCATTGGTCAATAGCCAGGGGGAAGTATAGGCAGGGTGAGCAAACAAGAATTATTCTGAGAAGAGAAAAGGCCCCATCTGCATTTCCAGTCAGATGGAGAGGAAGCATGATAAAATACTGCATTGGAAAAGGTACCAAGCCATGTGGCTTAACATAGATTAAAATTATGGGTTAATTTAAGGTATAAAAGCTAATTAGAAATAAGACTGAGCTAATGAGGCCAAACAGTTTATAACTGATATAAGCTTATGTGTTTTGTTGGGACTGAGCAGCTATAGGAACTGGTAAGAGAAAAACTACTGTCTATGAAAGGTAGCCTTAAGCATGCAGGGCTAGGGGCAAGACGCAGGTCTGTTGGATCCACAATAAACTTCAGGAAGAACATGGGAACGCCTGTGCAGGCCTGAGGTGTGGCATAAAGGATGGGCTCCTAAGGAGAGGAAGCTAAGCCAACTCAGATGGGACTTGGAAATCCTAGTATTTCCTCTGAATTTCTAGACCTGGAATTTCAGTCCAAGCTCTGGCCTGGGCTGGTTGCTAAAAAGTCTCAGGCAAATGTGTTGTTCGTCAATTCATGCCCCAAAAGTTTTTTTTAATTAATAAAGCATGTATAATTAAAGCTCAGATGGAGAAATTAGGGTTCAACTTGAACACCCAAAAGCAAAGCAGTCATCCACTGGCTCTTAACCTTGACCTCAGTCTGAAATGGCAATCCTGCCTCTAGGAATCTCAGAATGAGATGTAACTGAGAGCTGTCTCCCCATTCTATAATCCTCTTTAGTTCTGGGATGTAAGATGTGCACCAGTGGGATTAAAGTCATGCACCACTCAGTTCCTATGACAGCAAGAGTGGGATTAAAGTGTTATTGTGGCCTGGTCTGCAAGACTGGCCAGTGAGACCCTTTTAATCTCTGAACTTCAGAAACGCTTAATTTATTAAAATACAAATGAAATGCTGCTACACCCAGGAGCAGCTTTCTCAGGTCAGGTAAGAAAGGAGTGGTAAGGTCTGATAAGAAGATAATAATAAACTGAGTGAGGATCATGCAAGACAGAAATGCTCAGAAAAGGCACATTCTGGACCTAAATGTAAATACAGGTGAAAAGTAATCTAAGAAAAACCCTCATCTCTCAAGCTCGGAGAGGCCATGAGAACTGTCAGGTTGAACTTATTCTTCTATGTAGAAGAAGTTCATCTTAGTGGTATGATCTTGGATTGATAGGAATCAGCTCAATTTAGTAGACTGTCTATGTGTCTGTACGTGTGCGTGTTTGTGTGGTGTATGTTGTGTGTGCTTGGTGTGTGTGTGTATAACACTACCTTATTGAACAGAGTGTGTTTGTGTGTGTCTGTGCATAAAACTGCCTAACTGAACAGAGGGTGTTTGTGAATGTATATATTGCCTAACTGAACAGCGTGTGTGTATGTGTATATGTGTGTGCATGATCACGCCTGTAGTACTGCCTAACAAGAGTCAACAAGTGTAAATGACAAGTCTCAAGTGTCAAGTGTAAATGAGGGGAATATTAGAAAGAATTGTGAGAGTCATAAATGTGGTAATAGTGAATCATATTCACTTCAGTCTGGGACATCACAAGCCCTTGAGGAAGACCGGAAACGTGTTCTGTTTCAGGTTCTCAGGTTCTATTTTATACCAGAAACCTTAAAACTCCCCACCCACATACTTCTTTCACTATAACTCACCCTGGGAACTCTTGGCAGGTGAACTACAACAAGGCAAATTTCACTTCTAACTAGAGAGTGTCTTAGATTTGAGGCTGTTGGAATGACACCAAAGGTCTCAGATAAAGTCAGGGTATAGAAGCGTATTATTAGAAATCATTTCACTGTTTTTTGTTTCAGTCATGTTTCATTCTTCCACAGGTCTCTGGGCTGTCCAGTTGCCGGTTCCTAGCCATAGTGTGTGCCTCTCATAATGTGTGCCTCATGCTAAACCAAAGAGTAGTTGGCCACCATTGCCCGAGCACAACTTGCAGACAGGATAGAGTGTAGGTCTGGGTTTTGTGTCTGGGTTGATGGCCAGGTTTCTATTTCTGGAGCCTGCAGAGTAAAGTATCATGCCATTTTCATGTCCAGAATTATCAGAGAGGATTCCTTTGGCACCAGATGGGAGCAGGTTCAGAGTCCCACAGCCATATATTTGCAGAGAGACTAATTTGGAGGTCTTCATACAGTTTCACCCCTAAGAGACTGGGGAACTCCAGGGATTAGAGGAAAGATTATAGCATTCAAAGAGAATGGAGGACAACAGGAGAACATGACCCAGCAAATCAGCTAAGCAGGGCCAACAGAGACTGGAGTAGCAAGCACAGAATCTGTATAGATATGTGTGAGGTCCTTTGCATATATGTAATGACTGTTTGCTTGATGGTATTGTATCCTGTTTGGTTCTATTTGGCTGTCATCCTTTGGAATCCTTCTATTTTCTGAAGAGGAAACAGAGGGGAGTGGATCTGTGGGAGAATGGAGGAGATAGCTGGGAGGAGTGAAGGGAAGGAAAACTGTAGTCAGTATGTATTGTATGAAAGAAGAATATTTTCAACAAATGAAAGTTAGAGAAAGGGGGGGGGTCCCTAAAACAATTGTGCCAGAATTTTCTTCCAAGGAAAAAAAATTGAAGAACATAAATGACCAAACAAATTCATATACAAATCCCTTATAAGCACAAACAAGAATGGAGATATGATAAGACACTTCATATGAAAAGAAAAAGAGAAGCTTGCCATATTATGTCAGGGGTTGGGTTGTTAAATAGAAAGTGTGAACATGTATCTCATATTGGTGAGTGACACACCAAATCCTCTCTGTTGTTAGCTTCTGTGCCACAAGGTAATGTCAGGCAGAGATCTCTGTCAGTTTCCACTTTTGGTGAACTGCACAGTTCAAGGCTTGGCTCTAGGCTTGCGTCTCATGGCACCGCAATTGGATCTATTACAAATGCCAATTCATTTAATGGAGAACATCCCTTTCTTTCCTGTCATGAACAACCAATTGTAAAGTCTTGATTTTTTCACAGATTTATTTCTGGTATGTAGCCCGGCAACATTTCCTTCCTTTTGCCTAGTGGGTGTGCAGGAGACACAATGCACATGCAGAGGACATAAGTTACCATAAGGATGGGACCATGGCTATTGAGATGACTTAGTACATATCATGTGGCCCAAGAATGAGGACCTGAATTCAATCCATAAGCACTCTTAAGAACCAGGTGTTGTGATGGGATCTTGAAGCTCAGTGCTTCATAGGTGTGGGATGCCCTTCTGTAAGTTGTGAATATGTTTTATTACCTATGTTCATAAATGTGCTCGCTGACCAATATCCAGACAGAATAGAGCCAGGCAGGAAATCCAAGTAATCATACAGAGAGAAGGAAGGTGGAGTCAGGAGGGCACCAGAAGCACCGGACAAGCAAGATGTAAGGTAATGAACCATGAGCCTTGTGGTAAAATATCAAATAGTAGAAATGGGTTCATTTCTAAGTAAGAACTAGTTTGTAATAAACCTGAGCCACAGACCAAACTTTTATAATTACTGTAAGTCTTTGAGTGTTTGTTCAGGAACTGGTGGGCAGGAGAGAAATCTCCATTGACACATACCCTTTGGCTTAGCTGGCCATCCTGACTAACCAAACTAGTGAGATCTAAGTTAGTGAGAAACTCTGTCTCAACAAAGAAGCTGGGAAGTACTTAGTAAGACATCAAGTTCACTTCTATCCTCTACACATGTGTATGAAGACAGTCAAGCATCTTTAACATTTAACATACACTCAAAGAGGGAAGAAGTAGAGTTTCACCAGGAGGCAAGTCAGGGATACCTGGGCAGGGCCTGAAAGGACAATATTATTTAGTATCACAGAGTCAGAAAAGTCTATCTGTTTTTCATTATCCCAGCATGAAACTGTAGAGCAGAGGTGTCAAATGTCTCTTATCATATCTTCCTTATGTCTAGAAGAAAGACATAAAAATGCTGATTGAAAATGGCAGCCATGAGACATCAGAAGGGGAATATCTTATATACATGGCAGTCAGAGTTTCAGGTTCTCTCCATTCATTACACAACCTCTGTCACTTGAGGAGAACAGGGCTGGAGAAACCAAGTGTAAATGTAGGGACTGCAGTCCAGACAGTTTGAGAACCTGTGCATTTTGGGAACACTGTTGCTAGCTGACAGAGCAGACAATACCTTATAGTGTGGGGTAATCTGAAGCCATAGTATTCCAGTCCAGTTGCAGACTCACCCGATGCCTATTTCTAGTTTTTATTAAATCATTCCTGTGACCATGCCAAGCCTTTAGCTTAGGAATTTTAGGAGCACCTGATCATTAAAACACTAAAGGGAAGAGAGACTTGTTCTCTCCCATTCAAAAGAACAGAGGTAACACATCACACACTGTGCAATGGCTACATAGAGAATCCAAACAAACATACCCCATTACTGGGTCAGAAGGAACATTATTGGCTTGCGCGGGAATGCATATTTGTAGAATTGGTCACCAGTGTCTTAGGGCACCTCATGTTTGGGTAAGCAGACAGGATAATCCCAAAACCCAGTGGGAGAAGGAGGTTGCAGCATAAAATCTGACAAAGTTAATTCAATAAGCAGCACACAAAACTGACCCCCAAAACATTCCTTAGGTATAATATACAGTTCACTTTTTGGAGAGAAGCAAAATATGCATGTATATGTTCATACACACATGTATACATACATGCATGTGTATATGAACAAAATGTCCAAGAAGGAGGAAGTGTTTGGATGTTTGAAGATAAATTCCCATCAGATTCTAGGGTAGCTTTCAGTGTGATAATTATTAACTTGCAAGTATTTGCGGGGAAGGAATATATACAGATAACTACCTATAAAGTGGCTTATCATGCACACTTTCGAAATTCTATGCAATTTTTTAAAAATAAATCACGAAGAGCAGCCTGCTTTAATTAAAATGTGTAATATTTTTTAACAAAAATGACATATATCGGTAATTCATTTTAAATACAGAGTGCTTTAACACACATAAAATATATGTGCTAAATGGCCTGCTAAAATAAATAGATATATAAAAATTTTATTGATTTGATATCATAAGGATAAATTCTAAAATAGCTCATCTCTTTCTCTTTCCTTATTTCTTCATGTCTTATGTGTCTTACTGTTTTTATTGAGCAACTGTTTTCTCCTTTTAACACTCTTACTTTTATTACAGTGTCTTTACAATTCAAACCAGTCCTAAAATTTTTTTAGCCTTAAAGCCCCAAATCTTTGTTTGACCTGAGAGGAGGTTCTTAAAGATTAGGAGGACACTTCAGACTGCAAAAGATAGCCAAGTACAGCTAGGTCTGTGTCCCTACAACAGCATTCCTGAGGTTTTAAGTTGAAACCCATCTTCAAGCATTGTTGGGGAGTTTCCCTGTCTGTCATTTGAAGGACCAATCCTTCTAGACTTCAGTTCTATTTTCCTTTGCTTTTGCTTTTCCTAACATGAAACCCATTGACTGTCTGAGTGTCACTAATATCAAAATAGACATTTCCTAGATCCATTCATGGTCTGCTACTGCATCTGTGTATTAGCACACTGCTTTTCTGGGGAATATCTTCGTAAAACCTAATTTGCGCTGCCTCATATCTGGCAGATATAAAGATTCTAAAAAGGTATATACACAAAATGGGCTTTTTCCAGGTATTCCATTCTGGGGAAAAAGAAGAGAACTAGTCAGAGGGCTTATTTTCCCTCCATGAAAGAGATGTCAAACAGTTCTAGCAACTACTTCTCAAGTCACCTTACATAGATTAAAACACAAGACTGACAATACTAGGTAAAAAGTGGCTAACCTGGAAAGGGGTGGTGGATGACAGTGAGCTGGTTGTTGATCTCCACTTAGCTGGCCACATTGGGCCGGGGAGGATTCTTGAATTTCTCAGACGTAGGTATTATGTTTCAAATATGGAAAGCTTGATTAATAACAACACTTTTTGATGTGTCACTTGTGCTCTGGAAAATCCCAAATTGGGAAGGAAGACCCACAGGAGATCTTGACTATAAATATTTTCTGGTATTTATAAAGGTCCTTTCAGGGTTGGTGGAAGGCTACTCCATTTGAACAGACTATTCCAATAGTTACTAAGAATCTTTCTCAGGAAAAGTTTCTAGGTTTGAACTTCCCTAACTTTGGGGTCTCACATGCCCAGCCTTCACCACCAAAGGTTATCATAATCTAACAAATGCATTAAATGTTCATTAGAAACTATATGTATAGGCTACAGAGCTCAGATGAGACAGAAAGTGTGAGTATAAAACTTAAGGAAATTCTGACCAAATTGGTCAAGGAAACTTGGGCCAACTTCCTCCTATTTTTCTTGCTCAGGGCCTGATATACTCTTTACCAGGAGTGGCTTCCTCCTTTAGAAGTTGTGTTTGGTACCTTACCTCCCATCCTTCCAAACTTTAAGTTATTCCCCATACAGAAATGTCTTAATCACTTTCTTCTCAAGTCTGAGCAGGCTTTGAAGGAAGGGTACAAGGCCATTGACAGGACAGTGAAGGGAATCCTGCCATCTTCCATCTCTGAACCTGTCCACCAGTCGTTATCAGGAGACAGTCTTACTTAGTTTGTTTAAAGAGGATCCCTGCCCATATGAAAGGGACCACACCCAGTCATCCTGAACACCCCAACTGCTGTCAAATAACTGGTGTCATCCCTTGAAAAGATGTCACTGAGGATGGCATTAGATGCACAGTCATATGGACCCCTTAGAGATAAGACTGACCAAAGTTTTCTAACCCAGGATACACAATCCCCATCAACCCCAAACCTGGATGGGAGAATTTAGAAAAACCAAGGATGGCAATCTCTATCTTCCAGGTGGATCTCTGCTCCCTTATGTCCCTTCCAGGGATAGAATAATATCAGCCTAAGGAAGAGACACAGGGGTCTGTAAGTCACGTTGTGGTGAAGTCTGACTAGTAAAAGGCCATCAAGGATTATAATTTTATGCACACTCTACCAAGGACAAGGTACCTACATCATATGCTCAAACTATCTGACTAGTTGTACTAATGGTCTCACTAAATGTGCCTCCTACAACTCACTAGAAATTTACAGCTCTACTCTATATATACTTCTCTCTATTATCCCTCAGGCATATGTGTATAATAGAGAAGAGAGGAGAGCTCAAGTGGGCCTTGAGTCAATGTTAACATAATCAAATGGGTTCTGATTCTGTTCCCAATCCTAGTAAGGGTGGCAATATCTGGTACAACTCCAATAAGCACCTCAGCCTTCATTGTTTGGTACTGCACTTTAAGTAACTCAGTTTCCGGATAGACATAGACCTAGACCACTTGGATAATTCTATTTCAAGCCTGGAGAATCAGTTTGACTCACTCAGAGTGTTAGTCCTACAGAAATGTAAGAGGCTAGACTTCCTTTTGTGAGAGAATGAAGAACGTGCATGGCCTGAAAAGAAACTTGCTGTTTCTATGTCAACTAATTAGTGCTGATTAAGAAAAGCCTTGTCATGGTCAGAAAAATCTTCAAGGAAAGAAACTAAAGAGGCTAGAGACATGGCTCAGTGGTTAAGAACATTGGCTGCTCTTCCAGAGGTCCTGAGTTCAATTCCCAACAACTACATGATGGCTCACAATCATCTGTAATGACAATAAAGACTAACTCAGAGTGGTATTCCTAAAGAAATAGAAGAGGCTAGGCTTCCTTTTGTGAAAGAATGAAGTTGCTGCATGGCGTGAGGGAAACTTGCTATTTCTCTGTCATCTAATTTGAACTGATTAGGGAAAGCATTGTCATGGTCAGAAAAATCTTCTAAGAAAGAAAAGAAAGATCAAATAATTGGTGTCTCAGTCTCTGTTTAATTGGTCTCCAAGGCTGACCAGGTTACTGTCAGCAAAGCCCTAACCAATGATTTTCATTCTGAGCTGGCAAATGATGGGAACCTTGCATCCTCAACTGGCATGTTCAGATAAGCTAGTGGTCCATGGCATCAATTATGGTCTCCTAGAAAATGACAAATCACCAAATTTTCTCATGCTCAAAGATCTAGAGGGGAATGTAACTGGGCAAGACAAAGCAGAGGTTCCTCTATCTTGTATTCTTGATGAGACCACTTCAGACATAACCAGAATTTTTATCTCCTTGATGCAGAATACCTAGGAAATATATCAAATCTATTCTTGGTCCTGAGGCCAAGTTGCCCCAGCTAACATCTTAGTACCCTTTAAATTCCTTGCTTTTGCATAACCCTACCTCTTCCAGTAGCAGCTTCTCTTAGCTTCTGTTAAATTGCTTGCAACCTATCACTCAAGCTGCAGGGCAAAATTACAGGATGTAGGCCTTATTATTAAAAGACTCTTACTCTAAATCAGTGGTTCTCAACCTTCCTGATTCTGTGAACCTTTTAATCAGTTCCTCATGTCGTAGTGATTCTTAACAATGAAATTATTTCTGTTGCTATTTCATAATGAGAATTTTGCTACTGCTATACATAGTTATGTAAATATCTGTATTTTCTGCAGGTCTTCAGTGACCCCTCAGAAAAGGTCACTCAACCATAAAGGGGTTGTGTCCCTGAGGTTGAGAACCACTGCTCTAAGTCCTTGGGGCTAAACTTAGTTCCCAAATAATTGAGTATAGTCCCAACCAGCTAGAATAAACACTCTGAATTGACTCTCACTTGTATGTTAGCTGTCATTTCAGTGGGCTCCCATAACAGGTTCAGCTTATATTGGCTCATAGCAAACTGAATCTTTAAGAAACAAAATAATGATAAAAGACAAAAAGTATATTTAATCAATGTTACTAGGTAAAGCAAATGTAGATTGGTAGAGGTTCTTAATCTTTCTTTGGGACAACTCACATGAATTTTTCTAATCTAAAACATTTAAATCTGCTTTTAAGGACAAGATGTACATAATGATACAGTACTGGTCAATATGTTATCTCCAGCAAACAACAAGAAGTTGTGTTAAACTTTCTATTTGTGTCTAGAATTACTTTTAATGCACTCTCAGGTTTTATGTTGAGTCAGTTTACCACGTTGGAGCACCAATTGCTACAGGGAGAGTTCTCGCAGTTTGTCCCAGCTGCCCATCTATCTTACACCTGAAATAACCACACAGAAATTGTATTAATTAAATTACTGCTTGGCCCATTTTCTCTAGCTTCTTATTGGCTAACGCTTACATCTTGATTTAACCCATTTCTATTAATCTGTTTTCACCACAAGATTGTAGCTTACTGGAAAAGTTTTAGCATGTCTGACCTGGCATCTCCATGGTGGCTCTCTCTCTGCCCATCTTCCCAGCATTCAGTTCTTCTCCCTGCCTACCTATCACCAGGCCCAAAGCATATTTTTTATTAACCAATGAAAGCAACACAAATACAGAAGGAGCTTCTACACCACAGTTTGACAGCTGAGAGGTTTTGTCAGTTTAAAAAGACAACCTCATCAAACAAAATTCAGTAAAACACAAATATAAGTTATTAAGGAGTATACCTGCAAGTTATAAAGGTGTGAGGACAAATGCAAGTTATCACATTTCTCTATTATGCTGCCTTCCATGGTTTTAAATATACTTCTCATGGTGCAAAAATATCTGTCACAGTCATCCTGACATAAATGTGCTCCTGTTTATACAATGTATATGTCTAAAACTTATGTTTTCACAAATGCAAAGAAGTCTTGTGAGTTTCACGGAACAGAATAGAAGGATCCACATTAAGCAAGTCAGATACACTGCTCTCAATTTCCTGGTCCTAATTTTTTTTTCCTAAACTTATCTTTGTTCTCTGTTCTGCCAATATTTTAAACAGGTGTAAGAGACACCAGGCATTTCCATACAAATATACCAGACAGGAACAAACAGACCATGTGACCAGTACCCAGTTTTCTCAGGTTCCCTGTCAACAATGCCCACAAATAAGTAGGAAGCCATCTTGAGAATCTGCTGTCACAATTCCTTTAACCTGTTGTTCTAAACTCTTGCCTTCTTGTTATTAAAAAAAGAGAGATGGGAATGTAATAGTCTGCTCTGTCCGTAAGAGACAAGCCATGCCCACTTCCTCCACTGTCCACCAAGGCAAGCTGATATTAAATTTCTAGCCTGAGTCTCTCTCTCTCTCTCTCTCTCTCTCTCTCTCTCTCTCTCTCTCTTTTTCTTTCTCTCTCTCTTTCTCCCCCATCTCTCAGAGGCAGCTTCTGTCTTTCCCTTCTCCCTTCTTCCCTTACCTCCTGTTTCTCTCTCTCTCTTTCTCTCTCTCTGACTCTCTCTCTCTGCTCTTTCCCCCCTCTCCCCTTTCCTTTCCATAGCCCACTAATAAATATACAAAGTCACTCTGCAAAGCATGCTTATCTATTTCTGTGTCTCTCACCCGAGATGTGACTCCCTGCCAAGCGCCAACTGCCACTTCAGGGACCTGCGGTGTAGTCTTGGGACCGACTGCCAGCTACAGCCACTTGGGGATCTGCAGCACTTTACACAAACCATAACACACTTTACCTATGTTTATAAGTGTTATCTAAGATATCATATGTCTTCTGTGTTTTAGATATAACCAACTGAGCTTTCTATTAAAATCACCTCATTGAAGTTGTTTGCTGAAATTTGTAATAGCAATCATAATGTTGAGATTAAAGTTTGATGTAACAGGTTGGTTACAAATATATTTGTAACTAATTTAAAATTACATGTAGGTTAAAAAATTTAAATGTTGATTCAATAACCTGAGATATAATGCTTGATATTCTACAACAATATTTTTTTCTTTTTTGTTGTTGTTTTTGTTCTTTTGTGAGACAGGATTTAACTGTATAGTCTGGCTGTCCAGAAACTCACTCTGTAGACTAGATTAGGTTCAGACTCACAGAGATCCACCTTCCTCTGCCTCCCAAGTGCTGGGATTAAAGGGATACACAACCACTGCCCAGTTAACAATATTTTCTTAAGTATTGATCTGTTCTTAATATTCTTTTAATAAGTCAACATTTAAAACCTAATATTAAGTTTTAATTTTTAAAAAAGTTTCCCATTGAAAAGTTTTTGCTGTTTGGATTGACAGTCATTGCTTTAATCATAAAAAATTATTCTGTCCAGAGAGTGATAGTCACATAAAATAGGCCTAATAAAGTGCATAGTGGTTGTAAAACTTGTTCTGTTTAGACAAATAATTCCACAAAGAGAGCAACCTCAAAAGCCTCAGCCATGCTTCTGGCTGGAAATTTGAGGGATGGGGGCCTGATGAGACTTCCACTTTGGTAATTTAGGGGAGTGAATTGATGCAAAAGGTCCAAAATAAGTAGAAGAGAAGATACCAGGAACCTCAGAAGTCATGCAGTTGAACTAGCAGACTGTTTTTGGTGCAACTCATCTCTGGCTTCAGGGTCACTGCAAGCACCCTAATAGGCTTTAATGGACAGGACCCCAGGTCTACAAGGTAGAGTTCCTGCTTAGAGCCAAAATCAAGCTGAGAAGTCCTTTGTACATTGAAAGGAATTTTCTCCTAAGAGAAAGTGTGAGCTCAGACCCATGACCCTGTTGTTTGGCCCAAGAAACTCAAACCTTGAGTACCAAGTAAGGAAGTTTGCCCAGATCATCTCCTCTGAGACTCAGAAAGGTGTGGCTTCCTACGGAGACTGGACCTGAACCTGAGGCATTACTTGGCTCTGGAAAAGAGTGGGACACAGCACTCTGAGATCCAGGACAAAGCTGTCAACCTGTGTAGTAAATCTAGACTTCCACTTAAAGGACTGAGGCAAGGGAGGGTTACGTGTGTAGCTGGCAGACTTGGGTGCATACGGGATAGGAGCTCGAGCTTCACTCTCCCTAGGTGAGACTTGCTAGACAGAAGTTGTGCCCTTGTGTCCTTTATTAACCCCCTAAACCCATGGTGGTGAGGGTGTGAGTGGGGTGGAGTTCCTGGGCAGCAGAGGAGTGTTTCTGAAAGTTGGGAATTAAGCTGTAAATAGAAGAAGACGTGCATGCAACCTGGAGCAGGACATGTAAAATCGGGGAGAGAGGGAGGTGGGTTCAGGGAGTGTATGGCAGAGATGGAAACAAGGCGAGGTAGATGATGCTTGAGTTAAGTGGGGCTTCCGAGGTTCAGGTTTTAAGCTCTGCACGAAATAGCGCAAGAAAAGTGTAGGCAGTGGGAAGGCTTAGTGTCTTAGGGAAGTACAGTAAGGAAAACCGACTCTCCTCTAAATTTCCTCCACAGCAGTCTGGTTCCATAGTAACCTGTCCCTGCTGTCACTCTTCAGAGCCCGCCCCTGGCCGGATATGGTTTACCCTCACTTCCTGTGAGAAGGGGAGGAGCTGGGTCTTAGTGCCTCTGCCACGGAAGCCTCCTCTGCTGCTCAGGCCCGGCTGCTGGCGAGTTCTGAGAGAGGTCTGCAGTCAAGGTAAGGACCCTGAATGTGTACCAAGGGGGAATATGTCTGCAATAATCACAGGAGCTGTGCTAGCTCTCACTTAGTCTTGCCCTTGGTAAATATGAGGCGTCCTGTAGCTTTGTATGCTTCTGGGAAGAAACAGGGACCCCCGCTCTTAGAAGGTAACTCTAATTCTGTAAATGGTGGCTTCATAGGTCACAAATAAAGCCAGCCTTTGACTTCTAAATGGTTAATAAGAACCTTGAACTGAATTCATGTCCCGTGTGAGCTCTCCTGGACTTGGGCTCTAAAGTGCCCCATTGTAGAGTACAGAAGCAAAGGAAGTTTATCAGACTTCATCACCAGGAAAATTGGCAGTTAATGATCAGTGGAATGAACAATCAACTCCTGCAAGCTGTGAACTTATTCTCTTTTCCCCTTAGAGACAGTGTTTCTCTGTAGCTTTGGAGGCTGTCCTGGAATTAGCTCTTGTAGACCAGGCTAGATACGAACTCACAGAGATATGCTTGCCCCTGCCTCCCAAGTGGTAGGCTTAAAGGCTTGAGACATCACTGTCTGGCTCTCTACTTAAGCTTAAATGCCTGAGTTAGTGCTTAAAACCCAAACCTAGGAAAAACACGCTAAAAGCACTGGATTGGTTGGTCCTGCCCAGCACAGGCTGGTAGAAGGTCTCAGGGACCAAAAGAAAGAGATACATTCAGGATTAAGATAGCCATGCCCATCTCAGTATGGTCAGAGGAAGTGTCACATGCAGAAGATACCCAGATGCTTTGGTTAGCTACTCCCATCCTGTGGGAGTCAGAGAAAAGCCTAACTCTGGGAGCCACTCCCATCCCCTGGGTATCAGAGGAAAGTCTATCTCTGGTATCCACTCCCATCCTGTTGAGGAAAAGGAAAGCCTAACTCTAATAGCCCCTCCCAACCAATGGAAGTCGGAGGTAAGCCTATTGCCTGTTGCCATTCCCATCCTGTGGAGTCAGTAGAAATGCTACCTCTGGTATCCACTCCCATCCCGCGGGATGTCAGAGGAACTCCTAACTAGGCTAGGCATGCCCATCCTGTGGCAATCAGGGGGAAGCCTAACTTAGACAAGCAAGCACATCCCCTGGGAGTCATAGGAATCCTAACCTGTGCAGTCATGCCTAGGTGTATGGCAGTCATAAGGAACTCTATACCAGAGATAACTAGAGGATTTTTGTTTTGTTTTTTGAGACAGGTTTTCTCTGTAGCTTTGAAGCCTCTCCTGGAACTCACTCTGTTTTCCACGCAGGACTGGAACACAAAGAAATCCACGTACCTCTGTCTCCAGACAGCTGGGAGGAACCAAAGGATGTGCAGCCACCACCCAGCTATCTGGAAGCTTTTTTGTTTTGTTTTGTTTTGTTTTTCAGTTTTTTTCAAGACAAGTTTTCTCTGTTTAGCAGTCCTAGCTGTCCTGGAACTAGCTATTGTAGAACAGAGATGCACCTCCCTTTTATATTCTCCCAAACAACTCTTAAGAATCAGAAATGGAGCCCAGCAGTTATGGCACAAATCACAGCATTTGGGAGGCAGAGGCAGCGAGGTCTCTGTGAGTTCAAAGCCAAACTGTTTCTCCAAAGCATGTTCCAGGTTCCAGTACTACTAGGGCTATTACACAGAGAAACCCTGTATTAAAAAAAATAGGAATAAAAATCAGAAATGGAAGGATAGAGAGAGAGCACAGCTGGTTTATAGTGTTTGCTTAGCATTCCTGAAACCATAGGTAACGTGGCAAAGAGGGCTAAAGCAGACGTTATTAAATATAAATAAATAACGTGGAGGAGTTAAAGCCTCCTGCCAATACTCTCCTGTACTTTTTGGGAGAAGTAAGAGGATAATGGGAAATTAACCAGGATGGGCAGAATAGGAAGACCGGAAATACAGCGGTGGTTGGGGGAATAAGGGAGACTATGATACAAGGTGTGTATGCCAGGAACTTTACAGCAATTCCCATAACTTCACCAAATGAGTGCAGACAAAGAAACAGGGTCAGCTTCAAATGTCTGGGGAGGATACTAACATCATGGTTGAATGAAAACTGAAAGCGAACACGTAGCACAGGGATATTTAAAATGTCATGAATTAGGGGCTGGAAGTGTAACAGCCCCCTGTGCTCCTCTGAGCCTGTTCTCTGAGAATGGGCAGCCTTGGTCTCCTATCAGCCCACCTTAGCCTTGGTCTCCAGTACCTAACATCAGTGAAGATATGTGGAGGTGAGGGAATCACTTCCAAAATAATGGGGCCACCGCAAGTCAGGCTCTATAGTGTGACTTGGACATGTACACCTGTCCTGACTAGACAGAGGCTCTGTTCCCAGGGCATTGTCAGCACAAGAGGGCAAAGGTTAGCATTGTTATTTTCCGCATCTACATCATATCTTGTGTTTGTGGTTTCTCCCAGTGCATATCATGCTTCTTTGTCTTTCTCTTTTTTTTAAAGTCAGTTTTTTTTGTATATACCTCTGATTTCCCCAGAATTCACAATGTAGAACAGGATGCCTTTTAAATTATGGAAGTCTTTCTGCCCATACTTTTTGAGTGCTGTAATTATTTTTGTTTTTGAATTCTTATTTAATATATGTGCACTGTATTTATATTTTTTTCAGCTTCTCTCTCCATCCCCACACATTCCTCTCCATGTTGTCTCAAATCCACAGCCCATTTTATAATTATTATTGTTACATATGTGACAATATATAAATACATACATATATTTTATATATTGTTTTATGTAAAAATAATATCAATAGTTTGAGTAATAAATAATATAAACACATGCATATATTATATAAAGATGTAAAAACAATTTAATTTGTCCATTTAGTGTTGCTTACATGTGTATGGTTTTCAGACTGAGAGATTTGCCTGCAGAAGACTGAATCTCCCTCTTGTAACAGCCACTGTCTAGAGTAGTTCATCTGGGGGTATGGCCTTATGAGATTTCACCATTCATGTTATGTGAATTGAAGTTGTCATTCAAGTTCAAGTCTCCTTTGGGCTTCCTTGCTCCTGGATTCTGTGAAACATTACAGCAACCTAGTACTAGATGTGAGTAGAATTGAGTGTGTTCAAACACCAGAGAAAGGCAGCCATCCTTTACCTCACAGTATATATGGTGACCAGAGGTGAGGAATACAGTGAGTACTTTTTTCTTTTTTATTATTATTTAATTAAAAATTTCTACCTCCTCCCCTCCCCCCATTTCCCTCCCACTCCCCCCCTTAACCCTCCCTCTCCTGTCCAAAGAGCAGTCAGGGTTCCCTGCCCTGTGGGAAGTTCAAGGTCATCCCCGCTCCATCCAGGACTAGGAAGGTAAGCATTCAAACAGACTAGGCTCCCACAAAGTCATTACATGCAGTAAGATCAAAACCCAGTGCCATTGTCCTTGGCTTCTCAGTCAGCCCTCCTTGTCAGCCACGTTCAGGGATTCTGGTTTGATCACATGCTCCATCATCCAGCTGGCCTTGGTGAGCTCCCATTAGATCAGCCCCACCGTCTCAGTGTGTGGGCACAACCCTCATGGTCCTAACTTCCTTGCTCATGTTCTCCCTCCTTCTGTTCCTCATTTGGACCTTAGGAGCTCATTCCAGTGTTCCAGTGTGGGTCTCTGTCTCTAGCTTCATCCATCACCAGATGAAGTTTCTATGGTGATATGCAAGATATTTATCAGTATGGCTATAAGATAGGGCCATTTCAGGCTCCCTATCCTCAGCTGCCCAAGGATCTAGCTGGGGACATCTCCATGGACACCTGGGAACACCCCTAGAGTCAAGTCTCTCGCCGACCCTAAAATGGCTCCCTTAATTAGAATATATACTTCCCTACTCCCATATCCACCCTGCCTCCATCCCAACTGTCCATTTCCCCAAGCTCTCCCCATCCTCCCCTTCTCACGTTTTTCTCCCCATTTCCCCTTCCCCGACCCCATCCCCACCCCCAAGTTTCCAATATTTGCCTGGCAATCTTGTCTCCTTCCAATATCAGGAGGATAACTATATGGTTTTCTTTGGGTTCACCTTCTTATTTAGCTTCCCTAGGGTCTCATATTATAGGCTCAATATCCTTTATGGCTAGAATCCACTTATGAGTGAGTACATACCATATTCATCTTTTGGGATCTGGGTTACCTCACTCAGGATAGTGTTTTCTATTTCCATCCATTTGCTTGCAAAATTCAAGATGTCATTTTTTTTTTTTTACTGCTGAGTAGTACTCTAATGTATACATATTCCACACTTTCTTTATCTATTCTTCCGTTGAGGGACATCTAGGTTGTTTCCAGGTTCTGGCTATTAAAAATAATGCTGCTATGAACATAGTTGAACAAATGCTTTTGTAGTATGATAGAGCATCTCTTGGATATCTTCCCAAGAGTGGTCTTGCTGGATCCTGGGGTAGGTTTGTAGTGGGAGCTGCTGGCTGTGTTCCTGCTGCCCCAGCTCCTGATATCCCAGCTAGCTTATGCCCCAAAATAACGACACACAAACTGTATTATTTTAAAGACTGCTTGGCGCATTAGCTCTAGCCCTTACTGGCTAATTCTCATATCCCGATCAACCCATCTCTAATAATCTGTGTAGCACTAGTCTTACCGGGAAAGATTCAGCATGTCTGACCTGGCGGCTGGCTGCATCGTGTCTGCCCTGGAGAGCAGCAGCATGGCATCTGTCTCTCAGAGGAGCTGCCCTGCATCTGAGCTCACTTCCTCTTCCTCCCAGCATTCTGTTCTGTTTACTCCACCCACCTATGTTCTAACCTATGAGGGCCAAGCAGTTTCTTTATTTTTAACCAATGACCTTCCTCCATCATAGGTTGATCTCTACAGTGAGATCTTAGAACACTGATGTCATTATAATGTGTGTGACACAAGGAGGGGAAAGAATTTTTGAAAGCCAGAGTGTTCACAACATGCTCAAAATGCTCATAGTACGTTATTTTCCTGATTTAGGTATCTCAGTTACCTGTTCTACTACCAAGACTCTGTCCTGCTGTCCCTGACACCAGCCATCATGCCAAGGGGACAGAAGAGTAAGGCGCGTGCTCGAGAGAAAAGGCGCCAGGGGCTCAAGGATGCTCAAGCAAAGGAGGCAGAGAAAGCAGAGGCACCTGCTGGCTCTGATCAAGCTTCAGGAGATGCTAAGCCAAGCACTTCCACTGCTGACTTCCCACAGCAGTCTGAAAGCTCAGCACCCAGCAGCACTGCCAGCCAGGGAGTGACCCCCAGAAGATCTGATAAGGGTGACCAGGGCCAAGGGGATGGAAATGAGCGTTCCTCCAGGGCTCTACTCTCTACTAGAAGCATGCGGATGGATCTTATGACAAGGAAGACAGGAATGCTGATGGAGTACATGCTCCTCAAATACAAAGTGCAGCAGCCCATGAAGAGGGGAGAGATGCTCAAAGTTATCAACAAAAGGTTCAAGGAACACTTCCCTGAGATCTTCAAGACAGCCTCCTATCGATTGGATGTGGTGTTTGGCCTTGAGCTGAAAGAAGTCCTGCCACATGGTCAAGCATATGAGCTTGTGAGCAAGCTAGATTTTGAGGATGATGGAAGTATGAGCAATGAGCTAGGTGTTTCTACCAGGGGCATTCTGATTGCTCTCCTAAGTGTGATCTATCTAAATAACTACCGTGCTGCCGAGGAGTATGTCTGGTATTTCCTGAATGCATTAGGAGTCTATGATGGGATCATGCATGTCTTCTTTGGGGATATCAGGAAGCTCATCACTGAAGATCTGGTACAGGAAAAGTACCTGGTATACCATCAGGTTCCTAACAGTGATCCTCCATCCTATGAGTTCCTGTGGGGCCCGAGAGCCTATGATGAAACAACCCAGATAAAGGTGATGGACTTTTTAGCCAAGATAAGTGAAGCCTTGCCTGGGGTGTGCTTATCTCGTTTTGAGCAGGATTTGATTAAAGAGGAAGAGGAAGCCCAAGCTGCAGCTGCAGCCAAGTCTGGCAGTAAAGGCAAGGCCAAGGGACGTACTAAGACCAAGTTAAGTCATCCTACTCACAAGTGAGGTATAAGGTAGCCTCTGCTTTATGATTGAAAAGGTCTGTTCACCTTTTTCAAATAAGCTGTTGATAATCTTTTGGAGGACTTTTAGCAAAGTTTTAACTTGGGGTTAAATGTACACAGATTAATTTTGTAGCCAGTTCCTTCACTGCTGTTTACCAAGTTGGGAGCTCAAATTTTTTGGATTTATTTGAAATACAGTTTACAATTTGAAATGTTCTAAGGATTTGGTGATGTTCATAAGATACTATCGAATTAGGCTAAGAAAATGGTGTGAAATATGAAAGGAAAATATTCAAAAGTGTTAGGCTTTTCAGTGAAGTTTTTTTTAGTCCTTGTTTTCTTAGCATTGATGTCAGGGATGTATACTGACTTTTGTTTCTGATATTAAAATATGTGTGAGAAATTAGCAGAGAAGCAGTTCTCTTTTTTTAAACATTCATGTTTTAACCAAACAGGCACTGAACATTTGCTCTTGCAGAGTTGTCACCCTGTGTACTGGATATGTTCGTTAATAGAAGCAGGAGGTCTGGAATATTTGATGACATATTCTATAAGAAACTCTTATTACTGGACATATTGGAATAAGGTCTCTACTTCCTAAAGATACAATAAATGGAGTGATGTCTTGTTTAACATAAAATATCTATCTACATTCATTACCAGATATCTTCAGGAAAGAAGTTCTTGTTTTTTCCTTCTTGTACAGTACTCTCTGCAGATTCTTTTAGGCAAAATGTTACGGAAAATAAGGATAAAAATGAATTCTATTTAAGTGCTCACATTAGTAAATGATAGCTTCTGATTCAAACACAGATTTTTTTGAACTATATACATATATCCCCTTTATGCAAGAAAGACATCATCAAAATCATTTCTCCCTTGATAGCAAGACTTACAAATCTAAATGTTTCCATGTTTCCATGGCTAGTAAATGAAAGAATTTAGATTAAGCATATGATTTAAAGACAACACTGCCCTATTCCACTTATGCTTAACCACACTGTGGCTCTTATATCAGTTTTATTTTCAATATTACTAAATGAGTCTTAATGTCTAGCACCGCCTCCAGCTCTAAAAGATCCATGCCCTATTCTGGCCTGTGCAAGCACTTACACACACAAGTCATAAAACTATACTCAAGCAAATTCCAAGTCAAATCAACACCAGGTACTGTGGGATAATACTCTTGTACCCACTAAAGATTTGTCACTTGCATTGTTTTAATGAAATATGATTGGCCAGTAGCCACGCAGGAAGTATAGACGGGGTGAGCAGACTAGGAGAACTCAGCGAAGATGAAAGGCTCCTTCTGCAGTTACCACCCAGACAGACAGGAAGCAAGATGAAATGCTGCGTTGGAAAAGGTTCCAAGCCACGTGGCTGAACATAGATAAGAATTATGGGTTAATTTAAGTTACAAGAGCTAGTTAACAATAAGACTGAGCTAATGAGGCCAAACAGTTTATAATTGATATAAGCCTCTGTGTTTTGTTGGGACTGAGCAGCTATGTCACCCAGTAAGAGAGAAACTTCTGTCTTTGAAAGGTAGCCTTACGCATGCAGGGCTAGTGGTAAGCAACAGACTGTAGGACCAACAGGAAACTACAGTAAGAACACATGAACCCCTCTGGGTGCCTGACGGGTGTCATAAAGGATGGGCTCCTCAGGAGAGGAAGCTAAGCCTAAGCAGATGGGACCTGGAAATCCTAGTGCTTCCTCTGAATTCCTAGAGCTGGAATTCCAGTCCAAACTCTGTCCTGGCATGGTGGCTAAAAGTTTCAGGAAAATGGCTTGTTCGTCAATTAGTGCCCCAAAAGTTGGGAACCAAATGAGTTATGTTTAATAAAAGCTCAGAGAGAGAAATTGGGGTTTACTTGAAGACCCAAAAGCAAAGCAGTCAGCCACTGGCTCTTAACTTTGACCTCAGTCTGAAATGGCAATCCTGCCTCTAGGAATCTCAGAATGAGATGTAACTGAGAGCTGCCTCCCCATTTTATAATCCTATCTAGTTCTGGGATGAAAGGTGTGCACCACTGAGATTAAAGTCATACACCGCACAGTTTCTGTGTCAGCAGGTGTGGCTACTAGGATTAAAGTGTTATTGTGGTCTGGTCTGTAAGACTGACCAGTGAGACTGTTTTACTCTCTGAACTTCAGGCATGCTTAATTTATTAAAATACAAATGAAATGCTGCTACACCCAAGAGCAGCGTTCTCAGGTCAGGTAAGAAAGGAGTGGTGAGGTCTGATAAAAAGAAGCTTATAAACTCAGTGAAGATGATGCAAGACCTGAGTATAACAGAAGTGCTCAGAAAAGGCACATTCTGGACCTAAAGGTAAACACAGATGGAAAGTCATATAAGAAAAACACTCATCTCTCAATCTCATAAAGGCCATGAGAACTGTCAGGTTGAACTTATTCTTCTGTATAGTAGAAGTTTTTCTCAGAGGTAGAATCTCCTGGGATTGATAGGGATGGGCTCAATTGAACAGACTCTGTGTGTGTGTGTGTGTGTGTGTGTGTGTGTGTGTGTGTGTGTACTGAAAGGGAGCTGAATGTTCAGAGAGAGACAAGTGAAAAGATATATAGATATAGATATACATACACACACATATATATAGCTGAGTGTAGAGAGCTTGAAGATGTAGCTATATAGAAGAGAGATGTGTATGTAGGAAGTGTAAAAGGACAAACATATGGGTGTATGCAGAATGTAACTGTAGAGAGGGATGTGGCTGTGTAAAGAACCGTGAAAGTAGGTAGCTGTGTGGAGAATATATGGAGACTATGTGGAGAATGTAACTGTGAAAATAGATATAACTATGTATAGAGGTGCATGGCTGTGTTGAAGGGAGATGTATGTGTGTAAAGAGAAATGTAACTGTATGTAAGGAGACATACCTGTGCAGAGAGATTGCCAAGATTGAGAGATTGCTCAGGATGAAGTAAAACAGAAGGTTACCGTCAGCAAAGCATGTGCTTGTTCCTTTGTTTCTTAAGTTACCATAAGAAATCGTGTGTATTTCCCTATTTCGTCTCAGATAGAAAAATGTAACCATTTTCTTAAGTCCAAACTGCTCTGAAGGCTTTCTTTTTCGCAACCCTGAGTGAGGTCACAGGAGCTGGTATCCCTGGCTGTGGTACCTATTACAAGCTATTTCTTACCCAAGAAGGTAGCCATTGTTCACTGTAGAAGACATCCAGAAAGGGATTTCTTAAAAGTCAGAGGAAACTTAGCTGCTGAATTTCGCATTTGGAAAATGGCTCTAGACTCAATGGGGGCCCTCCAAGTCTTGAAAATTCTGCATGAGGCCAATTTATGGACGACCCCTGGATGCAGGAATGCACTCTGCGGCAAGACTGACAGTACTGGGCAAAAAGTGGCTAACCTGGAGAGGGGTGGTGGATGACAGGCAGCTGGTTGTTGATCTCTATCTAGCTGGCCACATTGGGGCCGGGAAGATTCTTGAATTTATCAGACCTAGGTATTATGTTTCAGATATGGAAAGCTTGATTAATGACACCACTTTGTGATATGTCACTTGTGCTCAGGAAAATCCCAAATTGGGAAGGAAGACCCACAAGAGATCTTAACTATAAATATTTGCTGGTGCTTGTAAATGTCCTTTCAGGGTTGGTGGAAGGCTACTCCATTGGAACAGAATATTCCAATAGTTACTAAGAAACTTTTTCAGGAAAAGTTTCTAGGTTGGTCTTCCCTAGCTTTGGGCTCTGACATGACCCAGCCTTCACCACCAAAGGTTCTCAAAATCTGACAAATACCTTAAAACTTCATTAGAAAGTATATGTATAGGCCACAGAGCTCAGATAAGACAGAAAGGGTGACTAAAATTTTTAAGGAAATTCTGACCAATTTGGTCAGGGAAACTTGGGCCAACTTCCTCCCATTTTCCCTGCTCAGGGCCTGATATAGTCTTTATCAGGAGTGACTTCCTCCTTTAGAAGTTGTGTTTGGAATACTACCTCCCATCCTTCCCAAACTCCAAGGTTTTCCCCATACAGAAATGTCTTAATCACTTTCTTCTTAAGTCTGTGCAGGCTTTGAAAGAAGGGTGCAAGGCCGTTGACAAGACAGTGAAAGGAATCCTGCCATCTTCTATCTCTGAACCTGTCCACCAGTCGTTATCAGGAGAGAGATTTACTTAGTTTGGATAAAGAGGATCCCTTCCCCTATGAAAGGGACCCCATCCAGTCATCTTTACCACCCCGACTGCTTGCTGTCAAATTAGGTGGTGTCATCCCTTGGAAAGAGATCGCTGAGGATGGCATCAGATGAACTTAGAGATAAGACTGACCAAAGTTTCCTAACCCAGGATACACAATCCCCATCAACCCCAAACCTGGATGTAAGAATTTAGCCTGGAGAATCAGTTTGACTAACTCAGAGTGGTAGTCCTGCAGAAATGAAAGATTCTAGGCTTCCTTTTGTGAAAAAAAAATGAAGTTGCTGCATGGCCTGAGGAGAAACTTGCTAATTCTCTGTCAACTAATTTGAGCTGATTAGGGAAAACATTGTCATGGTCAGAAAAATCTTCTGAGAAAGAAAAGAAAGATCAAATAATTGGTGTCTCAGTCTCTGCTTAACTGGTCACCATGGCTGACCAAGTTACTGTCAGCAATGGCCTAACCATTGATTTTCATTCTGAACTGACAAATGATGGGAACCCTGCATCCTCAACTGCATGTTCAGATAAGCTAGTGGTCCATTGCATCAATTATGGTCTCCTATAAAACAACAAATCACCAAATTTTCTCATGCTCAAAGAACCAGAGGGGAATGTAACTGGGTATGACAATATAGAGGTTCTTTCATCTTGTATTCTAGATGAGACCACTTCATGCATAACCAGAATTTGATCTCCTTGATCCAGAATACCTAGGAAATATTTCAAATCTATTCTAGGTCCTGAGGCCAAGTTGCCCCCAGCTAACATCTTAGTACCCTTTAAATTCCTTGCTTTTGCATAACCCTACCTCTTCCAGTAGCAGCTTCTCTTAGCTTCTGTTAAATTGGTTGCAACCTATCACTCAAGCTGCAGAGCAAAATTACAGGATGTAGGTCTTATTATTAAAAGACTCTTACTCTAAATCATTGGTTCTCAACCTTCCTGATTCTGTGAAACTTTAAATTAGTTCCTCATGTCGTAGTGATTCTTAACAATAAAATTATTTCTGTTGCTATTTCATAATGAGAATTTTGCTACTGCTATATATAGTTATGTAAATATCTGTATTTTCTGCAAGTCTTCAGTGACCCCTCAGAAAAGGTCACTCAACCATAAAGGGGTTGTGACCCAGAAGTTGAAAAGCAGTGCTTGGGGCTAAACTTAGTTCCCAAATAATTGAGTATAGTCCCAACCAGCTAAAATAAACACTCTGAATTGACTCTTAGTTGTATGTGAGCTGTCATTCCAGTGGGATCCCATAACGGGTTCAACTTCAGTTTGGCTCATAGCAAACTGAATCTTTAAGAAACAAAGTAATGATAAAAGACAAAAAAGTATATTTAATCAATGTTACTACCTAGGTAAAACAAGTAGAGATTGGTAATGGTTCTTAATCTTTCTTTGGGACAACTCACATGAATTTTTCTAATCTCAAAAAATTAAACCTGCTTTTAAGGACAAGAGTTACATAATGATACAGTACTGGTCAATATGTTATCTCCTAGACCTTTATTCTAATTCCAGTTCTACAGCATGGACTATATTGCTTGAGGGTATAAGTTACTTTTAAGATATGATGACTCCTACTCCTCATAAGTTATCCCTATCAGACCATTTGCCTTCCTTTGAGATACTGAACTCTTTATTCCAAAGTTTAAAAAATAATTTAACTTAGTGTATATATTAATATGAACATTTTATGTATTTTAAGGATTCTAATAAAATCACTATTGTCTCTTGAAAAACAAACAAAAGAATAAATTGAAGAGGACACCAGAAAATGGAAGGACCTCCCTTGCTCTTGGATTGGGAGGATCAACATAGTAAAAATGGCAATTCTACCAAAAGCAATCTATAGATTCAACGCAATCCCCATCAAAATCCCATCAAAATTCTTCACAGATCTGGAGAAGACAATAATCAACTTTATATGGAAAAACAAAAAAACCAGGATAGCCAAAACAATCTTATACAATAAAGGATCATCTGGAGGCATTACCATCCCTGACTTCAAACTCTATTACAGAGCTACAGTACTGAAAACGGCTTGGTACTGGCATAAAAACAGAGAAGTCGACCAATGGAATAGAATAGAAGACCCTGACTTTAGCCCACAAACCTATGAACACCTGATTTTCGATAAAGGAGCTAAAAGTATACAATGGAAAAAAGAGAGCATCTTAAACAAATTGTGCTGGCAGAACTGGAAGTCAATCTGTAGAAGAATGAAAATAGATCCATATCTATCACCATGCACAAAACTCAAGTCCAAATGGATTAAAGACCTCAATATCAGTCCAAACACACTGACTGATAGAAGAGAAAGTGGGAAGTACTCTACAACACATGGGCACAGGAGAACACTTCCTACGTATAACCCCAGCAGCACAAACACTAAGGACATCATTGAATAAATGGGACCTCCTGAGACTGAGAAGCTTCTGTAAAGCAAAGGACACTGTCACTAAGACAGAAAGGCAACCCACTGACTGGGAGAAGATCTTCACCAACCCCGCAACTGACAAAGGTCTGATATCCAAAATATACAAAGAACTCAAGAAATTAGACCGTAAAAGGCTAATCAATCCAATTATAAAATGGGGCACTGAGCTGAACAGAGACTTTTCAACAGAAGAAGTTCAAATGGCCGAAAGACACTTAAGATTGTGCTCAACTTCCTTAGCAATCAGGGAAATGCAAATCAAGACAACATTAAGATACCATCTTACACCTGTCAGAATGGCTAAAATCAAAAACACCAATGATAGCCTCTGCTGGAGAGGTTGTGGAGAAAGGGGCACTCTCATCCATTGCTGGTGGGAATGCAAACTTGTGCAACCACTTTGGAAAGCAGTGTGGCGGTTTCTCAGGAAAGTCGGGTTCAACCTACCTCTCGACCCAGCAATACCACTCTTGGGAATATACCCAAGAGATGCCCAAACATACAACAAAAGTATATGCTCAACTATGTTCATAGCAGCATTGTTTGTAATAGCCAGAACCTGGAAACAACCTAGATGTCCTTCAATGGAAGAATGGATGAAGAAAGTATGGAATATATACATATTAGAGTACTACTCAGCAGTAAAAAACAATGACTTCTTGAATTTTGCATACAAATGGACGGAAATTGAAAACACTATCCTGAGTGAGGTAAGCCAGACCCAAAAAAAGGAACATGGGATGTACTCACTCATATTTGGTTTCTAGCCATAAATAAAGGACATTGAGACTATAATTCGTGACTCTAGAGAAGCTAAATAAGAAGGTGAACCCAAAGAAAAACATATAAGCATCCCCCTGAATATTAACCTTCATCAGGCGATGAAAGAAGACAGAGACAGAGACCAACATTGGAGCACTGGACTGAAGTCTCACGATCCAAAGGAGGAACAGAAGGAAAGTGAGCACGAGCAAGGAACTCAGGACTGCGAGGGGTGCACCCACACACTGAGGCAATGGGGATGTTCTATCGGGAACTCACCAAGGCCAGCTGGCCGAGGACTGAAAAAGCATGGGACAAAACCGGTCTGAACACAATGGACAATGAGGACTACTGAGAACTGAAGAACAATGGCAATGGGTTCTTGATCCTATTGCACGTAATGGCTTTGTGGGAGCCCAGGTAGTTTGGATGCTCACCTTAATAGACCTGGATGGAGGTGGGTGGTCCTTGGACCTCCCACAGGGCAGAGAAACCTGCTTGCTCTTTGGGCTGAGGAGGAAGTAAGACTTGATTGGGGGAGGGGGAGGGAATGGGAGGTGGTGGCGGGGAAGAGGCAGAAATCTTTAATAATTAAATAAATTAATTAATAAAAAAATAAAAAAAAAAAACAAAAGCCTTATTTTAGCTGGGCCTATGGAAGAGAAAACCCTAAATAAATTTAAATTTTATTTTGAAAGCCTACTTTGAGGTTTAATAGACATCTTAGAGTTTGTGTATCATCTTAAAGTGTTACTCCATAGTGATCTATTTTTAAGTTATTAATCTTTTCTCTTAGTTAAATATCACAATGGTAGGAATAAATGGCTAACTTTATCCAGCTCTACATGCCTTCTCTCAATTTTGGTGTTTCATAAAGTAAATTCTTTTCATCAAAACAGTTTCAAGGTATCTGCTATAGTAACTTAAAACTTTAATAAGTAATTAATAATGAGGCATGAAAACAAAATCTATTAATACACTTTGTAATGGCCTGCTTTGTCCCTTTAGGAGACAAACCATGCCCACTCCCTCCCCAATCCTCTGAGGCAAGCTGATCTTCAACTTGCAGCCTGAGTCCTTTCCTTTTACACTTCCCTCTCCCAGAGGCAGGTTCTGTCTCTCACTTCTCCCAACTTTTCCATTTCCCCCATTCTGTTTCTCTCTCTTCCTCTCCCTCTCCCTCTCTCTCTCTTCCTCTCTCTCTGCTCCTCTCCCTGTCGAGGTCTCTCACATACCTTGTGGCTCCATGCATGGGACTCACTACCCCTCGTGTCCCAATGCAGCCACTTGGAGACCTGCAGCATTTTTACGTAAACCATTACTTGGCCAGCTTCTTATTCTCCATGTTTCCTCCTGCCTGCAGGTGGGCCAACTGAGGATGCATGGAACCCTAGGCTCGGGAACCAGTTTCTTTACAACAGCTCTTCATTTCATCTGCCTAAGCAAAATTTCTCCCCATGCCACTGGCTTCAACTGGTGAGTTTACCCATTCTCTTCCACTTAATCATTTCTCCAAACCTGAAGAGCTTCTGACAATCTTCTGGTGTTCCTAGAAGCTTGGGGAGGGCACAACCCCCAACCATGGTCTTTAAAGCTATGGTTGAGCCCTTTGCTGACATTCATCTCTGGATTGCTCCCTAAGCTGAAATCATATTTGGATGACCCATTATCAGTCCTCCTGTGCTATCACTGCACACGCTGTGTGGTGCCTTTGACTGGGGGCCCAGGGTCCCTCAGAATTTTCTTTTTCTTTTTCTTTCCTTTTTTCCCTTGCAGTGAAAGGCCACTCAGAGTGGCCTCTGGCATCTGTGGTTTTTGAGGTACCTAATCAGAACCAGTCATTCTTGAGAACCATGCCTATGGACAGAGGATGCTATCCTGCAAGCCCTGCGCTGTTTGCCACTGATTCACTGTCCTCTTTTAGAGAGGGTACATCTTGCTATAGGATACAGGGTTTCCTCAAACTGTCCCTGCTACTGGTATTGCTGCCAAAAAGACCGGTCAGATCTATGAGGCAGATTTCTTTCAATTCTAGCCTTTTGCTCCCCACTGATACTTGGGGTATAATTGATCAGAGACTGGGTAGATCATGCATCTAGGTCTCTCTTATTATTAAACATAAAATGCCTACATCTTAGAAATCTTGGCTTTTCCATACAACATGTGACCACTGCCATTTTGACTAAGATCATGTAACCTTCCCATCATCTTAACTGAGGTCAGGTAACTTTACTAACATCTTAACTGCATGACTTTTCCATACAACATATGACTGCTGCCATTTTGACTGACATCAGGTGACCTTACCACCATCTTACTGAGGGCAGGTGACTTCACCACCATCTTAACTGAGAGCTATGTCAGTTGACCAGTTAGGCCATCTTTACTGAGTTATTCCCTCTCTGCTTCCCCAGTGCTGATTCTGTAGTATGTGCGTTTTGTACAGTGGTATACCTTTGATAGGGCCCACCAAGAACATCCACTTCACACAATTCATGTTCACTCTGTGTGTGTGTTTGAACATGTAATTTAAGTGCACCTCTGTTTACTGTTAAATGTTATAATAGTCTGTTCATTGCATCTCATTTCAGACTACAAAAACAATAAGTCACATATTTTAAACTGTGTGCTTCTAAGTCTCTTACATAAATGCTTTATATTAAATTCATTCCTCATTTAAAATATATTAAGATGTTCTCTATTATTGTCAGTTCTGCCATTAACCTTCTAATGCAAGCAGTTTTTTTCTTCTTTCTGTCTTTTATGAGTGTAAATCTTACCTGTTAAGTGAAGAGCCAGTACAGTCAAGCTCAGTCTCAGCTTTCCAGGCAGATTCTATACTGTAGTTACACCTGAAAACAGCACTCAACTGCTCAGAGATCTTGGGACTATGGCATTTAAATATTTAATTATTAAAAAACTTTTCATAACAAAAAGAGGCAAATTGGCTCCTAGTAGCAGCACTCTACTTCCTCCCAAGAAGACAGAAGACAAATGGGCACCAAACAATGTCCACCTGCAATCTGCTTCAACTGCCACGTGCTGACCACTGGGCAAAACGGCCTTTTAACTAAACAAAAATCTCCACACAGTGGAAAGAATCATTGGAATCAGCAGCCTCAGGTCAAGTTAGTTTTGCCTCCATATAGATTTCTTAGCCCACAGGACCTTCGCAGTATGGCAGACTTTGCGCTAAACAGCAAATGGCAATTATTATGTTCAGTGACCATGGAGGACCCTGAGGAATAGCTGTAGGTGCCAACCAAGTAAGTTCTCTGTCATTTTTAAATCAATAACTCAAGTAAAATTCCATCCTTCTCAATGATCTCTGATTCAGTTTGACAGCTGAGAGGTTTTGTTAGTTTAAAAGGACAACCTCACCAAACAAATTTCAGTAAAACACAAATACAAGTTATTAAGGTGTGTACCTGCATGTTATAAATGTGTGAGGACAAATACAAGTTATCAAATTTCTCTATCATGCTGCCTTCCATAGTCTTAAAAATACTTCTTATGGTGCAAAGATATCTCTCACAGTCATCATGACATAAATATGGTACTGTTTATACAATGTATATGTCTAAAACTTATGTTTTCACAAATGAAAAGAATTCTTGTGAGTTCCACGGAACAGAATAGAAGGATCCACATTAAGCAAGTCAGATACACCCCTCTCAATTTCCTAGTCCTAATTTTTTTTCTAAACTTATCTTTGTTCTCTGTTGTGCCAATATTTTAAACAGGTGTAAGAGACACCAGGCATTTCCATACAACATACACTGCCCAGGAACCAAAGACCAGCTACACCAGGATGTGACCAGCACCAGGCTTTCTCAGGTTCCCCCCTCAATGATGTCCATAAATAAGCAGGAAGTCATCTTGAGAATCTACTGCCCCAATTCCTTTAACTTGTTGTTCCCAAAACTCCTCCTTTCTTATCATAAAAAAGAGAGGGAAATGCAATGGTCTGCATTTTCCATAAGAGATCAGCCATGCCCACTCTCCCCCCCTGTCCACCAAGGCAAACTGATCATCAACTTCCAGTCTGAGTCTCCTCCTCTCTCTCTCTTTCTTCCTCTCTCTCTCTCCCTCCTTCCTTCTGTCCCTTCCTTCCCTCCTTCCCTTCTCTCTCTCTCTTTCTCGTTCTCTCTCTCACTCTCTCTCTCAAAGACAGCTTCTGTCATTCCCTTCTCCCCTCTCCTCCTACCCTCTGGTTTTCTCTCTCTGTCTTTGACTTGTAGTAAGAACGGCGGGCTGTGGTAGGTGCTGAGAAGTCCCATCTGGATGGGTGCTGAGAAGTCCCATCTGGACGGGTGAGTGTGTGCTATCCTGGGGTGGACTGTCCTGGTAGAGAGCACAAACGCCCCTCCCCCAGCTCCTGCTGCAGGGCTTTCTTTCCTACACACGCGCCCCCACCCCCATCCCCAAGCCTGCCTTGTCTGCAAGGTCCTTTGCTGTGGAACAGTTCCCTGCCCTTTCACTAAGGCTACCAACCCAGAGCAGTGAGTGCCTGACTTGAGGGCAGGCCTCAAGGTCCCCACCAGGGAACGCGGGCCCCTGCTGCTGGGGCTGCAGTGTCTGCTGTGCTCTCCTGGACCTGCTCTGCCTTCCCCCTATTTCCCTTGGCCCCTGGCTCATTGGGGCTACCAGGAGTCCCTCTGTAGGTGCTGAGAAGTCCCATCTGGACGGGTGAGTGTGTGCTATCCTGGGGTGGACTGTCCCAGTAGAGAGCACAAACGCCCCTACACTAAGGCTACCCAACCAGAACAGTGAGTGCCTGCCTAGCGGGCAGGCTTCAGCAACCCCCCGAAAGGGAGCGCAGGCACCTCCAGCTTGTACTGCAGTGTCACCTGTGTTCTATTCGACCCCGCCCTACACCTTGCATTCGGCCTTCTTTCCGCGGGTCATTGGAATACCAGGCATCCCTGTTTTGGTGTTGAGGAGTTCACCTGCAAGGGAACGGTTCCTGCCCCTACACTGAGGAGATACACCCAGAGAGTTAGTCACAGCAAAGACTGGTCCAAGACACCAGGCCTCTCCTGGCTCCATTTGAAGGAAAAGATGGGCAGGCGCCAATGCAAGAATTCCCCCAACAACTTGAAAAGCAACGTGACATCACCAGAATCCAGGAATCCCGAAATGAGAAGTGTACACCCTAATCCAGAAGAATTAGAAGAATTCGACTCAAAAGTGAATTATATGAAAATAATAGAGGACCTTAAACAGGAGGTGAAAAACTGCCATAATCAATTAGAGATTACAAACAAAAAGGTAGAGGAAATGAATAAATCTCTCAAAGATACCCAAGAAAACCAAGAGAAACAAGAAAAAGTAATAAAACAGATAAGGGAAACAGTTCAAGACTTGAAGAATGAAGTGGAAGTAATAAAGAAAACACAAACCGAGGGAAGGATGGAGATGGAAAATTTGGATAAACGAACAGGAACTACAGAGACAAGTACCACCAACAGATTACAAGAGATAGAAGAAAGAATCTCAGACACTGAAGATACCATAGAGAAAATAAACTCTCTGATCAAAGAAAACAGCATAACCAACAAATTCTCATCACAAAACATTCAGGAAATCTGGGACACAATAAAAAGACCAAACATAAGAATAATAGGGATAGAAGAAGGAGAAGAAGTACAGCTCAATGGTCCAGAAAATATATTTAATAAAATTATAGAAGAAAACTTTCCCAACCTTAAGAAAGATATTCCTTTGAAGGTCCAAGAAGCATACAGAACACCGAATCAACTGGATCAAAAAAAAAATCTCCTTGTCATATAATAATCAAAACACAAAACATTCAGAATAAAGAAAGAATATTAAGAGCTGCAAAGGAAAAAGGTCAAGTTACCTATAAAGGTAAACCTATCAGACTTACACCTGATTTCTCTATGGAAACCATGAAAGCCAGAAGGTCATGGATAGATGTACTGCAGAAACTAAGAGACCATGAATGCAAACCCAGACTACTATACCCAGCCAAGCTTTCGTTCACTATAAATGGAGAAAACAAAATTTTCCAGGATAAAAACAAATTTAAACAATACGTAGCCACAAATCCAGCCCTACAGAAAGTAATAGAAGGAAAATCACAAACCAAGGAGTCCAACAATGCCCACAATAACTCAGACATCTAATGACCCTTCACCAGCACAACTTGAAGAAGGAAAACACACAAACTCTACTACCAAAAGAAAGAAAGAGAGAAAGGAAAAATGACCGGAGTTAACAACCACTGGTCATTAATATCACTTAATATCAATGGACTCAACTCACCTATAAAGAGGCACAGGCTAAGAGATTGGATTCGAAAACAGGATCCAACATTCTGCTGCTTACAAGAAACACACCTCAACCACAAAGACAGACATCTACTCAGAGTAAAGGGCTGGGAAAAGGTTTATCAAGCAAACGGACCTAAGAAACAAGCAGGTGTGGCCATACTAATTTCTGACAAAGTTGACTTCAGACTAAAATCAATCAAAAGAGATGGAGAGGGACATTTTTTACTCATAACAGGAACAATTCACCAGGATGAAGTCTCAATCCTGAAAATATATGCCCCTAATATAAAAGCACCCACTTATGTAAAAGAAACGTTACTAAAACTCAAGGCAGTCATCAAACCACACACACTAATAATAGGAGATTTCAACACTCCTCTCTCACCAATGGACAGGTCAATCAGACAGAAACCTAACAGAGAAATAAGAGGATTAAGGGAGGTAATGAATCAAATGGACTTAACAGACATCTATAGAACATTCCACCCAAATAGGAAAGAATATACCTTCTTCTCTGCAGCTCATGGAACCTTCTCGAAAATAGACCACATACTCGGTAACAAAGCAAACTTACACAGTTACAAAAAAATATCGGTAACCACCTGTGTCTTATCAGATCACCATGGATTAAAGTTAGAATTCAACAACAATGCTATCCCCAGAAAGCCTATGGACTCACGGAAACTGGAAAGTCAACTACTGAACCACACCTGGATCAAGGAAGAAATAAAGAAAGAAATTAAAGTCTTTCTTGAATTCAATGAAAATGAAGACTCAACATACTCAAACCTATGGGACACTATGAAAGCAGTGCTAAGAGGAAAGTTCATAGCATTAAGTGCCCACTTAAAGAAAACGGAGAAAGCACACATTGGAGACTTAATAGCCCACCTGAAAGCTTTAGAAAAAAAAGAAGCAGACTCACCTAGGAGAAGTAGAAGACTCGAAATAATCAAATTGAGGGCTGAAATCAACAAAATAGAAACACAGAAAACAATCCAAAGAATCAATGAAACAAAAAGCTGATTCTTGGAGAAAATCAATAAGATTGATAAACCCCTATCCAAACTAATCAAACGACAGAGAGAGAATACCCAAATTAACAAAATCAGAAACGAAAAGGGAGACATAACCACAGACACAGAAGAAATTCAGAGAATCATTAGATCTTACTACAAAAACCTGCATGCCACAAAATTGGAAAATGTAAAAGAAATGGACACTTTTTTAGATAAGTACCATATACCAAAGTTAAACCAGGACCAGGTGAACAATCTAAATAGACCTGTTAGTCGCGAAGAATTAGAAGTTGTTATAAAAAACCTCCCCACCAAAAAAAGCCCAGTTCCAGACGGCTTCAATGCAGAATTCTACCAGAACTTCCAAGAAGACCTAATACCTATACTCCTTAATGTATTTCACAATATTGAAACAGAGAAGTCATTGCCAAATTCCTTTTATGAAGCTGAAGTTACTCTGATACCAAAACCACACAAAGACAAAACCAAGAAAGAGAACTACAGGCCAATCTCACTCATGAACATCGACGCAAAAATACTCAATAAAATACTGGCAAACCGAATCCAAGAACACATTAGAAAAATTATCCATTATGATCAAGTAGGCTTCATCCCAGAGATTCAGGGCTGGTTCAACATACGAAAATCTATCAATGTAATCCATCATATAAATAATCTGAAAGAAAAAAACCATATGATCATTTCATTAGATGCGGAAAAAGCATTTGACAAAATTCAACATCCCTTTATGATAAAGGTCTTAGAGAGATTAGGAATACAAGGGTCGTTCCTAAATATAATAAAAGCTATTTATAGCAAGCCATCAGCTAACATCAAATTAAATGGAGAGAAACTCAAAGCTATTCCACTAAAATCAGCAACACGACAAGGTTGTCCACTCTCTCCATACCTCTTTAATATAGTGCTTGAAATTCTAGCAATAGCAAAAGACAACATAAGGGGATCAAAGGGATTCAAATTGGAAAGGAAGAAGTTAAACTTTCATTATTTACAGACGATATGATAGTGTACATAAGCGACCCCAAAAACTCCAGCAAAGAACTCCTTCAGCTGATAAACACCTTTAGTAGCATTGCAGGGTACAAGATCAATTCCAAAAAGTCAGTTGCCCTCCTATACACAAAGGATAAGGAAGCAGAGATGGAAATCAGAGAAGCATCACCCTTCACGATAGCCACAAATAGCATAAAATATCTTGGGGTAACTCTAACCAAGTAAGTAAAGGATCTATTTGACAAGAACTTTAAGTCTATGAAGAAAAAAATTGAGGAGGATACCAGAAAATGGAAGGATCTCCCTTGCTCTTGGATTGGGAGGATCAACATAGTAAAAATGGCAATTCTACCAAGGGCAATTTATAGATTCAATGCAATCCCCATTAAAATCCCATCAAAATTCTTCACAGATCTTGAGAGGACAATAATCAACTTTATATGGAGAAACAAAAAACCCAGGATAGCCAAAACAATCTTATATAATAAAGGATCGTCTGGAGGCATTACCATCCTTGACCTCAAACTCTATTACAGAGCCTCAGTACTGAAAACAGCTTGGTATTGGCATAAAAACAGAGAAGTCGATCAATGGAACTGAGTAGAAGACCCTGATTTTAACCCACAAACATATGAACACCTAATTTTTGATAAAGGAGCTAAAAGTATTCAATGGAAAAAAGAGAGCATCTTCAACAAATGGTGCTGGCAGAACTGGTTGTCAACGTGTAGAAGAATGAAAATAGATCCATATCTATCACCATGCACAAAACTCAAGTCCAAATGGATTAAAGACCTCAATATTAGTCTGAACACACTGAACCTGATAGAAGAAAAAGTGGGAAATACTCTACAACATATGGGTACAGGAGATCATTTCCTACGTTTATCCCCAGCAGCACAGACATTAAGGACAACATTGAATAAATGGGACCTCCTGAAACTGAGTAGCTTCTGTAAAGCAAAGGACACTGTCACTAAGACAAAAAGGCAACCCACTGACTGGGAGAAGATCTTCACCAACTCTGCAACAGATAAAGGTCTGATCTCCAAAATATATAAAGAACTCAAGAAACTAGACTTTAAAATGCTAATGAACCCAATAAAAAAATGGGGCACTGATCTGAACAGAGAATTCTCAACAGAAGAAATTCAAATGGCCAAAAGACACTTAAGGTCATGCTCAACCTCCTTAGCGATAAGGGAAATGCAAATTAAAACAACTTTGAGATACCATCTTACACCTGTCAGAATAGCTAAAATCAAAAACAGCAATGATAGCCTTTGCTGGAGAGGTTGTGGAGAAAGAGGCACACTCATTCATTGCTGGTGGGAATGCAAACTTGTGCAACCACTTTGGAAATCAGTGTGGCGATTTCTCAGGAAATTTGGGATCAACCTACTCCAAGATCTAGTAATACCACTATTGAGAATATACCCAAGAGATGCCACATCAAATGACAAAAGTATCTGTTCAACTATGTTCATAGCAGCATTGTTTGTAATAGCCAAAACCTGGAAACAACCTAGATGCCCTTCAATGGAGGAATGGATGAAGAAAGTGTGGAATATATACATATTAGAGTACTACTCAGCGGTAAAAAACAATGACTTCTCGAATTTTGCGTGCAAATGGATGGAAATAGAAAACACTATCCTGAGTGAGGTATCCCAGACCCAAAAAGAGGAACATGGGATGTACTCACTTATAATCGGTTTCTAGCCATAAATAAAGGACATTGAGCATTTAATTTGTGATCCTAGAGAAGCTAAATAAGAAAGTGAACCCAAAGAAAATCATATAGTCTTCTGCCTGGAGAGGGGAAGTAGACAAGATTGCAGGGCAAAAACTGGGAACTTGCGGGTGAGGTGGCAAGGGGCAAAGGGGAAATGGGATGAGAAACATGAGAAGGGGAGGATGGGAGGAGCTCGGGGGATTGGGATGGTTGGGAGATAGGAAGGGAGGATAGGGGAGCAGCGAAGTATATATCCTAACTAAGAGAGCCATCCTAGGGTTGGCAAGAAACTTGACTCTAGAGGGGTTAGCAGGTGTCCAGGGAGATGTCCCCAGCTGGTACCTTGGGCAACTAAGGAGAGGGAACCTGAAATGACCCTATCCTATACTGATGAATATCTTGCATATCACCTTAGAACCTTCATCTGATGATGGATTGAGGTAGAGACAGAGTCTCAATTTGGAGCAACGGTCTGAGCTCTTAAGGTCCAAATGAGGAGCAGAAGGAGGGAGAACATGAGCAAGGAAACCAGGCCCACGAGGGATGCACCCACCCACTGTGACAGTGGAACTGATTTATTGGGAGCCCACCAAGGCCAGCTGGTCTGGGACTGAACAAGCATGGGTTGAAATTGGACTCTCTGAGCATGGCGGACAAGGAAGGCTGATGAGAAGCCAAGGACAATGGCACTAGGTTTCGATCCTAATACATGAACTGTCTTTGTGGGTGCTTAGCCTGTTTAGACGCTCACCTTCCTGGACATAGATAGAAGACCTTCGTCTTCCCGCAGGGCAGAGAATTTGGACTGCTCTTCAATATTGAGAGGGAGGAGGAATGGTGTGGGGGGAGGAGAAGAGGAGTGGGGATAGGGGGAGGGGACTGGGGGGAGGGGGCAATATTTGGGAGGAGGGGAGGGAAATGGGAAATGGGGAGCAGGTGGAAATTTTAATTAAAAAAGAATAAAAATAATAAAAAAATAATAAATTAAAAAAAAAGAACGGCGGCCTGCGTCCTGCCAACTGGCTAGCTTTACCTGAAATAATTACACCACGGCAATTGTATTCTTTTGAATACTACCTGGCCCATTAGTTCTAGCCTCTTATTGGCTAGCTCTTACATATTGATCTAACCCATTTCTAATGTTCTGTGTAGCACCATGAGCTGGCTTACCTGGAAAGATCTTAACCTGCATCTGTCTGGAGTGGGAGAATCATGGTGACTGCCTGGCTCGGCTTCTTTCTCCCAGCATTCTGTTCTATTTTCTCCGCTTACCTAATTTTCTGTCCTATCAAAGGGCCAAGCAGTTTCTTTATTAATTAACCAATGAAAGCAACAGACAGATACAAGACCCACCTTCATCACTAACTCTCTCTCTGGTCTTTTCCTCTTATCCCCTTTCCCTTCCATAGCCCACTAAATAAATGTACAACCTCATTCTGCAAAGAATGCCTATCTGTGTTTCTGTCTTTTGTTGGCCATGTGGCTCCCTGCCAGGTACCTGCTGCCACTTCGGGGACCTGTAGCATGGTCTTGGGACCCAATCATTGCCCGCTGCAGCCACTTGGGGAATCGCAGCACTTTATTTAAACCATAACACACTTTACCTATGTTTATAAGTGTTATCTAAGATACCACATGTCTACTATGTTTTATGTATAACCAACTGAGCTTTCTATTAAAATCACCTCATTAGATTGTCATAATGTTAAGATTAAAGTTTGATGTAACAGGTTGGTTACAAATATATTTGTAACTAATTTAAAATTATATGTAGATTAAAATTTTAAATGTTGATTTAATACCTTGAGATATAATGCTTGATTTTCTACAACAATATTTTTTTTCTTTTTTTTTTGTTTGTTTGTTTTTTTTGTACAGGATTTCTCTCTGTAGTCTGGTTGACCTGAAACTTGCTCTATAGACTAAGTTAGACTCAGACTCACCAAGATACACTTGCCTATGCCTCCCAAGTGCCATGATTAAAGACATGCATCACCACTGCTCAGTTCACAATATTTTATTAAGTATTGATCTGTTCTTAATATTCTTACAATAGATGAACAATTAAAACCTACTCTTAAATTTTAATTTTTAAAAATGTTTTCCCAAAGCAAAAGCTTTTGTTGTTTGGATTGATAGTCATTGCTTTAATCATAAAAATTATTCTGTTCAGAGAGTGATACTCACTTAAAATATACCTAATAAATTAAGTAGTGTTGTAAAAGTTGTTCTATTGGACAATATTTCCACAAAGAGAGCTACCTCAAAACCTTCAGTCATGCTTCTGGCTTGAAATTTGAGGGATGGGAATCAGATCCTGACTGGGGCATCATGAGACTTCCACTTTGGGTACTGAGAGGAGTAAATTGATGGCAAATGGTCCAAAATCAGTAGAAGAGATACCAGGAACCCCAGAAGACATGTGGTTGAGACAGCAGACAGTGTTTTTGGTGCATCTCATCTCTGGCTTAAGGGTCACTGCAAGCACCCTAATAGGCTTTAAGGGACAGAATCCCGTATCTGCAAGGTAGAGATCCCATTCAAAATTAAAATCAATCTGAGAGAACCTCTGTTTATTGAAAGGAATTTTATCCTAAGAGAAAGTGTGGACTCAGACCCATGACCCTGCTGTCAGGCCCAAGAAACTCAAACCTTGAGTACCAAGTAAGGAAGTGTGCCCAGATCATCTTTTCTGAGACTCAGAAAGGTGTGGCTTCCTACGGAGACTGGACCTGAACCTGAGGCATTACTTGGCTCTGGAAAAGAGTGGGACACAGCACTCTGAGATCCAGGACAAAGCTGTCAACCTGTGTAGTAAATCTAGACTTCCACTTAAAGGACTGAGGCAAGGGAGGGTTATGTGTGTAGCTGGCAGTCATGGGTGCATGAGGGGCAGGAGCTCGAGCTTCACTCTCCCTAGGTGAGACTTGCTAGGCAGAAGTTGTGCCCTTCATTACTCCACCCCTGCTCCGGGGTGGGGGTGTTATGGAATTGCTGGAAAGTAGAGAAGTGTATGTAAAAGCTGGGAATTAAGCTATAAACAGAAGAAGACATGCATGCAACCTGGAGCAGGACATGTAAAATCGGGGAGTGGAGGAGGAGGGTTCAGGTAGTGTATGGCAGAGATGTAAGCAAGGCGAGGTGGTTGGGGCAAGAAAGTGGATCTTCAGAGATTCAGGTTTACATAGCCCAAGAAAAGTGTAGGCAGTGGGAAGGCTTGGTGTCTTAGGGAAGTACAGTAAGGAAACCAGACTCTCCTCTAAATTTCCTCCACAGCAGTCTGGTTCCATAGTAACCTGTCCCTGCTGTCACTCTTCAGAGCCCGCCCCTGGTCGGATATGGTTTACCCTCACTTCCTGTGAGGAGGGGAGGAGCTGGGTCTTAGTGCCTCTGGCATGGAAGCTACCTCTGTGCCTCTGCTGCTCAGGCCCTGCTGCCGGCGACTTTTCACAGAGGTCTGCAGTCAAGGTAAGGACTCTGAATGTGTACCAAGGGGAATTATGTCAGGAATAATCACAGGAGCTGTGCTAGCTCTCACTCAGGCTTGCCCTTGGAAAATATGAGGCGTCTTGTAGCTTTGTATGTTTCTGGGAGGAAACCGGGACCCCTCGCTCTTCTAAAGTAACTCTGATTCTGATAATGGTGGCTTCATAGGTCACAATTAAAGCCAGGCTTTTACTTTTAAATGGTAAGGCAAGAACCTTGAACTGAATTTATGTCCAGTGTGAGCTGTCCTGGCCCTGGGCTCTAAAGTGCCCCGTGGCGGAGTACACAAGCAAAGGAAGTCTATCTGACTTCATCACCAGCAAAATCGGTAGTTAACGTTCAGTGGAATGAAGAACCAACTCCTGCGAGCTCTGTACTTTTTCTTTTTTTGCCCTTACAGCCAGTGTTTCTCTGTAGCTTTGGATGTTATCCTGGAACTAGCTCTTGTAGACCAGGCTGGCCTCTAACACACAGAGATCCGCCTGCCCCTGCCACCCAAGTCACAACTTTGCTCTCTACTTATTCTTAAATGCCTGAGGTAGAGCTTAAAACTCAAATCTCGGAAAAGCACGCGAATGGCTCGGGTTGGTCATGCCCAACACCGGCTGGCTGTTAGGAGGTCTGTAGGTGACAAAAGAAGGAGATTCATTGGGTTTAAGATAGCCACGCCCATCTCGTGGTGGTCAGAGGAAGTGCCACGTGGAGAAGATACCCAGAGGATTTGGTTAGCCACTCCCATCCTGTGGGAGTCAGAGAAAAGCCTAACTCTGGGAGCCACTCCCATCCCCTGGGTATCAGAGGAAAGTCTATCTCTGGTAGCCACTCCCATCCCGTGGGAGTCAGATGAAAGCCTAACTCCAGTAGCCACTCCCATCCTGTGGAGTCAGAAGAAATCCTATCTCTGGTAGCCACTCTCATCCCGTCAGAGTCATAGGAACTCCTAACTAGACTAGGCATGCCCATCCTGTGGTACTCAGGGGAAAAGCCTTACTTCAGTGAGCAAGCACATTCCCTGGGAGTTAGAGGAATCCTAACATGTGCAATCATGCCTAGTGTATGGCAGTCATAAGGAACGCTATACGAGAGATAACTAGAGGCTGTCTTTTTAAGATAGGTTTTCTCTGTAGCTTTGAAGCCTCTCCTGGAACTCACTCTGTTTTCCACGCAGGACTGGAACCCAAAGAAATCCATGTACCTCTGCCTTCAGACAGCTGGGAGCTACCAAAGTGTGCATAGTCACCGCCCAGCTATCTGGAAGCTTTTTTTTTCTTGGTTTTGCTTTTTAGTTTTTTTGAGACAAGATTTCTCTGGCTAGCAGTCCTAGCTGTGCTGGATCTAGCTATTGTAGATCAGGCTGACCTTGTACTCACAGAGATGCATCTCCCTTTTATATTCTCCCAAGCTACTCTTAAGAACCAGAAATGGAGCCCAGCAGTGATGGCACAAATTGCCACATTTGGGAGGCAGAGGCAGAGGCTCTGTGAGTGTGAAGCCAACCTGGTTCTCCAAAGCATGTTCCAAGTTCCAGTACTACTAGGGCTATTACACAGAGATACCCTGTCTTTAAAAAAAAGAAGGAAAACATCAGAAATGGAAGGATAGACAGAGAGCACAGCTGGTTTATAGTGTTTGCTTAGCATTCATGAAACCCTAGGTAAAGTGGCAAATATGGCAAAAGCAGACATTATTAAATATATATAAATAATGTGAAAGAGTTAAATCATCCTTCCATTACTCTCCTGTACTGTTAGGAAGAAGTAAGTGGATAATGAGAAATTGACCAGGATGAGCAGAAAAGGAAGAGAGGAAATACAGCAGTGGTTGAGGGAAGCGGGGAAGACTATGATACGAGGTGTGCATGCCAGGAACTTTACAGCAGTTTCCATAACTTCACCAAATGAGTGCAGACAAAGAAACAGGGTCAGTTTCAAATGTCTGGGGAGGATACTCACATCCTGGCTGAATGAAAACTGAAAGCGAACACGTAGCACAGGGATATTTAAAATGTCTTGAATTAGGAGCTGGTAGTGTGACAGCCCTATATGCTCCTCTGAGCCTGTTCTCTGAGAAGGGACAGCCTTGGTCTCCTATAGGCCCACTTTAGCCTTGGTCTCTCAAGTTTTATGTGGAGTTAGTCGACCACATTGAGACACGTATCTGTAGTAAGAGGATCAGGCGGCATCCTGCTACCCGGCTAGCTTAACCCCTGAAATAACCACACAGAAATTGTGTTAATTAATTACTACTAGCCTATTAGCTCTATCCTCGTATTGACTAACTCTCACATCTTGATTAACCCATTTTTATTCATCTGTGTTCACCATGAGGTCATGGCTTACCAGCATGAGTCAACCCTTCCTCCATCTGAGGCGGGAGATTCATGGTGTCTGCCACACTTCCCTTCTTCCCAGCATTCTGTTTTGTCTTCTCTGCCTAAGTTTCTGCCCTATCAAAAGGCCAAGGCAATTTCTTTATTCAACCAATGAAAGCAACACATAGAAAGAAGGACCTCCTACACTAATTATATATATGACAAAACATTACCACCTATTACTTCAGGGGGTTCGTGCTTTTTTGTACTCCTGTGTATTTTTAAAAATTTGGGGTAGCTGCAGACAGAAGTTTCTGTCCCACCTAATCCCACAGCCATTCAGTTCCAAAGAAACACACAAAAGACTATATTAATTATATACTGTTTGTCCTTTTAGCTCAGGCTTATTATTAGCTGGTTTTTATAACTTAAATTAACCCATAATTCTTATCTATGTTTAGCCATGTGGCTTGGTACCTTTTCTAAGTAGGGCATTCTTTTCTTGCTTCCTCTGCTTTTGGCTGATGACTACATCTCTGCTTTTTCTCTTCCCAGAATTCTCCTACCCTTGTTGCCCCACCAATATTTCCCACCTTTCTACTGACCAATCAGCATTTTCTTTAACTAATACAAGTGACAAGTCTTTACAGTGTAGAATATCATTGTCCCACAGCATTTCCCCTTTTATCTTTTCAAAACAAGAACTCTGAATCTAATTCCTTTGTTAAGCTTTTATTCTTGATCATTATCCATAACTACTTGCAAACAACAGTCTAAACAAAGACAAGCATTCATAATCAATTGAGGAAATATGGGTGTAGCTTCTTAGGCTACTTTGTGCTGATGAGGGCCACTAGCAATCGTTGAAGGACTCTTAGAAAACTAAGGAATATGGTCAAGTCTTGACTGGAGTATTCTGTGAGGCTTAATCATCTCAGTCAGCAGCCTTGAAGCTGTTCTGGATGCAGAACTCAGGAGAAATGGCAGCAGAGGTGCTATGAAACATTGGATCATCTGGGCCATCTGCTCCTATCAGAGATTTTTTTTAGGGGTCTTCTTCAATCAAACCTTATTTTTCCTAACATAGAGTGAATACAAACCCTCTCATTTCCTGTGGAAATAAAAGCAAAACCTCTTCTCCAAAGTAGCATATCTTTTGGCTTAAACTTTGAAGTCAAGGCATTTTCAAAATATATAGGTTGGATTAATCCAACAGCATTTATAATCAAATGTATTTTAACAGTTGTTGCTTCTTCCTCAACAGTCAAACAAAGATAACACAGTAACACAGTATCCAGATTCTCTGTGTATTTTACATCTTTATGTGGCTTTATTTCTTATTCTATTTTTTAATTTTTACATTTTTGATATTTTTGAGACAGGGTTTCTCTGTGTAGTCCTGGAACTCATTCTGTAGGCTATGCTGGCCTAGAACTCGGAAATCTGCCTGCCTCTGCTTTAAAGATGGAAGTTACAAAATAATCTCCCACTAGCTCAGAATTGTGTTTAATAAAGGGTTGTTTATTTAGGGGTAGACTCACAGATCACAGTCCACTGTGCGAATGGGGAACAGGAACCGAATCCAGAATCTAGGAGAGAGAAGGAGCAAGTGTGTGCTTTATGTTGGTATTTATAGTATGAGACCACACACAAGTGGGCTGGTATCTTAAAGGCTACTGGCTGAAGGAATTCCTACAGTAGTGCCTCCCAAGTGCGAGGATTAAAGTTGTATGTCACCATACGCAACGACTCTATTTCTTTTTAAAGGACTTTCTCTATCCTTTTTCTTTTCTCTACCAAACATAAGTATATTTTAAACACACTGTAAACTGTTTAGAGGTGATTTTTTTTTCTTGTCTGAATCTGTCTTTAGTGTATATTTCTGTTGTTTTCTGACCACATGAGTCTTTAATCTGCTAAGCAATATGGCTAGCATTAAAGCTGTGGCTTTGGCAGTTGACTCCACCCCATTCCATAGCTTTTTCAGAGTCTAGCTTCATGGCAGGGGTATTTGTGGGAGTCACAATTGTGGAGTTCCTAGGTCCAAGCCACCCCCCAAGAAGCCTGATGCCAACTGCTCATAACATGATTTAATGTTTGGTGGCAGAGCCTCTTAAAAGAACTGTGAGGTTTTTGCTGCTAATGCTGAGTCAGGAAGCCTCTCTTAAAGGACCCATGCTTCTGCTCGCTGCCAGTAAACAGAGCCTACCAGAATAAAGACTGTTACCAATAAGCTGCACTTGACTCTTTTATTACCTGTCTAGAATGCTTTAAAAAAAAAAAAAAAAAAAAGCTTTCTCAGACTTTACATAAAAATCTTGTCAAATGTTTGGGTACCACTTGTAGACAGAAGTTTTTGTCCTGCCTGGTCCCGAAGGCATTCAGTACTAAAGAAACACACAGGAGTTTATATTAATTATAAACTGTTTGGCCTCTTATCTCAGGCTTATTTTTTTTTTTTTTTTGAGACGGGGTTTCTCTGTGTAGTCCTAGCTGTCCTGGAATTCACTCTGTAAACCAGGCTGGCTTCAAACTCAAAGATTGGCCTGCTTCTGCATTCCAAGCTCTTACAACTTTGATTAATCCATAACTCTTATCTATGTTTAGCCACAGTATTCTCATATTGCTTCCTCTGCTTCTGGCTGATGTCTGGGTCTCTGTCTTTCTTCTTCCCAGAATTCTCCTCGTCTGGTTGCCCCATATATACTTCCTGCCTGGCTGTTGTAGGAAGTTGCTTGTTAGTTTCCCAGCTACCCAGACTCCTGAAATAACCACACAGAAACTCTATTAATTAAATCACTGACTGGTCAATCACTATAGCATATTCCTAGCAAGGTCTTACATATTAAATTAACCCATTTCTACTATTTTATATTTTACCACGAGGCTCGTGGCCTACTGGCAAAATTTCAGCTCACAGATCATGTTTTTCCCCTCTGGTGGCTTCATGGTTTCTCTCTGACTTCACTTTCTTTCTCCCATCATTCAGTTTAGTTTTCCCTGCCTAGCTCTACTCTACACTATCACAGGCCAAGGAAGTTTCTTTATTCATTAACTAATAAAAGCAACACATATACAAAAGGACTTCCCACACCACCTGACTATTGACCAATCCGCATTTTATTAATCTAATATGACTGACAAATCTTTACAGTGTGCAAGAGCATTGTCCCACAGCAAGTAATAGCAGGATATCCAAGAGGAATTTTGGAGAGGGTCCAGTGATAATGGTGTGCCGGATGCAGAGGCCTTGAACCAGACCAACAGCACACTACACAATTAAAATATGTGGGTAGTGCAGATTGGACAAAAGGGTATACTATGTGATACACTGTAGCTCCCAATGCCACTAGGACAAAAAAGAGGTTTTGGAAAGACAACAGTGCCTTTCTTTTGAATTAATTTTTGTGGTATTTTCTTTTGGGTGGACACTGCAGGGATGTTGGATGGCTAAGAAGGGACTGGAGAGTGAGTAAAATAGAGGCACATGATGGAAAATTCCCAAAGAATGAAAAAAGAATTATGATATTTAAAAAATCAGATTTTAATAATAGATCTCTTCTCACAACAGGAAATTACTCTTAACAGATATCATGGGACTGTAAATAAATTGGAGGGAATCTCCACTTGTGCATGCATAGAAAATGTCCTGTGCTCTTTGAGGTTAGAAACTCAGAAGACAGGAAGATCATGCTTTTGCTGTGAACTGGAAAGCCCATTCCACTAAAAGAATATTTCAATTTCCAGGCATGTGTATGCACGTGTGTGTGACTGGACAAGCAAAGCAGATATGGATTTTTTGCTGATGATATCCCAGGATATCTATGAATGTATCCCAAAACATTTACAGATTAAAACATAATTGCAATGTCCAAAGGGTTGACACTACTGAGGCAAAATGTCAGATTTGGTTTTTAAATACAATCCTAGAAGATTTCGCAGGGAAAGACACCTTTTCTGAAAATATGATATAATGATAAAACTTGTTCTTAAATTTTCTTTGGAAGTAACATTTTGAGCTGGTTTATTTTTCTAAGTCCTTAGTGTTAAGCATTTTGTTATCTTCTGGATTAAAAAAATCATCAGGGTGTGGGAGCCAGCCAGATCACCCTGTCCTGTCTGTGTCTGTGGTCCTACAACAACCAGAGTCTGTGTTGATGTCTGTGTCCATGTTATCACCGAGGGCTATGCAAAATGTTGGTGGTCTGTGCTGTTGCCTGAAGTTATGTTGAGGTCCACGGGTTGTGCTGTCCCTTGAGGCCATATTTATGTGAGTGGTCTATGCTGCCACCTGTGACCATGATAATATCTGGGCCTGTGCTGTTTCAGAGGGCCATGCCTGGGTCTGTTGTCCTACTGCAACTGGAATGCCTGTGACCAACGTTACCACTCACGAGTAAGGAAGTCACTTTTGCAGTGCTATTGATGACTTCAGATGAACATTTGATAAAGAGGGACATAGCTTCTGTGACAACCTTTACCTTCCACTTCTCTCAAAAGTAGCAACCTAAAACAGGTAGCCATCAAAGAGAATGCTTAAAATGTGTGATAGGTATGATTAAACGTAGCTTTCCACAACTGATGGCTTCTGGAGAGAGTGTGGGAGGGGAAGGACTCAGTTCTATTTAAGGGGCAGGCCCCTGGGATCATGCTCCAGTGAGTATGTAGATAAGAAAAATTGGACTTTTGTATTTTTCTATTTTTACTTTTATTTATTTATTTATTTATTTTTGAGGGAGAGAGGTCACAAGGGTGGGGGTCAGATGCAGAAGGACTGGGAAGTGAGTGTGATCAGGGTGTATAATGTGAAATTCTCAAATAATCAATAAAAATATTATATTGAAAAAAATTATCAGGGTGGAATGCTATACTCTGTGCTTAAAACAACTATAGTGATGGTAGTGATGGCATCTCTTAAAGTCTCAGTGCACTCCAGGCATGGTGCCACATACTTTTCATACACTAACAACACACTACCAATCTTATAAGACAGATCATATGAACTGATCTCACAGATGGACTGCCTGAGGGTCAGAGAGTTTGCTAATGTACCTAAGCTCACCCAGCTGGTAAATGACTGAGCTGGTCCTAAATGCTTGGTTTTAAGTACTCAAAGAGCCCACCGCATTCCACATATTCTAGAGTGAGCTGACCACAAACTGCTTCATTTGCTTTCTCCTACTCTTTCCAAATATACATCACATGATTAAAAAGATGAACTCTAACCAAAATGCTGAATTGAAGCAAAAATTAATAATATAAAATGAACTGGGAAGGGTAGATAAAAGACAGAAAGAGATAATACAATATGATCAATGACACATACAAAATTGGAGAGACTCAAACGATCCAAGGCTTAGAAAATCATCTGGCTGTATCCTTCTGCGAAGAAAGCAAGTATTTTAGAAGAATCTTTACTTGGTTGGTAAGGAAAACTAAGAGATCAGTGTGTTCTGCTGATAAGATTTATCTTGAGATCCTCGTCAGTTTTTAACTAGAGCATAAATTTAAGTTTCATTTAGAGCACAGACAGATATGAAGCAAATGAATACCAAAATAAATACAAAATCAATAGAATGTGTAGCAGCAGGCTGCTTGTTGGTTCTCAGCTGCTTAGCCCTGAAATAATCACATAGAAACTGTATTATTTAAATCATTGCTTGTCCCATTAGCTCTAGCTTCGCATTGGCTAACTCTTACATATTAATTGAACCCATCTCCATTAATCTGTGTATCACCATGTGACAGTGGCTTTTCGGCAAAATTTTGGCATGTCTGACTCGGGCAGCTCCATGGTGTCTCTGTGACACCACCCTTCTTTGTCCCAGCATTCACCCTAGCTTTCCCTGCCTACATAAGTTTTGCCTTGTTATAAGTCCAAAGCAATTTATTTATTAACCAATGGTATTCACAGCATACAGAGGGAATCCCACATCTCCTTCCCTTTTTCTGTTTAAATAGGAAGGAAAGTTTTAACTTTACCATAGTTATTACATATAACAAAACAGTTATCAAGCAAGAATTAGTTACAATATTTATATTTAATTTATCTTTTATCATAACTAAGGAGAACTATAATTACAACTATCTATTTTTAACTCCATCAAAGACTTCAGAAGGATATAATATTACCTAAGTAAACAGGAAGTAATGTGTAAGAAATTTCCAAAACACTAGAATTGACAGAGACATCTCATTACCTGGACAGTCACCCAAAGTTTGTTTGTACCATTGGGGCATCCATCTTTAGCCTACAGGACCATAATATCCAGCAATCTTTTCCATGAAGCAGGAAATTTCAAAGACAGTTCTACCTATATTGGCAGTTTACCAGTCACTTTCTTCTGTATCCTGCAGAATGTCTTGCAGACTCTTTCATGAAGCAGGAACCCCAAAGGATTGTCTCAACTTTAAACAAGTTCAACCGTCATTTCTCTGTGGGTCCTGCAAGTCCAGTTAAGCAGTCCACTCAAGAGCAGTTTCTTGCCCAAATGGCTAACCAACTCCATAAGGAACTTCTTTGATGCCCATCTTCCTCTTGAAGTAATTGGTGCTACCGGGAGCAGATGTGTCTCATTGTCTTTAAAAATCCTAAGTTATTAAACATTTTAAATGCCATATTCAGAAGGTCTCTGAAAGATTCGAAAAATACCTATCTAACTGAAATATACTCTAAATATCTAGAAAATCTAACATGACTACAAACTTGAATATTATAGGTATTAACTTACATTTCTTAATTATACATTACATTTTTAAATAAGCTACATAAACATAATACCTTAATCAAGATCATAAATACATATATGTATAACAAAATTGACCTTAAATTTGCCTCAATAAACCAAGACTCATACCAATGCAAATTATTCATATCTATATTGTATCCCCCTTTAAATGTAAACAAACATTTATAGACAGTATTTGGGAATATGGGCATAGTTTTCTTCATAGTGCTTCTTGCTGATTGATGGATATAGTAATTTTGGGGGGTGTTCACGGTGACTTTCGGGGGGGGTCTTGTTCCATAAAACTGCACCAGTCTGGAAGCAATCCACAGGTTCTCATCCTCTATGGAAACAAGGGAAGAACTTCTTTTCCAAAGCAACATATCCTTAGACCCAAATTTGGAAGTCTTGATACCTTTATAATATACATGCTTGCAGTCCATATAATGAAATGTCTCTCTGTATTTAGCTCATTCACAGTCAAAAAATTTAAGGATAACACAATAATATACATTATCCAAATTCTCTGTGAATTTTCCATCTTTATGTGTCTTTTTTCTTTACTCCTTTTATATCTATGACTATCTGTACTCTTTCTCTAAAGACTTTACCTTTCTTAAAAGCATTAACTTTATTTTATGACTCTCTACACTCTTTTTCTTCTCTCTTACAAGTCTACATACATTTATCCAATACTATGACTCATCTGGATTTGTTTTTATTATATATTTGTAATTCTTTACTGTCCAGGAGTGCTTTTTAAAATGCTAAGCACTTCTTAAAACTTAAGCTGATCCACTACTATGGTATTTATGGGACCTCCTGCTTGCCAGCCCAGTCTAAAACTTCAGGTGCTCCTTTACTATGGTATATATGGTATTTCCAGCATGGTGGCTCCGCTGGAGCCTCTGAGAGCCATGCACACAGTCCCATTCTCAGGCATACAGCCAGTCCATGTCACCATTAAGCAAGCTGCAGCAGTCTGTTCACAAACCCCACTCAAATACTCTGTAGCTGGATCTTCTGCCTGAAAAAGTCAGAGCTCATGCTAGCAGCAAGACCCAGAAAGCCGACATTTCAAAACGACGTGCTTTTTTCCTGCTACAGCTCAATTAGGAAAACCTTTCTTAAGGGAGCAGCAGCAAGCCACCAGCTGAAAAAAAAAATGTGGCTAACTTTTTTTTTTTAAAAAAAAAAAAAAAAAAAAAAAACATGTCTAGAGTTTCTTTCCAAGCCCTCTCGTGAGAGGTTTTAAATGGATTTAGTCCACCAGCAGGCAGATCTCTGTGAGTTGAGGCCAGCCTGATCTACAAGAGCTAGATCCAGGACAGCCTCCAAAGCTACAGAGAAACCCTGGCTCGAAAACCTAAAGGAAAAAAAAGGGGGTCGGGTGTGAGGGGCACATAACAAATTCCCATCTGAGTTTCCATATAGAACCACCTGGTAATCCTGTCTCTCTGAAATGTCTCCAAAAGAAAGTTGTAATTTGTAGTAAGTGGGGACATAGTTCAACAAAGGAAGAAATTTGGATATAAACTGGATAAGGGGGAGGATCTATATAGGTCATTCTTAATGTCTGTTCCCCAAACAAAGCAGTTCCGAGTCCTACCCCTGTTGCAATGCCCAGGGGTTCCTGCAGAGGACGCTATTTGGGAGTTCCTGCAGAGGACACTATGTGAGGTTTGGCTCCCTTGCTTTTGTGGAAAATTTGAGATTTTGGCTTGGTTTGGAGGTTGAGAGACTTTGGTCAGTAAAGTGAGAAATTTCAAGCTCTTCCATCTATTAAGTGACACTCAAGGAACACTGATTCTGAAGTAGTGGAGTGCCTTAGCAACGCACCCCTGCTTAAGCTCTAGGAGACCCCAGGCAAACAACCGGATACAGTTCTTTCTTACTTCCGTTTGTGAAGGCGAGAATCTCGGGCTCTGCAAGGAGACTCCGCTTCCGCAGCTGCTGCATCGTGCCATTGGCTGAGGGTGGATTTCTCCGACTCCTCTGGAATCAAGGTAAGGTCCCCAAATATGTTTTGAAGCGACTAACCCCTCGCCCGTGATAGAGCAGACCCCACAAAATGTTGTTCCCTACTCCTCTTGATTTGTCTGTCCTCCTGTATCCCTCGGTATTCCGTCGTTGTATTCATACTCCGTCAAGTTCACTCCATAGCCATCATCACAGCAGGAACCCTTGGGAGGTCCTGGGCCAGAGCTTTTATGACCAAAGTGGAGCCTTATTTCCACTCAGAGGCTTTTCGAAAATATATCCCCTCCCCCCCCCCCCCAGAAGAAAGAAACACCAGGAACGGCAAAATGCAGCGAAACACGCTTTTCCATGCAGGCCCGAGGATCGGGGTTCAGTCTCCCAGACATACATGGTGGAAGGAGAAAGTCAGCCTGTTGTTCTCTGACCTAGATATGCGTGGGTCAGGACACACAGAGATAAATTTTAATTTTTTCCTAGACCGTGTTTCTCTGTAGCTTTGGAACCTGTCCTGGAACTCACTCTGTAGACCAGTCTGTCCTCAAACTCACAGAGACCCACCCACCTGCCTCTGCCTCCCGAGTGCTGGGATTAAAGGTTTGCACCACCACCCGGCCCAGTTTAATTTTTTTTTTTTTTTAACGAAGAAAAGCCCCGTTAGCCTCTGAGTAGAGGAGGTCTTTACTGTTTTTTTTTTTTTTTTTTTTTTTGTTTTTTTTTTTTTTTTTTTTTTGAGGGGGGAAATGCTGACTAGGTCTAGGTGCCCTGGAATTCACCATGTAGACCAGGCTTTGCCTCTGCCTCCAGAATGCTGAGATTAAAGGCACAAGATGCCAAGTCCTGCCAGAAGCAGTCTAAGAATTCCAGTGGGTAGATCAGTAGTATATAGTACACAAAGTAGGGCCCATGTTGTTAGGGCTTGGGAATCTTCAGCAAGGTAGTCAACTGTGGTGCATGGTTCCCTTCTAATGACCCAGCAAGAAGTTGGCGTGGGTTGGAAACGTAGGGACTCAAGTCAGTGGCGGGAGCAATCTTAAATCTTCCTAGTTGTGCATTGAGCTTGAGTGAGCTGGGTTCCAGCAGGAAGATCTACGAGTCTCATCCCTGCTCCTAGAAGATGTTGGACAGCAGAGAGCAGAATCTCCAAAAGGCGAAGCCAAAGGAAATAGCCCGAGTGTGGAAACGGAGTTTGTTTAGTATTTAATTTCAAAATATTTTGCATTTATTTGTGTGTGTATGTGTGTGTGCATGCACACGTGTGCAGATGTGGCACGGTGCACATATGGGTTCTAAGAATAATGCTTGGGCTATTAGGCTGAGCCATGTCACTGATTTATACTCGATATTAATCGGTTTATTATTTTACATTTAGTGTATTGTGTGCCTGTGTGCACGTGTGTGTGTGTCTGTGTGTCTGTGGGCTAAAAATAGGAGTGTGGGGCAGCTGTCAGGAGTTGTTTTCTCCTTTCACCATGTGGGTGTCAGAGATCAAATTCCAGTTCTTAGGCTTACCTTTCCCCACGGAGCTATCTCCCAGGACGGCTTTTCCCCTTCTCCATATTTAATGGAGAGAGTTGCAGTGAATCAACTGGCAGCTAGAAAATCTTGAGGTTTACAGTTCAGACTTGAGAATCTAGGGTTAGAGCTCTCAGGAGTAGATGCCACCTAAGTTTATTCAGGTAGGGTCTCAGGGACATTGCTACTTTGATTTATTTGGAGAGCATATAACTCAGCTGAGTGAGAAGTAACTGAGGAGACCCATGACCTCCCAACAGTAGGGTTTCATAAACGGTGAAGATAGCTGGTTGTAGCTCATGCTTTCTTTCGTCCCAGGGTTCTGAGGGAGCTAAAAATATTAATCTTCTATGAATGGCATCAGATCAGTAGGGGAGATTTCCAGGTGATCATGAGGAGCTCAGGGAACTCATGCCCCATATTAAGAGAAGTCCCAAGGAATCCTTCTTGATGTTATCCCCCGTGAGGCCTCAGTTAAGAAGTTCCCTTAGTTTCTCTGCAAGACTAATAGAAAAATGAGGGTTTTAGTCTGATGAGTAAGCAAGGAGAAGAATTTGTGCCTTCTTGAGACTCAGATTGAAGACGTTGAGAGAGGACCATGAGCAAAACAACATATGACAGGGCCTTAGCCTACCTGCCAGAGCTTTGGACCTCTGGAAGATATGCTCAGTATGGCTACACAGAGGCCTAGTCACACCCTCTGCTAAGTGTCAGTGAGGTTTCCGTGTAGAGAGGGGAGCTTAGTTCTAGGTACTTCAGGAGTCAATGTATAAACAGTAGGTGAGGACTGAAGGTACTTCTCCCTCAATCCGAGTTTGCAGAAACAGTAGCCTGTGGCTGTCTTGGCACTCAGCCCTCGAAGCCACAGAACACAGTCGAGATGTCTCTCATCTCTTTGTATTGTGTTTAAGTGAAATGAGATCCTCTGGCTGAAGGTACAGGAGAAAGGAGGGTTCTTGAATCTGTATGGAGACAAAATGATAATTCTTAATGATAAGTACCCAGAAAGACAAACGAGATAGCCCCACAGAGCTATTAGTACTTCTTTATAGGAGCAATGGGAGGAAAACCTTCCTGCATTTTTTCATGAATACTAGGGGGATTTGAGCGTTCAGTTGCTGAGCAGCATAGGAAAAAGCTTCTAGGACTTGTCAAAAGTAATGTGTGTGAACTGAGAAGACACCGCCAGCCCTAGCTATCACTAAGTCAGCGGAGCCTGGCTGCTTGCACACTGGACAAACTATAGCTTCCATCACTCTTTACTTAGGCTAACTAAGTTCCTAGATTAGTGTTTGTATGTTTGTACAACCTGTAGAGGCAGGTTGCTAAAAGCCAAAGTGCTATGACCCTCCTGAAAGTACTTATAGGATCTCATTATCCCTCCTCCAGGTCCCCAGAGTACTTGATTTCCAGCCCACACTCCTATCTGCTGATTCTAACCACAGCCATCATGCCCAGGGGACAAAAGAGTAAGGCCCGTGCTCGCGAGAAACGCCGCCAGGTCCAAGATGAGGTCCAGGGGTCCAATGATGCTCAAGCAAAGGCAGCAGAGAAAGAAGAGTCACCCTCCTCCTCTGCTTATGATCCTGGAGATGCTGTTGCAAGCACGTCTACTGCTAGCTTCCCTCCGAAGTCTAAGTCTCAGGGCAAGGCACCTACTGTCACCACTGGTAAAGGTGCGACCCAAGGAAGATCTGGTAAAGGTGCCAGGGGCCGAAGGGAGCAAAATCCTAGTTGCTCTATGGTCTCACAGTCCACTGAGAGCCCCCAGAATGATCTTCTAACAAGGAAGACGGGAATGCTGATGCAGTACCTGCTCTGCAAGTACAAAATGAAGCAGCCAATGAATAAGGGAGAAATGCTGAAAATTATCAACAGACGATTCAAGGAGCACTTCCCTGAGATCCTCAAGAAAGCCTCTGAGCGTTTACAGCTTGTTTTTGGACTTGAAGTGAAGCAAATCAAGCCCAATAGTAGCTACTATACCCTTGTCAGTAAGTTAGACCCCAGCATTGGTGGGACTCTGACCACTGGCTTGCCTTTTCCCCAGAATGGGCTTCTGATGCCTCTGCTGGGTGTGATCTTCTTAAATGGCAACCGTGCCACTGAGAAAGAGATCTGGGATTTTCTGAATATTTTGGGAATCTTTGATGGGAAGGTGCACATAATCTTTGGGGAGCCCCGAAATCTCATCACCAAAGATTTGGTTAAGGAAAAGTACCTGGAGTACCGGCAGGTAGCTAACAGTGATCCTCCATCCTATGAATTCCTTTGGGGTCCCCGGGCTCATGCTGAAACCACCAAGATGAATGTCCTGATGTTTTTGGCCAAGGTCAATGAGACCGTTCCTCAGGCCTTCCCATCTCATTATGAAGAGGCTTTGAGAGATCAGGAAGAGAGAGCCCAAGCTGAAGCTGTAGGCAGGAGTGGTACTACTGACAAAGATAAGGCAGAGTAGAAAGTCACATCTAGTGACTCCTCTTGCTCCTAGAGAAATGAGAGGCAGATACAGCCTTAGGTTTGGAGCAGAGTTTCCCAACTTAAAAGTAGCGAGAGGCTGATAGTTCATAATGTGTCTCTTCTTGTGCTTTGGTTATACATTAGTATTTTTCAAGTTCCCTTTTCTTGGAGCCCTTATTTAGATTCAGAGTCAATAGTTATAAATGACAAAGGTCATAGTAAGTGTTGCTGGAAGATTTAAGTGTAAGAACTTTGGTATTCTCTATTACATTTTAAAAACCCTTGAATCTTTAAGTTGAAGAGCAAGCAGCCGTGAATTTGTAATGGATATTTTCCTCAAATGTGTGAAAAAGTGTAATTTGTTTCATAAAATAGAGGAAAACAAATCAAAATGTATAAGCTGTCATTTTCCCTTATTCACTTTTGTTTCTATTCCACTCTTTGGTAAAGTTTGAAGAAATGTGCTTAGTTGTTAACTGAATAAAAATGCAAACAAGAGAGAAAATGTGTTCTTTTCTCGATAGATCATTTTCCTCTTTGGAAGACTGCTAGTGTTACACCTAGCCCATAATGTGCCATGAGGAAGGAGAGGGATGGCACTTTGGGGTTCCAAAGATTTTATTTATTCACCACATAAACAGATAACTGATCCATCAGGGATGCAGGACAAGGATTTGGGAGCGGGAGCTTTTATTTCTCCTAACAGCCCTGAGCATGGGCAGAAGTGGGTTTATAAGCACAAAATTCACAAACATTTGTTGCCAAGTTACAATCATAATTTCCACCAATGAGGGTTTAGAGATTAGGGGCTTCTTTGAATGTTCTAGCATTGTCAAGCCTTTCAGTCCAATCAATTAGATTCATTTGTTCCTTCTGGTGTTAAGAACAACCATCATGTTTCTAAAGAACTAAAGATGCATAACAACTATGTCTGTGGTTTAGGTCAGCCACTGGAAAGTTCTTAGCTCCCCTAGCGCTTGAGAACCTAAGTTTAATTCACCCTGCAGGTGGAGTCTGAAGTCATAATGGCACTACTGAGGCCAAGGTGCTTTTGCCTGCTACCTTCACTAGCAGTGCTAGTTTTAAGGAAAAAGACTTTTTTGCCAATCCAAAGGAATTAATATCTAGGGGAGATATTATATAAAATGATGTGGTACACAGATATAGAACAAATAAAAAAGAGTAAGGATGGTGGCAAAGAAGATCTGGATGAGAGCTGATAAAGTAGAAATTCCCAGGCTAAGAAACTTCGGGTTTTGGAACATTACAAGTTATTTGTTTAGAGGTGATTTTGTTTTAATTTTTCAGTTATTTTTCTTTATTTTCTCATATATCTCCAACCTCTCCTTGCCACCTCTCCAACTTCTCCTCCTCCCCACTGCCACTTCACCTCTCCCCAAGATTCACTTCTGCTCCATATCCCTTCAAAAAGCAGGTTTCCCAGGGTTATCAACTAAGCACAGCATAAGATGATGCAAAATAAGACTAGGTGTAGTCCATCATACTGTGCCTGGACAAGGTAACCCACTGGGAGGAAAAAGAGCAGACAAAAGAGTCAGAGGCAACCCCACTCCCACTGTTAGGAGTCCCACAAATACCCCAAGCTAAACAGCTACAACATGTATGCAGAGAACGTAGCACAGACCCAAGCAAGCTCTCTGAGAGCCCCTGTGAGCCCTGCTTAGTTGATTCTGTGGGTCACATTCTGTTGTTCTTCACCCCTCTGGCTCCTGCAATCCTTCCTCCCCATCTAATGTTTGGCTAGGTTTCTACATCTGCTCCCATCAGCTGCTGGAGGAAGCTTCTCTGATGATGACTGAGCTAGGACATATCTATGAGTATAGCAGAGTATTGTTAAGAATCATTTCAGCCAAGCAGGGGTGGCACACACTTTTAATCCTAGCACTTGGGAGGCAGAGGCGTGTGGATCTCTGTGAGTTTGAGGCCATCCTGGTCTACAAAAGCTAGTTCTAGGACAGTCTCCAAAGCTACATAGAAACCCTGTCTTGAAAAACCAAAAAAAAGAAAATTCATTGAATTATTATTATTATTATGAGTTGTGTTTGGTTCTAGCCTAGGTGTCCGAGTTGTCACTTGGGTGTGGTTCTATCCTAGGTCTCTGAGCCATCTAGGCAGGTGAGGACACGGGTTCCCACTCATGGCTTGGGCCTCAAAATTAGACTAGTCACTGGTTGTCCATTCCCACAAACTCTAGGCCACCATTGCTCCAGTAAGTCTTGCAGGCAGGACAGGTTGTGGGTCAAAAGTTTTGTGGCTGGGTTGGTGTCCCAGTCTCAGCACTGGAAGCCTAGCCTGGTTACAGGCTTTGTCCTCCATTCCTAGGAGTTCTCGCTAGGGTCACCCTCATAGGTTTCTGAACGTTTCCACTCTCCAGGTTTCCACTTTAACCTCTAAATGCCCACAGCTATTCCAGTCTATTCTCCCTGTACTCTCTCCATCTGTTCCTTCTTCTTTCACCTGATCTTTTGTGTTCCCGTCCTCACCTGCCCCACCCACAAAATCCCCTTCCCAGGGACATCCATGCATCCGCCTACACTAGAAGTCGTTTCAAATCAGCTCTGTTTTACATGAGGCTAGGATAATCATGAACAGACACAAGACACTTGTTTGGTGAACCCTATAGTTGAAAAACTAAACCTCAGATTGTAAACTGTCCTTCAGAGTTATAGAGAGATTCTCTGCATGGGGTAGAGAGAGGAGTTCTCTCCTATCCCAGAGCAGTTTAACACATTGTAGCAATCAGTACTTTAAACAGTTTTTTTATGTATTCTTCTCACATATTTACATCTTGACCACAGTTTCCCCTCCCCCCTCTCCTTCCAGTCTCTTCTCCGTCACCTTCCCTCTCCCCCAAGTCCACCACTCCTCCTTTCTGCTCGGAAAAGGATAGGCCTCCCAGGGATATTAACAAAACATGGCACAACATTTTATAATAAGACTAGGCGCATGCCCTCTTATTATGGCTGGATGAGACCACCCAGTAGAAGAAAAAGGGTTTCAAAAGCAGGCAAAGAAGTCAGAGATACCCCCTGCTCCCACTGTTAGAGGAGCCCTACGACAGGACCAAGCTGCACACCTGTAAACTATATGCAGAGGGCTTAGATCAGTCCTATGCAGACTCCCACGTTGTTGGTTCAGTCTCTGTGAACCCCAATGACTCTTGGTTGTTTCTCTGAGTTTTCTTGTGGTGTTCATGGCCCCTCTGATTCCTACAATCCTCCTGCCTCATCGTTTGCAGGATCCCTGAGCTCCAGCTTCTGTTTGACTGTAGGTTTCTGCATCTTGCTGCTGCTGCTGCTGCTGTTGAGTATGCTGGGCTGTAGTCTGATAGTACAGCAAAGTATCATTGGGAACCAGTTCATTGACCTTTTGGTTTTTTTTTTTTTTTTTTTTTTTTTGGTTATGTGTGATTCCTATTCGAGGTCTCTGGACTATGCAGCCTCTGGTCCCTGGCCCTCCAGGCAGTGTCAAGGGTAGGTTCTCTCTCTCTCGTGTTGTGGGTTTCAAGTTGGACCAGTCATCGTTTGACCACTTCCACAGTCTATCTGCCACCCTTACCCCGGTTCCCATAGGCAGGACAGACTGTCTCTCAAAGGTTATATGACTGGGTTGGTATCTCAATCCTTCCACTGGAAGCTTTGCCTGGTTATAGAAGATGACCAGTTCAGGCTCTGTATCCCCCATTGCTAGCAGTCTTTAGCTAGGGTCACCCTCCTGGGTTCCTAGGAGCTTCCATTCCACTAGTTTTCATTTAATCTCCTAAATGGCCTCCAAGTCCAGTTGTCTCTCCCAGTATTCTCTCCCTCCACCCCCACCGGATCACTCCTATTCCTGTCCTCCCCTGCCCCTAGTATACCCACAAAATCTATTCTATTTCCCCTTCCCAGGGAGACCCATACATTTTCTCCCTTGAATTCTCTTTGTTACTTACCTTCTCTGTGTCTGTGGACTGTAGCATTGTTATCCTTTACATTCAAGGCCCACTTATAAGTGAGTACATAGCATGTTAGTCTTTCTGGGTCTGGGTTACCTCATTCAGGATTATTTTTTTCTAGTTCTGTCCATTTGTCTGCAAATCTCATCATGTTATTTGAACAGCTGAGTAATACTCCACTGTGTAGATGCCCATTTTCTTTATCCATTCTTTGGCTGAGGGACAAGGTTGTTTTCAGTTTCTGGTTATTATGAATAAAGCTGCTATGAACATAGTTAAGCAGGTGTGCTTGAGGTAGGATGCAGAATCCTTTGGGCATATGATCTGGAGTGGTATAGCTGGGTCTTGAGAATGATCGATTTTCAATTTTCTGACAAGCTTCCATATTAATTTCCAAAGTGGCTAAACAAGTTTGCACTTCCATCAGCAATGGAAAACTGTTCCCCATGCTCCATATCCTCAACAGCATGAGCTGTCTCTTGTGGTTTTGATCTTAGTCATTCTGACGGGTGTAAGGTGGAATCTCAGAATTGTTTTGATTTGTGTTTTCCTGATACCCACTTCATTTTTCTTTTTTTTTAATTTTATTTTCACTTTTATTGTTTGTGGATTTCACATTATGCATTCTGATTCCTCGTATCTCCCTGCCCCCTTGCATTTGTCCTCTCCTCCCAAACGAATTAAAATTTTAAAAAGCCAAACAAATCAGCAAAACAAAACCAAAACAGAAAAAGAAGAATCTTGTGGCGGGAGCTGTAGTGTGGCCTGTTGAGACACACTGTTTACCCTTTAGTATGTTCATCATTACGACTTCATTGCTGCGAATCATTGCTCTGACTCAAGGCCCGTGGTTTCTTCTATACCACCAATAATGGGCTCTCATGGGGCTCCTCTTGGATATCCTGTTGCTCTGTGTCATGGAGATCCTGATATTTCATGAGATCACAAGAGTGGGAGAGACCTGACCATCACTGGTTGCAGAGCATGAGAAATCAGTCTTTGCTTTCTGTGTAGGCAGCACACTAGAACTGACCCTGTTGTCCAGAGTGCACTTGAGCCAGCCCTGAGGGTGTGAGAGCAGGAGAGCTGACCTGTTCTCACTTATCTGCCTTGTGGTGGCATAGGTGGGGGAAAGAAGTCCTCCCCTCTGCTCCTTGTTACCCGTGACAGGTCAGAGAACTGGCTCCAGGGTCATGTCACAAGAGTGAGAGAACTAGCCTTGTCCTATGCCAGCTACAGCACACAGGAGAGTGGGTCCTGCATCCACCTGGGCAGCACAGTAGAGCTGACCCTGTTGTCGGGAGCAGGAGAGGAGACTCCACCCTCTTCCTATGTACCTTACGGCATTTGAGAGAGAGGGTCTCTGCACCTTGCTTGGGCAAAACAGTAAAGCTGGCCCTGGCCATATGAGTGAGGGGGGACACAGATTTGAGGACCAGAGAGAAGAATATTTCTTTAAGTGTTTCTCAGCCATTTGAGATTCCTCTGTTGAGAATTCTGTTTAGCTCTGTACCCCATTTTTAATTGGATTGCATGGTTGTCTAGTTTCTTATATTGTCTAGTTTTTTATTTTGGATATTATTAGCCTCTTGTGAGAATGTGTACTTGGTGAAAATATATTCCCATTCTGTAGGCTGTGGTTTTGTCCTGTTGATGGTGTCCTTTGCCTTACAAAGCTTTTCTGTTTCATGAGGTTCCATTTATTAATTGTTCTTGGTGCCTGTGCTATCGGTGCTCTGTTTAGGAAGTTGTCTCCTGTGCCAGTGTGGTCAAGACTATTCCCCACTTCCTCTTCTGTCAGGTTCAATGCATCTGGTTTTATGTTGAGGTCTTTGATCCACTTGGACTTGAATTTTGTGCAGGTGGATAGATATGGACTTATTTGCATTCCTGTACATGCTGACATACAGCAAGACCAGGATCATTTGTTGAAGATTCTTTCTTTTTCCATTGTGTCTTTCTGGCTTTGTTTTTTTTTGGGGGGGGTTGTTTGTTTATTTGTTTTGAGACAGAGTTTCCCTGTAGCTTTGGAGCCTGTCCTAGAACTAGCTCTTGTAGACCAGGCTGGCCTCAATCTCACAGAAATCCGTTTGCCTCTGTCTCCCAAGTACTGGGATTAAAGACGTGTCACTACAGTCTGGCCTTTCTGGCTTTTTTTTTAATATAAAAAAGAAAACAGGTATCCATAAGTGTGTGAATTTACATCTTCATCTTTGATTTGATTCCACTGATCCACCTGTATGTTTTTATGCCAATGCCAAGCTGTTTTTATTACTATAGCTCTATAGTAGAGCTTGAAGTCAGGGATAGTGATGCCTTCAGAAATTCTTTTATTGTACAGGATTGTTTTGGCTATCCTGGGTCTTTTGTTTTTCCATATGAAGTTGCGTATTATTTTTTTCAAGGTCTGGGAATTGTGTTGGGATTTTGATGGGGATTGTGTTGAATATGTAGGTTGTTTTTGGTAAGATGAAAATTTTTTATGCTAATCATATTTTCTGAATTTGGACAAATAGCAACTGAGACACATACTCTTGAGATGCAATACCGGGTAGCCAGTAGGCTGGCAGTCTTTGCCCTGAGCTATTCTGTTAAATAAGCAAAACGCCACAAGTAGTACTAAATTTTGCAGTGGTGAAAGTACATTTATTTTTATTTTTATTTTTAAATATCAGGTAACACATAGATGGAGGGGATTATTTGTATTTGAAGCAAAGAGCACAATACAATATTTTAGTTGAATTCTTGTAAAATCCCCAAAAAAGACATTTTTACTAAGAAAATCTTACTTAGTATTATTTATGAGCATTTTGGCTTGCTTTAAGGGGTTTTGTGTGCCTGGGTTTTTTTTGTTTTGTTTTTTTTTGCCTTTTGTTTTGTTGCTTTTGTTTTTTGATTGACTTCTGGAGAAAATAAAAACCTTCCTGTTCTAAAGTGGGAATGTAATCATAATAACAACTGCTATTTTACCAAATAACCAGTATTTGCAGCTCATTTTGCCAGGTGCTTCACATATAATTATATATGTTACAGCAATCCTACAAGATGCACTTTATCAGACTTTCTGAAGGCAGATGCAGAATGAACATATTTTCAAGTTCACCTGCCAAGTCAGTGAGAGGACTAAGACCAAAATTCTGTTCATTATTCCTCTGGAGTCACACTGCTTCATTTCTTCCAACCTCTCTTGTGTTCATTCATTCATTTTTTCCCTATACAATGTCTATTAGGCAATAAAAGTGAATACTCTTAAAATTCTTTTTAAAGTGGGGGATATGCCATGGTGAGTGTCCATGTGTAAGGCAGAAGACAGCTTTTTGGAGTCAGTTTTCTCTTTCTACCTTTACAAGGGTTCTGGGGATTGAACTCAGGTCACTAAGCTTGTGCAGCAATTGCCTTTGCTGGCTGAACCATTTCTCCCATCCTCAACATATACATAATGATGATCATTATCGTTATGTGAATGATAATGAAATGGATGGTGGCATTCTTCAATTTGCTCTTCCCTAAATCTTCCCCAAGAGGAAACCCGCTGGTTTTTTTTTTCTATTTTTTGCTTGATTAAAACCACTCAGATGTGCCTGGTGGTAGGTTGTTACAGTTTCGATAATGTGCCAAAAGACAGAAGGAATCCTGAAACAATGCAAGATACTATAAAGGGTGCTGCAAAAAGGTTCTACAAAGTTCATGAACAATGAAAGAACCATCCTTACAAATATTTACAAGTTTTTTTGAAAATCAGGTGATAATTTATATTTAAAAACATCACTCATATAATAGAAAATTGAAATTTTGGCAAATTACAAGACAAATTTGGCCTTCATACAACTTTCAAAAATGAGGATTTTTGTCATAATTATAACTGAAAATATATTTTAAAATTGAAAATATATTTTGAAATAAATTATATACTGATTGTGCTTTCCCTTCCCCAACTCCTCCAGAACCTTCCTACCTTCTCTTCAACCCAAATCTATGTTCTTTCTTGCTATCATTAGATAACAAACAGTCATCTAAGGGGAAAAAAGAAAAAAAGATAAAATAAAAAGAAACAAATCTGAATAGGACAAAACAAGCAACTAGGCAGGAAAAATTAAAAAAAAAATGGGACAGGAAACAGACAAATGCAGAGACACACACATTTACACACACAAAAATCATATAAAAATAAGAAACCAGCAACGGTTGGAGAGCTGGCTGAGAGGATGGGAACGCCGCCCGCTGAACCAGAGGTCGCTGGTTCGAGTCCCGGCTGTGTGTGTGCTTGTGATGCGTGTGCTTGCGTCATTAATCGGAAAAAAAAAATAAGAAACCAGAAAACATAATATATAAGCAAAAGAAAAGTTTTAGGCAAGAGTCCAGAGAAAGAATGATGAGACAAAAAATACCCTCCAAAAATAGCATTAAGTTTATTTTGTGTTTGTCCTCTACTGCTGGGTGTGGGCCTGCCCTTCAGTATGGTTATATACCCAATGAGACTGCCATAGAGAAAACTAATTTTTTTTTCTTTTGGAGCAGTTATAAATTGGAGATAGCTTCTGGATTAGGGAAGGAGGCTTGTGTGTCCTGTCAGCCCTGGGACCCAATCTGACTTAGACCCCCATAGGCCCAACGCAAATGCCACAGTTTCTGTGTTCACATGTGTGTCAGTCCTGGTGTGTCTAGAAAAACTTGTCTCCTTGCTGTACTCCAACTCCAATGGCTCTTACCATCTTTTTACCTCTTCTTCTGTGGCCATGTGGGAAAGAATTTGATGGAGAATTCTGATTTAGTACAGAGTGCTCCAAGGTCTTTTAATCTCTGCACATTGTCCAGTTGTAGATCTCTATATTTATTCCCATCTTCTGAAGGAGGAAGCTTCTCTGATGATGGCCCAATAAAACACTGATCTATGTGTACAGCAGAATGTCAGTAATGGTCGTTTTATTGCTGTATTCCTTTAGCAAACAGTAGAGTTTGTTTTTTTCCGTTGGTCATGGGTTAGGCATGGTTCTGTCTCAGGGAGTGAACCTCAAATCCAATTGAATAGTGGTTGGTTACTCCTACAACTTTGTGTCACTATTGCACCAACATATCTTGTGGGCAGGTTGTCATTGAAAATCAAAGTAGTTGTAGCTAGTTTCGTGTTTAACTTTTCCTTTTTTTTTTTTTTTTTTTTTTTGGTAGCATAAAGAATACCTTCCAGTATCATGAATACTAGCCAGGCTCTAGGTAGGTGCCAGCTCAATTTTCAGCCCATACTATTCAACAGTTATTTGTACAGTTGTTATTCCTGTGACCAGAGAGAAACTACATTTTCTGTTTATTTTTGAAATGTCATGTGACAAACCCTTGTCATTGAAAAAAATCTTGTCACTTCCAAACCAAGGCACTAGCCCCATGTATTTCACTCCATTCATTAGGAAACACAAAAACTCATATTCAATAGTTGAGCCACATGATAGACCACCCTGTGTCCCTAATGCCAGAGAGCCTCTGATAAGTCACCTCAGCTTTAATGTGGGCAAGAACTAAACTGTTGTCTTAAAATATCTGTATTCCAGTTTTCTTATTTCTGTTGTTTAGCAGTTTCCTGAGTAGTATAGTTACTATTTTGTTGTTAGACCACTTTCATTATTTTACCAGCAAAAATAATAGTTTCTCTATCCTTGTTATAGAAATTTTAAGACAAATTTGTCAGTCTCTTTCCTTTGTAATATTCCTCCAAAATTTATCCCCCCTTTCAAATTTAACCACATATAACAATATTTTATGTGACATTTAAAAGCTTATTTAAGGCACTTTCTTTCATATATAAGTCATAAAATATGATGAATTTTAATATACATGTGTATTATGTACATATTATTCTTCCACTTGCTCTTATTAATAATAGTGATGGTAGATTTTTCCTTAAAAGCACATATAGATTCACTTCACTTTTTAAAGCAAACTAGTAGAATTCTAAGGTGTGCTTCTGAACCAATTTTCTGATATACATAATATTCTCATTTGTTGTTAGGATATTTTTGCAATTGTGATTGTGTGTAGTATTGGGGATTGAACTCAGGGCCCTATGTATGCTAGGCAACTACTTTATCACTGAGCTACACACTTGAAATGATTAATAGAACTGAAACTAATACTTTGGGGAATGCATTCATGGGTAAATGTGTGTAGTTTCTTAATGAAAATGCATAGCAAAGAGGAAATTGGGTAAAAGTCGAGAAAAGAAGGTTTAACTTTTAATTTTATTTTTGAGATTATGATATAATTACAACATTTCTCTTCTCTTTTTTCTCTCCAAAGTCTCCTCTCACTGTCTTCTTCAGATTTATGGCCTCTTTTTATTTTTAATGATTGTTATTTCCTGCATATATGTATAGACATATTGTGGGGTATTGAATGAAAATAACACCCATAGGCTCAAGGAATGGGGCTTTTAGGAGGTGTGGCCTTGTTGGAGAACATGTGACCTTATTGGAAGAACTGTGTTACTGGGTGTGGGCTTTGAGGTTTCAAATACTCAAGCCAGACCCAGTGTTTTTCTTTCTTTTATTGCCACCTGTCGATCCAGATGTAGAACTCTCAGCTGTCTCCTCACCACCACGTCTGCCTGCATGCCACCGTGATGATAATGGACTTAACCACCGAACTTTTAAGCCAGCACCAACTAAATGGTTTCCTTTATAAGAGTTCCCATGGTCATAGTGTCTCTCCACAGCAATAGAAACCCTAACTAAGACACATATAAGTTCCTAAGTATAACCTGCTCAGTCCATATAATGTTACTTGTATGTATGTTTTCAGGACTGACCATTTGACACTGGAAAACCAATCATTGTTCTCTTCCTTAGGGACAACCTCCTCTCGCACTCCATCCTTCCTCAGTTACCTGCAGTTCTTTGTGTGAGTTTGAGACCTTTTGCTTTTCTCATCTACTTTAGGATAGCCATTGGTGTCATGATTCTGCTTATACTTGGGAAATCAGGCTGGCAATACTTTAGGTGTGCTACATATTTATACATATTGTTAAAATTTCATTATAAAATGGTACAACATTTGTTTTTGAGATGAAGTTTTCTGAGCACACCTTGAAGTCACAGAGGTAAATCTCCCTCTGCCTCCCAAGTGTTGGGATTAAAGGTGTGTACTACCACACCCAACTACTTTCTTTCTTCCTTTTTTACTTTTAAGAACTAAATTTTTAGCCTGCATATATTTTTAACACACTGTAAATCATTTAAACATTTTCTTTGACTTTGAATCTTTCTTTTACTGTATATCTCTCTTTTTCTGACCACACGAGCCTTGAAATTACCGAGCAATATGGGTAGGACTAAAGCCGTGGCTTTGCCGGCTAGATTCAGCCCATTCCTTAGCTTTCCAGCCTCATGGTGGAGGTACCGGCTGTAGCCATGTTTATCACCACAACTCTGTGGCGTTTCAAGGTCCTTGCCAGCAAACAAGCTACAACACTCAAATGCTCTCTCTGTAGCTGACCTCCTGCCTCAAACAGTCAGAGTTTGCCCTGGCAGGACGACCCAAAAAGACGGCATTTGTAAACAGCACATTTTTTTCCTTCTACGGCTGAAGACCAAAAAGCATGCATTCAGCTTTTATCAATACCATTTAAGTGTTTTGTGGCAGGACCTCTTAAGAGAGCTGCAAGTTTTTGCAGCTAAAGCTGAGTCAGGAAGCCTCGCTTAGATGAGAGTGCTTGCTTGCCTCTAGCAAGCAGAACAGAACCAAGAAATTGCTGCTACCAAGAAAATATGCTTTACTCTATTCTTTCCCAAGCTTTCTGAGGCTTTCTGTAGATTCAGTGCCCCATGTCTGGGCGCCATCTGTAGTGGGAGCTGTGGGCCTCTTCCCACAGCCCGGCTCATGGCTGCCTAGCTATCTTATGCCCCGAAATAAAAACACACAAATTGTATTTTTTAAAACACTGCTTGGCACATTTCTATTCATGTGTGTAGCACCCCAAGGTGTGCTTACCGGGAAGATTCTAGCCTACGTCCATCCTGGGTCAGAGCTTCATTGTGTCTGCTCTGGAGAGGAGAGCATGGCGTCTGTCTCTCAGAGGAGCTGCCCTGCATCTGAGCTCACTTCCTCTTCCTCCCAGCATTCTATTCTGTTTACTCCATCCACCTATGTTTTAACCTATGAGGGCCAAGCAGTTTCTTTATTACTTAACCAATGAAATCAACAGATTGATATGACACTCCCACATCATTATCCCAATTCATACTCCTTTGTTTCCTAAGTAGGATGAGTAGAAAATGAACTTAATCCATCACTTACATAAAATTAGATTTCTGCAGTGATGTTTGAGTACCAGAATTCCTCTATACATGCCTTAATATTCCAAAATCTACTCAAAACATTGTTTATTTGAAATGCAGAGATATCGTCTCAATTACCTGGTGCCTGGAACTGGTTCTGCATAGAACAATCTTAGTTAGTGGTGAACAACTGGAGGATTTGGGAGTGAGTAGCAATTTCTAGACTCTATGAGCAGGACTACTAGCTAAAATCCAAGGAGCTCACATAAGCTAGGAATCAAAATCCTGGATCTTAAGTTCAGTGTCAACTATGTAAGGCAGCAGAAGGATAGAGGACAGGTAGCCTAATATGGGCCTAAAAAAAACTCTGAGAATCAGTTTGGGTTCTGTTTTTTTATCCAGTTTGTTAGCCTCTGTCTTTTTATAGGTGAATTGAGTTCATTTATATTAAGGGATATTAATGACCAGTGATTGTTTGTTCCTGTTATTTTAGTTTTTGTTGGTGATGATGTTATTGTGTGTGTTTTTCCCTTCTTTGGAATTTGCTACTGTGAGATTTTCTATTGTCTGTGTTTTATGTGGGTGTAGCTGACTCCTTGGGTTGGAGTTTTGGGAAATTTCTCAGTAGGCGTTTACAGCTTGAAGTTGAAAGATAATTTGAGTGGGCAGACCTCTTTAAAAGAAAGGACAAGAAGCATGTGAGATATCTTACCCTGAGTGCATCAGAGAGTTGAGACATCTTATCCTCAGTGCTCAGGGAGTGGGAGCACAAACAATACTGAGTTCTGTACTGGAGTTTGAGAACAGAGTAAATGTAGCATTCTGCCTTCAGGTCCCATAGTTTCCTGACCTTCTCCAATAGTAAACTATCATGAAAGACGGAGAAAGACACAGAGCTGAAATGATACGCTGGATCGTCCTGAAAGCTACGCAGAGCTTTCAGATCTGCCTGGCAGGAAACCACCAGAGGTTAAGAAGGGCTGTGGTACTCTTTCTGAAATAAGAACTCTGACACCATGAGAGCAGAAGAGAAGAGATGTCACTGCTGGACAGAATAGCTTCTAAAAAAGACTCCATCTTGGGTCCACTTTGCATTCTCATTTTGCACTTTAAAACCACAAGGTGGGGCAGGCAAGCCAATGAGATTTTACAGAAATGCACAGGCAGTCAGCAGGTTAAGGGCACTGACCCTTTGTTTAGATACTTCTCCAGGTTATTCTGTTCCACATAAGAAGTGAAATCATGCTTGACAAATAGATAATACAAGCAGTGATTTAAGCAAAAACACTAAATAAGTCAAAATATCAGTATCTAATAATTGGTCTTTTTCTACCTCATTCAATCTCATTCTCTCTTCTTCACCTTCATAACACCTTATGAATCTATCTTGAAGAAATGGGCTGATACTCCGGGTGTATAATTTGTATTGTATTACATTAGCTTTCAATTTTACTTATAGCCATAATCCTTTTTAATAGCTTTGGGGCATTTTTTCATATTATGCTGACTGATTAGCACTAAAATAGCATTTTACATTTAAAGCCATGCATTTACCTCCCTTTTCGGTGGTAATCAATCTAGCCTCTACAACTCTGGAGGATCCCTCCTGCCAATGAACCTTGTTTCTGAGGAGTTGACTATGCTTTCCTGAACAACAATTAAGTTTTTCTTGATATGAGTAGAGAGCTGTCTATGTTGAATTCGTAGAATGCTTATTGAAGAGGCACCATTGATCATAAACTCCATTCACAGCATTACAAGGAACACTGGTAAACGTATGATAGTTCTTATTTGTTGAATCTAAGAGATTTAAGTGTTGATTAACTGATTCCTGGGAGCACACCTAAGTTGGGGGCCATGTATACCAGGCTACAATTAACTCCTAGGTAGCAGTTGTAAAATATTCTTGGGGTAGGTGAATTATGTTCCATTAGGAGCTACTTATAATGAGTCTGGTATAGCCTTTAATTTTCTACACATTGGGCTTCTCCTATGACCTGAATAGGTGGCACAGTTAAACATGCCCCTTTTGTGTTGTTCGTCATTCCTAGTGAAGTATAAGTAACCTGGCTTTCATGCAAACATATCCAGCAGTCCTGACTAGGTTAAGGAACACATGGCTGGCATTTCCTAAAGCCAGAATATTGAGACATGATTTTCCCATATTATTTCTCCCAGGTTCCCAACAATCATTCTTTTCTCCTTGGGTCATTCTTTCATAGACTGTCACTAGCTAGGGCCCTCTCCAAAAGGAAAGTTTCCTTTACTGGTGTAGGCAATGCAATCACAGCATGATGAGGTCCAGGAATAATCTGTGGCTGGCCAAGGCCCAAGAACCCCTCTGGGGTGTGGGGGCTAATTATAATGATAATTATAATGATGAGTATATCAAGGAATGATAGTTTCCCTGATTTGTGGAACAAGATCGAAGAGGCTGATTGAGAACTGGCTTGGATGTGTCCCTGTGAGATCCAGAGGATACTAAAGTAGAAGCTGAGCTATCGCCCCCCATTCCAAAGTCATAGGCACATCTGTGTTGGCTTGCATGGTTCCCTCCTGGCTCAGGTCCACAACAGCCTTGGCATGGCTGTGATGTGTCTGCTGCTTGACATCTGCAACTTTTAAGAGCTGAGGGAGTGGGGAAGTTTGGGAAAATTTTGTGCAGTGTCATCCAAGTCTTTCAGTGGGTGTGTCCATATTTTAGAAGTTTCCCTGAATCCTTTGGGAGGAGTGGAGGTGGGCAGCCTGACATGATATCAGAAGGAGAGTAACTACATTTACAGGGCATGCAATGCACCCTAGTCAGTATAAGTGGCAGAATTCTGCCCAAGGGAGGTCTGTTTATTGGTAGTGTTTGGATGGTGCTGGTTTTAAAGTCCTATTTATTTTCTCAGTGAGGCTTGAAGGTTGGGGATGCTACCATGTTTGCAAGTTCCAAGGTAATTCTCTTTATGGGCAGGACAAGCTTTTCCTCAGCCTAGAAAAGTGCACAACATAACCAGCAAGTATCAGTACCCTCTATTGTGTTGAGTGCCAGTAAAGTTCACTTCTAGATGTTTAAATAGGTAGGACACCATAGGGCTTTGAGTGTCCACTTGGGATTGTTCTGAGCACATTGCAGACATAATTTGCTGGCCTTGTTGGGTCAATATTGGCAACCTCCGCACTACCAAATATCTTGCTAACCATTTTGTTAGGGCAGTCTTTTTCAGTCGGGTTGTGTCATGAGCTTGCCACACTAAGCTGGGAGCTGTCGTCTCTGGAATTACTAGTTTTTTCTCTGTGGTAACCAGCCAGTACCCCTGATTTTCAATGATTCTTTCATCAGTTATTCTTTTCCTTTCTTCTGGCTTGTATGATGGGAGCTCTGCAAGCACTGAAAGCATAAACTATACTTTCAGGGTTGGAGGCATTAAATGAAGGGCACTGTGGGGCGATATCTTCATGGAAGGCAGCTTGTTTGACTGCCTGGTCTGCCAGTTGGTTTACTCTGACCTGCTTGACCTTGGCTCTTGGTGTGAGCCTGGCAGTGTAACACTACCACAGCCTTATCCCGCTCCCCAAAAGGTGGCACAGACAGCTTCTAGGAGCTGGATAATTTGTTCGGTCTTAATTTCTTTACCCCCGAGATAAGAAAACCCCTTTCTTAATATATTGCTGCTTTGAGTCTCTTGATGTGAGGAGCTGTTACGCCTGAGGTAGGCATCATCTTCTGCCAGTAAAAGGGTCCTTGACTGAATTGGGGAGCAGCTGGTCCTTTAAGTCCGGCCATAAAAAGAAAATCTCCTTTATAATTTCTCCGAAATCATGGAGCAGCTCTCCCTCCTCTTCAGGCATGTGGCCAGATTACATAGTTGACATCTTCTTGGATGAGAGGCAGTGCTAGCATTTCCCTTAATGGACACATTGGAATGGTCTTGTCCCTGGAACACAAACAAATGTACTTGATTTGAGTATGATGTGTGTCCCTAGGTAGTTACTGAGTGTGGCAGAACTGACCTGTTGAAAGAAGTTAGTGAGCATTGTATAAGGCAGATGCCATTGGAGGGATGGAATGAAGTAGTTTTGGCATTGCCACAGTTTTGGAAATTGGAGGCAGTAAGGAAGCAGCATTATAGGCAAAATTTCATCCTCTGGGGGAAAACAATGGGGATGCTTCCTTTGTGTCTTAGGCTTAACAGTTTCCATGACTGTGTGCATCTCACATCGGGACTGTGTGGGTCTTACATCAGGACTGAGCAGTTTGTCACATTATGTCTGTAGTCAGGAAACAAACAGATGAATTCTGGTGCTCAGATCACTTTCTCTTTTTTTCCACTTTGAATCAGCATGATCCCAGCTCTTGTGGCTAGTGCTGCTAACATTCAGTATGGGTCTTCCTGCTTCAGTTAAACCTTTCAGGAAACACTCTTATAAAACGTGCAAAGGTATGTCTCCCAGGTGATGATAAATCCAATCAGGTTGACAATGAAAGTTTACAGTCTCACCTAACTTCTCGATCCTGTTTTGGCAGGAGGCAAAATTATCACTATGATTTATACTTAAATGCACATGTGATTCCATTTTCTAGTAATAGGGCTGTGGTATCAGATTGAGTATATAAGCATGTAGGTACACAAATTGCATATAAATAAATAGATAAATAATAGGTAGATTATAGATATGTGGTAGATATTTATATATTGAGAGAATACACGTGTATATATGCATACGTGTGTGCATATGTACTTGCAGGAACATTTGCATGTGTTTTAATAGATTAGGTGTTGAAGTTGAGTGTTTTCCATAATTAATTTTCAGCTTGATTTTTGAGATAGAATCTAAGCTAAGCTGGCTGGCGTATGAGCTCTAGGAATCCCAGGCTTGGTACTCAGAGGTGCCTTCATGCCTGGCTTTTTTATGGGCACTAGGGAACCTAACTTAAATCCTCATGCTTGTACAACATGCACTTTACTGACTGAGTTATCTTCCCAGTTGCTCAGTATATATTTTGATGAATGGAATGCATTGTGTTATATTCAATTATTCATTCAAAATATTTTCCCTTTTTCTTTCAACCACAGCCTCTTCTCACTCTACTTCTCTTAGTTCCCCCCTACCAACCTCCTATCACCTCCTGATGCAGTCGTCTACCATGTTCCTTCAAAGAAAGCAGGACTCCCAGGGATATTAAAGAAGCACAGCATAACAAGATGCAACAAGACTAGAAACAAAACCATATCAAGGCTGAATGAGGTAACCCAGTAGGAGGGAAAGGGTCCCATAATCAGGCAAAAGAGATACTCCCACTTCCATTTTTAGGAATCCCTCAAAAAAAAAAAAAACCCTAAGCTAAAGGACCACAACATGTATGCAGAGCACATAGCACAGACCCATACAGACTCCATGATTACTGCTTCAATTCTGTGAGTCACTATGAGCCCTTCATATTTTGTGGACTGTTCTCCTGGTGTCCTTGAGCTCTCTGGCTCCTACCATCCTTCCCCTCATTCCTTATGGTTCCCTGAGCTCCTTCTAATGTTTATCTGGGTTTCTGCATCTGCTCCCATTAGCTGCTGGATGAAGTCTCTCTGATGACAGCTGGGTGAGGCACTGATCTGTGAGAACAGCAAAGTCTAATTAAGGATCATGTCATTGACTTTATTTTTTTGTCAGTTGTGTTTGTTCTACCCTAAGTCTCTGAGTCCATCCAGCTTTCAATTCCTGGCCATCCAGGCAGACTAGGTCATGGGCTTCCTCACATGACTTGGGCCTCAAATTAGACCAGCCATGAATTGCCACTCCCACAAGCTCTGAGCCACCATTGCTCCAGCATGTCTTGCAGGCAGGGCAGGTTTGGGTTTGAAGATTTTGTGACTGGGTTGGTGTCCCAGTCCCACCACTGGAAGCCTAGCCTGGTTACAGAAGATGGCCAGTTCAGGCGCCATATTCTCCTTTAATAGGAGTCCTTATAAATGGAGGTCTTTCTTGTCCCACACAATCTCACATCTGCTTTTAAGATAATCACTTAGTGGCTTAATATCAATTACAAATTGTTTGGCCTGTGCTCAGGCTTATTACTAACTCGTGCTTACAACTTAAATTAGCCCATTTCTCTTAATCTATGCTTTGCCATGTGTCTTTTGGCCTTAACTGTGCTCTAATACATCTTGCTCTTCTGGCTGCTAGCTGACATCTCTCTCACTCCACACTCCCTCCTCATATCTTTATTTATAGTTTTCTCTGCCTTGCTTCAGTCTGCCTTGTTATAGGCCAAAACACTTTCATTAATAACCTGTGAGAACAACATCAATTCACAGCATACAGAAATATTATCCTACAGCATTTACCCCTTTCTTCTTTTGTGTATGGTGTTTTTTTTTTTTTTTTTTTTTTTTTTTTTTTTTTTTTTTTTTTTTTTTTTTTTTTTTCGAGACAGGGTTTCTCTGTAGCTTTGGTGCCTGTCCAGGAACTAGCTCTTGTAGACCAGGCTGGTCTCGAACTCATGGAGATCCACCTGCCTCTGCCTCCTGAGTGCTGGGATTAAAGGCATGTGCTCCACTGCCCGACTTACCTCTTTCTGTCTAACCAAAAGGTAAGGTTTCAACTTTAAAATAGTAAAATTACATACAATAAAACAGTTATCAGGCAAGAATTACAGTTAAAATATCCAGTCAATTTGTATTTGGCAACATTAGAGAAAATCCTCTTATCTTTGTGAGTTTAAAGTTTTATATCTAATTTAACTTTTTATTACAACTGAGGAAATCTATAATTATAACTGTCTAGTCTTCAACTCCATCAAAGACCAGGGAAGGAAATATTATTACCTGAGTAAGCAGGAAGTGCAGGCAAGCAAATTTCCCAAAATGTAAGAAATGACAGAAGCAGCTGACTGCCTGGACAGTCACCCAAGGTTCCCCTGTAACCTTGGGGCATCCATCTTTGACCTACTGGCCTAGCATATCTGACAGATTTTCCCATGAAGCAGGGAATTTTGAAGGAATGTGCTATCTTGTTTTGACAAAGCTCAGCAGTCACCTGTTTAATGTCCTACTGGTTCAATTTAGACAATAACTGTCAGCAATTGAAGCAAAGACAGTTTCTTTGCCGTCATGTCTAGCTTTTGCCATAAAGATAACAAAGTCCATACAGAGTTCCTTTGATGCCCATCATCTTTTCTGTAGTATATTGGTGCTGACAGGAGCAGAAATGTCTTACTCTCATGAAAAGTTTAAATGCCATATTCTGTAGGTCTTTAAAATGTTTGAAGAACACCTGCCTATCTGAAATATATCTTTGTATATCTAGAAAACCTAATTAATATGACTATAAGTTTGACTATTACATACGGCTAACTGTATTTATGTAAATCTGTATTTCTTAATTATACATTAAATTTTTAATTGAACTGTATAAACACAATACCTTAAACAAACGTAGAAATAGGCATACAATATAACAAAATTAACCTTAAATTTATATCAATAAACTAAAATCTGTACCAATGTAAAATATTTTGAAATTAACAGTTGGTTTTTGGATTAAAGTAGATTTAATAACTTACCCTTTTCCCCATCATAATAATATGTCCTTTTCCTCATCATTTTTATATTATATCCCCCTTCTTTTAGAAAGAGATTGACTATGACCAATAACAATTTGTAACCATCTCCCCCTTAAATGAAAACAAACATTTATAACCAATATTTGGGGCATAGTTTTTTTAGACTACTTCCTGCTGGTTATTGTGCACTGGTTATCTTTGAGGGGCCCTGAGAAAATCAAGATAATTGTTAAGCTTTGTCTGTCGTAGTCTGTGATGTGGGATCATCTTAGTCAGTGGCCTTGAAGCTATTTTGGATGTTGGATCATCTGGGCTGTTTTTATTGGTGTCTCGTCTGCTTGTTCTGAAAATATATAAACTTTTAAAAGTAACATACATGTCTGTATTATATAGAAATAAACTGTGCATTGTATGTAAACCAGCCAAAGATAATTTTTTTAATTTTTTGTTTGAGTCAGTAAAATATAGGTCATATGTCTTGTACTTAATTTAGGTTAGTTTCTAATATCTGTAGTCAGGATTGCAGGGGTTCTTCCTTGAACAAACCTCATTTTCCTTAACCCAGAATGAATCCATAGCCTCCAGTTTCCTGCAGAAACAAAAGAATAACTTCTTTCCCAAAGTACCATATCTTTTCAAGTCCTCACTAGGATCATCCTCAGAGGTTCTAGAAGTTTGTAATTCACTACGTTTCCAGATCACCTCCTAAATGTCCCTCAATTCCAATAGTCTCACCCAGTATTCTCTTCCTCTGTCTTTACCATCCCTGGCTGCTCCCTCCTGATAGCATGCACTCCCACCCCATTTCACCTGCAAAATCTGATCTATTTCTGCCTCCTGGGGAGATAAGTGTGCCCTCCCCCCGGAGGCCTCCTTGTTACCTATCCTCTCTGAATCTTTAGATTATAGTACAATTATCCTTTGCTTAACAGATAATATTCACTTATGAGTGAATACATGTCATGTTTCTCTTTTGGTATCTGGCTTGTTTCACTCAGGATGATTTTTTTGTAGTTTCATCCATTTGCCTGCAAATTTCATGATGCCTATTTTTTCTAACAGCTGAGTAATATTCCATTGTGCAAATTTAATACATTTTCTTTATCCATTCTTTGGTTGGGTTGTTTCCAATTTCTAGCTATTATGAATAAAACCACTATGAATAGAGTTGAGCAAGTGTCCTTGTGGTAGGATGGAAAATCTTTTGGGCATATACCTAAGAGTAGTAAGGCTGGATCTTGATAGATCAATTCCCAGTTTTTTGAGGAACTGTATAGTTATTTCCATAGGGGCTTTACAAGTTTTCATTCCCCCTAGAAATGAAGAAGTGTTTCTATTGCTCCACACCCTCACCATCATGAGCTGTTACTTGTGTTTTTTATCTTAGCCATTTTTACAGTGTAAGAAAGAATCTCAAAGTAGTTTTTATTTGCATTTCCATGATGTCTAGGGATGTTGAACATTTAAGTGTTTCTCAGCCATTTGATATTCCTTCATTGAGAAGTCTCTGTTTAAATCTATACCCCCATTTTTTTCTGTTGGAATTTTTAGCTTGTGGATGTCTAATTTCTTGAGTTCTTTATATAGTTTAGATATTTATCCCGCAATCAGATGTGGATTTGGTGAAAACCTTTTTCCTATCCTGTAGGCTGCAGTCTTATTGACAGCATCTTACAGAACCATTGTCTTACAGTTTCATGGGATCACATTTATTAATTGTTCATCTTAGTGCCTATGCTATCAGTGTTCTGTTTAAGAAATTGTTAATATGTTCAAGACTATTCTTAACTTCTGTCCGATTCAATTTTCTGGTTTTATGTTGAGGTCTTTGATCCACTTGAACTTGAATTTTGGGCATGATGGATCTATTTGCATTCTTCTACATGCAGACATCCAGTTACCCCTCTGTGGTGGTTTGAATAGAAACAGTCCCCATAGGCCCATAGGGAGTGGCACTATTATGAGGTGTGGCTTTGTTGAAGTGGTGTGACTTTATTGGAAGATGTGTGCCATTAGAGCAGGCTTTGAGGTCTCAAATGCCCAAGCCAGGCCAGTTGCTCATGGCTTCTTCCTGCTGCCTGTGGTTCCAGATGTAGAACTCTCAGCTACCTTTCTAGTACTGTGTCTTCCTGCACACTACCATGCTTCATGTCATGACAATAATGGACTAATCCTCTGAAACTGTAAGTCAACCACAATTAGATGTTTTTCTTTATAAGGGTTGCTGTGCTTATGGTGTCTCTTCACAGAAATAGAACACTGACTAAGACTCCTTGCACATGTGTTCTTGTCGTAAGCACATGACAGAAAGACTATAATTTTCTTATATGATCTTTGGGTTTAGAGCTGAGATTTACATTGGCCAACTGTTACTTGGAAGGTGGTTTTATTGTTTTGTAGATTGACTGGCACCAAAGAGCTGGTTGATTTTATTTTTAAAAATTAGTGGCAGTTGCCGGGCGGTGGTGACGCACGCCTTTAATCCCAGCACTCGGGAGGCAGAGGCAGGCAGATCTCTGTGAGTTCGAGACCAGCCTGGTCTACAAGAGTTAGTTCCAGGACAGGCTCCAAAACCACAGAGAAACCTTGTCTCGAAAAACAAAAACAAAAACAAAAAAAAAAACCAAAAAACAAAACACAAAAAAAAATTAGTGGCAGTCAATCTACAGTATGAAGCATAGTAAATTCAACCAACCTATGGATTATGAGGACAACTGGTGTGTTAATATGCTATGTTTTTATTAGATTTCTGAAGCTAACAGAGAAGTCTATTAAGAGCTAAGAGCAGTACAAGAAATTTGTATTTTTTGTAGCCTGTTTTTTTGTATGGGAGCAGATATACGATTAAAAGTGGTTTTAAAGATTAGGAACAATAAGAATTAAAAAACATGTGGAAGCAAGGAATGGTGCCACAAAATTGTAATTCTGGCACATGGGAGCTGGAGATGGGAAGATGAATTCAAGGACAGTCTTAATTACACAATGTTTGATGTCATTCTGGGCTACATGAGACCTATCTCAACATAACTAACAACAATAAGAAGTGGAGAATTCCAATTATAGATGTTAAGGGAGTCATTAAAATGGAAAAAATAGACAGTGATTTAAAAAATCATAGCTAAATTATATATGACCATTTCACTAATAAAATATAGGAAATTAAACCTCAAGATACTGTAGTAAGAGGCTGCTAATGTGTTCCCCGTCACCCTCTGCTTGTTCAGTTCCCAGCTGCCCAGACTGCCAAAATAACCACACAGAAATTGTATTAATTAAATCACTGTTTGGCCAATTGTTTAAGGATATTTGTAGCTAGCTCTTACATCTAGAATTTATATCTCCATTATTTTATATTTTACCATGAGGCTCATGGCCTACTGGCAAGGTTCCAGCATGACTCTTTCTGGCAGTGGCTCCATGGCTTCTCCTGACTCTGCCTCCTTTCTCCCAGCATTCAGTTTATTTTTCCCTGCCTAGCTCTGTTCTACCCTATCACAGGCCCAAAACAGCTTCTTTATTAACAAGTGGTATTCACAGCATATAGAGAGGAATCCCATATCAAGATACCATCAAAATTTCTGTATCAAGATGACATAAGTTGTGTATGGTTTAAATATGGTTTGTCTTTTCCAAAACTCACTTGGAAATTTTAACACCATTGTGAGGTATTGAAATGATAGAACTGTGATCTATAATTACAACTATGGTGTTTTAAAGATGAGGCCTCTGGAATATTATTATGATTAGATAAGGTCATCAAGGTAAGGATTCTGTGATTGACTACTGGTGACTTTGTAAGAAAAAAAAAGAGACATAAGGTAATACATACACATTCTCTCTTCTACCCCCTTTCTTCCTCTCTCTCCATGTAGCCCCTACCAAAAGCCTAATCAAAAACAAAGTCTGTAATACTATGCCTTACCAATAGAAAATAGGCTGACATGCTTATTAATAAGAAAATCTGTAGAGGATAAATCCATATTTCATAATTTTAAAAATTGTCTTTTACAGTTCAACTGGCTGAATGAAGACATCCACACTCCCACCTTGGTCCTCAAGGCCCAGGCAGAGGAAAAAAAACCCACATAATTCTGCCAGGTTCTTCATAGCCTGGACTAGCTGAAGGCATAAATAGGCAGGTGCCATTATGATGAGCAAATATATGGTAGAGAAATTGGAGAGAGAGAAAAGCAGTTCGGTTCATATGACATGGAAAGAGGCAGATCAGATGAAGTGAAAATGCCCATGAGTAGGCTGATGTGGGTGGCCTGCTTGTCCTTGGGGCTATGGTGTTCCTACCTCAGCCAGGGACCATGTTGACATCCATAGCCCATGTTGCCACCAAAGGGCACATGGATGCCTAGAATCTGAGCCCCCACCTGTGACCATGTTCATGTCAGGGATCTGTGCTTCTGCAGGACCCATGTTGACCAAAGTTGCCTGTACTACCACCAGGGACCATAGTGCCATCTGGGCCAGGGTTGCTGCCAAGGGCCATGTTGGGTTCATGACCCTACAGCATCCAGGGTCTTACTTAATGTTCTTGGCTCCCATTGCTACTGAGAGCCATGCAATGCCCAGGTTCTGGTCAGCAACCTGAGACCATGTTGATGATGGAGGTCCATGGTACCACCAGGGCTGTACTGATCTGGAAATCCTGTGCTGCTACCCAGAGCCATGGTAATGTCCAAGCCCAAGCTCTAACCGAGGGTCATGTCTGGGTCTATGGCCCTACCACAGCCAGGGTCTGTGTTGATATTCATGGTTTCTGTTACCACCAAAGGTATTGTGGATGCCCAGGATCTGGGCCACTACCTGAAACCATGTTGGTATCCTTGGTTCATGCTGCCACTGGGGTCATACATATCTGAATGACCTGTGCTGCCCCAAGGGCCATGGTGACATCTGGACTCAGGCTGCTGCTGAGGACTATGTCCGGGTTCATGGCTCTATACCAGCCTGGGTCTGAGCTCCTGTTACCACTGAGACCTATACAGATACCTAGGGTCTGTTCAGCCACCTGAGACCATGGAAGTGCAGTCTATTCAGATGGGCACAGCCGTTACACACCAACATGGTCACAGATGACATGCCAGACCTCGGGCATCTGTGTGGTTTTTGGAGGCAACATGGGACACAGACATCAACACAGACCCTGACTGGAGATGGCTTGTGGACTTTATGCTGCCATTAGAGCCATACTGATCTGGGTGGTGGGCATTGGAACCCAGGACATGGTAATGTCTAGACATGAACTACAGCCAAGGGTCTGTGGTTCTGCTGCAGCTGGAGTATGTGCTGATCTCCATGGCCCATGTAACTCTAGGAGGCCATAGGCACCATATGTGTTGAAATCCGAGGACAACTCTGAGCTGGCACCATTCTTTTGCTGGCGCTGGGGAGATGGGTACCAGTCTCTCACTGGGTACTGCAGCAGGAGGACTGGCCCCACACTCAGGAGAGATGGTCCCACTCCTCAATATGGACTCTGGAGAATTGGCTCCTAGTGTAGGCAGAAATCTCTGTCTTACCAGCTACTCCCAAATAACCACACAGAGGCTTAATATTAATTATAAATTCTCAGACAATATCTCAGACTTGTTATTAGATAACTCTTACATTTTAAATTAACCCATATATTTTATTTATGCTTTGCCATGTACTTTGGTACTTTTTCTCAGTATAGCATGCCCATCTTGCTTCTCTCTGCCATCTGCTCACTAGTCCAGACTCTGCCCTCCTGCCCAGCATCCTCCTAGTCTGGCTCTCCCACTCAATGTCTTCGTGCCCATCTATAGGACAGTCAGTTCTTTATTAACCAATGAGAGTAATACATATTCACATTGTACAGAATAGTTATTATACAGCACCCTAGAGCATGGGCCCATCTACCCCATCTATGACCTGTGGGAGTGCTTGAAGAGATTGGCCCTGTGGAAGCATAGCCACAGTGTTGCAAGGAGGCTGCTTGTTCTTCCTGGCTACCCAGCTAGCTTAGACCCAAAATAATCACACAAAAATTGTATTAATTAAATCACTGCTTGGCCTATTAGATCTAACTTCTTATTGGCTAACTCTTACATATTAATTTAACCCATTTCTATTAATCTGTGTATCGCCAGATGGCAGTGGCTCACCAGATAATGTTCCCAGCATCTGTCTCAGGCAGAGGATCCATGGCTTCTCCCTCACTCCTCCTTCTTCCTCCCAGCATTCAGTTTTGTTTTCCATGCCTAGCTCTGTTCTATCCTATCACTAACTCAAAGCAATTCTTTATTCATTAACCAATAAAAGCAACACATAGATAGAAAGACCTCTCAAACCACCACAGTATCTCCATGACTTGGGACAACAGCAGGATATCTGAGAGTTGCCTTGGTGAGGGTTCAGCATCGATGGTGTACCAGATGCTAGAGTCCTTAAACCTGAGGAACATTACAAATAAAGCTGAGTGAACAAAAGGGTATACTGTGCTACAGACAAAAGCTCACACAGCTACTAGGATGAACAAAGAAGTATTGGAGAGGCAGGAAAAACAGAGGAGAAGAGTAGACTTTTGTTTGTGTGTGTGTGTGCTTGATTTCTTTGTTAATATGTTTTTTTTTTAAATTTTCTTTTGGGGTAGTGATGCTATGAGGGAAAGAGACAGATAAGGAGGGACTGGAAAATGAGTGTAATCAGTGGGGTTGTACAATATGAAATTTCCAAAGAATCAATTTAAAAAACTAAAAAATATAGTCCATTTGCCTCTTAACCATCTTAAAATGAAATTTTTGGACTGAAAGCATATGATCAAAGATCTAGACACCTGTTGCTTTAATCTAGGCTCTACTATTATTAGTTATGGATCTTGAATAAATTATTTAGCTTCCAAATGTCTTTAAGACCTTGAGAATAGTTCTCATGAATACTTAAATACTAGGTATGCATTAATTTTTTTATTATCATAAACATTTGTGTTAGTAGAGAGATGGCTTCACAGCTAAGTGTTTTCTGTTCTTACAGAGGGCCTAAGTTTGGTTCCTAGCACATGACAGCTCACTATATCCAGTACCAATGAATCCAGTGCCCTCTTTGGGCCTCTCTGTGTTATAGGCACATATGCAGGTAAACACTCAAACAAATAAAATAATGATAAAATTTGTTTAAAAATGCTATTTTATTTTTGTTTTAGAGGAATTAGTATAACTTTAATATAGAAAAAATATTGATCATGACATAATTTTGATGATTAAGTGATGTGGGAGTCCCCTTTGTGTGCTGTGATTACCATTAATGAATAAAGAAACTGTCTTGGCCTGTTGATAGGGCAGAACTTAGGTAAGCGGGGGACTGAATGCTAGGAGAAGGAAGGAGGAGTCAGAAAGATACCATGAAACTGTCACCAGAGTCAGACATGCTGAAAATTTTCCGGTAAGCCACTGCCACATGGCAATACACAGATTAATGGAGATGGGTTAAATTTAATATGAGTTAGTCAATAAGAAGCTAGAGCTAATGGGCCAAGCAGTGTTTTAATTAATAATACAGTTTCTGTGTGAGTATTTTGGGTCTAAGCTAGCCAGGCAGCTGGGACAAACAAGCGGCCCTTCTTGCTACAATTAAGAAACTGTGTTCTGGAAATAATAATAACCTTATGACAGTGCATAGTTTTAAAACACTATATAGGGAAAGCGGGCCCCTGCTGCTGGGGCTGCAGTCTCTGCTGTGATCTGCTGGACCTGCTCTGCCTGCGCCCTACTTCCATTAGTCCCTGGCTCATTGGGGCATCCAGGAGTTCCTGTGTAGGTGCCAAGAAGTTTCATCGGGACGGGTGAGTGTGTGCTATCCTGGGACGGACTGTCCAGGTAGAGAGCACAAACGCCCCTCCCCCAGCTCCTGCTGCAGGGCTTGCTCTCCTACACACCCGCCCCCACCCCCACCCCCAAACCTGCCTTGTCTGCAAGGTCCTTAGCTGTGGAACAGTTTCCTGCCATTTCACTAAGGCTACCAACCCAGAGCAGTGAGTCCCTGACTAGAGGGCAGGCCTCAAGGTCCCCGCCAGGGAAAGCGGGCCCCTGCTGCTGGGGCTGCAGTCTCTGCTGTGATCTGCTGGACCTGCTCTGCCTGCGCCCTACTTCCATTAGTCCCTGGCTCATTGGGGCATCCAGGAGTTCCTGTGTAGGTGCCAAGAAGTTTCATCGGGACGGGTGAGTGTGTACTATCCTGGGGCGGACGGTCCCGGTAGAGAGCACAAACGCCCCTACACTAAGGCTACCCAACCAGAGCAGCGGGCAGGCCTCAGCAACCCCCGAAAGGGAGCGCAGGCACCTCCAGCTTGTACTGCAGTGTCGCCTGTGTTCTACTGGACCCCGCCCGACCCCTTGCATTCGGCCTTCTTTACGCGGGTCATTGGAATACCACGCATCCATGTTTTGGTGTTGAGGAGTTCACCTGGAAGGGAACGGTTCCTGCCCCTACACTGAGGAGATACACCTAGAGAGTTAGTCACAGCAAAGACTGGTCCAAGACATCAGGCCTCTCCTGGCTCCATTTGAAGGAAAAGATGGGCAGGCGCCAATGCAAGAATTCCCCCAACAACTTGAAAGGCAACGTGACATCACCAGGATCCAGGAATCCCGAAATGAGAAGTCTAAACCCTAATACAGAAGAATTAGAAGAATTCGACTCAAAAGTGAATTTTATGAAAATAATAGAGGACCTTAAACAGGAGGTGAAAAACTGCCACAACCAATTAGAGATTACAAACAAAAAGGTAGAGGAAATGAATAAATATCTCAAAGATACCCAAGAAAACCAAGAGAAACAAGAAAAAGTAATCAAACAGGTAAGGGAAACGGTTCAAGACTTGAAGAACGAAGTGGAAGTAATAAAGAAAACACAAACCGAGGGAAGGATGGAGATGGAAAATTTGAATAAACGAACAGGAACTACAGAGACAAGTTCCACCAACAGATTACAAGAGATAGAAGAAAGAATCTCAGACACTGAAGATACCATAGAGAAAATAAACACTCTCATCAAAGAAAACAGCATAACCAACAAATTCTCATCACAAAACATTCAGGAAATCTGGGACACAATAAAAAGACCAAACCTAAGAATAATAGGGATAGAAGAAGGAGAAGAAGTACAGCTCAATGGTCCAGAAAATATATTTAATAAAATTATAGAAGAAAACTTTCCCAACCTTAAGAAAGATATTCCTTTGAAGGTCCAAGAAGCATACAGAACACCAAATCGACTGGATCAAAAAAAAACATCTCCTCGTCATATAATAATCAAAACACAAAACATACAGAATAAAGAAAGAATATTAAGAGCTGCAAAGGAAAAAGGTCAAGTTACCTATAAAGGTAAACCTATCAGACTTACACCTGATTTCTCTATGGAAACCATGAAAGCCAGAAGGTCCTGGATAGATATACTGCAGAAACTACGAGACCATGGATGCAAGCCCAGACTACTATACCCAGCCAAGCTTTCGTTCACTATAAATGGAGAAAACAAAGTTTTCCAGGATAAAAACAAATTTAAACAATACGTAGCCACAAATCCAGCCCTTCAGAAAATAATAGAAGGAAAATCAGAAACCAAGGAGTCCAACAATGCCCACAATAACTCAGACATCTAATGACCCTTCACCAGCACAACTTGAAGAAGGGAAACACACAAACTCTACTACCAAAGGAAAGAAAGAAAGAAAGGAAAAATGACCGGAGTTAACAACCACTGGTCATTAATATCACTTAATATCAATGGACTCAACTCACCTATAAAGAGGCACAGGCTAAGAGATTGGATACGAAAACAGGATCCAACATTCTGCTGCTTACAAGAAACACACCTCAACCACAAAGACAGACATCTACTCAGAGTAAAGGGCTGGGAAAAGGTTTATCAAGCAAACGGACCTAAGAAACAAGCAGGTGTGGCCATACTAATTTCTAAGAAAGTTGACTTCAAACTAAAATCAATCAAAAGAGATGGAGATGGACATTTTTTACTCATAACAGGAACAATTCACCAGGATGAAATCTCAATCCTGAATATATATGCCCCTAATATAAAAGCACCCACTTATGTAAAAGAAACGTTACTAAAACTCAAGGCAGTCATCAAACCACACACACTAATAGTAGGAGATTTCAACACTCCTCTCTCACCAACGGACAGGTCAATCAAACAGAAACCTAACAGAGAAATAAGAGGATTAAGGGAGGTAATGAATCAAATGGACTTAACAGACATCTATAGAACATTCCACCCAAATAGGAAAGAATATACCTTCTTCTCTGCAGCTCATGGAACCTTCTCGAAAATAGACCACATACTCGGTAACAAAGCAAACTTACACAGTTACAAAAAAATATCGGTAACCACCTGTGTCTTATCAGATCACCATGGATTAAAGTTAGAATTCAACAACAATGCTATCCCCAGAAAGCCTATGAACTCATGGAAACTGGACAGTCAACTACTGAACCTCACCTGGATCAAGGAAGAAATAAAGAAAGAAATTAAAGTCTTTCTTGAATTCAATGAAAACGAAGACTCAACATACTCAAACCTATGGGACACTATGAAAGCAGTGCTAAGAGGAAAATTCATAGCATTAAGTGCCCACTTAAAGAAAACGGAGAAAGCACACATTGGAGACTTAATAGCCCACCTGAAAGCTTTAGAAAAAAAAAGAAGCAGACTCACCTAGGAGAAGTAGAAGACTGGAAATAATCAAATTGAGGGCTGAAATCAACAAAATAGAAACACAGAAAACAATCCAAAGAATCAATGAAACAAAAAGCTGGTTCATGGAGAAAATCAATAAGATTGATAAACCCCTATCCAAACTAATCAAACGGCGGAGAGAGAATACGCAAATTAACAAAATCAGAAACGAAAAGGGAGACATAACCACAGACTCAGAGGAAATTCAGAGAATCATTAGATCTTACTACAAAAATCTGTATGCCACAAAATTGGAAAATGTTATAGACATGGACACTTTTTTAGATAAGTACCATATACCAAAGTTAAACCAGGACCAGGTGAACAATCTAAATAGACCTGTTAGTCGCGAAGAATTAGAAGTTTTATAAAAAACCTTCCCACCAAAAAAAGCCCAGGTCCAGATGGCTTCAATGCAGAATTCTACCAGAACTTCCAAGAAGACCTAATACCTATACTCCTTAATGTATTTCACAATATTGAAACAGAGAAGTCATTGCCAAATTCCTTTTATGAAGCTGAAGTTACTCTGATACCAAAACCACACAAAGACACAACCAAGAAAGAGAACTACAGGCCAATCTCACTCATGAACATCGACGCAAAAATACTCAATAAAATACTGGCAAACCGAATCCAAGAACACATCAGAAAAATTATCCATTATGATCAAGTAGGCTTCATCCCAGAGATGCAGGGCTGGTTCAACATACGAAAATCTATCAATGTAATCCATCATATAAATAAACTGAAAGAAAAAAACCATATGATCATTTCATTAGATGCTGAAAAAGCATTTGACAAAATTCAACATCCCTTTATGATAAAGGTCTTAGAGAGATTAGGAATACAAGGGTCGTTCCTAACTATAATAAAAGCTATTTATAGCAAGCCGTCAGCTAACATCAAATTAAATGGAGAGAAACTCAAAGCTATTCCACTAAAATCAGGAACACGACAAGGTTGTCCACTCTCTCCATACCTCTTTAATATAGTGCTTGAAATTCTAGCAATAGCAATAAGACAACATAAGGGGATCAAAGGGATTCAAATCGGAAAGGAAGAAGTTAAACTTTCATTATTTGCAGACGATATGATAGTGTACATAAGCGACCCCAAAAACTCCAGCAAAGAACTCCTTCAGCTGATAAACACCTTTAGTAGCGTTGCAGGATACAAGATCAATTCCAAAAAATCAGTTGCCCTCCTATACACAAAGGATAAGGAAGCAGAGATGGAAATCAGAGAAGCATCACCCTTCACGATAGCCACAAATAGCATAAAATATCTTGGATTAACCCTAAACAAGGAAGTAAAGGATATATTTGACAAGAACTTTAAGTCAATGAAGAAAGAAATTAAGGAGGATACCAGAAAATGGAAGGATCTCCCTTGCTCTTGGATAGGGAGGATCAACATAGTAAAAATGGCAATTCTACCAAGGGCAATTTATAGATTCAATGCAATCCCCATTAAAATCCCATCAAAATTCTTCACAGATCTTGAGAGGACAATAATCAACTTTATATGGAGAAACAAAAAACCCAGGATAGCCAAAACAATCTTATATAATAAAGGATCGTCTGGAGGCATTACCATCCCTGACCTCAAACTCTATTACAGAGCCTCAGTATTGAAAACAGTTTGGTATTGGCATAAAAACAGAGAAGTCGACCAATGGAACCGAGTAGAAGACCCTGATTTTAACCCACAAACTTATGAACACCTAATTTTTGATAAAGGAGCTAAAAGTATTCAATGGAAAAAAGAGAGCATCTTCAACAAATGGTGCTGGCAGAACTGGTTGTCAACGTGTAGAAGAATGAAAATAGATCCATATCTATCACCATGCACAAAACTCAAGTCCAAATGGATTAAAGACCTCAATATTAGTCTGAACACACTGAACCTGATAGAAGAAAAAGTTGGAAGTACTCTACAACATATGGGTACAGGAGATCACTTCCTACGTTTATCCCCAGCAGCACACAATTAAGGGCAACATTGAATAAATGGGACCTCCTGAAACTGAGTAGCTTCTGTAAAGCAAAGGACACTGTCACTAAGACAAAAAGGCAACCCACTGACTGGGAGAAGATCTTCACCAACACTGCAACAGACAAAGGTCTGATCACCAAAATATATAAAGAACTCAAGAAACTAAACTTTAAAATGCTAATGAACCCAATAAAAAAATGGGGCACTGATCTGAACAGAGAATTCTCAACAGAAGAAATTCAAATGGCCAAAAGACACCTAAGGTCATGCTCAACCTCCTTAGCGATAAGGGAAATGCAAATTAAAACAACCTTGAGATACCATCTTACACCTGTCAGAATGGCTAAAATCAAGAACACCAATGATAGCCTTTGCTGGAGAGGTTGTGGAGAAAGAGGCACACTCATTCATTGCTGGTGGGAATGCAAACTTGTGCAACCACTTTGGAAATCAGTGTGGCGATTTCTCAGGAAATTTGGGATCAACCTACCCCAAAATCCAGTAATACCACTATTGGGAATATACCCAAGAGATGCCACATCAAATGACAAAAGTATCTGTTCAACTATGTTCATAGCAGCATTGTTTGTAATAGCCAAAACCTGGAAACAACCTAGATGCCCTTCAATGGAGGAATGGATGAAGAAAGTGTGGAATATATACATATTAGAGTACTACTCAGCAGTAAAAAACAATGACTTCTCGAATTTTGCGTGCAAATGGATGGAAATAGAAAACACTATCCTGAGTGAGGTATCCCAGACTCAAAAAGAGGAACATGGGATGTACTCACTCATAATCGGTTTCTAACCATAAAATAAAAGACATTAAGCATATAATGTGTGATCCTATAGAAGCTAAATAAGAAAGTGAACCCAAAGAAAATCATATAGTCATCCGCATGGAGAGGGGGAAGTAGACAAGATTCCAGGGCAAAAACTGGGAACTTGCGGGTGAGGTGGCATGGGGCAAAGGGGAAATGGGATGAGAAATATGAGAAGGGGAGGATGGGAGGAGCTCGGAGGATTGGGATGGTTGGGATATAGGAAGGATGGATACGGGAGCAGCGAAGTATATATCCTATCTAAGGGAGCCATCTTAGGGTTGGCAAGAGACTTGACTCTTGAGGGGTTCGCAGGTGTCCAGGAATATGTCCCCAGCTGGTACCTTGGGCAACTAAGGAGAGGGAACCTGAAATGACCCTATCCTATACTGATGAATATCTTGCATATCACCTTAGAACCTTCATCTGGCGATGGATCGAGGTAGAGACAGAGTCTCAATTTGGAGCAACGGTCTGAGCTCTTAAGGTCCAAATGAGGAGCAGAAGGAGGGAGAACATGAGCAAAAAATCAGGACCACGAGGGATGCACCCACCCACTGTGACAGTGGAACTGATTTATTGGGAGCCCACCAAGGCCAGCTGGTCTGGGACTGAATAAGCATGGGTTGATTCCGGACTCTCTGAGCATGGCGGTCAATGAAGACTGATGAGAAGCCAAGGACAATGGCACTAGGTTTCGATCCTAATACATGAACTGGCTTTGTGGGAGCTTAGCCTGTTTGGACGCTCACCTTTCTGGACGTAGATAGAAGGACCTTGGTCTTCCCGCAGGGCAGGGAATTTGGACTGCTCTTCAGTAACGAGAGGGAGGGGGAATGGAGTGGGGGGAGGAGAAGAGGAGTGGGGATAGGGGGAGGGAAGTGGGGGGAGGGCAATATTTGGGAGGAGGGGAGGGAAATGGGAAATGGGGAGCAGGTGGAAATTTTAATTAAAAAAGAATAAAAATAAATAAATAAGTAAAAAAAAAGAATGTTAATTAAAAAAAAATAAATAAAACACTATATAAAGATTCATATGATTATTCATAATTTGAAAAATTAGTAATAAGGATTACTGTTAAAATTGTTCAGTCCTGGCTATAGAAAGTGGTAGCATTAATCCCCCACTCCCTGTTTTGGGTAGGATAAGTGAAGCTTCCAGGGACAGTGAGGTGGCTCAGTGGTAGAGACACTTGTTGCTGAAGCTGGTGAGTTGAATTTTACCCCATGGACCGACAAGGTAGAAATAGAGAACTAACTCCTCAAGCCATTCTCTAATTTCTACCATGCATCATCATGTTCTTGGTAACAAAGGACTAGAAGAACTAAGAGACTCACTTGGACCTCTCCCTATATTCTAATATCTCCCACTTCAACATTGCTAAGAGAATTTCACATTTCCACAGAAGTTACTTACATCTGTAAGAACCATCTGATAAGTCAGGGCTGTTTAACTATTTCCCACATGTTACTCTTTTTACATGTAAAACTCTTACATGACCCCAGGAATAGAAATATATATTGTAGGTATACTAATCAAACATTTACGGACTATTAAGCATAAGGAATTTTATTTGAAAATAATTGTTATAAAAATCATGTTAACATTTATTAAAGATTAAAGCAAATTTGCATAATAATGAGGTGTGTGTATACATGGGGACTACAAGATGGCTCAATGGGCATCTTTGATAGGGACCTGCCACCAAAGCCGATATCCTGAGTTTGATCCTCAGGAAACACATGGTAAAAGGAGAAAGAACCACATGTGAGAAGAGAGAAACAAATTTCCCACGTTGTTCTTTGTCTTCTACACATGTGCCTTGATGTGAATTTGTACCAAATAATGTGCTGCCTCTGCCTTCCAAGTGCTGTGATTAAAGATATGTACCACCACTGTCCAGCTATTATTTTTAATTATTAACATTAAGTTGTATAAGTAAAAGTATAAAATATCAGAAATATTTTCAGGGCCATTTTAGAAATTGTTTAAAAATTATGTCTTAATTGCAAACCAAAATTCATTTAATGATTTTTGGTGGGTTGTTTTTCTGATACAGAGTCTCACTGTGTAGCCCTGGATGCCCTGAATCTCCTTATGTAGAGTGGTCTGAACTTGAGCCTGCAACAATCACACATTCTTTTTTTCCTGAGTGCTAAAATATCAATCCTGTATCACCATGCTCTGCTATTTAATGATATTGTATAAAATTCAGGCCAACAACTCAAATAGAAAATTTTAATATTGAACATTTTAGTGCATGAAAATCTAAAGCTACGAAAACTAAATCTCAGTCTTTCTCTCTCTCTCTCTCTCTCTCTCTCTCAATCTCTCTCTCTCTCTCTCTTTCTCTGTGTGTGTGTGTGTGTGTCTGAACTCATGTCTTCACATTTGTGTTGTTGGTACTTAGCTCTGAACCATGTCTCCAGCACTGGATGTAGTAATTTGATACTTGCATGCTAAAGAGTGATAGCAGGAATGTATTAAATACTTTTGTTTTCTGTAATCGAACAATTATAACCCTATAAAAAAGTTTGTATGTATAGTAAAATGCAATTCAGGGCATAAAGTTAAAATCTGGACTGAAGTGTTTTCCAGTAGTGTTAGTTGGCATAAAGCATGATGCCATACACAGTGAAAAGTACACATTTTGTGTGTTCAGAACCGAGGCTATAGTAAAGTCTCATAATGTGACATAGATCAGTATTGCCAGAAATACTTAGAATTTTGATTAATTAAGAGCATCATTTTTAGTTAACTTGTTTTGTTGCCTGTTGAAGAACCTTTTGCTCTTGGTAATTTTTTTTCATGACACCTACATTCAATTATGCCACCCCATGTGGGGTCATGACCCACAGTCTAAGAAGCTGGTCTTTAAATGAAAATCTTTTTATATGGAGGCTCTGGAAATTTAATTTCTTTGCTTAATATCTTTTTAAGGATGAGGAGGGCCGGGCAGTGGTGGCATACACCATTAATCCCCGCACTGGGGAGGCAGAGGCAGGCAGATCTCTGTGAGCTTGAGGCCAGCCTGGTCTACAAGAGCTAGTTACAGGACAGGCTTCAAAGTTACAGAGAAACCCTGTCTTGAAAAAACACACAAACAAAAACAAAACAAAACAAGCAAAAAACAACAAAAAAAAGATGAGGAGAAACCCCTATACATCCTCCCCACAATTTCATGTCATCTTTTTAAATTTTTTATATTTTTGGTTGTGAGCCTAGCCTTAAACAGCTGAGCCATCTCTCCAGCCCCTTTTTAAATTTTTAAAATTTACTTTTTAAACCAACTTTATCCAATTAGTGCTACCCATTTGCACTTTATTGTGGGGTCATTCAATGGGACTTGAGCAACCTGCCATTGGCCACCCTTCCTAATGAAAAGTGACTCTCCCTCTACTTTCATTGGCAGCCACCAACTGCCAGTAGCACCTCAGCTATGGGGCGGGGGCATCAGTAGCCCTTTTCACATCCATGGCTGGAAGATTTAACTGGCTTGATCTTGTTCAGATCTGCTGAAAATTGTAACACTGTAAATTGAGGTGTATGACAGGCACGCTGTGGTCAGAAGTAGTTCACAGTACTACTCCCCATCTTCTTGGCTCTCACATTCTTTCTGCTTCATCTTCTTTGACATTCCCTAAGCCTTGGGGTTGGAAGCACCTCTCTGCTCAGTCACTTATTCTCAGCACTTTGAATGGTTATGAAGCTTTGCATTAATTACTATGTACTACAGTAAGAACATTCTCTAATCAAGGTTGAGAGCAGCACTAATCTATAGATATAAGTGTTCAGAATGTAGAAGGTAATCTGACATGACCATTTAGAAAAACAACATCAGTAAATCCCAATTTCTTTTCCCACAGTTCCTAACTTATATCTCATCTGATCATAATAAAAAAAAAAGTCACTAGTGTTTAAAAATCCCTGTTACAGAGTTAATTTTACAAATATATGTTTGGTAAAATAATAACAGTAAAATGAATTAAAATTGGCAGTATTAGTTGCTAGTTTACTATATTTCAATACTTTCAATAATTAAAACAAGAAACTATTTAGACAACATAGCCTCTGCACTCTGAAACTCTGACAAATTATTATTTTCCATATATAAACTTGGTTGTGTAGTTATATTTTTTATGTATTTTTATGTCATTAAAAAGCTTGCATAACATAGATTCACACTGTTATCTTGAAAAATCCCCTCTCAGATGGACTGTTAAATTGAAACTATCAAAGAAAAGGAAAATGAAGTACTTTTGTGCTGCATAATAAAGGACTTAACTACCTTTTGGAAGAAAAGATGTTTGTATCTCTTCAAGAGTCTTTACTGTGGGCTAAATATACATTGGAGCATTTTAAAGGAATATTAACAATCCACTACTATGTATATATGTGATATAATGTGTTACAGTGGAAGGACATTAGTTTTGATAGTATGCGATTTATATCCTGACTTTATCATATTTATTTATTTAATAGTTTCTAAGTTTCTTCTACATGACACTCAGAAATACTTGCAGATATTGAATTGAACAAAACACATACAGTTTCAGTTGGTATTATAGAAAATTATTAAGTCCCTCTTGTAGCCAATGTTGACTAAAAGATTTAAGGAAGGGAATTCTGCATAATGTAATTCAGCTTTGTCAAGTTGGCTGTGCATTAAAACGTCACTACAGTAGGCTTTGGTCAAATACCATAAAGTAAGTGTGTGTGACTGTGGTTTTAAATATATAGTGCTTTCACTAAATGATTTTCTGTTGAGAACCATAAAAATCTCAAAGAAAAGACCTGCACAAATCCAGCATATAAATTTAGACTTTGATGAGATACTTAGGAAAATTCCCAGTGGGGAAATGTCAGGAATATTTTTATGGGAAATGGCATTTTTGATATTTAAATGTATCCAGACAGTAAAAGCTAACAGCAATTCAGAATATGACAAATTCTGATATTTCAAACAATTATCATTGCCCTCATATTCTCCTATTTGTCTTCTCCTCAAAGTTTATGCACCTTATGACTTGTCACAAGTGCAGGTTTGGAATTCTCGGGGCACTGCAAATGAAATAAATGGAGATATCAGGTCTGCAGGGTAGTATAGCCTTACCATTGCAATTCCATTATGGATTTCATCTTCATGAATTCCAAACAGTGCTCTACAGAGCCCTTGAGGTCTTTTCCAGTTATCTTGTTTGGATTTTGTGGCCCCAGTATTTTGTATTCCTGGGATTCAACAGGAATCTTCCAGATTTCTAGGCTGCTCCATAGATAGGTGGAAATCAAGGGGCAGGTGGACCATCAGAAGGATTTGGATAGAAACTGAAGGCAGTTGTCATTTCTCTGCCTTACACAGCCAGGTGGCAGTATTGCTTCTTGAAAAATAGTCATCAGAGGTTTGTAGGCCTACAGTTAAGAGCAGGGCTTGACCTTTCCTGCTTATTTTATTCTATTGCAGCCGTCTGTATGTATGGAGTTTTCTCTAGTCATGTCACTTGGAACAAGAAAATAACAAAGATTTGGTCCATTACTTTTAAAATTATGGTTTTTATTTCATTTTAAAGCACACTCCTGATACACTGGAGGAAAAAGTAGTGTCCAAAAGAAAGGTCATATGAGCAAGAATTAAAACCTAGTTTCTTGTTTGGTTTCTGGTAGAAAAGACACACGATCAGGGAAACAATGGCAATATCTTTCCAAGGGAGTCCTTGGAAACCAATTTGAAGTCTATTTCAGAAGAATAGAAAAAGCAATTTCATCTAATCTGTGTGAGTACAGGGTGATTAGTGAAATCCAGATTAATCAGAAACATTCTAACAGCAGGGCAATTTCCCTAACCGTCTGGGAAGGTGCAAAATAACTGGCTAATGAAGTGGAGCCAACTATAATGTACTGTTTGCTCCTGAGATTGTACTGAGATCCATTATTTAGACAGATGCTGTGTCTTGTGGACAAGAGATCTTTAAATCTGGAAATGTATCTTTCTGAACCAAGTGTGCTTCATGCCCGCATAGATCAAAGACTGAAGAGCAGAATTGGAGAGGGGAATGTTTTAGAAAATGCCTTCCAGTTTCAGTCTGGTACCTGTCAGAAAAGGTGAAGAATGCATAATGTTTTATTCTGGGGCTTTCGCACATAGCACCTTCCCTGAGCCTCATAAAAAAATAAGAGCTCTTCATTTGTAGGAAAACTGTGCTACTAGAATATTTTCATAAGTGTGCATCATTATATTTTATTTTAAGAAGAAGAAGAAGAAGGGAGGGAAAGACGGGAGAAGTTAGTTAATGGGTCCTGAATTACATTTAAATACGAAGAAGACATTTCATGCTTTGTTGCATAGCATAGTGATGATGATTTTGTATTATATATGATAAAAGGCAAGATTTTAATTTTTTTACCATAGTGGAATGTTTAAAGGCATAGGGGTGCTTATCCTTTATTCACTACTGTAATTATTTATTATTATAATACAGAATGTGCTATTCAAATCTGAATTATATTATGGTCCAAGTCACAGAACAAATGTTATCATACTCTGAAAAACCATAAAACTACACCGAATACAACGTTACAGCTACCTAACTAAAGACCATTTCTGTTCAGAATAACACTGTCATCCCAAGTCAAGTCTTGCGAGTGCTAGAGGTCTTTTTTGGGGAATAGGCTTTCTGTTTGGATGAAGAAGACCAAATCACTGTATGTAATTCATGGAAGAGAAAAAACTGTTCTATGCAAATAGATCAATATATTATTTGCTCAGAAATAAAAACATCATGAAAATTAGAGTAATCTAATTTCTTTTTTTCTACTACTTTTATTGATTCTTTATGGATTTTACATCATGCATCCTGATCCCACTCATCATATGCTCTCCACCCTTGCAACCCCCAAAATTTAAAATGAAAAACCAAAGCCAAGCAAACAAAACAAAAAGCAAAACAAACAAACAAACCAGAAACAAAAACAAGAAGAATCTCTTCTTGGAAGCTGTAGTGTGGCCATTTGAGCCACACTGTTACTCCTTTAGCCCTTTCATGTTCACTTGTAACTGTTCATTGCCAGAAGTCATTGGTCTGGTTCAAGACCTCTGGCTACACTATCAATAATAGACTCTCACTAGGGCTCCTTCTGGATATTCTGTTGTTGTCCTGTGTCATGGGCATCCTTCAGTCTTGGATCTATAGGTTTGTCCCCTTCATAGTGATTATTGGGGTGGGCCAACTCATAGCTTTAGTTCTGGGCATAGGTGGCCGCTGGACTAGTCAGCCTGCCAGTTTTCCCTCACTGTCACCATCCAGGTGAGCTCTCCAGCACTGCATCAGTGAGCCTACCTAAAGCAGTTTGCAGCAGTGAATGGGGCCAGTTCTGTTTCTCTCAGACCATTGGCTCTGTCTCACCCACTCTCATACCACCAAGGCCAGCTTCACTGTCTTGCCCAGGCAATGCAGTGGTCCTGTCTCTCTTGATTGCTGTAGGGGATATAAGGGGATGGGGTGTGGTCAGCTCTCCTGCTCTCATACACTCAGGGCTGGTTCATCTGTGTCCCTGACAACTGGGTCAGCTCTAGTGTGCTTCCCAGGTGAGATGCATACTCAATGTGAGGGTTATGGCCTTTGGTGACAACATGGGTCAGAGATATCAATACAGACCCTGGCTGTAGTGGGACCATGGACCCAGACATGGCCCTATGCCACAGCCAGGGCTCAGATGTCACCAGATGGCAATTCAGTCTACCTGGTTCAGGATGGTCACCATGGAAATGTGACCCTTGGACACCAAGCTGACCTCAAGTGGCTGCCTAGACCCCTGGCATGGGCATGACCTTCAGTGTCTCAGGAGTTACGGACATCAAACCCGGCTGCTATAGGGTCACAGAACTACACATGGCCCCCAGCTGAAATCCTGGCCCAGATGACACTGTGGCCCCAGTTACAGTGCTGGCCACTCAACTCAGCATGGCCCTGGTGGTAGCATAGCCCCCAGGCAAAAACATGGTCACGGATTGTAGCCTAGACTCTGGGCATCCATTTGGACTTTGGTGGAACCATGGGCCACTGGACATCAACACAGACCCTGGTTGTGGTAGGACCACAGACCCAGACACGGTCCTCGAAACCAACCTGGACCTGGATATCACCATGGGCCCCAGGTGTTCGTGCGGGCCATACAAATTGACATGACCCCTGTGGCAGCATGGTCCTTGTACACTTGCCTGGCACCAGGTGACAGGTGGCCTCTGCATGGCTCTTAGTCGTGACAGGACCCATAGACATCAACTGGTGCCTCCTTAGCTGATTTAGGGCCTTGGACCAAGATTGGCCCTTGGCAATAGCCCAAGTCAGGACATCACCTTGGACTCAAGTGGTAAGCAGGCCAGTCACTTTAACCTGTTTCTCATTACCTTCACCTCTTCAGATTTGCCTCTCTCACAATCTTATGAACCTCTCCACCACTTCTTTCCACCTCCCCACCCTGTACTCACTCACTATAATGATGTCTGACTGTTCAGCATCATAGGTGTCTGGTGGCACTTGGTTGAGTCGTGGCCAGGCCAGATGCATGGAATGGCTCAGAGTTGTTGCTGTTACTGTGTAGCAGACTGGGGCTGTTACTGTGTAGCAGACCTGGGCAGTTCCTGTTTGAGTTCTGTCCCCTCATGGCATGGTGGGGAGTTGTTTCTGTTCTTCTTATCCTTATTTAAACATTACATAATGGATATACATATCAAAATATCACAATCTTGAGTATCATGTTTATATCTTAGATACCATTTAGAAGTATATAAATGGAAAAGAAAAATGAATGCTGAAAACATATGAAATACTCCATTAGAGATAGATACTTATAGCAAAAACACAGATGGGCATTTTATTGAATAAACTGGATTTTATAGGTTGAAATTGCAAAATAACTTCATTTTCCTCTTACCAATGACTTTCAGATGTTCTATATTGTATCCTTGCTTGGATAAATTCACCTAAGTGCATTTCAAGTTTGCTTTCACTTATCCTTCATTGGAAAGAGCTTCAAATCCAAGCCTTGAAAGTCCGCCCCAGCCTAACTCAAAATCTGAATCCAAGGAGAAGAAGAAAAAGGAAGGGGAGGAGATAAAAAGAAAGTGGAAGCAGCTCCAGCGAGCAGTCTGCATAGTGCTTGGAGGCCTAGGCTTGGAACTCCTACACTTTCACTCACATGCCAGTATATTGGCCAAAGAGAAGTACAAGGCCAATTTAGTTCAATGTTGTATTATAAATGGATTTGGTACTTGGACATTAAGGAACTGGACACACAATGCAAGAAGTCTTCTACAAGTGATATGCTGCTGCTTTGGTGAGACGCCCTCAAATCCATCACAGTAAACTTAGTATTTTCCCTGATGCTGCCCTTTCACAACCCTTCATTTGCTGAGATTTACATATTCAGTGTATTACTCATTATTCCAAACATCATGAATAATTTTTTTTTGATTTTTCAAGACAGGATTTCTCTGTAGTTTTGAGGCCTGTCCTGGAACTAACTCTTATAGACCAAGCTGACCTCAAACTCACAGAGATATGCCTGCCTCTGCCTCCCAAATGCTGGGATTAAAGGTGTGCACCACCACTGCCCAGCAAAAAGTTTTCTTTTACTGTGAATGGTTGATACATCAAAATTTATAGGTATTGTATCAAACTTTAGCTCATGTTTTTTTTTTGTCCCAAAGCAGATGAATTAAATCACACGTTTAGGGAAATATGAAAATAGATTGCTATGCAGAACCATATATGTGTGTATATGTGATATATATATATACATATATATATATATATATATCCACACCCCTTATTCTCTTGGGAATGTAGATGTAGTGTTCTATAGATGGCTTCCTGCTGAATGTGGAAAAGTATTTTTAGGGTCCCACAGAGAAAATTTGAGATAATGATCAAGTCCTGCAAAGACCAGTTATAACCTTTGTTGATAGATATTACTTGTCAAGTTTCAAGAGGCCTCTCCTGATTAAACCAGATCTAAATCAACCTAAAAAGAATTCATAGCCTCTTATTTCCTGTGGAACCAAAGGAAAACCTCTTCTCTAAGCATTTTTGATTTCCATTTGACAAATACATTTTTGACTTTTTAAAAGTTAAGGCATTCTTAAAATATCTAGGCGGTCGTGGGACATGCATTTAATCACAACACTTGTGAGGCAGAGGCCGTTGGATCTCTGTGAATTCAAGGCCAGCCTAGTCTACAAGAGCTAATTCCAGGACAGGCTCTAAAGCTTTAGCAAAACCCTCAAAAAACTATCAAACAAAAAAAATATCTCAGCTGGTTCATTTTCACACTCCCTCTCCCAATTCCAGATTTCTTAGTAGCTGTCTTTTGCTTTTCAACTATCAAAAAACTCAAAATCAATGCAATAGCATACAGGATCTAGACTTCCTATGTTTTCCATCTTTACATGGTCCTTTTCTTTTACTGTACTTTTACTGTCTTGTAGTTCGAGACTGCTTGTTCATTTCCTGGCAACCCAGACTCCCAAAATAATCAATCACACAGAAACTACTGTTTGGCCAATAGCTTAAGTGTATTGCTAGCTAGCTCTTACATCTAGAATAAAATAAATATACATTATTTTATATTTTACCACGAGGCTCGAGGCCTACTGGCAAGGTTCCACATGGGAGCTTATGTCCTTCCCCTGTGGTGGCTCCATGGCGTCTCACCTACTCTGCCTTCTTTCTCTCAGCAATCATCTTAGTTTTTTCCCGCCTACCTTTCTCTATTCTGCTCTGCACAGACCTCAGACAGTTTCTTTATTAACCAATGGTATTCACAGCATACAGAGGGGAATCCCACATCATTGTCTCTTTAAAAAAATTTATTATTTTTAATCTATTTCTTTCTAAGACTACCTATATCCATTTTCTTTCTTTCTTAAGCTTACACATATTGTAAAACACACTGGAACCTGTTTAGAGGTTTTTTTTTTCCATCTGCACCTATTTACTGTGTATCTTTTCGCCTTTTTTGACCTTAACTTTAGACTGTTAAGCTATGCCTGGATCCTCTGTGTCCTCTAGCAGCTGGATCTGTCCACTCTCAGGCTGAATCCTGAAAACCAAGCCCAAAGCTTGCAGCCAGGTTGGAGGTGCGTGACCAGGGACTGCATTCAAATTTCCTAGAGCCCTAGAATGCTGATGCTTATGCTGTGGCAGGCATTTTTACTTCTTTTTTTTTGTTACTACTTAATGTATTGTCAGCTCAAGGACTTGCCAGTAGGCACAAACTTTTAAAGGAGTCACTTTTTTTTTCAAGCTTTCTTGGCCTCTAGATAGCCCCAAGTTGGTACACCAAAATGTTGTAGGATATTTGACACTTTTGGCATTTTGAGGGGCCCACCACCCAGCTTCCAAATAAATCACATGGAGGCTTATTCCTACTTATAAATGCCTGGTCTTAGAATGACTTGTTTCTTCCCAGCTTTTCTTAAATTATCCTGACTACCTTTGGCCTCTGGGCTTTTAACCTTCCCTATTTCTGTAGACTTTTCTTTACTTATTTCTCTGTGGCTTGCTTTGTAGCTCTATTTCTGTATACTGTATTTTACTTATTTCTTCATAGCTTGCTGTGTAGCTGGGTGGCTGGCCCATGATGTCCTCCTCTCCTTGTTCTCTTGCACCTCTTACTCTCTTGTCCCAGATTTCTCCTATTTTTACTCTTTGCCTTCTAGCCCCACCTATCCTTGCTCCTGCCTCACTATTGGTCATTCAGCTCTTTATTAGACCATCAGGTGTTTTAGACAGGCAAAAACCCGCAGCTTTACAGAGTAAAACAAATGCAGAATAAATAAAAGTCACACACCTTAAAATAATATTCCCCATCAGGAAGAAAGCATCATGTCAGGTCCTTCTCAGAAGCTTCCTGGACCTGTGTCTTAAGTGCATATCTCTTCAGCAACAGGAATTTTATTTTCAAGTGATACTTTATTGAAGTAGCTCAGTCTGGCAGCTTTAGATGTGGTATGTAGCCAAGACTGGTCTTGAACTCCTGCCTCCAACTCCCAAGAGCTAAGCTTATGCAACCCAGCCCAGTTTTTCCTTTGTATTTTATGACTATCTAGGTATCACAATGCACTCATGCCGTGTTCATCTGCGATACCATTATACTTGAAACCTATACTCTGGACAGTGCCACGACTTTAATATTAATTTCCAGAAAGTTCTTTTGCAAAAGATTGATGCTTCAACTATTTGGTAATTTTAACAATATCATCAAACATATTTTTTCTATAGTTTAAAGTATTATTTTTCTTACTTTATCTATGTCTCATGGAGATTCTTTGAGGGCTTTTGATGATCATGGCAGAATCAAAGATAATTCCTTAGTTTGGACCTGTTTATCCTCACTAGTCAATTTTACTGTAACTCTTATATTCCTTCTTTTGATGACTACCTTAATGTGTCATCATAAACCTTGTTTTGCAGACAGACCTAGAGACCACTCATGGAGTCCACATTAGACTGAACACTAAACCTACCTCTGATGTAGCTCAAACATATTCCTTTGACGTCATTGGAGCACAATTTAGGCAGCATGAGGAAGTCAACTTGTGTTGGATAAACTTGAATGTATGATGATTGAAGAAATGTGAAACATTTCCACCTACAAGTTTTAGAAGCTTAAAACACTATTATTAAATGTATAAGGATGAGAGATATCGTCTGTGTGCTCCAGAAAGCTCTCATTTCCATTAGTGACTGAAATTTCAAATTTAAGAATATTGCATTTAGAATTTCAAAGCAAAATCATATTGAAAGTGATTACTGGTGTTTTATTATTTTATCCTTTCCTTCTATTAATTTATTTATTTATTAAAGATTTCTGTCTCTTCCCTGCCACTGGCTCCCATATCCCTCTCCCTCCCCCAATCAACTCCCCCTCTCTCATCAGCCCTAAGAGCAGTCAGGGTTCCCTGCCCTGTGGGGAGTCCAAGAACCTCCCACCTCCTTCCAGTTCTATTAAGGTGAACATCCAAACAGCCTAGGCTCCCACAAAGCCAGTATGTGCAGTAGGATCAAACCCAGTGCAATTGTTCTTGACTTCTCAGCAGTCCTCATTGTCCGCTATGTTCAGTGAGTCTGGTATTATCCCATGCTTTTTCAGACCCAGTCCAGCTGGCCTTGGTGAGTTCCCAGAAGAACATCCCCATTGTCTCAGTATGTGGGTGCACCCGTCATGGCCCTGAGTTCCTTGCTCGTGCTCTCTCTCCTTCTGCTCCTGGTTTGGACCTTGGGGTTGTAGTCTGGTGCTCCAATGTGGGACTCTGTCTCTGTCTCCTTTCACCGCCTGATGAAGGTTAATATCCAGGAGGATGTCTATATGTTTTTCTTTGGGTTCACCTTCTTATTTAGCTTCTCTAAGATCACGAATTATAGGCTCAATGTCCTTTATTTATGGCTAGAAACCAAACATGAGTGAGTACATCCCATGTTCCTCTTTTTGGGTCTGGCTTACCTCAGTCAGGAGAGTGTTGTCTATTTCTGTCCATTTGCATGCAAAATTCAAGAAGTCATTGTTTTTTACTGCTAAGTAGTACTCTAATATGTATATATTCCATACTTTCTTCATCCATTTTTCCATTGAAGGGCATCTCGGTTGTTTCCAGGTTCTGGCTATTACAAACAATGCTGCTATGAAGATAGTTGAGCATATACTTTTGTTGTATGATAGGGCATTTCTTGGGTATATTCCCAAGAGTGGTATTGCTGGGTCCAGGGGTAGGTTGATTCCGAATTTCCTGAGAAACAGCCACACTGCTTTCCAAAGTGGTTGCACAATTTGCATTCCCACCAGCAATGGATGAGTGTACCCCTTTCTCCACAACCTCTCCAGCAAAGGCTATCATTGGTGTTTTTGATTTTAGCCATTCTGACTGGTGTAAGATGGTATCTTAAAGTTGTCTTGATTTGCATTTCCCTGATTGCTAAGGACGTTGAGCATGACCTTAAGTGTCTTTTGGCCATTTGAACTTCTTCTGTTGAGAATTCTCTGTTCAGCTCATTGTCCCATTTTATAATTGGGTTGATTAGCCTTTTACGGTCTAGTTTCTTGAGTTCTTTATATATTTTGGAGATCAGAACTTTGTCAGTTGCAGGGTTGGTGAAGATCTTCTCCCAGTCAGTGGGTTGCCTTTTTGTCTTAGTGACAGTGTCCTTTGCTTTACAGAAGCTTCTCAGTCTCAGGAGGTCCCGTTTATTCAATGATGCCCTTAATGTCTGTGCTGCTGGGGTTACACGTAGGAAGCGGTCTCCTGTGCCCATGTGTTGTAGAGTACTTCGCACTTTCTCTTCTATCAGGTTCAGTGTGTTCAGACTGATATTGAGGTCTTTAATCCATTTGGACTTAAGTTTTGTGCATGGTGATAGATAGGGATCTATTTTCATTCTTCTACAGATTGACATCCAGTTTTGCCAGCACAATTTGTTGAAGATGCTCTCTTTTTTCCATTGTATACTTTTAGCTCCTTTATCGAAAATCAGGTGTCCATAGGTTTGTGGGTTAAAGTTCAGGTCTTCTATTCGATTCCATTGGTCGACTTCTCCATTTTTATGCCAATACCAAGCTGTTTTCAATACTGTAGCTCTGTAATAGAGTTTGAAGTCAGGGATGATAATGCCTCCAGACGATCCTTTATTGTATAAGATTGTTTTGGCTATCCTGGGTTTTTTGTTTTTCCATATAAAGTTGGTTATTGTCTTCTCAAGGGCTGTGAAGAATTTTGATGGGATTTTGATGGGGATTGCATTGAATCTATAGATTGCTTTTGGTATAATTGCCATTTTTACTATGTTGATCCTCCCAATCCAAGAGCAAGGGAGATCCTTCCATTTTCTGGGGTCCTCTTCAATTTCTTTCTTCAAAGACTTAAAGTTCTTGTCAAATAGATCTTTCACTTCCTTGGTCAGAGTTACCCCAAGATAGTTTATGCTATTTGTGGCTATCGTGAAAGGTGATGCTTCTCTGATTTCCCTCTCTGCTTCCTTATCCTTAGTGTATAGGAAGGCAACTGATTTCTTGGAGTTGATCTTGTATCCTACCACATTTCCAAAGGTGTTTATCAGCTGTAGGAGTTCTTTTGTAGAGTTTTTGGGGTCACTTACGTATACTATCATATCATCTGCAAATAACGAAAGCTTAACTTCTTCCTTTCCAATACGAATCCCCTTGATCCCCTTATGTTGTCTTATTGCTATTGCTAGAACTTCAAGCACTATATTGAAGAGGTATGGAGAGAGTGGACATCCTTGCATGTTCCTATTTTAGTGGGATGGCTTTGAGTTTTTCTCCATTTAATATAATGCTAGCTGTCGGCTTGCTGTAAGTAGCTTTTATTATATTTAGGTATGACCATTGTATCCCTAATCTCTCCAGGACCTTTATCATAAAGGGGTGTTGAATTTTGTCGAATGCTTTTTCAGCATCTAATGAAATGATCATATGGTTTTTTTTTTCTTTCAGTTTATTTATATGATGGATTACATTGATAGATTTGTGTATGTTGAACCAGCCCTGCATCTCTGGGATGAAGCCTACTTGATCATAATGGATAATTTTTCTAATGTGTTCTTGGATTCGTTTTGTCAGTATTTTATTGAGGATTTTTGCGTCGATGTTCATGAGTGAGATTGGCCTGTAATTCTCTTTCTTGGTTGAGTCTTTCTGAGGTTTTGTTATCAGGGTAACTTAGCTTCAGAAAAGGAATTTGGCAATGACTCTTCTGTTTCTATATTGTGAAATACATTAAGGAGAATAGGTATTAGCTCTTCTTGGAAGTTCTGGTAGAATTCTGCATTGAAACCATCAGGTCCTGGGCTTTTTTTGGAAGGGAGGTTTTTGATAACAGCTTCTAATTCTTTGCGACTAAGAGGTCTATTTAGATTGTTCACATGGTCTTGGCTTAACTTTGGTATATGGTACTTATCTAAAAAAATGTCCATTTCTTTTACATTTTCCAGTTTGTGGCATACAGGCTTTTGTAGTAAGATCTAATGATTCTCTGAATTTCCTCTGTGTCTGTGGTTATGTCCCCTTTTTCATTTCTGATCTTATTTATTTGCGTGTTCTGTCTCTGTCGTTTAATTAGTTTGGATAGGGGTTTGTCGATCTTGTTAATTTGCTCCAAGACAAACTTTTTGCTTCATTGATTCTTTGGATTGTTTTCTGTGTTTCTATTTTGTTGATTTCAGCCCTGAGTTTGATTATTTCCAGTCTTCTACTCCTCCTAGGCGCGTCTGCTTCTTTTTCTTCTAGAGCTTTCAGGTGTGCTGTTAAATCTCCAATGTATGCTTTCTCCGTTTTCTTTAAGTGGGCACTTAGTGCTATGAACTTTCCTCTTAGCACTGCTTTCAATGTGTCCCATAGGTTTGAGTATGTTGTCTCTTTATTTTCATTAATTTCAAGGAAGACTTTAATTTCTTTCTTAATTTCTTCCTTGACCCAGGTGTGGTTCAGTAGTTGACTGTTCAGTTTCCATGAGTTTGTCAGCTTTCTGGGGTAGCATTGTTGTTGCCTTCTAACTTTAATCCGTGGTGATCTGATAAGACACAGGTGGACACTGATATTTTTTTGTATCTGTGGAGGTTTCCTTTGTTACCGAGTATGTGGTCAATTTTTGAGAAGGTTCCATGAGCAGCAGAGAAGAAGGTATAGTCTTTCTATTTGGGTGGAGTGTTCTATAGATGTCTGTTAAATCCATTTGCTTCATTACCTCCAATAATTCTCTTAGTTCTCTATTAGGTTTCTGTCAGATTGACCTGTCCATTGGTGAGAGAGGTGTGTTGAAGTCTCCTACTACTAGTGTGTGTAGTTTGATGTCTGCCTTGAGTTTTAGTAATTTTTTTTACATAAGTGGGTGCTTTTATATTAGGAGCATAGATATTCAGGATTGAGACTTCATCCTGATGAATTGTTCCTGTTATGAGTATAAAATGTCCATCTCGATCTCTTCTGATTGATTTTAGTTTGAAGTCAGTTTTGTTAGAAATTAGTATGGCTACTCCTGCTTGTTTCTTAGGCCCATTTGCTTGAAAACCTTTTTCCCAACCCTTTACTCTGAGTAGATGCCTGTCTTTGTGGTTGAGATGTGTTTCTTGTAAGCAGCAGAATGTTGGATCCTGTTTTTGCATCCAATCTCTTAGCCTGTGCCTTTTTATAGGTGAATTGAGTCCATTAATATTAAGTGATATTAATGGCCAGTAGTTATTTACTCCGGTTATACTTATTGTTTTTGTTAGTAGAGTTTGTGTGTCTCCCTTCTTTGAGTTGTGCTGGTGAAGGGTCGCTAGATGCCTGAGTTATTGTAGGCCGTGTTGGCAAAGTTGGATTCCTTGGGTTGATTTTCCTTCTATTACTTTATGTAAGGCTGGATTTGTGGCTACGTATTGTTTGAATTTGTTCTTATCCTGGAATGTTTTGTTTTCTCCATTGATAGTGAACGATAGCTTGGCTGGGTATAGTAGCTTGGGCTTGCATCCATGGTTTCTTAGTTTCTGTAGTACCTCTATCCAGGACCTTCTGGCTTTCATGGTTTCCATTGAGAAGTCAGGTGTAAGTCTGATCGGTTTACCTTTATAAGTTACTTGCCCTTTTTCCTTTGCAGCTCTTAATATTCTTTCTTTAATCTGTATGTTTTGTGTTTTGATTATTATATGGCGAGGGGATGTTTTTTTTTGATCCAGTCTATTTGGTGTTGTGTATGCTTCTTGAACATTCAAAGGAATATCTTTCTTTATGTTGGGAAAGTTTTCTTCCATAATTTTGTTAAAAATATTTTCTGGGCCTTTGAGCTGTGACTCTTTTCCTTCTTCTATCCCTATTATTCTTAGGTTTGGCCTTTTTATTGTGTCCCATATTTACTGTATGTTTTGTGATGAGAATTTGTTGGCTCTGCTGTTTTCTTTGATCAGTGTGTTTATTTTCTCTATGGTGTCCTCAGGATCTGAGATTCTTTCTTCTACCTCTTGTATTCTATTGATTATGCTTGTTTCTGTAGTCTCTGCTCGTTGACCAAGATTTTCCATATCCAGCCGGTCCTCAGTTTGTGTTTTCTTCCTTCCTTCCATTTCAGTTTTCAATTCTTGAACTGTTTCCATTACCTGTTTGATTGATTTTTCTTGGTTTCCCAGGGTATCATTTACCTATTTACTCATTTCTTCAAACTTTTTGTTATACTTCTCATTAATTTCTATAAGGGCATTTTTTACATGTTGTTTGAGGTACTCTATTGCTTTCACAAAGTCAATTTTTTCCACTTCTTCTGCTAGGGTGTTCAAGTCCTTCTGTTGTAAGATCATTGGGTTCTGGTGTTTTCATGTTGTTTTTCAGATTGTTGGGTGAATTCTTGCCTTGGCGCCTGCCCATCTCCTCCTATCAATGCTATCTAGTGGGTCTTCTAAAACAGGATCAGGTTTCCCTGCTGGCCAAGGTCCCCGCATACAAAATACCCCCGCTCCGTTTCCTGGGTTCGGCCGCATGCCAACATCCCTCACACCACTCAGGAGGGTCTACTTGAACAGGAGCAGGCTCTCCGTTCGCCAGGGACCTCCTCAACAAAAGATCTACCACTCTGTAGTCCAGCCACCAAAACAAAGACACTCCCGCTGCCCTCTGCCCCGAGCACCCAACCCAGTGCCCAAACAGGCTGAACTGGGTGATCCCGTGACCCCGCGGAAAGGAGGGAGAAGGAAGGAGGCCTCTGGGGGCAAGCTGGGATGGACCAGGGAGAGAGAGGTCGCAGCAGAGGAGGAACTGCCCTAGCAGGCTGGCCGGGGAGTCAGGGGGGGTCGGGGAATGCCCCCACTCCATTTACTGGGTCCCACCGTGGGTCAAGAACACTCCCACCACTTAGGAGGGTCTTCAGGGGCAGGTCCAGGCTTCCCATTCACCAGGGACCTCGCCAACAAAGGACCTCCCACTTTGCAGGCCTACTTGAGTTAGTTGTAGTGGGACGATCTGCTCTCAGTGTGGCCTTCCCTGTTTCAAGCTTGGACCATCAGAAAATATAAGTTCATGTCTGCCGTGCCGCCTGTGTCTGCGCCTGTCTGCCGTGCCGCCGCCCGTGTCTGCGCCGGTCTGCCGCGCTGCCTCCCGCGTCTGTGCTGGTCTGCCTCTATCCTTTCCTTCTATCTACTACAGAAATTTTAAGTTCTCTGTAAATGTGTACTTCTTTCATTAAACCATCTTTACTAGGTCCCGTAATTGTAGGGTGGTTATTCTACTCCACTATCTTTTAGGAAGGTTTTTTAGTTTCCACAATCTGTAGTTGCTAAATAGATATTCATAGATAGCTAAAATGCTAATACAAAATAACAGGTTCCTCAAATAAACTATACATGTAGTATATTATTCAGTTGTTTAATTTATATGATCATCACATGAGGAATGATTGTGACAGGTAAGGATAATGTGTATCCTAGAACTTAGACATGTAAAAGCCTGGATACTATGCCTTAACATGCATCACTTTAGGATGCTTTAAAAAAATTAATAATCTGAGTGATGATGGCATACACCTTTAATCCCAGCACTTGGGAGGCAAAGGCAGGTGGACCTCTGGGAGTTCTAGGACAGCCTGGTCTATAGAGCTAGTTCCAGGACAACCAGTGCTATTACACAGAGAAACCCTTTCTTGAGAAACCAAAAATGTATCAATAAAACGGTAGTATATTTTATTCTTTCTGATTCCTAGCAACCTTTTCCAGGAAGATTTCATCTAGGGACTCACTGAGAAAAGGGCCATTATGAGTTCATGATTGTTTATCTTCTTTTTAATTGTTTTTTTTTTTCAGACAGGATTTCTCTGTAGCTTTGGAGTCTGTCTGGAACTAGCTCTTGTAGACCAGGCTGGCCTCAAACTCACAGAGATCCACGTGCCTCTGCCTCCTGAGTGCTGGAATTAAAGGCATGTGCCCCACCACCAGGCTTTTTAAAATTGTTTTAATTGATCTATATATGCTTTTTCCTCCTTCCTCCTCTGTAGTGATGAGGCGAGCAGGCCCGCTTTTCATCCTGCCTGGCTCCCGCATGGCTAGCTTAGCCCCAGAAATAATAACACAGAAACTGTATTCATTTAAACACTGCCTGGTCCATTAGTTCTAGCCTCTTTTTTTGCTAACTCTCACATCTTGCTTTAACCCATACCTAGTAATCTGTATATTATTTTGGGGTCTTGGCTTACTGGGAAGATTCTAACCTATGTTCATCTCAGGCCAGAGAATGATGGTGTCTGCCACACTGCTTCTTCCTCCCAGAATTCTGTTCTGTCTCCTCTGCCTATCTAAGCTGTTGTCCTATCAAAAGGCCAAGGCAGTCTCTTTATTTAACCAATGAAAGTAACACATATACAGAAGACCCTCCTACACCATTTCCCCTTTTTCTGTTTAAACAAAAAAGAAAGGCATTAACTTTAACATAGTAAAATTACATATAACAAAACAGTTATCAAGCAAGAATTATAGTTACAATATTTATATCTATTTTATCTTTTATCATAACAAAGGAAAACTATAACTGTAACTATCTGTCTATTCTTCAATTCCATCAAAGACTCCAGAAGAATATAAAATCACCTAAGTAAACAAGAAGTAACCAACTTCCCAAACTCTAGAAATGACAGAGACATCTTGCTTCCTGAAGAGTCACCCAAAGTTCTTTTGTACTGTTGGGGCATCCATCTTCAGCCTACAGGCCCATAGTATCCAGCAGACATTTCCATGAAGCAGGAAAATTCAAAGATAGTTCAATAACTTTTTTCTGTGTCCTGCAGAATGTCTCACAGACTCTTTCATGAATCAGGAACCCCAAAGGAACCTTTAGGCAAGTTCAGCAGTCCTCTCTCTGCAGTTTCTTCATGCCCAGTTTATGCAGCAGTCCAGGCAAAATCGGTTTCTTTCCCAAATAGCTAACCAACTCCATAAGGAGCCTCTTTGATGCCCATCTTCCTCTTGAAGTAGATTGGTGCTGCCAGGAGCAGACGTGTCTCATTGTCATGAAAATCCCTAAGTTATTAAAATAATAAATGCCATATTATGCAGTATTTGAAAGATATGAAGAATGCCTATCTAACTGAAATATATAGAGATATATCTAGAAAATCTAACTAACATGACTACAAGCTTGACTATTATTGGTGATTATCCATTAACAACCTATATTTCCTAATTATACATTACATTTTAAAATGAACTACACAATCACAATACCTTAATCAATATCAGAAATACATATAGTAAAATTAACCTTAAACTTCTATCAATAAGGCAAAATTTATACCAATGCAAATTATTCATATCTATATCATATCTCCCTTTAAGTGTAAAAGAACATTTATAAACAATATTTGGGAATATGGGCACAATTAGTTCTCTCCAAACTTCTTCCTGCTGTATGGGGCTGCTGTTAACTAGGTCTTTCATGGTATAACCTATCTGCTAGGTTCATCTCAGTCAGCAGTTGAGCAAAGTAATTTTTTTGAGCGTGTTCACAGCAACCTTTCAGGAGGACATGGTCTATCGTACCATATTAGGATTGAAGCAATCCACAGGGTCTCATCCTCTGTGAAAACAAAAGAACTTTTCCAAAGCATCATATCTTTAGATCCCAATTCTGAAGTCAAGATAGTTTTATAATACACATGTTGGATTAGCTTAGCAGACCACACAATGCAATGTCTCTATGTATTTAGCTCCTTCACAGTCAAAAAATTTAAAGAAAACATAATAAAATACATAATCCAGACTCTCCGAATTTTCCATTTTTACATGGTTTATTTTTCTTTACTTCTTTTAATCTGTAACTATCTGTACTCTGTCTCTTTAAAGACTTTACCCTTTTTTAAACATACAGGTAGCATTATGTAAACTGAGCAGGTTATATTAAGAAATATGTGTGTATGCACACACATACATGCATATATACATATGTACATATGTATGTATATATTAGATATGTAAGAACAATCAGTGAAAACAGAGGTCTTGAATTTGAAAGAGAACATGGAAGCAAATATGGAAGGAGGAAGGGGAAGGGAGGAATGGTGTAATTATATTGTAATTTCAAGAAATAAAATCAATAATTAAAAATAGCTTCAATTCTGTACATTTTCAAAGCTGTATTTTGATACATCATTTCAAATAGTATTGCCATTTTTGAATTATGGTATTTCATATGATAGCAAAAGTCAGTTTTTCTTTCTGCCCTTTGTGAAATCTGAGTCCACTAAATGATATTTTTATCTTTCTAATAGTATATGTAAGGAAATTTGAGGGATGTTTGAAGGAAAGAGGAAAAGAATAATGAGTTTAAGATTTGGTGTTGGGGTTGTTTAGAAATCTGGAAGTTAAGGATCCTGTTGTAAGCAAGGGAGGTGATAATGCTCAGGCAAATGGCTTTTAGCTGTCTCTGCCTTTCTGGATCAAATGGGCAAGAGATGCCACACTTACTTTGTGTGTCATGAATGACTGGAAAACAGTAAAACTACCAAAACTCATGAGAAAAATCATCAAACCTTAATAAAAGCTGAAATTGCATTTCCACTGTCCTGATCAAAGAGAATTTGAATTTGGATTTGGGTTTAATTTTACTTAAATAAGATAACAAATTGTTAGTATTTCTTACATATCTGAATTTATTGAGCTAAGAGTCCTTCCTGTTATACATGAAGGCACAATGATGAGAATCCTTATGTTGGAAGTAGCTGTATCCAGATCTGATTATGATTCCTAACTTTTGCAACTGACTAACTACCAAGACAATTGTGCTCAACCACATCAAGGATTGAATAAACTTAATCTGGAAAGATGGTTAAGAGACTTGCTTCTCTTCCAGAGGACCTAACCTCATCTCCCAGCATTCAAGTCAGGCATCTCACAGCTCTTTGTAAGTCCAGATACAGTGAATTCAATGTCCTATTCTGGCCTCTGAGGGAACTTGCACACACATGGAACACACCAAGAAACACAATACATAAAAATAAATCTTAAAAATAATTGTATATGTCATACACCATTTTGTATATGAACGAAAAAGCAAATATCAGTTCCGTTCACATCTTCATTTTGTGTTCACCCCAACTTCAATCCAAGAAGTTATGTTCCATACATTAAACTTATATTTCAAAGACCTTGATATGTGGTCAGATAGACCAACTCTTCTGGGGTTTGTTCTTCTTGCCACTAAATGTTGGTTTTGTCCTTTTACCCACCTAGGAAATACATTCACTTTATACTTAGGCAAATCAACTGAAATCCACTTATGTCACTGAAGATCCATGCTCACTAGGTGATTTATACTCTTCTCTATAGAGTAAGATATCTGCAGGATTTTCATCAATAAATCATGGACAAGATGCGTGCCACAAAAGTGTTTATTTGCAACAGAGAAGAATGGAGAACACTAACCAATCATTGATCTATAACAAATAGTTAAATCCTTCTGGGGTATAGCATGTCTTGATTTGACCCCAAGTCACTTAAAGTTACAATAACAAAATAGACTGAAATAGATTTTTATTAGTGCATGAGATTCTTGGTAAACATATAACTCAAGTAATTCTGTACCAAGAGAGGCAGGGCATTCCAGATGTGCCTTCTGGACATACATGTTCAATTTATGCTGGGAGGCAGTTCAGGTACCTAATAGAGGGAATAGAGGACTTCACTTAATCAGGTCAGGAGTATATTTTATAAGGAGAACTTAATCATGAATTTTTTTAATTTATATTTTCCAAGTTTTTTTGTTTGTTTTTTGTTTTTTGAGACAGGGTTTCTTTGTAGCTTTGGAGCCTGTCCTGGAACTAGCTCTTGTAGACCAGGCTGGCCTTGAACTCACAGAGATCTGCCTTCCTCTGCCCCCAGAGTTCTGGGATTAAAGGCATATGCCACTACACCCTGTGGCCTTTTGCATGCATTATGTTGTCTCAGTTTAGAAATAGTTCACTGCATTAAAGAGATAGTGCTGGATGACCTACAGCAGAATAGAGAAAAGATAGGTTTCCACAAATCTGAGACTACAAAAGCCCTGTCAAGCAACATACAAGGAGCAACACATTATTTGGCAGCAGTTTTCCAGGGATTCTGAGAGCAGTTTGAAAAAGCAGAACTTGAGATATGCAGTTCCCAGCCTTAATAGAGATTTCTATTTCAAGTATAGTGGAGATGGAACAAAGAGGAGTTTCATGACACTAAGGTGCTCATAAGTCACTATTAGATATAGACACTCAGGTTCAAGATGGTGGAGGAGATGACTGAATAATGGTTTATGTTAAATATCTCACTATCCTGTACATACAACATTTAGAAATCAGTTTTGATTTGAAGAAGTAAACAATGGAATATTTCTTTCCCCCTTTTTGAGACAGTGTTTCCTGATATATCAGGCTATCCTTGAACTGTTTTTGAACTTCCTTTTCTTCTACTTCTACCTCCCTCTTACTGGGAGGTAGTCCTCATCACTACACCCAGTTCATATGCAGTTGGGAGTTTAACTTGGGGTTCCCTGCATGCTAGGCAATTACTTTACCTGGACTGTTTCTTCAACAACTAAATTTTAGGATGATACTCATATGTGTTGTGAAAATATGGTTGTCTCCTAAGGATAACATTTAGAAAGGTATGACATTTCTTGGGTGAGCAAGAAGGGTATGATACTTCTGTATTTTTAAATGTTCAATTTGGAAGAAATATCATTAGCAACAAATATTACTGGTAAAGAAAGCAAAATAAAATCAATGTGAACATCATCAGTACATCATTACTGTGAAAACAAATGCCCACAAACAACTACACAATCTCCACAGAAGTTAGGATATGAATTTCTTGTGTGTAGTGGACTTTCCTGGACTGCCAGCCCCCCAAATCATAATAAAGAGACTTATTATTAATTATGAATGCTCCACCTTATTTTGGATTTCTTTCTAGCTAGTTATTTTTTTGTACTTAACTCATTTCTCTTCATCTTTGTGCTGCCCCAAGGCTCGTTCACCTCATCGATGTACTGTCCCATCTTGCTTTTCTGCTTCTGTGTCTGTCTGTCTGGCCCCTGGCTGCCTGGTTCCCCTTTTCTCTCTGCCCACCAGCCCTGCCTATTCCTCCTCTGCCTAGCTAGTGTCTATTCAGCTTTTTATTAGTTGAATCAGTTGCCTTAGGCAGGCAAAGTGAAACAGTAACACATCTTTATATAGTTAAACAAATGCAGTACATCTTCACATAGTTAAACAATTGTTACACAACACAAACAAATGCAACACATCTTTACATAGTTAAACAAATATTCTATTTCACAACACTGATGAAATTAAACATTTCCAACATTTTTATTTTTACTGTCTCATATATATATATAGTCACTGACGTTATGATATTTTACTATCTAGTATAGTGTGTCTATTGGGAGAGAATACATATATCATACTAGCTTTGTTTGTAGCATGACTGACAAGTTTATTTTTCATTACAAATGGGATTTCTATTTTTATTTGATACTTCTGTGAGTTTAGAGGCACCTTAGTTATAAGCAGCATTGTGCATAACTGGTGGTTTAGAGTATTAGCACAAATTCCATGACTATTTTTCCTCATGAAGTGGTTGGTGGTCACAGCCTTGACAAAAGCCTCTTTCTTTTGAGACTTTCACCCTTGGAGTGCTGGGCACCACAAAAGAAGTTAGATTACTGTGATATATTAAATGAAAGAGGTCTTCATGAGGGCCTGAGACTATATGAAGAGAGGAATATTCTTGCTCCTGTAGTCATCCGGCTGAATTTCTTGATTCCTGGAACAGAGAAACTGTGAGAAATAATATCCACTATATCCTGGTAAAAAGCAATTAAGTTGTGAATTGATTTTCTAGGCATGGGTACATCATTAGAAAATGTACCAAGGAGTTTACATTTCTGGGCCTGTAATGAAGAAGTACAGAAGTTGAACAGTGAGGAAAATACCAAATCAGTTCCACAGTGAAAGGCTTTTGATGGTAAGTCAGTTAGCCTCTGCCATTTAACTGGGACTTTCTCATTAAAAACTCAACCCCAGCTAGACATTTTTATGTACCATAAAGGCACCTTTCATTGCGTGTTATCCTATACCTGACAGTGTTAATATTGAGTATCTATAGCAGATATGTAATTAGCACTAAGCTGATCAATGAGAGATATCAAAAAAAAAAAAAAAACCACTACAGTACAGCTAAAAGTCTCCTGCCCCAGAAGATTTATCTTAATCAAAACTGAAGCTACCCTGGAATACTAACAGCTAACATGTTTGGATTGGCAAAATCTCTGAAGTTTTTCCTCTGTGCCCTAAACTTTCCAGGCTTTTGGAAACTTAATGCTTATAGCATCTCTATGATGTAGATTCCATTATCATCTCTATTTTGCAAATGAGGATACTGAGTCATAGCGAGTTGAAAATACTATTGCAGGGACACTCAGGAAAGAAGCTACAAGAGGAATGGAGCTCATGCTCTCTTAATATAATTTCACTATCTACTACAATTTTCTAAGTCTAAGTGGAGTTATTCTATGACAAAATAATCACTCATTTTTGTGTGTAGGTTATATAGTAAAGAATAGAGCACAGAAGACTTAGGGTCTGGTTTTGTGTAAGAGCTTAGTCTTTTACTGAATGTGTTTTCTCACACATGTTATATAACTATAAACATTCCTTTGTGAAAAAGTCAGTAATGGAGATACTACAATACCACTTTCAGGACTCAAAGTTTGTTAGCAGATTTGCATAATGCCAGTTCTAGTGACCATTCATATTTGGTTAACTAACTGGATGGCTGCTATCTTCAGCTGATAAGGCAAACCAGAAAATGGAATTATAAGCCAAAGGAAAATAAAACTAAGGCAGATTCAGTTCAATTGAAATTGCCCAAAGGATCTCTATATACACTAAATACAAAGCATATCAACCAAATATTCAAATTTTGAGGGAATGTGCTTGCCAAAAATACCAGAGATGAAGAAAAATTTTAATTTGGAGAAGATTTCAGTTATGAAACCTGATCTTAGTAATGATATAACAGGTAAATCCTCCTTTTCACAGTCTCTGGAAGCTGGGGAAACTGGCTCCAGGTTTCTAGTATTAGAAGGAAAGCCACCGTGTGCACATTGCCAACATGTCTTCTCAGATTTGAAGAAAGACACCAGAAGAAACTTGACACATCCCAGAAAGTACAGCCCAGGAGCCAGAGAGGCTGCTCTCCTGTCAAGGGAAACAAAGACTCCCTTGCCTGATGAGTTGCAGCTGCTGCCTGCTCAATCTGCTCTGAGAAGACCTGGGAAGAGCTGTCAATGGGAGGCTTGGAGAGCTGCCACTATACAAAAGGAGAGAAGCCAGCAAGCAAGATGGACATGGCTCCTTATATTATATTCCACAAACTCGACAAAGGAGGAAAGCATCCCATCCTTTATTCAGTAGCCCTAAACATAGCATGAAGGCAGATAATTTTTTGTGTAAACCTCTGAGGTTTTTCACTTTCATGATTTTGTAATGAAAAGTTTGTTTTGGCTTCATTCTCAAAGTAATTTAAAAGACAAATTACACTTATCTTGAGGAAGTATAATCCCTGTTAACCTCCTTTCTCCCTCTCATTAATGGCAATAAAGCAATTTGATATCTTCCTGTTACATTAGTAAAGTAACAAACACCAAAACAGAGAAAGGTGATTTAATTTACGCTTAGAATAATATTCTTTGATGTTATAAAAGTTTAAAAACAAAGCATAGGGAGAGTGGTGGAGGACAAGAAGAAATTATCTCTTAACATATAAAACTGTTTCTTAGAGAAAATATTATCTCAAATGACCTTCAAAATAGACAGAATTTTAACTACCTGATTAAATTTAAGAAAAATCAGAAAACCCAAAGAAAATATATGAAAAACATATGAATAAAAAATCATTAATTTCTTTTAAAAAGCATTAGATTTTCTTAAAAGATGATCCAAATTGTGACCAATATCATATGACTACCAGAAATATTCACTAGTTTGTACTAATTTGGTTTCAATAAACAAATAATAGAAAAATATTCTTATTATTGCATATAAATTATACAGTATAATTAGTTTGTATTGACATTTTCGAACATGAATAGAACATATATGAGTAATAGCTGCACTCCCTTAGGGTAACTGTTGTGCTCCCAACTACTGATCTCTTTCTGCTTTTCGAATAAATCCCCTTGTACTTTTGTGATGTACCTTTCTGTTTAGATTCCATGTAAGAAAGTTTTGTGTGATACCTGTCTTTTTTAAGTCTGTCACATTTCACTTAATGAGATGATGTTCATCTCCAACAATTTTTTTGAAAAGTACATTGATTTATTACTTCTGAACAAATAATACTCTACTCTGTAGCAAATACACAATAATCTACTGTATAGATTATTTTCTTCATCTATTCATTTGTTGATGGATACTTAGGGTGATTGCATAATTTAGCTATTGTTAATGCTATACTTATAAGCATAGATATGCAAGTATTGTGTGTATGTGATGTTTACATGTATGTATTCAGGTGGAAGCCAGGGATTGAAGTTGAATGTCTTTCTATCAATCTTGACTATAGTTCTTGATACAGGTTTCTCACTGTACCTGGAGGATGCCATTTTGGCTAGACTGGTTGGCCAGCAATCCTCCAAGATCCTTCTGTCTCTCTCCCAGCTCTGGGATGATAGATGCATGCTGCCATGCCAGGCTTTTTTTTTTTCATAGATCCTGAGGATTCAAACTCTGGTCTGCCGGCATGCATAGCAAGCTCTTTATCCCGTTAGCTATCAATCAGTCCATATTCACATTCACATATCTATATTATATGTTTGCTTTTAGTTACAGAGGATTGATGTAACTAAATCATATGGTAGGTAGATTTATTTTTAATTATTTTATTGTCTCTATACTATTTTTCATGGTGTCTAGACCAATTTGCATACTATCAAAGAATGTGTAATGATTACCTTTCCCTTAGATCATTACCAGCATTTGTTGTTTCTTTTTTGTTTAGTATATAGAATTTCAGCATAGCTTGACTTCCTTCCTTCCTTCATTCCCTTCGTCCCTCTCTCCCTCTTTCCTTCCTTTCTTCTTTGTGGTTTTATTTTGCTCAGTTTTTTGAGACAAAGTCACATTATATAGCCTAGGCTAGTTTCAGACTCACAACTCTCTTGCTTTAACCTCTCAAGTACTGGGATTACAAGTTTTTACCAAACACAATGTGGTTTGAATGTAGTTTTGATTTGCATTTCTCTGACAGCTAAAGATATTGAACATTTTACCATATGCATAATAGTCACTTATATTTTTCACTTGAGACATGTCTGCTCATTACATGTCTAGTTACTTTTGAATTATTTGCTTCACTAGTGGAGCTTTTTTTTTTTTTACTTATTTATTTATTTTTATTCTTTTTTAATTAAAATTTCCACCTGCTCCCCATTTCCCATTTCCCTCCCCTCCTCCCAAATATTGCCCTCCCCCCACTTCCCTCCCCCTATCCCCACTCCTCTTCTCCTCCCCCCACTCCATTCCCCCTCCCTCTCGTTACTGAAGAGCAGTCCAAATTCCCTGCCCTGCGGGAAGACCAAGGTCCTTCTATCTACGTCCAGAAAGGTGAGCGTCCAAACAGGCTAAGCAGAAGGAGGGAGAACATGAGCAAAAAATCAGGACCACGAGGGATGCACCCACCCACTGTGACAGTGGAACTGATTTATTGGGAGCCCACCAAGGCCAGCTGGTCTGGGACTGAATAAGCATGGGTTGATTCCGGACTCTCTGAGCATGGCGGTCAATGAAGACTGATGAGAAGCCAAGGACAATGGCACTAGGTTTCGATCCTAATACATGAACTGGCTTTGTGGGAACTAGTGGAGCTTTTTGTAACAGGAGAGGGCTACTTGTTCATCCGGCTGCCTGACTAGCTTAGCCCCACAATAACCACACAGAAACTGTATTAATTAAAACATTGCTTGGCCCATTAGCTCTAACTTCTTATTGGCTAACTCTTACATATTAATTTAAACCATCTCCATTAATCTGTGTATCACCACGAGGTTGTGGCCTACCAACCAAGTCCAGCATGTCTATCTCCGGTGGCATGTCCATGGCATCTCTCTGAGTCTGCTTTCTTCCTCCCAGAATTTAGTTCTGTCTTCCCTGCATACCTAAGTTCTGCCCTATCAGGCCAAGGCAGTATCTTTATTCATTAACCAATACAAGCAACACATAGAAAGAAGGACCTCCTATACCATTTCCCCTTTTCTGTTTAAACAAAAAGGAAGGCTTTAACATACTAAAATTCTAACAAGATTTACAGTTACAATATTTATATCCACTTTATCTTTTATCATAACAAAGGAAAACTACAACTATCTGTTCTTTAACTCCATTAAAGACTCCAAATGGATATAATATTACCTAAGTAAACAGGAAGTACAATGTAAGCAACTTCCAAAACTCTAGAATTGAAAGAGACATCTCGCTGCCTGGGAAGTTACCCAAAGTTTTTCTGTACCTTTGGGGCATCCATCTTCAGCCTTCAGAACCATAGTACCCAGCAGACTTTTTTACAAAGCAGGAGATTTCAAAGACAGTTCAGTCACTTTCCTCTGTATCCTACAATATGTCTTGCAGACTCTTTCATGGAGCAGGAACCCTGAAGGATCATTTCACCTTTAGGCATGTTTGGCAGTCATTGCTCTGTGGGTTCTGCATGGCCATTTTTTTACAGCATACAATGAAGCAGTCCAGGCAAGAGCAGTTTCTTGCCCAAATGGCTAACCAACTCCATAATGAGTCTTTTCAATGCCCATCTTCCTCTTGAAGTAGATTGGTGCTGCCAGGAGTAGATGTGTCTCATTGTCATGAAAAGTTTTAACTTCTTAAACATTTTAAATGCCATATTCTGAAAGTTTCTGAAAGATTTGAAGAATCGCTATCCATCTGAAATACTTCTCTGTACATCTAGAAAATCTAACATGACTACAAACTTGAGTATTATAGATGATTATCTATTAACCTGTATTTCTTAATTATACATTACATTCTTAAATGAACTGTACAATCACAATACCTTAATCAAGAGCAGAAATATAATATAACAAAATTGACCTTAAATTTGTATCAATAAACCAAGATCCATACCAATGCAAATTATTCATATCTATATCATATCCCCCTTTAAATGTAAAAGAACATTTATAAACAATGTTTGGCAATATGGGCATAGTTTTGTCCATAATGTTTTCTGATGTTTGAGGGCTCTGTTAATTAAATTTTTCATGGTATATCCTGTGTGCTAGGTTTATCTCAGTCAGCAGTTGGGCGAAATAATTTTTTGAAGGTGTTCACGGCAATCTTTCAGGGGCCCGTGGTCTATCAAACCATATTAGTCTATAAACAATCCACAGGTTCTTATCTTCTGTGAGAACAAAAGAAGAATCTATTTTCCAAAGCAACATATCCTTAGACCCAAATTTGGAAGTCATGGTACCTTTATAATATACATGCTGGTTTAGCTTAGCAGCCCATATAATGAAATGTCTCTCTGTACTTAGCTCCTTCACAGTCAAAAAAATCAAAGAAAAAAATATACATAATCCAGACTCTCTGTGAATTTTCCATTTTTATGTGGCTTATTTTTCTTTATTCCTTTTAATCTATGACTATCTGTACTCTGTCTCCTTAAAGACTTTTTTAAAGCATTAACTTAATTTTATGACTCTCTATACTCTTTTTCTTTTTTCTCCCAAGCCTTACGTACATTTATCCAACACTGTGACCCATTTAGAGTTCTTTTTATATCTGAGTCTGTCCTATTGTGAATCTGTAATTCTTTATTGTCCAGCTAAGTGCTTCTTAAAATCTTAAATTGTGCCATTAGTAGAGGTAATACAGTACCACCTGTTAGCCTTCCCAGTCTAAAACTTAATCTGTGCTATTACTATGATAATGGCAGAGCCTCTTGTGCTGCTGAACCTAGCACACTGCCCCACTTCCAGGCACATGGCAAGTCCATGTTGCCATCAAATAAGCTGCAGCACTCTGCTCACAAACCAAACTCAAATGCTCTATAGCTGAACCTCCAGCCTGAAAAGAGTCAGAGGTTGCACTGGCATCCTGGCCCAGAAAGCCTGTATTTTTTTTTTTAAAACATCACAGCTTTTTTTTTCTGCTGCTGCTGCTGAGTCAGTAAAATCTCTCTTAAAGGAGCTGTGGCATGCCACCTGCAAACAGCAAAAAGCTGTGTTAAACTCTGTATTTTTGTGTTTAAAATTAAGCTCTCTCAGATTTTTAAGTGGATTTAGTCCATCACATTGGCTCCAATTATAACAGGAGAGGGCTACATGTTCATCCCGGCCACCTGACTACCTTAGCCCCAAAATATTCACACAGAAACTGAATTAATTAAAACACTGCTTAACTTATTAGCTCTAACTTCTTATTGGCTAACTCTTACATATAAATTTAACCCATCTCCCTTAATCTGTGTATCACCACAAGGTCGTGGCCTACCAGCCAAGTTCCAGTACATCTATCTCTGGTAGTTCCATGGCGTCTCTCTGACTCTGCTTTCTTCCTCCCAGAATTCAGTTTTGTCTTCCACCTACCTAAGTTCTCCCCTATCGGTTATAGCAGTTTCTTTATTAATTACCCAATAAATGAAACACATAGAAAGAAGGATCCCCTACACCAGCTTTTTATTGTTGATGATGATGATTTTTGTTTGTTCCTTATATATTCTGTATATCACCTGTGAGATACATGGTTAAGATCTCACTTTCATTTAGCATGCTGTCTGTCACTCTGATAATTGTTTCTTTGCATGTGCAGAAGCCTTTCAAATTTCAAACAATCCTATTTATTACTTTTTCACATAATATTCTGTGTTGCCAGCATCCTATTCAAATGTCTTTGCCCATGCCTGTATCTTGAAGTATTTAATTTGAGCAATTTCTAAGTCTCAGGACCTACATTAAATATTTTAGCCAATTTGCCTTAATATTGGTGAGATATAGTTAGAGATAGGGATCTATTTTCCAAGCAGCACTTCTTTTAAAAGGCTGTCTTTCTTCCCCTATATTTTTGACACTTTTGAACTGAATCAGAGACCATATCTTCATTGGTTTAATCCTCAGTGCTCTCTTGTATTCAACTGGTTGATATGTCTGTTAAGGGCCCAGTATCATACTGGATTTGCTATTATGGTTCTATATTATAACTTAAAATCCAATATGATACCTCCAGCATTGTTCTTTTTACTCAAGATTTATTTGACTACTTGGGTTTTTTGCACTTCAATATGAATTTTAGAGGTAATTTCAAGACCAAGCAGATAGAGTATTCATGGGACTTTTTAAAAATGCAATTTTCAAAATATTTTTTCTGCCTATTTTTTATCTATTTTGTATTTTTTCTTGACTTGGAGCTTTATTGGTTTTATTAAATTCTAAGTATCCAACCAACTTTCCTTGAGACGAATTATCTGTTTTGGTAGTAATCTACAACTTACTGATATTAACATGGTGGTAATGGGGGAGCTGGCCATTATAGGTGTGGCATATTCATTTTCTAGTTGACTTAACAGGTATGACGGGTCCATGAAAGACATTGGCCTACCCTTCCCACAGGCTCTGGATAGATATTTTTCTTTTTAATACATTTTTAATTTGAGAGGGAGGAGCGTGGAATGAGTTGGAGGGGAGAAATGGAAAGAGGAATATGATGTAATTATGTTTTAATCTGCTTATTTTTAAAATTTATAATTTTAACTTGCTTACAAAGTAGCAGGTTTTCTTATGGAACTTTTGTGGGAATGATAAGGATAGCTTTGGATCTTTGTAGATTGATTTCAGTAATATAGCCATTTTCCTTATATTAATTCAGTCAATCCATTTGCATAGGTCTTTTCACATGGAGTTCTTTCCATCTTCTAATGTATTCAATGATTTTTAATGCCTTATAGTTTTTATTGAAAAAGACCTTTCTCTTTATCTAGGTTTATTTTGAGATATTAATGTTGAATACAATACTTTTCTCTTTTTTTGTTTTTATTTGGCTGTTACACAGGTTTTTGTTTTGTTTTGTTAGCTCATGCATCAGATATAGATCCTGCTCCTACTGCCAGGTGCCTCATAGATAGTCCAAGTTTCACCACTATCTCCCACAAATGAAGGGCCTAGTTTGGTCCCATGGAGGCTCCATAGCTGTCTGAATGGAGGTTATGAGTTTCCATGAGCTTGGTTCAGCTGTCTCTGTAGATATCTCCCTCATGATCTTGACCTCCCTTGCTCAGATACTCCCTCCTCCCTCTTTTTGATTCGATTCCTGGAACTCGGCCTGGTGCTTGGCTGTGGATCTCTGCATCTGGTTCTCTCAGTTACTAGATGAAGGTTCCGTGATGACAGTTGGGGCATTCACCAATCTGATTACAGGGAAAGACCAGTTCGGGCTCCTTCTCCAGTATTGCTAGGAGTCTTAGCTGCTGTCATCCTTGTGGATTATTGGGAATTTCCTTAGCTTCAATTTTCTCCCTAATCCCAAAGTGGCTCTCTCTATCAAGATATCTCTTTCATTGCTCTCCCACTCTGTCCCTCCCCAAAATGGACCATTCTGGTCCATCATGTTCCCTTTCCCACATCCCCTTCCCTCTACTTGCCCCCACCCCCAGTTTACCCAGGACATCTCATGTATTTTCTCTTTCCAGGGAGATCTATCCATCCCTCTTGGAGTCCTTATTACCTAGCTTCTCTGGTATTGTGGATTGTAGCTTGATTATCCTTTGCTTTACATCTAATATCCACTTATGAGTGAAAATATATGGTGTTTGTCTTTCTGAATCTGGGTTATCTTACTCAGGATGGTTTTCTTTTTCCTATATATTTTGCCCTGTTTGCTCTGCTATGTGTTACTTTCTTGCTTTTGTTTACTTTTAGATTTTGCTTTCTGTAGACTACTTTGAATCTTTCATATTTTAATAATTTAAAATATCTTGCAGAAATTTTCATTTTTCTGCTCCGAAACTGAGTATATGTTTTGATATGAAGGTTTTCTGACATAATGTTGCCACCATTAATTCATCCCATGAACATAATAGAAAAAAGTCTACTTTGGCATTGCCAGTTATTAAAATATTTATAAACTTAATGAACAAACATTTGTCCAACTCTCAGATATTAATATTTTAAAACAACAAATGGTAATATTTTAAATTGTTTTTTAGTTAGAAATTATAATAGAATTTTACCATTTTCTCCCTTTCCTTTCTTTCCTCCATACCCTCCCCCATGTAAATCACCCTTGCTCTCTTTCAAATTAAAGGCCCCTTTTTCTTACCCGTGTGTGTGTGTGTGTGTGTATACCTACATACAAGATAGAGATAGATAATGTGTATATAAATTACAATCTACTTGGTCTATATAATATTACTTGTATGTATATGTTTTTAGTGCTGACCATTTGGTATTGTATAACCAATTGGTGTGCTCTTCCCTGTGGAGATCTATTTCTCCCACTCTCAACATTCCTTAATTGGTTGTAGTTCTTAGTGTAGGGTTGAGGCTTCTAGAGCTTTCTGTCTTCCACATTAGCATATCCGTAGGAGTCCTTTTCAGGTTTTGTTTAATCAGTCCTGTTGGTGAGACTTTGTGAGTGTAGCTTTTCAGATATTTCTAGGAGATATACTTTCACAGAAAACTCCCTGAACCTCTCTGGCTCTTACAATCTTTCTGTCCCTATTTCTGTAGTGTACCATGGGTCCCATGGGCAAATAGCCCATGACTATCAGCAAACGTAGGCAGTAAGATATGACAGTAAGAATAGACGAGCAGGGGACTCCATGGTTAAGAGTGTTTGCTGGTACTCCGGAGAACTGGAGTTTGGTTCTCAGTACCCACATCCATGCTTTACAGCCTCTTCTAACTCCAGCTTGGGGGATCTGACAGTCTTCTGGCTTTTGTGGCTACTTGCACAAGACACATACATGTAAGTAAAAGTTAATCATTAAAAAGCAAGATTAGAAGTTCAAAGTGTGGTGGAATGGATATGGTTAGAATCCTTTGATGTCTCATTGTAGTTAATTATATTTATGAACAATCATATGATAAAAAGTAGCTATTGAATTTCATAGGTTCTAAGTCAATAATCAGTGTACTGCCTCACCAAGAAGATGGTAAATAGAAGTCAGGGATTGAGTGAAATGAAGTTCGGAAAAACAATACTATTTTAACTATCCTTCAGTTTAACTATGTTTTCTTATCCTTCAATTATAAATGTAGGTAATATAGCACAACAGTCTTGGCAGAGAATACCATATCAGGTCTAAGTATGCATGATCTTGCCTTGCATCTGGGAACTTCTCCTTTGGATGTTCTCTTCTCCTTTCCTAACTCATCAAAGTGATTCACTGTGTCTGGACTGTACACAGGTGGTTTGCACGGAGCACCTGCTTGTTTTCTGCCTATTTGGAATTTCGATACAAGACAGATAGGGAGTACCAATGTGGTCAGCCTCAATAAACCACTCTAACCTCGGAATCTCTAGTGATTTCACTGGACAAACTCATCACTTACAGATTAATGCATTTTTGTTGCCAGGGGAAGAGTTCACTCTGTGTGACCCTGCAATGGGCAGGAGAATAAAGCAGGATGCCTGCACGCAAACTCTTGTGCGTTCTGCCTGTCTTTCCCTGATATGAGCCAGCAGCATATTTTCACACCTTTGTAATGAATCTCAGGTCCGAGTAGGAACAACTGTGAAGCTCTGAAAGTCTCGTTAACACATGCTAATGTGAAGGTGATTGTGGGGATAACCACACAGCGATGACAGCAGCAGTGGTTTGTAGAATGATCATTTCTTTAAATACAGCTCCAGTGTCATTTCAGGACTGTCAAAGGGGAAGAGCTTGCTGAAAACCTGGGATGTGAGAAGTAGTGTGGAACAGCAGCAGATATAGTGTCTGTGGCCAGAGGTACAGTTTACTTATGAAATTAGAAAAAAAAATAGACTCATGCCCTGGAAAGTTGGCACTCTGGATCCTTCAAATGATTTAGTACATAAAGAGTTAACTCCCCCTAAAGTGAGGAGCCGAGGAAGTGAGTACAATCTGGATGATGAGTTTATTCTTTTTGCGCTTCTCTTTCTCTGTGCACAAGGAAAGAAAGGCTATAGAAAATGTAGGCACCTTTTCAGTGGATGTGCTACTAGGGTCCCCACCCCTCTTTACCATTGCAGCTTGGCGTCATCACTGTGTCTGAACCTGTAAATGGTAAATGGATTACTAGTGACTTGAGTCAGCTTTCTTGAAGAAAGGTGATTTTCATTCACACCTTTGTATTTCTGACTATTGCATCTGAATGTTTGATATAAAATGGCATATTCTTTTAATTTCCTACAAGTTACATGGGCCATTTTAGTTAGAGGAAGCCACAAAGAAAAAATCAGAAAAGTATGACTAACAATAAAAGCAAAACATACTTTTTAGTCGTGTGTGTGTGTGTTTTGTTTTTTGTTTTTGAGACAGGGTTTTTCTGTGTAGCTTTGGAGCCTGTCCTGGAACTTGCTCTGTAGACCAGGCTGGCCTAGAACTCACATAGGTCTGCCTGCCTCTCCGTCCTAAGTGCTGGGATTAAAGGTGTGTGCCACCACCGCCCAGAACATGTTTATAATTTCATCATGATGATGTTATCTTTTAATATCCGGCATTCAACATCTAAGTATTAACTGGAGAGTAGTTATATCTTGGAGAAGCACAGAGCACAGCCTACTGTAATACCTTACACTTGATGATTTCATGTCACCAAATCCACTTCATGTGCATGTCTTTCAACTGAGAAAGTTCATATGCTTTATGGAGAAAAATCTAAATATTCAATAGCTTCATCAATTTTTAGCAATCCTTGGAAAGGATAAAGGCAAAATAGATAACTCCTAATAGCCACCATCTCATATATGTTCTGCCTTTAAAAATTCCACTTAATTTTATTTTATTCATGTGCTGATTCACTTCACTTAGCATTTTCAAAGCTTATTTATGTACTGCAAATTGACAATTCTTCCTCACCTTGATCTCAATAATTTTGGGAGGTGGACCTTGTTCTGTAGCTCAAGCTGACCTGAAGGTCACTATGGTGCCCGGTTTGGCTTCAAGTTAGCCATTTCCCATAGCTTCTGATGTTATAGGATTGTAAGTACAAGTCACCATTCCCAGAATATATTCTCCTTTCTTAAAACACCAAAAACTATTTTAGTGTGTGTTCCCACACTGTATCCACTCATCATTAGACACAGTTCCCTTGTTTTGTGCCACAGGTAGCCAGGCTTTACAATGGGCCAGCTCAGTTTCACCACAGAAGGGTGCTAAATGAAAAGCAGATATAGTCTCCAAGGAAACAATTTGATCTTCTAACTCTTGTCACCAGTTAGAGATGTTGTTCAGTAGCATCATATGATCAAAATGTCACAGATGCTAGAACTTTTGGTGGACTCTGAATAGTTTGCTCAACAAACCAACTGCTTTTCTAACTCGTGATTCCTGCTGAATGCTGCAGTTTGGGACAGAGTGCGTGACAACTCTATCCATGAGATGTGCCATATACCAGTTGCACTGAAATGTTATTTGGTGAAAAATAAATTTTCCGTCTTCCACACAGTTCATCCAAATGAAAAGGCAGGGTGAAAAAAGCTTAAAACAGTTAAGAAATGCCCAAAGTTAGGAGTATTGAATAAGACACTGATATTATAAAAAAATAAAACTGATCAAAGAAAAAAGATGTCTTAGAGGCAGGCATTGAGGAGTAGGAGTAGGACATTAATGACTTTTAAAGTACTCTGAAAGGAAATTTATTTACGATGCTGCCTTTGTAAGCTGTGATCCTTATGAACTCTTGTGGATTGTGCATTTTGCAGGTAGTTCCTAATCATCATATCATTCCCTCAGCCTTGGAAGATGCTTAGGTCAACTTCAACTTACTGGCCACAGATGAGAGGGATCAGGTGGAAAAAGAAAAGATTCAGAAGGAAATAAGGATAGACGCTACTGGTTATCTTAGACAGAACTTTAAGTTGATGGGATTTACTTCAACTGCTGAGCCTGGGCTTCCTAACACATGCTGGTATCAATGTTACAGGTTGTTCTCATACTACTGTATAGTTCCATTGCTTAAAGACATCCTGACAATGGCTCATTGGGGTAGAATACACACAGAAAAAGAGTGAACACAGTTACCTGATTGCTGTGCATGGAAGGGCCTGCTGAAAAAGTAAGCTCTTAGCTGACAGCTGAGAACATTGATTTAGGAAGCATCCTCACTCTTTTCGAACTCCTAAGGGTGACATGTGCCTAAATCAATTTTTGCAGAGTGATTCATACTGACCACTTTTTCTTCTATATGTTTGGAATTTTGTTGTATGCTAGGTAGAAGGAGCCTATATAACTAATCACAATGAAAAAAAAATAAAGTAAAAATAACTTCCTTTGTGAATCTTATAGATTATCTCAGGGAAGAAATGTTGAAATGTTGCAGATTACACTTATGAATTTTCATTGCTATGGGGAGACTATACCGTGGCACTTCCTGAGAGGTAGAGAGCAAAAGGAGGCATTCTTGTGAATTCTTCCACATTTTGCCTATATCCCCTTCCCCTTATTACCAATCTATACATCCTATTGTCATTTGAATAATTCTTAGCCCTGAATAGAACTATGTGCTGGGGTACATATTTTCTTATTACATTAGAAGTATAGATATGTTGAAATTACAATTACATTGACCATTGCTTTTTAAATTACGTCAGATAGTACACCTGCTGCCAATTTCTTATCTAACATCTTGATAATAAGCACATGTGTTATACCTCATGTAAAATAATTATACATTTAAATATTAATATTGTTCATGGAGATGATTAATTTCCTTTGAAATCCTAAGTATTTCAGTTGTTACATTGCTCTGAGTGCCTGAGCCTGACAAGTTGCCAATAAGATTCACCAGACTGCCAAAGAGATCTTCACATAAAGATGTTTAAGACTCTTCTTGAGGAGAACACAGTGACATACACCTATAATCCCAACGCTTGGGAAGGTAAGCAGGAGGAATTCCGGGAGTTGGAGACCAACCTGGGATACATTCTGAGTTCAGACCAACCTTAGCAAGAGAGGAAGACCCTGTCTCAATTTTGTAAAAAGACCCCTTTAAATGAATTATTATATTGGACCAGGTTAACTGATTACTAATAGGCAATGTGTTTCTTCAAAGTGAATAGACTTATATAGCCTTGAATTTTATCTGCGACAAGAAAGAAATAGTTCTATATATTTAAAGAAGTTGTGGAAGCAACTTCATAATTACATGTCAGGATGGTGTAATTTCATAGTTACCTAACAGTGTGCCTAAATGGTGGGATATAATTAGGGTTTTATGATCATGTTGAACTTTCTGAAATGATGATGCCCCCCTGACAGAATGTGGGCCTGTTATGGAACTTTAGTCCAGACCCATAATTGTATACAGAAAAATTCAAAATTCAAGCTATGAAAATATTTTTTTCACTTTCAGAACATAAATTACCTTGTGGGTCTCAAGTAGGAAAAATGACAATCTTTTATGTAGTTAATGGAGGTAGAAATGAGTCTAGACAAAATAACTTTTCTTTGGCACTGACAAACTGTTAATTCTCATGAAGTTACTTATAAACATACCTTCAGTTATGTTAGCTACATTAAAAAATTGAAGATGCAGCCGGGCGGTGGTGGTGCACGCCTTTAATCCTAGCACTCGGGAGGCAGAGGTAGGCAGATCTCTGTGAGTTCGAGGACAGCCTGGTCTCCAAGAGCTAGTTCCAGGACAGGCTCTAAAGGTACAGAGAAACCCTGTCTTGAAAAACCAAAAAAAAAAAAAAAATTGAAGACGCATACACCAAGAACACACTCTCTAATCAACTTAATGCTTTAAATTTTATTAAAACTTACTGTTATAAATTTGATTTGACTGGGTCAATGGAAAGAGAAGTTGTATTTGTGAAATTAGCTTGTTAGCATAGTACTGAGATCTTAAAGATATATGGAGTTATGTTATTGTTAGCAAATGTTTTCCTTTATAAGGAACCAGTGTGGAGCAGAGGGGGTTTTACATTGTCTGTAACTAAAGTATTTCTTCAATCGAATACAAATATACTATGCATGTAAAAAATACAAGAAAGTTTGTTTTCACTATACTTAGCACTCTCCTGCCTACAGCTACCATTTTCTTCTTCTATGGGAGAGTGCACTTGAGTGGCCCACATGCCTTCACAGCTGTGCGCAGAGCATTTCCAGCATCATGTCATCCATGCTGACTGCGCCAATGATGGGTCTGAAAAAGAGTTCAGTGATGGCGTCAGTACTGATGAATCTCAGCAGGAAAAGGGCGCTATTCAGTTCAGCTGATCTGATCTGGTATTCTCTCTGCATCATCCTGATGTGCTCGGTGAGGATCTGCTGGGTTCTCCACTGAAGGCCCTGGATGTATTTCACACACTGCAGGCCAGGCAGATCTGGAAGTAGAAAAATCGCATTATTTCAAATAGCTCAACACAGAGATCTTACGTTTTTATTCAACATTAGATTTTTTTTGTCCCTTTCCAGTTAAAAAGTGCTCAAGCTTCTTGATTAAAAGTGTTTTCTAGGGGCATGAATAACATGCTAAAAACAGACCTAAGTTTTCAGAAACAACACTTCTAATAATGAAAGAACATGCACTGATTTCTATTGAATATGCAGTAGGTTTGAGCACATTTAGACAACACTGGTGGCGAGCCAACAAAAGCACACTTAGAATATAACTGAATGCATCACAGCTCCAGATCATGTTCTGTGAAAAGATAAAGAAACTGATGTTATTTCAAGAGAAATATACCTATGAGAAATATACCAATTGATAATGATATGAAGTTTTGCCAGGTTGCAACTATTTTACCATTCCTTTCCACAATTATGCCGACTTCCAGTCATTAGATTGTAACCCTCAAAACCACCAACTCCTGTGTTTTGTATTATTGGACTCCAAGGTGATATTTATTTCAGAGGTTCATAATGAATTAAATGCTAAGGATTAATATTTTACTCACTAACCATGCTTTCAAAATTGGAAAAAAGTTTTTAAAATATGATTCTAATTCATGTTCCAAAGGGTACTTTTGGAGAAAAGTACTGACAGAAAAGTCTTTTTTTAAAGCATCTTCTTACTGGTATTAAAAGGTTCAAAGATAGACATAAAAGCATCACAGAGTGTAAGATGATTTGAAAGTAACTTTGAAACAGATTTAGTTAAATGATGATATAATTTTCCTTCCTTTTTCTACAAAATTTAACAAATTCAAATTTAAAGCATGATGCATTAAAAATCAAAACCGTGACAGAAAAGAAACATACCTATTATAGGCACATATCAAATCATAAAAAGCAACACAATAAACACTTATCTAGATTACAATTCAAACTAAAACAGTCCACGTATTAACATCCTCCCTTCTGTTCTGTCCTGACACCTAAGCTTTAATCTCTATCTGATTGTGTGTATATCCCACTGACAAAGCTTCTCTAGGTCTACTTAAGGTTTGCCAAAGCTTCGTTTTGTGAAGGCACCCAGTCACATTTCACAGCACAGTCACTGGCCCTCTCCTTAAAGTGACAAGTTCTTTTTCTTTGCATTAAAAAATCTTTTCAGGGTACAAACAAAGAGGGTTCCTTATGGCGTTCTCATTTGTTACTGTTTTGTTTGGCCCTTCTTTCCAACTCCTCTTCACATCTTCCTGTCCCACCCTGGTACTTGTACCCTTCTACCCACACAAAACTTACCTTCAGTGGAGATAGATAACACTGCTGGACTCCACAGTTTACATAGCTCCTTAGCTTTTACTTATCTCCTTATGTTAAAACCTAGTTACATGTTCATATATAATTTAAAAACTTGTGTATCTTTGTTATATATAAAGTTTAAACATAAAAACAAGGGGATACAGAAAGGTAATAAGGAAAGAGGCCCCATGTTCTATAGACGTCACACCGTGCACAAATGTGGGTGCATTATTATTATTTAAAAACATACAATTTGGCGGGATAAACTCCTATTGAGAGAGGACTCAAAAATAGAGGAAGAATGTCAGTGAGGAGAGAGAGAAGGAGGGAGGGAGGAGGGAGGGAGGAGGAGGAAGGAAGGAGGAGGGAGGAGTGTGTGTTAAGGGGAGGCAAAGGCTTTGAAACAGGGTCAAGGAAAGTGGGAAACTGCTGGAAATACCAACTTCTGAAAGCTGAGACCTTGGTCTCCACTTTGAATCTCAATAGAGCAGGATTAACAATTGCTGTAAAGAGGGAGAAAACTGTTTCTCATGTGGTCTCAAAAAATCACCTGAGCTACTTGTGTTTTGCAGACTTGCAGAATCTGGGCTGGGCTGAACTACTAACTAACTCTTGAAGGGGAGGAGCTTAGAAAGACTTATCACACCCCCACCCTCCACCCCTCCTTACCCACCCCCCCGCCCCCCCGCGGACAACACAAGCTCTTCTTAAAGGCACATTTGGAGTAAGCAGAGCGTGTGTGAAATGAGCAAAAACGGTTTGTTGTTTTTAAAAGTTATGTTACTGAACTTCAGGGGCAGCTGAAGAGGGAAGAGAGAGCCATGTCCCGCGAAGGCAGAAACTTGTGTAGCAGCAGATAATAAAAAGTAGGGGGGCAAGTAAAAAGCTTACTCCTCACCCAATCCATTTAGTATGGAGTTTCTGGCAGAAGCTCACCCACTTGGCAGGGTATTCAGGATGTGTCTGTCAGCTTCACATCAGGAAATGTCACGTGGGCTCCAACACGCCTATAGCCACTGAAAATTCCTAAGTGCCTGTGTGTAGAGATGGTGCTTTTCTGACCTGGAGAGACAGTGCACAAGGCTTACCTGGGTTAAAGAGTACGGTCCCCTTCAGATAGGCATACTCCTTGGTATCGATGTTCAGACTCCAGCACTTGATAAAGAAGCTCTTTATGGCTTGGACTGCAGCAGCTGAGGGCAGGTGCACAGCCTCCGCGGATGGCTGCTCTGTGGTCAGGGTATCTGCAGGCTCCGCGCCCTCGGCCTCCTGCTGCCTGGTAGTGAGCATCTTCTGCAGCACGCTGGGCTCAGAGATCTCCATTATCTCGAAGTGCAGGTGATCTTGGGCCAACTCAAGCATGAGCAGGGGAGCCCAACAGCTCCGTACCAGCACCAGCTGCTGATCCAGGGGCAAGATCTGGAAGCAGGGCAGGTACTTGACGAAGCGCAGCGTCTTCAACAGGCCAGCTGATGCTGCCTCGCACACCACCTGTGGATTTTTGAGTGCCAACGGACGCTGCACGCCAGAAGAGGCATCCCACAAGGGGGCCCTAGGCTGCTCTCCCGGAGCGGCGGGCATTTGATCCGCGCTCCCGGGTGTGCTAGAGGCAACGCTGCTCTGCTGGGGCTGCTCTTCACCGCACACGTAGCTGCGGTACAGGACCGCCATGGCCTGTGCACTCTGTAGCCCCTCAGGGCCATGCACACTCTGCGTACAGTAGGACAGCTGCCACCACTCGCCTCCGCGACGTGCCTCGGGAGCTTCCGGAGCCACGTGCGTCTGCTTGGCGCTAGTGAGCAAGCTGTACAAGATGCTGCCCTGTCTTGGGTGCTCCTCTCCGCAGAAGCAACAGCGATACAGGAGCGAGGGGGCCCGGCCAGCCGGCGGCCCCTCTCTGCCCACCAGGGGCTCGGCGCTGCCGCAGGCGCAACCCCAGCACGGAGCTCCGAATCGCGCTCTGGGCTCCTCGGTCACTGCATTTGACTGCTTGGCGCTGGTGAGCATAGAGTAGAGGATGCTGCCCTGGCGCGGGTGGTTCTCCCCGCAAAAGCAGCAGCGGTACAGGAGGGGCATGGCTTGCCCGCCGGGCAGTCCCTCCTCACCCACGACGGACTGAGAGCCGCAGGCACAACCCCAGCACTGAGCCCCCAAGCGCACCTTGGGCTCTTCCGGAGCTGCCTGCTTCTGCTTTGCACTCATCAGTAGATTGTAGAGGATGCTGCCCTGCCACGGGTGGTCCTCACCCGCCATGGCCCGAGGCTCCTGCTGCCCGTTCTGCCCAGTGGCTGCCGCCTGGGACTTATTTATACTGAGCGCGCACGCAAGCGCGTCCGCCTCCTCCGCCTGGACAAGGGCGAGAGGGGGACGCGCCTTTGCGCTTGAATGTGTGCGCTCCTGACCTCAGAAGTTCAAAGGGGCAAACACTCCTTAGAAGCTGGAAATCCAAGGGGAACGTCTCAGCGCTGGAGCTCGTGAACCCTCCCTTCCTTTCTCACTCTATCCTTTTTTCCCCCTACCTGGGGAAAAGTAGTGAACCTGGGGCAGCGACTTAGGGCTCTGTTCCAACTCTTGCCTTTGGACGTCTAGTCTATTCCCTTTATTGGGGGAAGAAGTGCTTAAACGGGGAAACGGTCCATTTCTATGGCATCTTTATAAACTTTTATGGAACGATCACAATTTGTATAACTTGCATTTTGTAAAACGTTTGGAAGGTGAGCTCTCATTTACTAAGACCTTGAAAAGTGTAGACCCTAGACTAGTAGCGTCAGCATCATACGCAGAGGCTGAAATGCTTTCTCTTCAGCCCCAGCCAAACTACCTGCATGTGAGTTTTAATGAAATCCATCCCCAGACTGCATATATGCACTTTAAATGTGAAAATTATTGGTGGAAGCAGTCAATAACAAATGTTCAATTTAATTCAATTAATTACCGATTGTGTCCTGGATGCCTGGGTCAAGGAGCTGGGGCAGGGGTTGTGAACAGTATGCACTTGTAGCTGAATCGTGAGAACATAATAATCGCAGGGTTGTTACTGTGGGAACTTCTCATCCTTTTGTAGAAGCAGAAAGCTGATTACTGTCCCTGTTTCAAACCATCCTAAGATACTAATGACAAAAACAAGATTCAGAAAGCCCGAATGCTGGGCATTTGTCTGGGAGCCTCCTTTCTTTAGTTTCACATGAGAATAGGGGACTCTCTTTATTCAACCGTCTGGCTTTGTGTAACTTGCCAATTCTTATACCCACAAGCCCCTCAACTTTAAGAGTACCAGCCTTTGGCGTTACTGAACAGAAAAGGGGATTAGAACACAGCAATTGGTATGGGACCTCTCTCTCTGGTTTCCATTCTCCCTCTTCCTCTTCTGTTCCCTCCCCATTCAGTTTTGTGGGGCCACGAAAACATAAGAAAATTGAGGACACCCTCAGTTTTCCTTGTTGTCGTCTTGACAATTTCATACATGTGCAAACTTTACTGTGATCATATTCGCCCCTATTACCATCACTTAGTCACCTTCTCCTGCTGATTTCCTTCTCCTCTTCATCCCAATTAATGTCCCCCTACTTCCTTGTTTTTTATTATTTATCTATTTATTTATTTTTATCTTGTTTAATGTGGATCTTGTATGGGTACCCATAACTGCTATGTGTTCAAGATGGCGATGGTTTTGTTTTGTCCAAAAGAGTTTCGTAACATTCTTCTCTTACAGTCTTTTTGCCATAGCTTATGTAATACACCCTATGTCTTGGAGGCTTGATATGGATGTCACATTTAGGGCAGAGTACTCAACAGTTAATTCGTTTTCTACCTTTGATAGGTCCTATGCCACAGAGGTTTAATTTCTTGCCTCGGCATCTAATGAACTCCATTTAAATCCTGATTCTGTTATTTTGTAGTTCCATGGCCTTAGGGAACATACTTCTTATTGTTGCTATAAAAAAATTTACCACCAATGTAGTGGTGTACAGCAACACAAATAACATAAATCTATCATATGACAGTTTGAGGAACCAGAAATCCAAAGTCAGTTTTACTAGACTAAAATTTCAGAACCATTCATTTCTGGTGGTTCAAAGGAAGAATCTATTGCCTTGCCTCCGCAGGCTTCTGCCTGCGTTCCTTGGCTCTTGGACACATCAGTCCCTCTTCTGTCTCCATATTAACCTCTGATTTTTTATGAAAGTTTGCGATTGTGTTAAATCCACCTACAAAATCCAGAAGGATATTGCCATCTTAAAATCCTAAACTTAATTACGTCTACAAAACCTCTTTCACTCCATAAATAAATTCACAGCTTCTTATGACTAGAGCCTGCACACCTATGGGGGCCCATTGTTTAACCTACCATAGGAAAGTTCCTCAGCACTTTACATGTAAAAAGTGGACAGTAGTATCTGGGATATAGTTCTTATATATGAGTTCATTTGTTTAAAATAGAAGACTATTAAACATGGTAAGTCTCAGTTTTAGGACAGCAGGGGATACATTATGGAACAAGAAGTAATACTGAAAAGCACTATCATAACGCTGTCTCTCTTGCTGAAGCTCCTCATTCTCCATTCAAGCATTTGTCCCCATTTATTCTCTATATCCCCATTTCCAGATTCAAACTACTCAGGGGTATGGCACAAGTAATAAAAACCCAGAGACAGAAACTGGGCTTCAACCTGAGGGTCAGAAAAGCAAAACAGTCAGCCACTGGCTCTTACCTCTACCTCAGTCTGAAATGGAGATCCTGAGATCCTCCAGGAGTCTCAGAATGAGGCTGAGACTGAGAACTGTCTCCTCCTGTTTTATATTCCTTTCTGGGGCTAGGATTAAAGGCATGCACCACTGGGATTAAAGGCATGCACTGCCCAGTTTCTATGGCAAACTAGTGTGGATCCTGTGATTAAAGGTGTGTGTTACACTGCCTGGTGTGAAAGACTGACCAGTGGGACTGTTTTACTCTCTGATCTTCAGGCAGACTTTATTTATTAAAATACAAATGAAATATCACTACACCTGGGTTGTGTGATCTACAAGAAGAATTCGTATTGACAATGTTAACTCATTGCCCATTCCATTACTGTCATTTTGAATATTCAAGCTCCTGCATTAATTATACATGATATTGCTGCTTAACAATCTTTTTTTCTTAACCCCCAAGCAGCCTAGCTAAAACACAGGCTACCCAAGTCTTTAACCTTAAGGTCAAAATGCTAGTTATAATTTTTTTCCAGACAAAGTTTCTCTGTCTAACTGCCTCAGTTGTCTTGGAACTCACTCTGTAGACCAGGCTGGTCTCAAACTGAGAGAGATCCACCTGCCTCTGCCTCCCAAGTGCTGGGATTAAAAGTGTGCACCACCACCACCTGGCACGAGTTATAATTTTATTTTCTTCTCAGCCTCTGATGATCTGTTTATTTAGTTAAAGGATGCTTAGCATTTGTCTCTCTCAATCCATATCAAAGATGCTTGCATACAAGGAATCTGTCACTCCGTACCTACCAATTAGTTTAATGTTCTACATACAGTAGATCCTCAAAAATGTGCTTGTTGGGTAACTTTAACTTTGGAAAGAAAGAACATCGTAATCTGACAACATAAAGGCAGCCTGTTCCTACACAGTCGCTGTGTTGCTGACTCTTTAGGGAGGAAGCAGACTTTGTTAGATTCATAGCTCCTGGTACAAATGTTGTTACAATCCGTACAGCAAAGCAAAAAGAGAACTGAGTTAGCAGTTAAAAATTAGGACTCCTCTGTTCTCAAGATATAATGGGCTCTCAAAGTGTTCTTTGATTATTATTATTAAGAGATGTGAATTATACGGAGTCATGACCTTCCTGAGACAATTTTATTAATGCACTTAATGTATTTTATCATGCCCACTCCCCATATTACACTCATTTGCTGTCCTTTCTTCTCAGTTTCATACAAGAAAGAAAATGTGGCAATCATCATGGCTTATTCTGTCTGACATGTTGATTTTCCTTCCATTATTTTTTTTCTGCAAACAATATGATTTCATTTTTCTTTATTTCTGAATAAACTGCACTGTGCATGTGTGCTACACTGTCTTTATTCATTCATCCAGTGATGGACACTGACACTGGTACCATAAGCGTTATTATTACAAGTGCCATGGTAAGCGTGGGTATATGTATCTCTGTTTCCCACTGAATTTGATTCCTTTGGGATATATGCCTAGTAGTGTCAGAGCTTAATTATTTGGAAATTCTATTTTTAGGTTTTTTTGCAGAACCTCGATACTGATTCCCATAGGGGTTGAATTAATTGTCACTACCACCAACCCTTACAGGTTAGGTTTTTCCTGTAACTTTGCTGGCATTTGCTGTTTTCTTTCATCATAAGAAACATTATTACTGGATGAAAGAGAGCTTCAGGGTAGATTTACCTTGCATTGTCCTGATGTCTAAGGACATGGAGCTTATTTCACATATATTTATTGTGTTTCTTTTGAAAACTGTCTGATTGGATCATTTTTTATTAATTCATTGGATTATTTGGAGCTTGGGTATGTAAAATTTTTAATTCTTTATATAGTTTAGATATTGAGCCATTGTCAAATGCATAATTCAATTCAATGAATCACCCTTAGGTTAGCTTTCTCTGTTATGAAATGTGGACAAATTTCTATAAATCAATATTTGACATGGGATTCTCCTCTATCTCTGCCTACTTTGTTAAGCCTTTAAAAGACTTCTATATCTTCTTCTCAGTCTGGTGATTTATAGAAACGTTTGCTGCCCCTTTGTTAAGTACAAATGGGAATATAGTAATCTAAATGTATATTGTGTCTGATGTTCTGCCATTTAGCAGAGTAGTACGTAAAATAAAACATTGCAAGCTATTTTTTTTCCTATTTTTTTTTTTTCTGAAACAGAATCTGATATATCTCAGGCTGGCCTCAATCTGCTGTGTGTAGTCAGGAATGACCTTGAACTTCTGATTCTCCTGCCTCTGCCTTTTGAATATTTGTATTATAGGCATGCATGACTACAGTAGGTTTGAGCAGGGCAGGGGACTGATCCCAGGGGCCTTAGGAATGCTAGGCAAATTGTCTAACAATTAAGTTACAGTCCTGGCTGTGAAGTAATTGTAATATGTGCACCTTAACTGAATGCCTTTCAAGGATTTCTTTAAGAATATTTTGTTTTATTTACTGTTTTAAAATAGCCTAGAAACTTAAACCCATTTTGTTTTACTTTAATTATAGATAACTCTTACGTATTTGGTACATTTGAGTCTGGATTTTACGTTAGTGTATGTGACTGGAACTTGAGAGAAAGGTTAATTTGTAATGTGCTCATTGTTCCTGTTCTTTCTCAGTAGCTGAGTCTTCTAGTTTTTTCACATTTTCCCTTGAAGTGGTGATCTGATCTTCTATTTGCAACTCTGAAGGACTTTCTGAGCTCTTTGGATTGACTGTTTCTAAAGAGAGATTGCCTGTTTGTCCTTCAGAAGTATTCATCCTTGGAAATGTCAGGAGAAAACTGACTTCATATTTCCACTTTCCATTTTTTTTCGAACAAATGGCCCTTGGGAAGCAAAATCATCCAAATACACCAGTGTGTTTTGCTAGCCTGCTGGGCACTACAGGATTAGCAAAGACATAACCTTCTAAGGCAGACACAGAATTTCTCATTTCATTTGTTCCATAGTCTCCGGCCACTATGATAGTAAGACAAAAGGACACTTATCAAATTAACCTATCATATGCTGAGTCTGTCCCTAACTGCAATTCAGATATCAACACCGACTCATTGTGTGATGACCTTGGCCAGTTGGACACCTGCTTTGTGGAATCCATTATCTGTTCCAACTCAAGGTGGGAGTAAAGCTGTCCTGCCTGCCTGAACACAACCTTCAACTTCAAAGTCATGCAGCTTTCACTAAAGGATGTAGGAGTCAAGTCCAGGTGGGGATAAGATTGGATAAAATTGTAAAACTGACCTTTGCTGGTAAACTATGTGACCTTAGAAGACAGGATGATTTGAAATTTGATCCAGTTTTTAAACCTGGGCTTATCAGATTGGATGCCATCGACTTCAGTCCTTTTAGTAAATGGGTGACAGGGAATATCAGTGGTGGTTTCTTTATTTTTCAAGGGGAACATCATGTGAACAGTATTATAGAATTAGAGTAGTTCATAAAACCCATATTACCTTCTAGATGAGCTATCAAAAAAGTAATCAACCATCTTAAGGGTTGATTCCAGTTGCGAGTTGAAATTAGAACTTTCCTAATCACTGTGATCCTGAAATATTCTAAAAGCAACTTTCTGTTTATTGTTGCTCTCAGTGATTGACGGAGCCATTATGGGGCTGATAAGAAGCCTGGCTCTAGAGGAATTCCCAGGAATTCACAAGGATGACCCCAGGTAAGACCCTAAGCAATAGAGGAGAGGGTGCCTGAACTGGCCTTGCCCTGTAGTCAGACTGATGAATATCTTAAATATCACAATAGAACCTTCATCCAGCAACTGATGGAAACAGAGGCAGAGACCTGCATCGGATCACTGGACTGATTTCCCAAAGCCCAGTTAAAGAGTGGGAGGAGGAGTGAGAATATGAACAATGAGGTCAAAGACCATGATGGGTACACCCACTGACACAGTCTACCTGAGCTAATGGGAGCTCACCAACACCAGTGGTACTGAGAAGGAAGGAACAAGCAAACTACCCCCTCTGAATGTGGTTGACAGTTGCATGGCTGGGGCACCAGGATTTATCCCTACTGCTTGTACTGGTGTTTGGGGGAACCTATTCTTTTTGGAGGGATACCTTGTTTAGCCTAGATATAGTAGGGAGGGCCTTGGACCTTCCCCAGAGCAATGTGCCTTACCCTCTCTGAGGAGTGGATGGCGGGAGTGGGAACTTGGATTGGTGTATATAATGAAAAGAGATAGTTTGTTTTCTTTTTCAAATGAATGAATGAATAAATAAATAAAAGCAAATTTCTTAATCAAACAACCACCAAATGTAACATTCGTCAAACTGATTCACTTTTTACTAAGTCTACTGATCTTTTTTAATCCATATTCATGACAGATGTTGGTAAAAGTATCTATTTGGTGAACTTGGCCAACTTACAGTTTTGAAAATGATTGTCTCATTGACTTGGCTGTTTGCAAGGAGACCAATTCAACTGATAGGACAAAGTTAGAAAATGGTTACTCCATTGACATCCAGGGTTTCTGATAGCAATTTTAGTGACAGACTCCTGTCCTATATGAGGCTGTAATTCCTAGGAAATTTTGTTTTCCCCTCTGGCTTTTCTTAGCAACTTATTCTCCGCACTCATCACATCTACGCTGCCTGTGAAAAGGCATATTGAAAGCACATATAACTCCAGAATGCAGCAATGAGCGAAGAATTTCTTCCATAGTTACTTCTCCTTTAATTTCATTAAGTTGCTCAGCCTTTATGCCTTTCACCTGATTGTGTGTTTTTTAACAATTAAGTCAGTCCTTCAGTGTGTTGAATACTGATTGCCTGTCTTAACAAAATCAGCTTTTAGTTTAACTGTCAGTACTGTGAGAGCAAACACATTTTATTTACTTGCTCAGAATATACAAAATAATGTTATATATCTTTAAGAAACATTAACAGTACCTCAGAAATGTGAATTGTTAGAGCTAGATGGTGAGTTAAGTCAGTAGCATTAGGTTTTCTGAAGTTATGTTTCCTAATTATACCAAATTTGTGCACTGAAAAGGCTCTATACGTTTACATTACAAATGTGCTGAACAGTAAGAGATCACTGCAGTCCATGTAAGCCATTCAGGCCTCGTGTCAACAATCTCATTATTTTCTTTGAGTAAACGACAGAAAACATAAATGAAAAAAATCACCAGATACAGTTCATTTTTTTTTGCAGCAAAGCAAATTGTGGATAATGCAGAGAACTAGAAATTTCACTTCTAAGCTGTTATTTTTGCCATGATGAATAGTTGAGTTGTAAAAAGAAAGAAAGAGCCAAAACTAATTCTAAATACCCCCAAACAAACTGACTTTGCTCAAGGTCTCAGAAACAAGTTATGAGATGAGAACTTCCCTGAGAGATGATTTCCGGAACAATAGTGAAGGTATAGGAAATATGAAATTGGAACCAAGGAAACACCAGAATGATAGTGTGTTCCCATGGCCACTATTAAAGGAACCAAAGGAGTTTCTATTGGTATTCCAAGAGGTGTATAACAGAATGCTTTCCAGAATTATCCACCACAAAGAACACTGAATTAGCAATAAGTTTCTATTCCATTAGGTTAAAGGTCCTCTTCAACTATGAATTTACGGTGGTGCAAAATAAGTCAGTATGAAGTAAGTCACAGTGGTATGAGGGGGACTAGTTAACCACCTGCACTATAATCAGAGATCTAAAACAGAAGAAACTAGGGAAAGGATGAGAGGCGTGCCAGGGGAAATTTGTGGCCTATCATCCAGAACTGGTTGCCAGGAGATGACTCCAAGTAGATAGGGCACAGTTGATTCAAGTGATACAATAAGCACATTGGCACGCCTCTGCTGAGCTTGTTCACTTTTGAAAACCACGTTGCCATTATACTCTAAGATATTCAGGTTTTTAAGGAAGTGGGACTTCAGGGGAGAAAGGAGGCAAGAACATTTACCCATAACTGGATAATCATTTCCCCTAACTCTTTTCCTTTCTCAACCCTCCTCCTCCAGATGATGAAAAAGACAATTTACAAACAATATAATAGTCATTTCATGAACCAGCTCCAACTTTGAAAAATTCAGAGTTGAGGAATTTCTCAATACCTTGGGTCTATGTACACAATTTTGAGATGAAACTTTGCACAAACCTCCTCTAGACTTGGTTACACAGATTATGTGCTAAAATGTGATGTGGGAAGCCGGGCAGTGGGGGCTCACGCCTTTAACCCCAGCACTGGGAAGGCAGAAGTGGGCAGATCTCTGTGAGTTTGAGGCCAGCATGGTCTACAAGAGCTAGTTCCAGGACAACATCCAAAGCTACAGAGAGAAACCGTGTCTCAAAAAACCAAAAAAAAATTTAAAAAAAAAAAGCCAAAATCAACAACAAAAACACCAAAAATCAAACAAAAAAAGTGATGCAGGAACCCTAATCCCTTATTTTAATGTGAGTTATCCTTGACTTATGCCCCCATAAAAGTATAGCCCTTACCATATTAAAGGACCTGACTTTTTCTTTCCAACTCTATCACTTGCTTTTTATGCCCTTGTTATCTGATCTCCTTGACAGTCCTCAAATTATAGCCTCCCACATCACTTGACTTCTTACTGCCATCAGGTCTTAGCTACACTCTTACGTATGCTCTTCCTGAACCCCTAGTCAGAAATGCCACTTCTTCTTTTTATTTATTTATTTATTTATTAAAGATTTCTGCCTCTTCCCCGCCACCACCTCCCATTCCCCCCCCCAATCAAGTCTTCCTCCCTCCTCAGCCCAAAGAGCAATCAGGTTTCCCTGCCCTGTGGGAGGTCCAAGGACCACCCACATCCATCCAGGTCTATTAAGGTGGGCATCCAAACTACCTAGGCTCCCACAAAGCCATTATGTGCAATAGGATCAAAAACCCATTGCCATTGTTCTTCAGTTCTCATTAGTCCTCATTGTCCGCTGTGTTCAGCAAGTCCGGTTTTGTCCCATGCTTTTTCAGACCCCGGCCAGCTGGCCTTGGTGAGTTCCCGATAGAACATCCCCATTGCCTCAGTGTGTGGGTGCACCCCTCGCGGTCCTGAGTTCCTTGCTCGTGCTCTCTCTCCTTCTGCTCCTTCTTTGGATCGTGAGACTTCAGTCCAGTGCTCCATTGTTGGTCTCTGTCTCTGTCTTCTTTCATCGTCTGATGAAGGTTAATATTCAGGAGGATGCTTATATGTTTTTCTTTGGGTTCACCTTCTTATTTAGCTTCTCTAGAATCACGAATTATAGTCTCAATGTCCTTTATTTATGGCTAGAAACCAAATATGAGTGAGTACATCCCATGTTCCTCTTTTTGGGTCTGGCTTAACTCACTCAGGATAGTGTTTTCAATTTCCGTCCATTTGTATGCAAAATTCAAGAAGTCATTGTTTTTTACTGCTGAGTAGTACTCTAATATGTATATATTCCATATTTTCTTCATCCATTCTTCCATTGAAGGGCATCTAGGTTGTTTCCAGGTTCTGGCTATTACAAACAATGCTGCTATGAACATAGTTGAGCATATACGTTTGTTGTATGTTAGGGCATCTCTTGGGTATATTCCCAATAGTGGTATTGCTGGGTCGAGAGGTAGGTTGAACCCGACTTTCCTGAGAAACCTCCACACTGCTTTCCAAAGTGGTTGCACAAGTTTGCATTCCCACCAGCAATGGATGAGTGTGCCCTTTTCTCCACAATCTCTCCAGCAGAGGCTATCATTGGTGTTTTTGATTTTAGCCATTCTGACCGGTGTAAGATGGTATCTTAATGTTGTCTTGATTTGCATTTCCCTGATTGCTAAGGAAGTTGAGCACGATCTTAAGTGTCTTTTGGCCATTTGAACTTCTTCTGTTGAGAATTTTCTGTTCAGCTCAGTGCCCCATTTAATAATTGGATTGATTAACCTTTTACGGTCTAATTTCTTGAGTTCTTTATATATTTTGGATATCAGACCTTTGTCAGTTGCGGGGTTGATGAAGATCTTCTCCCAGTCAGTGGGTTGCCTTTCTGTCTTAGTGACAGTGGAAATGCCACTTCTTAACTCTTGATCCTTGCTGCCTGATTCTGTCCTCAGTTTTCTTGGCTGCTATTACTGAGCACATTTCTTCATTGAATTATTTTTTGATTAGTGGACTTTACTGTAAGAATATTCATCCTATGAAAACAGGGACTGAAGCACTCTGTTACATTTCAAGAACTAAGAACAGGTCCTAGAGTATGGAACACGATGGATAATGTGGCCTTATTATTCTCCCTGCACCCATACCTGCTCTTCCTCCGTGTCTGCCCTCTCTTCTTTTTCTTTTTTTTTTTTTTTTTTTCGAGACAGGGTTTCTCCGTGGCTTTTGGTTCCTGTCCTGGAACTAGCTCTTCTAGACCATGCCCTCTCTTCTTTATGAGCCTTGTTCAGTGCTCTGTAAGGTAGAAATTACCTTTCTCAGCAAGTTTTACATTTTTTTTAAAGTGTATTTTTGTTGTGTGTTTTGTGGATCATGTTTTCTTCTCTGGTAATTTATTAATGTAACGATATCCCCTTTCCATCTTCAAAACTGCATTCAAATCTCTGTTTAATAGTTATAATGGACTTATCACATTTGTACTATTTACTTTATCACCTCAATAGAATCTCATGAGAAGAGGGAAATATATATATATATATATTCTATCTTCATACTTGAGACATAAGGTCCTGGATGACAGGTATCTGTCTTTCCAGATCTCTCTCTCTCTCTCTCTCTCTCTCTTTCTGTGACTGTGGGGTGTGTGTGTGTGTGTGTGTGTGTTAACTTACAACAGAGCTGGGCATAGTGGCATACACCTGTAATTCATTCTCTTAGTTTGGGGGAAGGTGCTGTGACTGAAGGATCACAAGTCTGAGATCAACCTAAGCTACACAGTGGATTTGGGGGCAGCATAGACCAGATATGGCTACATAGTGAGACCCTGTTTCAAACAAATTCAAAGCTTAAAATGAAAAGATATACGATTGCATAATACAAAGGACTGTTATAGGGGCGTAGATTAAAGCAACCTCTGAATTCCACAAAATTCTGAATGTTAGAAATTAGTTTTACAGGACAGTAAAATGATGCTTCTGTTATCTTCTTATAGGAAGAGTTGTAATGGATGGACGAAGTTACAGCGGGGTTAGATCCTCAAAACTGATTCAGTAGTTATTAAGCAATATTAGCATTTAATGTTAACATTCTGCAAGTAGGAGAGAATGCATGTGAATGAGATCTGAAATATTTTATAATAATTCTGCTAAGATTCCCAATCCTCGAAACACTACATTATATTCTGGTGTTTCTCTTGTATCTAGGTTTTTGTGCAAGAAGAAAGTAGCTTGTGTATTACTGGAATCTTTTAAGTCTGTAAATAAGCTTTAATTTCATAATAAATGTCTTCTTTTTAGACAGCAAAAGTCATACCAAATAGACTCAACTTGTTAAATGGGCTGAACTTGTTTAGCATCTGTTAAAAGTTCACTTAAGGTTTTTATTATGATTATATATTGATTTGCTAGGTATCCTTTTAAAGTTCTTTGATTAAGGGTCAGTAGAGCATAGCCTTTCACATTTCAAGGCCATTAAGTCCTATTAAAAGGGTAAATTGTATAATGCATTGCTTCTCTCTGTGCAAACCTCAGCTGTATTTTATTAAAATGGAGCATATAGTGCTTTTCACTAGCACTCAGTCACTTACATATAATAAGAAAGGGAGGCCCAAACAAGTATACTTAAGTAAATTTCTAAATATAGCCTTAGAGTCAGAGGAGGAAGTACAATATTCTGCGATATCACAAATTATAGTATTTCATTTAAAACAATATATTTTATACACTTTTAAAACTTCATTATATGAAATTCTCATAGAATTAATTAAAATATTAAACCAAGAAAGTAAAATACTTTATGCAAAAAAGGGAGACTCTTACAGACTGTTAAGGAGATTGCACCTTAGTGCAATTATGGAAAGCAGTATCCATGTTCCTCAAAAACATCGTACATAACTACTATATCGTCCCCAAAATACCAGTACTGGATATGTATCTATAGAAAATGAAATCAGTCTATTAAAGAGATATTTATAATACTATAGTTATTGAAGCATTATTCCTTGTAGCCAATACATGGAATTAGTGAAGATGGTCATCTACACATAAATGGGTGAAAGCAGTGTAGTACTCACACACTGGGATATTATTCATCATAATAAATAGTGAAATGCTATTAGTGGCAGCATGGATAGAACCAGAGGAAATAATTGAGATATAGACAAATTCTGTATGTTCTCACTCACGTGTGAAAACATGAATTTTGATTTCATAGAAATAGAGTAGAAGACTGGTTACTTAAGTTTATGCATGACAGAGGGAGAGAAAAATAGACAGAAATTAGATAATAGGTACCAAAACACCATTGCAAAAGATTAAGTTCTGATATTTTACATCATAAAGTGAGAATTATAACCCAAAACAATTTATTATGGATTTTAGAAAGAGCTAAAAGACAGTATTTACAAGGTTACTACAATGAAGAGTGGTAAATTGCAGATGGAAATGTTAATTGTCTGGTTTTATCAGTACATATATGCATGCACAGAAATATATTCTATACCATCAATACATTTAATTATTGGGCTAAGTAAATGTTCTAAAATGCCTCTATAATATAGATATTCATAACACACTATGTTACATTAAAGTGTGAGGATCTCTCTGTAAACCTTGACTTTTCAAATACATCTGACTTTTGGTATTGTCTGGAGATCTTATAAAATTACTGAGGCTCTGGTTACATGAAAACAGGATATGCCCTGGACACAATTTGATAAGAAACAGACCAGACAAGTAACCCCAATAAACAGCTATATTTGAGAATAATAGATGTAAAAATAAAACCCAATATTGTCTTTTTTGTATTATAATAATGTAACAAAATCATATTTCGAATAGGGAAGTCTTCATAAATCAAAATTAAAATAATATTTGTAATTAATGGGAATAGTATATCCTATGCCTACATCTATATTGTTCAGGTTATCATATTAGCAAAATGATAAGATGGGACAGAAATTGTGGTACTAGTGAGTAACACTTGAAACTTAGGGTGATGGACAATTATACTAGACCCTGAGAAGTAACAGAACATAGGGTCTTCATAGCAAGAGTACACTATACAAAGTAATATAGAAAAAAGTCAGTACTAAACTCTCCCTTGGAAAATATAGATTCCAGGAAACTACAAGTGAATCTCTTGTGTTCTAACTTGTTGAGAGCATCCATATACTTACATATTACCTAAGGGAAGGCCAAGTCCTATGACTGCCTTAGCTTGGATCCTCATCATTCCACCAATGTGGCAGCTATTACAAGGAAGGATGCCTCAGGTTACCTGGACAAGTCTGATGTCAACAAAACAGGATATGTAAGCCTCCTAGTAAAAGAAAGGCATTCTCATGTTATCTAACACAGTACTACCCACACTTCAGAAAGTTTCTGTTCCTCATGAAATGAATTTGTATCATAGAAACTTACACTCTTCATTAAAAATGTATCAATGTGTTAAAATATTAATAATAGTCTACTATCAGCATAAATTTTGAAATAATGACACTTTCTTATATTAAAAAATTCACTCCTAAACTTTAACTTTAAAGCTGTAGACCTAAGTCTCGTGGTAGCACTATTTTAGCTCGCACAGAGAAATACAGTAATCCATTGTCAGGGCTAGTCTTTAATAACATGGAATAGCAGAGAAAGGAAAAGCCTTATATAAAGTTCCCCTATTGTATACAAGCAATTCATGGTTCAACTATATTCACCAGTCTTCTCATATTAAAACTACAATCCTCATGTTCAGCTCTCCGATGACACAAAACCACTTGCACAGAGTATGATCAATTGTTTTTCTCATTACTCCAAAAAAAGAATAAAAATATAATACTGAGATCAGAGTCAACTAGTCAGATGAGATGGGTCAAATTTTCACATTTTAAAATCAGGATCTCTAGCATCCCCCTGCTCAATACAAAAAGAGTTTTGAGGTCCTGGTTTTGTTTTCCATTTTCCAGTCAAATGAGTTAACAGGCCTTAACTTTTTTCTTTTCTGTACTAACATTATCTAAATAAGCACTTGATGGAAGAAGAGTCAACTCTGCTTCATAAATGCTAACAAAAACAAATCGAGGAAAATAAATTACTACTGATATATTTCTCTCATTCTAAATGGAACATGGTTGTACTTTGGACACATTCATCCCATGGTATATTAATTTCTTAAGGTGTGATGAATATGTTATTTAAGTCCCATAAAACCTACCATTTCTTCTACTTTACATGTTCCATGGATGGTTTTCTATGGTGTTCTGTGCCTATTAATTCTATGATGGGCCTCAAAGAAACTGTTCTATCCAAGAGATGCTTAGTGGAATAATTAATTTAATTAGGGCACCTTGCAGGAGCATTGGTGACATTTAGGTGGATAAACTGCCAAGGAATGCCTTGTATATGTTTATATGTCTGTGTTGTGAACACTACCTATCCCCTATGATTTATGCACCAATCCAAATGCCTATCTTAAGGGGAGGATTCTTGTAAACCCCTTATGTGTTCCTTCATGAGTTCTCTCCCTTCCATGTCAAAACTTCAGTGGTCCCAATCTTGTACTGATCTTCTGTGAGTCATCACAGTTGCTGAGAGCTCAAATGGAGCATAGCCGTGTAATGCCTGGATGTTTTACAACAGTATAAACAAAACAAAACAAAACAAAACAAAAAAAAACCCTGACTCTCTTTTTTCTTACATTTATAGACATAAAAACATTTAAATTGACTATTCTGCAACAAATAGTATGGCAGAAGAGAAATTATGGAGTCAGCCATGATTTTTAGGTTTCTACCAAACTAAGAGCATATACTTTAAGCATATACTTTCCTTTGGTTGGAGGAGCAAAATTCTTCAAATGCTGATGTCATAGTAGCCTTAGAGTTTCTATATATCCATAATTGTGCCACAGACATTCTAAAGAGCAAAAAATCATATCTGAGTAAAGTAGATTTCTATTATCTGTTATAGTAATGTATCATTACAATATTTTTGATACAGATTTTAATTCTGATTAATTTACATAAAATGTGTATGTAACAAAAGAGTCAGATAAGTTAAATGCAGGATTTTATACTCTTTTATTACTTCTTATGATAATTATTGAATATCTCTCAAGACATTGAGTAATATTTCTTCTTTCAGTGTATCCAAATGTTCATTTTAATCACCCTCTCACATCCCTTTTGATTTTTTTGTGAGATTTTAATATAACTCTGACATTTTTCCTTCATTTTTTTGCTCCAAACTCTCCCACATTCCTCTTCCTATTCTCCTTCAAATTAATAGCTACTTTTCCACTAATTGTTATTGCATAATATATGTATTCCTACCTTCTTTTAAAAACTTAGTTGGGTATGGATAAATAAGTTTTTGACAACCAGTCATTCAATTCAAAACAACAGTTCCTTTAACAGAATAGAATTTCTGGTCTGTTTTACCTACAATTGACCTGTATGAAAATTCCTGGTTCTTAAGTAATTTCAATATTTGTTAGGATTTAGCATGGGCACCATTCTATAGTTTCTCTCCGATACTGTTACAAGCCTTCCAGTCAAAATGACAGCTTTCTCTCCACCCATCGAATCTCCTTTCCAAGAAGCAGGATGATAAATGACAAACTAATTAGGTGGTAAAATGTCTCTTAACATATTTACTAGTAATTTAATATGCCACCATTTTCTCTGCACCTTACTGACCTGAACTATTGTGGTATATTATTTGTGTTCTAACAAATAAAGCTTACCTGAAGGTCAGAGGCAAAGCAGCCATACCAGTGAACCATACAGGCCAGGGAGTGGTGCCATATACCTTTAATCCCAGGACTCAGGAGACAGAGGCAGATGAATTTCTGCGAGTTCGGGACTACCCTGGACTACACAAGTTTGAATCTATCTAAAAGAGAAACAGAGCTCACACAAAAGTTTTTCTGGCACTTGGGATCACATGCCTTTAATCCCAGCACTAGGGAGGTGGAGACAGGAATAATATGGCTGGCGGGAGAGAGGAATATAAAAGGGAAGAGACAGAAACTCAGTGGAGTGTAGAATCTGAGGTTGGTGGAGAGCACTGCAGGATCAATCCTTTGTCTGAGTCTTGGTAGAAGTAAAAGCTCTGTAGTGGCCTGGCTGCTTTGCTTTTCTGATCTTCAACTTGAACCCCAATCTTTCTCTCTGGGTCTTTATTATTCATGCTACACTGAACCTAGTCATAAACATATAGCTGGCTTAAGGAAAACTGGGAACAGTAATTTATTTTATTCATTTTTTTAATTTGATTGAATTGTTTTCCCAACTCCAAATCTTCCATCCTCCCTATTCACCCAATCTCTCTCTCCTTCTCAGCAAAAACAAAACAAAAGAAATCAAAATCAAAATGAAAGACCAATAAGACAAATAATAAAGCAGAAACTCCATGAAGTTTTTTTTTGTTTTTTTTTGTTTGTTTGTTTTTTTTTGTGTGTGTGTGTGTGTTGTGTTGGTCAACTACTCCTGGACATGGCACCTGCCCTGAATGCAGCTTATATACCCAGTGACACGTCACTGGGGAAAACTGACTTGCTCTTTTCCAACACACATCAATTAAAAGAGCTTTTTGGTTAAGGGTAAGAATTGTCTCCAGTTCTTCCTTTCAGTTCTGGCTTTAAACCTGTGCAGGTCTTGTGCATGCTGCCATACTCTCTGTAAATTCCTGTGTGCCTCAGTCCTGCTGATGCTGTTTCCTTGGTGTCATCTACCACATCTGTTACAGTCTTTCTGCCTCCTCTTCTGCATAGATCCCAGACCCCAGAGGGGAGGTTTTTGATAAAGACATCCCATTTAGGATTTAGTGCTCCAAAGTCTCTCACACTCTGAACATTGCTCAGTTGTGGGTCTCTGTGTTTATACCCACCTACTGAAAAAAAAAAAAGCTTTTCTTATGAGGGCTATAGCAATATGTCATTAGAAGTTATTTTATTGCTATGTTCCTTTAGCACAATAATAGTAGTAGGTGGGAAAAGTAATTTTTTTCCTCCCAACCATGTGTTCTGAGAAGTTTGCCTGCTGTGTTATGAGAGGCAAAGAAAAGAAAATGAATTTTGGAGTAGACAGATATTTCTGAGGTAGAATAAGTTCTAAAAAATTTAAAATAAGCGTTACTTTATTCATGAAGTGCTATGTGCTAGTTTCAAAGTCTTGACTGTATTTCTCTCCCATGCCACCTATTCTATAGCTCCAAATACTCCAGATTTCCTTTGAATTTGTGTTTTGTGTCTCAACTGTAAAAGAAACCCTGTGTGTGTGTTATGAAAACAAGAAAATTCTTTATATTTGTGAAATGAATGGACAAAAAGGATTTTATATTAATTAAAAAAACCCAGAAACTGAAAGAGAAATATTGTATGACATGTTTAGAATCTAGAAAACTTTAACAGAAATGAAGAGTAACCAGGTTATAGTATTACAAATTTGTAATCCCAACACTAGTGAAGCTGAGCCAGGAAAATCAAAAGTTTGAGGCGAGCCTGTGCTCATAATGAGTTCTAGGCTAATCTGAGCTACATAATGACACCCTGTTTAAAGAAAGATGAATGAAGAAAGAAGAATGGACAGTGATGTTTTCCAGGGGCTTGAACTTGGGGAAAGTGAAGATTTGGGCAAAAGGATTCAGACTTTCAGGTAGAAGATCAAGCTTTGTAAACAAGTATATAATATGATTGGTATAGTTAATATTTTATTGTATATTTGGAATTAGGAGAAAAAATAGAATCTACATATTCTCACTACAGCAAGAGTTACTATGTAAGGAGGTAATTTAACTTTTTGTATAAATCATGTCACAGTGTAAACGTATATCAAATCACACCATATACTTTAATTATATACAATTGTATTTGCCATATATACCCACAATATTTTGATAGGAATAAAGGATCAGTTTGGAATAATTTCTTGCTCTTCTATTCTTTGGCATAATATAAGAAATATTGGCATTAACTGGGAGTTAGCCATTGAGTAGATTTCGTTATTGAAGTTGCCTAATCACAAAGTCTTTGTTGGAGTTTCTTTGATAAACAATTTAAACTCTTAGCATGCTTATTTAGGTGTTCTGTTTCTTATTGAGTCAGGTATCGTTGCTTGTGAGTTTCTAGGAATTTTTTCATTTTGTCTAAGGTGTGTGGTTTGTTAGTGTATACTTCTTTGTAGTATTTGCTTGGAATTATTTTTTCTCTAATGTTGGTAGTAATGTCCTCATATTTACAGTTAGTAATGTGAAATTTCTACCTAGTATTCTTGGTCAGTCTACCTAAGCATAAAAAATTATGTTAATCTTTCAAAATATCAACTTTTGACTTTGTTGACTTTAAGTGACTTGAAAATTCAGAGAAGGATGATTTGAAGGGAGCTTATAATATTTCACAGTGCAACAAAATGGCCTTATGGAGATGTATGTTTTTCATGCATTTTTTGATGTATTTTGCTTTGTTTTATTTTGTTTTGAGAAAGGGTTTTGATGTGTATCTTGGGGTGGTCTAAATTTCAGTATAGAGCCGAAACTGGCATTGATTTTAAACTCTGGACCCTCCCGCCTTAGCCACATGAGTGCATGTACCTCTTAGTCATGGGTAAACAAAAAAGCAGAATGCTTTAAGCTCTTTGTAGTCATATGAACTTCTGTTGATTTTTCTTCAAAAAAGATTGTGTGGACTATAAATAACTGAAAATATAGCAATTGGAATTTTCCACATATTCTCTAATATTCTGTTACGAGAAATGTTTGTGGATAAGTAAATAGGAAGAAGTCATTTTCCATAGCCACTGATTCTTTGCACTTCAGTCATTTGAGGATATTTGTATTAACCTCCATCTACTGCAAAAAGAAGCTGGGGTTTGCAAATTATCTACACACAGAGGCAAAAACACAAATCCTATTTTATCGTGGAAGAAAATCACCCCAATATTGTATGGTTATGCAAACTGTGCATCAAGACTTTTCTTTCACTAGGGCTGTTGCTCAAGAATCAAGTGTTCGCTTAGAGTGCATTAGGGCCATTATGAAATCTCCAGCCACGTTTTCTCTTTTTAACAGAAATTCAGAGTTACAGCAACTACCTACAAAGACGAAATGTGAGTTACACACTAATCATTATTCCAAATAATATTTGTTTATGAGTTTTAGATCTACTACCAATATATTTTCTATAAAAAAAAAACCTTAAAATGAAGAGAAGAAAGAAAGGAGGAAAAAACAGAAAAATGGAGGGAGGAAAGAAAGGGATGAAGAAGCATCTTTTCCCCATTATTCCCTGAAAGCATTTTATTTTGAGCAAATCCACTCTTCAATCCTCCCTCCTTCAAATTCTCCTATGACCTTCTTCTAGCACATCTCCTCATGTTCATATCCTCTTGTTTATTTATATATAATCTACTGAGTCCAGTCAGTGTGTCCAAACTCATGTGGGTGTATGGCTGTTCACAGTAGCATGGGAAAACTAGTAGGGTTCCCGCCCCTGAAGGAAACTGATTTTTTCACCTAGTAGTTTTGTACTGCCTGCAACTTCTCTACAAGGAGAAGGGCTCTTTGATCTTACTCCCATCCATGATGAAATATTTACTAGATTGATCTTGAGCCTTTAAGGGAAGTGGTATGAAATAGACGTCTTGTTTGAGAATGAGAGCTCCATAGTTACTGATTCTTTGCACTTTTATCATCTGTGGTACCTGTATCCATCTACTGCAAAAAGAAGCTTCTGACTTGAAAAGGTGTTTTTTTTTTTTTTCCATTTATTTATTGTTTTGAGAGTATAGGCATGGGGAAGTTCCCTAACTCTTGGCAGAGAAGCTATTGGCAGCTGAATTGGTTACTGAGAAGAAAGTCCCTCACATTTCAGGTCTTGACTGCTGGTAGGATGACCATGTGTCAGGGAATGGCTCCACACCAAAGCAGATCAACGAAGCAGTAATTGGACGCAGGTGATTACTAGTAGCAACAACATAAAGGAGGGTGTGCCGTTTTGAGGGAGTTGGGTGGAGGACTACAGGGAGTACTGGGGAGCACTGGAGGAAGATAATGGCAAATGGATTTAATTAAAATACAATGCATAAATTTACAAAATTTAAAGGAATAAATAAAATAAAAATAATATAAAGTGATCAGCTTCTGAAGACAGTTATAAGAGTTAAATTGCATGAAGGCTTTAAGTCAGGCAGGACTTCACTTGACTGTAATTCCAGTGTTTGTGAGATCGAGGCAGGAGCACTGCATTCTTGAGTACAACTTGGGTTATATACAGAGTTCAAGGCAAGCATGAACTACATAATGAGGCATTGTCTCCAAACCAAAGTGTGCCACCTTTCCAATCAATTATGTAAAGTACATTGTGGATATGCTGCTAGTCTTTTTCTTTAAGTATTTGTTATCCTACATGGACATCTGAGCTGCAAAAGTTTATTTATGTTATTACTGGAAAGAAGCCTCAGTCTGACAGTATTATTTTTATTTTCTTAAAGAACTAATAGGGAAGATCTTCTCCCATACAGTAGGATGCCTTTGTGTCCTAATGACAGTATCCTTTGCTTTACAGAAGCTTCTCAGTTTCAGGAGGTACCATTTATTCACTGTTGCTCTTGTTGTCTGTGCTACTGGTTATACGTAGAAAGTAGCCTCCTGTGCCCATGTGTTGTAGTCTACTTCCCACTTTCTCTTCTGTCAGGTTCAGTGTGGTTGGATTTATATTGAAGTCTTTAATCCATTTTGGACTTGAGTTTTGGGCATGGTGATAGATATGAATCTGTTTTCATTCTTCTACAGGTTGACATCCAGTAATGCCAGCACTATTTCTTGAAGATGCTCTCTTTCTTCCATTGTATACTTTTAGCTCCCTTGTCAAAAATCAGGTGTTCATAGGTTTGTGGGTTAATATCCGGGTTTTGATTCTATTCCATTGGTCAACTTCTCTGTTTTTATGCCAATACCAAGCTGTTTTCATTACTGTATCTGTAATAGAGTTTGAAGTCAGGGATGGTAATGCCTCCAGAAGTTCCTTTATTGTATAGGATTGTTTTGGCTATCCTGGGTTTTTTGAAAGGAGAATTCTCAACAGAAGAAGTTCAAATGGCCAAAATACACTTAAGGTCATGTTCAACCTCCTTAGCTATCAGGGAAATGCCCAATCATACTACAAAAGCATTTTTTCAACTATGTTCATAGCAGCATTATTTGTAATTGCCAGATCCTGGAAACAACCTAGATGCCCCCCAATGAAATAATGGATGAAGAAAGTGTGGAATATATACACATTAGAGTACTACTCAGCGGTAAAAAATAATGACATTTTGAAATTTGCATGCAAATGGATGGAAATAGAAAACACTATCCTGAGTGAGAAAACCCAGACCCAAAAAGATGAATATGTATGTACTCACTCATTACTGGACTCTAGCCGTAAACAAAGGACATTAAGCCTATATAGTTCGCAAGCCTAGAGAAGCCAAATAACAATGTGAACCCAAAGGAAAACATACATAGATCCTCCTGGAAATTGGAAGCAAACAAGATTGTCAGGCAAAAGTTGGGAGCATGGGGGTGGGGGTAGGGTGGGTTTGGGGGGAAGGGGAGAGGGGGAGAGAGAAGGGAGACAGGAAAGACTGGAGAGAGCTTCGGGGAGTGGGAAGGTGGAGATGTAGGAATGGTGGATATAGGAGCAGGGAAGAAGATATCTACATTATCTTAGAGTTGGCAAGAGATGTGGCTCTAGAGGGGATCCCAGGTGTCCACGGGGATTGTCCCCAGATAGGTCCTTAGGCAGCAGAATAGAGGGTGTCTGAACTGGCCTTGCTCCACTATCACACTGATGTTTATCTCGAATATCACCATAGAATCTTTGTCTGGCAGCAGATGGAGATAGAGACAGAGATCCTCACCAGAGCAACGGACTGAGCCCCCAAGGTCCAGTTGAAGAGCAGAAGGAGGAGAAGATGAGCAAGGAATTCTGGACCCCGAGGGGTTGGTCCACCCACTGAGACAGTGTGCCTATTCTAATGGGAGCTCATCAAATCCAGCTGGACCAGGACTGAATGAGCATGCAATCAAACAGGACTCTGAATGTGGCTGAAAATGGGGGCTGACTGAGAAGCCATTGATAAAGGCACTGTGACTTGTTTCTACTGCAGGTACTGGCTTTTTGGGACCCTAGTCTATTTGGATGCAAAGCTTCCTAGGCCTGGATGGAGGGGGGAGGGCCTTGGACTTCCCACAGGGCAGGGTTCCCTGCTCTCTCTTAAGGAAGGAGGGGGAGGAGAGGAGGGGGAGTGGGGGAGCGAGAGGGGAATGGGAGGAGGGGAGGAAATGTAAATTTTTGAATGGAAAAATAAATTTAAATAAAAAAGAACTAATAGGGAAACAATCCAGAGGGCCAGTGGATTGCTGCTTTCATCCTAAAGGACAGAAGCATCATTTGTACCTGCAAAGGAATTTATGGAGAGTCTCTGGGTTTCACAGAAGTGGAGATCTATTCCAGACTGGTTGATGTTTCTGAGGCTAATACGAACAAGAAAGGATTATTAGAGATAAAGCACATCAAGGACATTTTGATGCAATCAGTTACTTCCAATAATTAGTTAGTGTAACAAAGTATTTGCAGATATATCATTAGAAAGAAATCAGTAAGCAATCAAATTGGGGCAGAAGGCTGGAAGGATGATTGTTATGGTAATTAAAATGCTATATGTCTTTGGGAGACCCAGTGTTTCCTGTTCATTTGGGCAATTAGTATTGAATGTTTGTCCTCCCAACATGATTAATGACACAGCTGCCTTTTCTGACTGTGTCCAAGATACCTATTTTTTTAATCTAAGATGTGGTTTTACTACTTCAGTGTATGTGTTCCAGTCATCTGTTGAATGCCATTCATTATTAAAAGCTTATTTTTAAATGAAATTAAAGGTACTTGTGACAACATGACCAGGAATTTAAATTTTTTTGGTTAAATTGAAACTCATTATAAAAATTGCTTAGGATATGTAATTGTCTAGGATTTTTTGTTAAAGCTTGATAATTGATTCTTAGGGTCCATAAAACATTAAAATTACTAAAATTTTGCCTCCAATAGTTATGCTATTTTTTAATTTTTTCTCTCTACCAAAGAGATAGTTTCATGTAAAGAGTTGTCATAAATAAATTGTACCAGGCTATCTACAAACTCCTTAAGTGTAAAAAAAAACAAAAAACCAAACTCTTATTTCATCCACATTGCACCCTCATAGCTTAGCATACGGTTTTGTACATATGACTTTCAATAAATATTAGATAGAATGAATCCTATTTGAAAAAGAACTTTGAGAGTGCTATATAAAAGATTGAGTATATCATAAGACAAGAAAGAGAAATGTTGATCTTAACTGTACCTTAAAGCATGTATGTCATTTTAATGTTTTCACAACAGCTAAGGGATAATCAATCTCAAGAGAAAAAAAGCATACTCTTTACTTCAAAAGAGACTTAAATGCCCACATAGATTTGGTGAAATAATATCCTATCCTTATGAATGCCTTATGAGTATGTCTTAGTTATCTTTTTATTTTTTTCAACTGAAAATATATTAAATATAAGTGTCTACGAAATCATGGAATTATACTATCACTTGTATCACTTAGTGTTGCTGTAATTTTAATAATTATGGTTATAATTATATGTAGCCAATGACTTAGTATTTCTTATAAAATGCAAAAATTCCTATACAGAGCCAAAAACCTGTTCTATTTGGCAATAATGATATTTGTTTTCACCCCCTATCTTTCAAAACATATTTCGTTGATCCACAGGAGATTAGATTAGAGTCTGCATTTGTTTTATTTCCTGTTTGACATTCTTTTATCTATAAGTCTGCTTCTATAAAGGCTGAAAATCTTTGTATTTTTACTTTTGGCAACATATATATTTTGATTTATACACAAAATTCCATTACTAACTAGAAACTATGTGTAATTGATAGCAACTGAGAGGGAAAAAAATCAGTTTTCTTTCATGGAGTTAGAGTGAGTAGATCAACCACATTCTAGAGAAGAATTCATACACAGGAATAGTGGCCCAGTACACGACATCATTTTGTTGTTGTTCTCTGTATGTCTTTAAATATTTATTTTTGTATTATGTAAGAGAGAGTAAGAACATGAAGCTTACAGTAGGGTGAGGTTCTGGGAAGAATAGTTTGGGGGGAGGGGAAAGGGTATGACCAAAATATATTGTATGAAATTTTTTAAATAAAAACAATTTACATCCCCTTTTGAACATTTCTTCTTCAAGGATTTCAGATTTTCCTGTATCATATTTCTCCTTCAAATACACATTTCATCTTTCACTTGTTTTATAAGCATAATTATTTATATATATTCTGCCCTGGTGCAGTTTGTGGATACTGTCTACTGGGGGACTTTTCAGGTTGGTGTGATAGACATAAATAATGTACTGAGAAGAAAGTATTTGTATTGGATAAAGAAGATTAGGGTCCATATCAAGTGGTTCGCAATCAACTGTAACCACCTGTAACTCCACTTTCAGGGCATTCAACAGTTTCTTGCCTCTGGGTACCTGCATGTACATGATGCATGTGCGTGATGCACATAAACTCATACACACACACACGTAATCAAAACTTAAATAAATTTTTAAAAGAAGCTATACTATAATAATAGTGGCATGACACATAGGAAAGGGGTGTAGACTCTCTCCTCAGACTTAATTATAAATAAGGGCATTTTTTTTCAGCCACGTATGATGACACTGTCTTAAATATAAAGAAAACTGGGACAGCAACAAAATATAATTTGCCCTTTCCAAGCCTGATATAGGAGATCATTTTGTATATGTGTTGATCTTATTGGTTAATGAATAAAGCTGGTTTGGCCTATGGCAGGGCAAAATATAGCCAGGCTGGAAGAGATGTAGATAGCAGATAGTAGAGACACCATGTGGCGACCGAAGGAGAAAGATACCAGAACTTACTGGTAGGCCACAGCCTCATGGCGATACACAGATTAGTAGAAATAGGTTAATTTAAGATGTAAGAACTAGCTATAAATACACTTGAGACACATCAGTCAAACAGTGTTATAATTGATATAGTTTCTGTGTGATTATTCAGGTCTGGATGGTTGGGAAAGGAATGAACAGTCTCTGCTTACACAAACCTCCAAAATCTCTCAAGCTACCTGATCATTGAGAAAGGAATGCTTTGAAAATGAATGCACTAAAAGAAATATTTGAACTAAGAATGATTGAAGTGAGGGAAAATGATATTTGATACATGAATGGGATAGATTATAAAGAATGTCAGAAAGGGTGATTCAGCATTCCCAATTGTTGAAAAGGAATTTTCTAGTAGATAATGCTCTGTTTGTGACTACTTCAGAGTCTAAGTCATTTGAAGACAAGGTAGAGCAAAAACAAATGATATCGAATGAAATAATACTGAGTGATAAAGCTGGACATGACTGCTGTGATTCAAGGGCTAAAGAAAATGATCTAAATTTCAATCCTGACATGTAGTATAGCATGATAATTAATGTTGCAGACTATATTCAAAAGTGGACAAATTAATTGCTCAACTTAGTCAGACCTTAATATTATCATCTGCAGTGCAAAGATATTATTATATTATTGTGTACCCCATAAGGTTGTTATCTGGTTTAAATGAAATGATGTAAACAATTCTCAGCACACGATAGCTTTTAGTAAGATTTCAGTAAATGTTAACTGAAAAGTATAAACAATGATAGCAGAACTAACCAGTAACAATATGAGAGTTAATTTGATTTTTTTTTTTTTTTTTTTTTTTTTTGGTTTTCCGAGACAGGGTTTCTCTGTGGTTTTGGAGCCTGTCCTGGAACTAACTCTTATAGACCAGGCTGGTCTCGAACTCACAGAGATCCGCCTGCCTCTGCCTCCCTAGTGCTGGGATTAAAGGCGTGCGCCACCATCGCCCGGCTGAGTTAATTTGATGTTTAAAAAAGAACTATGAGATCCATTTTATTCAATGAATCCAAATAAATGTATCTCAGAGAGTGGGGAAAAAACCTATCAATGCAGTCAGGAAACTCTTACTAGTAGTCTTGGAGGACTAACCTAATTCAGTTTGTGTTCTGCACAAAATGCATGCATAGGTAAACTTGCTGTTGACACTTTACTGAGTCATACAATCTTAAGAATCAAGAGATAGATAAAGGAGTAATGAGGTAGAGAATGAAAACAAAGATAAGGAGCATGGTTTGTAAGTGGCATAATTTCATTATAAGCTATCTACGTTATCTTGCCAGGCCCAAGAACAGCAGTGCTCTCAGACACAATCAAGAGAGAATGTTTGCCTGAATCCATAATCCATACCCTTTTCCCTTTTTCCTTTTCACTCTCTCTTCCTCTCTGCTCTGTCTCAGTGTCTAGATGTCTCTGTTTGTGTCTTCTTTTAATCTCTGACCACCCCACCAAGCACATAGTGTATTTAGTTCTGGCACAGCCCCAGAAAGTATTGTAAATGCCGGCTTTCTTAAAAAAAAAAAAAAAAACTGGCTTCAAGTACCCAAGAAATACTGCTTCATTTCATTCCTTGTGTTCTCTGAATGTCACTGTGTGTTGTATCTCTACCATCACTGGAAATGGAATTTGTTCCTTATTTCAATATCAAGATATATATATATATATATATATATATATATATATATATATATATATATGAGAGGGAAAGAGAATATGTGTGCGAGAACTTCACTTCTGAATACGCACCATTAATCATTGTGCCATATATATTTTTCTCTCTCTACACAAACACACATACACACACACATGAGCACATGGCCTAAGGAACAGGGGGTTGAAAGGTTATTACGAAACACAAAACCTTTGGAATTTATTTGAAAAGACTTACAAAGAAATGTGCTGTTACCACTTTAGCCTTTTGTTGCCTAATATATTCACCGCCACCAATATATGCACTATACCACACTTCACATGTGCTTATTCTAAACTGGGATGCACTGTAAGTATAACACATATATTAAATTTTGAATAATACTTGGCATGAAAAAATATTATGAAATTGTTTCTTAATATTTAATTGGTTACTTGTTGGAGTTGGAGTACTTTGATTCATTATTTTTAAATAGAGCATAACATTAAACTTTCTAATTTTATACATTAATGTTATATTTTTATAATACTATAATTATATAATTATATTAAATATATAATTATAAAGTAATTTCCCTTGTTTATTTTATTTTTCAATTGAAAGTTGTCTATTCAAAAATACTTTTTACTAATTTTGGTTCTTTATCAAATTAAAAAAAGGAGTGATTAATTTCTCAGAGTTCCTGTACAGGATACAATCACCTCATTAGTTCACTCTCTCCTGAGAGTGACAAATCAATTCATTAACATCACAAAAGGTTCATAACTGCTATACTGTATATCAAAAATGTTTTATAAGGCTTTCATTTTTCAGTTAAATGTTTAGCTGAAATAAAAATGATACTGTATTTAAAGAACACTAATGATATAATTTCCTTTCTTGAAAAATTCAAAAATAATGTTGTTAATCAAAAGCTACGGAGAAACCCTGTCTCGAAAAATCCAAAAAAAAAAAAATGTTGTTTGAAGTCTCTTTCTTGACTGCAATGTAGTTCAGACCCTCCTGAGGGTTAGGGGTATAGTTTACTTGCCTAGCAGGAGCAAGGTATCAAGTGCTACTCTAGCACCAAGAAGAAAACAACCAGCCTACCTGAAAGTCTCTGTTTTTCCAAGCTTCGTTTTTACTGCCTAAAATATGCTGGAGATGGAACAAAACACCAGAGAGTTCTCCATGTTTCTGACAAGTTTTCAAGTGCTGAACTTTAAATTATTATCCATAATTTAGACGTTTTAAAAACGATGGCTTTGGGAGATCAGGTATGGTGCACCATACCTTAAATCCCAGCAGTCAGGAGGTAGAGGCAGGTAGAACTCTTTCAGTTCCAGAGCATTCAAGGCTTCTTAGTGAGGCTCTTTCTCAAAACAAAAAATGCATTGGGAAGCATATACACTCAAAGGAAACCCCTTAGTATTCTTGCATTAAATCCATCAGGAGAAACAGTCCTCCTACCTACCCCCTCTTTCTCTCACAGAGCTAGGGATGAACCCAGGGTGATGCATGCCAGCAAGACATGCAGCCACTGATCTGGTCCCTGCTCTGGTCTGCCTGATGGTTTTAAAAAATCATTCTTTTGAGTTTGCATCTTTCTCATTTTCCAGAAGTTCTTTTTTTTATTATTCTTTTTAAATTAAAATTTCCACCTGCTCCCCGTTTCCCATTTCCCTCCCCTCCTCCCAAATATTGCCCCCTCCTCCCACTCCCCTCCCCCTATCCCCACTCCTCTTCTCCTCCCCCCACACCATTTCCCCTCCCTCTCGATACTGAAGAGCAGTCCAAATTCTCTGCCCTGCGGGAAGACGAAGGTCTTCTATCTATGTCCAGGAAGGTGAGCGTCTAAACAGGCTAAGCACCCACAAAGCCAGTTCATGTATTAGGATCGAAACCTAGTGCCATTGTCCTTGGCTTCTCATCAGCCTTCATTGTCCGCCATGCTCAGAGAGTCCAGTTTCAACCCCTGCTTATTCAGTCCCAGACCAGCTGGCCTTGGTGGGCTCCCAATAAATCAGTTCCCCTGTCACAGTGGGTGGGTGCACCCCTCGTGGTCCTGATTTCCTTGCTCATGTTCTCCCTCCTTCTGCTCCTCATAACAGGGGATAAAACAAAGAAAACATCAAGCATTTAAGAGCCAAACTAGTGAAAATGAATGATAAAAAGAAAATCTTAAAGGCAACCAGTTAACAAAGACATCGTGACTTCTAATAAACTAAAAAACACCCAATGGTTTCAACAGAAAACACAAAAACTGAATCCCATGAAGTATCGGCAGAACACATGAACTGATATTCAGAATTCATTGTTAAAGTGAAGAGAAAGACATTTCCAGACAACTGAGCGAACAGAAATGTTATCATTAGACCCAGCAGTAAATATTGAGACTTCCAAAGCTGGGATGCCTGGTGAAACTAGAAGCTGGGTTTTAAGAACAATAATCAGCTGGCGAAGGATCAGCTAAAGCATGAACTTAGTCCAGCAGCCCGACTTTCATCAAACACATTGGTGGCCCTGCGGGGTGAAGGTGGTTGCTAAGCAAGACTGGCAACCCAAGTTTCACCCCTGGAACCCACATAAAGGTGGAAGGAAAAAACAGACTCCACAACACCTCCTTCTGACCTACACACCCACACCGTGGCGTTGGAGCACGAGCACACATGCATGCATGGACTTCATTTGAGACCATACACAGCAATAATAAATGTAAATTTCATTTCAAAACTCAACAGTGGTTATTAAAAACTTCTACCTTCGTTCCTAAGTTAACTAAAAAAAAAAATCATTCTTTTCTCAGAAGCTCCTTGGTAAACCATAAACTTCAAATTCATCTTCACATTTTCGAGAACACACAGATGATCTGGATTGTATTTGCCCCTCCCTTCATTCTGTATCTTCATTTTTCAAGACTGACTGGAATTCTTTCTAAATAGATTACTATTTAATTTGAATCGATGCTTCTTGAGCTTCTTCACTATTTTAAAAAGCATCAAACAGGGGATCCAACTACCACAAGGAAAAGGTCTTTGATGGCAAGCTCCAACAGAAATCACCCCATGGTCTTGAGGTTTCAAGTATGTCAACTTCTTTGGTTAGCACACTGAAGAAGCATCAACTCAAAAACCCAAACACTGACCACAATCACTCTAATCCTGACACTACTACTATGAATGCTTGCTCTGCACAGGGTTTCTGGCTGCTCAGGTGTCACATACTGTGACATGTTGTTGGAGCCCAATGCCTGCAAGAGGGCCTTCAAAGAACGTTTCCTTGCTTCTAGAAGATCAGCATGTTTAGCAAAACGTGGGGAATCCTTCTTGGAATCTCCTTTTACTTTATTTTTATGTGTGTGTGCGTGTGAAAGTGCGTGTTCATTTATATTCAGGACCACCAACGTAGGTGGTGTGTGGACACCTGTGAGTGCTTGTGTGTGGAGACCAGAAGGAAACCTACAGTATCATCCCTGAAACAGCATTGGTTTTCTTTGATACAGAGACTCTCATTTGGCCTGCTCAATTAGGCTAGACTGACTGAGTGGCTGGTGAACCGCAGAGATTCTCCTCTCTCTGCCTCCTGGTGTCTGGCATTTTTATATGGTCGCTGGAAGTCAAACCCAGGACTTCATGCTTATAAGGCAAACACTTCACAGGCTGAACTATCTCCCCAGCATGTCTGTGTCGTTTAGTGACATCATTTCTACATTGTCTGAACACATAAAGGTATCTCATGTTTCTTGTCGTAAGCACTGATTTAGCCACTATTGTGATTAGTTACACTATGAAAAAAATCTCAATCATAGTAATTAAATCAGTGTGGGTTTTTAAAACTGAAATTAAAATATAATTTTTGAAAAATAATATGTATATATTAATTCAAATATAATAAGGCCAACATATGTACAGTAAAAACTAAATATGTCATATATATGTCATTTACACTAATATTGTCCAGAAATAAGCTTATATGCAAAAGCATCTGCCTTATATGCTCATCGAGACATAGCCCCTCACACTCTAGTGCTCATTACAATGAATGTCAAAAAAAACTAGTACCCTTTGGAGAATTATAACAAGACCTAGAGCCTCATAGTGTGATATCCAAAATGTCCAAATTACAATCAGAAGTAACTCAGCTTATATTACCTTCATCAAATTTCAAATAAGATGGAGAAAATCCCACAAGATGACATAGGTAGTAGAACTCTCTAAAATAGAATTTCAAGCATCTGTAAGAAAAAACATCCTAGGAAGAACAGTCACAAGACTCAAAGTGTGAGGTCAAATAAACTCTTATCAAGAAAGAACAACTAGGTATTTTAGAATTAAAAATGACAATGACAGAATGAAATGCAAATAAGAAAAGATCCAACTTCCTAAGATATACTGAAAATCTAAATGGAGACTACAAAGAACTGAATACCATCAAGTAACACTGAAAAATGGACAAAGAGAAAAGACTGAAAAAGAAAGGACCTTAGCAAAAAGTTCCTCATAAGACTATTCATAAAACACAAAACATTTATGGCTTTGAAGTTCAAGAAGGGAAATAGAAAAGGTGTGTTACTACAAAAACATTTAAAGAAATATAGCTCGATAACTTCCCAAGACACACTAAAATCTTACAAATTAAGAGATAAGATGAACCCTAAAAATCCAATAAAAGTTCAAATTCATACATATTTAGGAAAATGATGCTTTACCTACAGAAGAACAATGATTCAAATGCCAATGAATTTCTCATCTGAAAATTTGATGTCCACAAAAACAGAGTAAAAAGTTTTTTCTTTTAAAATTTTTAAAATTTTTTTCTTTTTTTTGTATTTTTTTCCAGTTCATATACCAACCCCAGTTACCCCCTCCCCTTCTTCCACCCCACTCCCTCATTCCACCTCCCCATCCACTCCTTAGAGGGGGCAAGGCCTCCCTTGGGGCATCAGCAAAGTCTGGCATACCAAGTTGAGGCAGGACCAGTCGCTTCATACAGGAGTAATGTATTTACATGATTTCTACTCTTTCTTCTTTTTAAAAAATATTAAAGTTAAAAAATTTAAATGTATATTTTTACTTGAACATAAAAACAGAAAATATTAAGAAGTGGGCAAAGAACTTAATCAGGTACTTCACAAAAGATGTGAAAGAATGAAAATGCTTGAAAGATAAGAGGCAGTATCATGAATCCTCAGGAAATTGAGGGTTGTACAAACAGTGATATATCAGAGCCCAGCCATTAGGAAATAAAACAGTGACTAAAATGAAGATACTAATGTAGAAGTTGTAGAAGCATTCAAATAATCATTTATTCTTTATTTTTTGGTCTATTTCATTAAGATATATGGCTACCAACCTGACAAGCACTTAATACACAAGTGCACTACAATGGCCATCTCAGATTAATTCATGCCTTAACCGTTTTAAGCACTTTTTTAAGTTTTCTAAATTTTTTCAATCCCTTTCTTTCCAACTATAACACAAACACAACAGAAAGATTAGATTCAAGTTTCTCAGTTTCTCGTGCTAGGCACATAAGACAGACCAGCAAACTCTGTATCCATGTTCTTCTCTATTGAGAGCAGAAAAGTCAATTTATATTTCTTATTGCAATCCTCCCAGCTATACTTATGAGTCCATCTTAAGCATCTTAGGAACTTTTTAATAGTTTCTCTAACTATTCAGATCCTCCTGGAGCCTTTGCCTGAAGGTTTAAGATGCTCAAGTTTCTTGTTTCATGAAAAATATTTTTACTAATTAGTTGATTTATTTTCCCAAGCCCAATTATGCTTTTTCTCCCTCCTCGCCTATCCTCTCCTCTCAACCCCTCCCCGCAACCGCCTGTCTTCCTCCCATCTACTCCTCCTTTCTCTTCAGAAAAGGACAGACCTCTCAAGGATATCAGCCTGCCATGCCTAGTGTTACAGTAACACTAGGCACCTACTCTCCTAATAAGCCTCAACAAGGCAACCCAGTAAGAGGGAAGGGTCACAAAAGCAGCTACCAGAGTCAGAGGTAGCCCCTCTACCCTCTGCCAGGAGTTACACAAGAAGAACAAACCACACAACTGCAACACATGTCCAGAGTGCCTAGATCAGTCCCATGCAGAATCCTTGATTGTCAGTTCAGTCTCTATGAACCCCCATTAGCCCAGGCAAGATGATTCTGTGGGTTTTCTTGTGTTGGTTTTGACTCCTCCAATCCCCACAATCCTTTCTCTCCTTCTATAGGATTCCTCAGTTCATCGTAATGTTTGGTGGAGGGTCTGCATCTATTTTCATCAGTTTCTGGGTGAAACCACTCTGATGACAATTGGACAAGACAGCAATCTATGAGTATAGCAGAATATCAATAAGAATCATTTTAATGACTTTTTATTGCCAGCCCTCTTTGGTTCTATCCTATGTCTCTAGACTGCTCAGCCTCTATGTCCTGGCCTTCTAGACACTGTCAGGGGTGGGTACGGCTCTCAAGCTGGCCCAGTCATTTGTTGGCTACTCCCACATCTCTGTGCCTCTTTTACCTCAGCACATCTTGTAAGCAGGAAAAATTGTAGGATGAAGGTTTCATGACTGGTTTGGAGTCCCAATCCCTCCACTAGAAGTCTTTCCTGGTTACAGGAAATGATCTGTTTAGGCTCCATATCCTCCACTGCTAGGAGTCTTAGCCAGTGTCATCCTTATAGATTCCTGGGAGTTTCTATTGCACCAAGTTTCTAGCTCTTCCCAGATGCCCCTGATTCCAGTTGTTTTTGCCAGTACTCCCTCACTCCATTCTAATGCGTCTGATCCTTCCCATTCTCATGACTGCCGCCCCTCCATCCAGGCCCCCCTCCCCATCTACCTGTACTATCTATTATTTTTCCCTTTCACAGTGAGATTCATGTGTGCCCCCTCCCCACCTTGAGCCCTCCTTGTTACATAGCTTCTCTGAGTCTGTGCACTTTATGACTAATATCCACTTATGAGTGAGCACATACCATGTTTGTCTTTCTTGGTCTGGGTTATCTCACTCAGGACGATTTTTTTCTAGGTTCATCCATTTGCCAGTAAATTTCATAATGTCGTTGCTTTTAACAGCTGAGTAATACTACATTGTGAAAATGTACCTCATTTGCTTTATCCGTTTTTATGTTGAAACACATTAAACTTGTTTCCAGATTCTAGCTTATTACAAATAAAGATGCTATGAACATAGCTGAGCAAGTGTTCTTGTGACATGGCAGAGCATCCTTTCGACGTATGTCTAGGAGTTCTATAGCGAGGTCTTGAGGTAGGTTGATTCTCAATTTTCAGTAGAAATTTCCTGGTAGAATTTTGGTTTCAGTTATGCATAATATCATGCCATCTGCAATTATAGATACTTTGACTTCTTACTTTCCAATTTGCATGTCCTTCATTGCTTTTAGATGTCTTATTGTTCTAGCTAGAACACCAAGTACTGTACTGAATAGATATGGACACATTATGCAATAGAGTAGACAGCCTTGTCTTGTCCCTGAACTTAGTGGAATTGCTTTTAGGTTTTTCTCCATTAAATTTCTTATTTTTTATTTTTTATTAAAAATTTCTGCCTCCTCCCTGCCTCTGCCTCCCATTTCCCTCCCCATTCCCCGATCCTCTCCCCCTCCTTCTCCAGCCCAAAAAGCAGCCAGGGTTCCCTGCCCTGTGGGAAGTCCAAGGTCATCCCCCCTCCATCCAGATCTAAGAAGGTGAGCATCCAAACTGTCTAGGCTCCCACAAAGCCAGTACATGCAGTAGGATCAAAACCCAGTGCCATTGTTCTTGGCTTCTCAGCAGCCCTCATTGTCCGCCATGTTCAGAGAGTCCGGTTTTATTCCCTGCTTTTTAGACCCAGTCCAGCTGGCCTTGGTGAGTTTCCAATAGATCAGCCTCATTGTCTTAGTGCACCCCTCGCGGTCCTGACTTCCTTGCTCATGTTTTCCCTCCTTCTGCTCCTCATTTGGACCTTAGGAGCTCAGTCCAGTGCTCCAATGTGGGTCTCTGTCTCTATCTCCTTCCATCGCCAGATGAAGATTCTATGATGATAAGCAAGATATTCATCAGTATGACTATAATATAGGGCCATTTCAGGCTCCCTCTCCTCAACTGTCCAAAGAACTAGCTGGGGACATCTCCATGGACACCTGGGAACCCCTCTAGGGTCAAGTCTCTTGCCAACTCTAAAATTGGCTCCCTAATCTACCCTTCTTTTATTCCAACCATCCCATTTCCTCAAGTTCTTCCCATCCTCCCCTTTTCACTCTTCTCTCCCCATCTCCCCTTTTCCCCATCCCACCCTACCCCCAGTTCCTAGTTTTTGCCCAGCAATCTTGTCTACTTACAATATCCAGGAGGATAACTATATGTTTTTTTGGGGGGAGGGTTCACCTTCTTATTTAGCTTTTCTAGAATCATGAATTATAAGCTCAATGTCTTTTATTTATGAGTGTGTACATCCCATGTTCATCTTTTTGGGTCTGGCTTACCTCACTCAGGATAGTGTTTTCTATTTCCATCCATTTGCATGCAAAATTCAAGATGTCATTGTTTTTTACCACTGAGTAGAACTCTAATATGTATATATTCCACACCTTCTTCATACATTCTTTCATTGAAGGGCATCTAGGTTGTTTCCAGGTTCCGGCTATTACAAACAATGCTGCTATGAACATAGTTGAACATATACTTTTGTAGTTTGATAGGGCATCTCTTGGGTATATTCCCAAGACTGGTATTGCTGGGTCCTGGAGTAGGTTGATCCCGTATTTCCTGAGAAACTGCCACACTAATTTCCAAAGTGGTTGCACAAGTTTGCATTCCCAGCAGCAATGGATGTGTGTACCCCTTACTTCACATCCTCTCCAGCAAAGACTATCATTGGTGTTTTTGATTTTAGCCATTCTGACAGGTGTAAGATGGTATCTCAAACTTCTTTTGATTTGCATTTCCCTGATGGCTAAGGAATTTGAGCATGACCTTAAATGTCTTTTGGCCATTTGAACTTCTTCTGTTGAGAATTCTCTGTTCAGCTCAGTGCGCCATTTTTTAATTGGGTTGATTAACCTTTTATGGTCTAGTTTCTTGAGTTCTTTATATATTTTGGAGATCAGAACTTTGTCAGTTGCGGAGTTGGTGAATATCTTCTCCCAGTCAGTGGGTTGCCTTTTTGTCTTAGTGACAGTGTCCTTTGCTTTACAGAAGCTTCTCAGTTTCAAGAGGTCCCATTTATTCAATGTTGCCCTTAATGTCTGTGCTGCTGGGGTTATACGTGTGAAGTGGTCTCCTGTGCCCATGTGTTGTAGAGTACTTCCCACTTTCTCCTCTATCAGGTTCAGTGTGTTCAGACTGATATTGAGGTCCTTTTTTTGTTTTTTTTTTTTTTGTTTGTTTGTTTTTTGATTTTTTCGAGACAGGGTTTCTCTGTGGTTTTGGAGCCTGTCCTGGAACTAGCTCTTGTAGACCAGGCTGGTCTCGAAATCACAGAGATCCGCCTGCCTCTGCCTCCCAAGTGCCGGGATTGAGTTTTGTGCATGGTGATAGATATGGATCTGTTTTCATTCTTCTACAGATTGACATCCAGTTATGCCAGCACCATTTGTTGAAGATGCTCTTCCTTCCATTGTATACTTTTAGCTCCTTTATCAAAAATCAGGTGTTCATAGGTTTGTGGGTTAAAATCCAGGTCTTCTATTGGATTCCATTGGTTGACTTCTCTGTTTTTATGCCAATACCAAGCTATTTTCAATATTGTAGCTCTGTAATAGAGTTTGAAGTCAGGGATGGTAATGCCTCCCGACATTCCTTTATTGTATAAGATTGTTTTGGCTATCCTGGCTTTTTTGTTTTTCCATATAGAGTTGATTATTGTCCTCTCAAGGTCTGTGAAAAATTTTGATGGGATTTTGATGGGAATTGCATTGAATCTATAGATTGCTTTTGGTATAATTGCCATTTTTACTATGTTGATCCTCCCAATCCATGAGCAAGGGAGATCCTTCCATTTTCTGGTGTCCTCTTCAATTTCTTTCTTCAAAGACTTAAAGTTCTTGTCAACAAACCTTTCACTTCCTTGGTCAGAGTTACCCCAAGATATTTTTTTTTTCTTGCTGATTTTTTTTATTAATTAATTAATTTAATTATTAAAGATTTCTGCCTCTTCCCCGCCACCACCTCCCATTCCCTCCCCCTCCCCCAATCAAGTCTTCCTTCCTCCTCAGCCCAAAGAGCAAGCAGGTTTCTCTGCCCTGTGGGAGGTCCAAGGACCACCCACCTCCATCCAGGTCTATTAAGGTGAGCATCCAAACTACCTGGGCTCCCACAAAGCCATTACGTGCAATAGGATCAAGAACCCATTGCCATTCTTCTTCAGTTCTCAAGTAGTCCTCATTGTCCATTATGTTCAGCGAGACCGGTTTTGTCCCATGCTTTTTCAGTCCCCGGCCAGCTGGCCTTGGTGAGTTCCCGATAGAACATCCCCATTGCCTCAGTGTGTGGGTGCACCCCTCGCAGTCCTGAGTTCCTTGCTCGTGCTCACTCTCCTTCTGTTCCTCCTTTGGATCGTGAGACTTCAGTCCAGTGCTCCAATGTTGGTCTCTGTCTCTGTCTTCTTTCATCGCCTGATGAAGGTTAATATTCAGGGGGATGCTTATATGTTTTTCTTTGGGTTCACCTTCTTATTTAGCTTCTCTAGAGTCACGAATTATAGTCTCAATGTCCTTTATTTATGGCTAGAAACCAAATATGAGTGAGTACATCCCATGTTCCTCTTTTTGGGTCTGGCTTAACTCACTCAGGATAGTGTTTTCAATTTCCGTCCATTTGTATGCAAAATTCAAGAAGTCATTGTTTTTTACTGCTGAGTAGTACTCTAATATGTATATATTCCATACTTTCTTCATCCATTCTTCCATTGAAGGACATCTAGGTTGTTTCCAGGTTCTGGCAATTACAAACAATGCTGCTATGAACATAGTTGAGCATATACTTTTGTTGTATGTTTGGGCATCTCTTGGGTATATTCCCAATAGTGGTATTGCTGGGTCAAGAGGTAGGTTGAACCCGACTTTCCTGAGAAACCGCCACACTGCTTTCCAAAGTGGTTGCACAAGTTTGCATTCCCACCAGCAATGGATGAGAGTGCCCCTTTCTCCACAACCTCTCCAGCAGAGGCTATCATTGGTGTTTTTGATTTTAGCCATTCTGACCGGTGTAAGATGGTATCTTAATGTTGTCTTGATTTGCATTTCCCTGATTGCTAAGGAAGTTGAGCATGATCTTAAGTGACTTTTGGCCATTTGAACTTCTTCTGTTGAAAAGTCTCTGTTCAGCTCAGTGCCCCATTTTATAATTGGATTGATTAACCTTTTACGGTCTAATTTCTTGAGTTCTTTGTATATTTTGGATATCAGACCTTTGTCAGTTGCGGGGTTGGTGAAGATCTTCTCCCAGTCAGTGGGTTGCCTTTCTGTCTTAGTGACAGTGTCCTTTGCTTTACAGAAGCTTCTCAGTCTCAGGAGGTCCCATTTATTCAATGATGTCCTTAGTGTTTGTGCTGCTGGGGTTGTACGTAGGAAGTGTTCTCCTGTGCCCATGTGTTGTAGAGTACTTCCCACTTTCTCTTCTATCAGATTCAGTGTGTTTGGACTGATATTGAGGTCTTTAATCCATTTGGACTTGAGTTTTGTGCATGGTGATATATATGGATCTATTTTCATTCTTCTACAGATTGACTTCCAGTTTTGCCAGCACAATTTGTTGAAGATGCTCTCTTTTTTCCATTGTATACTTTTAGCTCCTTTATCGAAAATCAGGTGTTCATAGGTTTGTGGGCTAAAGTCAGGGTCTTCTATTCTATTCCATTGGTCGACTTCTCAGTTTTTATGCCAGTACCAAGCCGTTTTCAGTACTGTAGCTCTGTAATAGAGTTTGAAGTCAGGGATGGTAATGCCTCCAGACAATCCTTTATTGTATAAGATTGTTTTGGCTATCCTGGGTTTTTTGTTTTTCCATATAAAGTTGATTATTGTCTTCTCCAGATCTGTGAAGAATTTTGATGGGATTTTGATGGGGATTGCGTTGAATCTATAGATTGCTTTTGGTAGAATTGCCATTTTTACTATGTTGATCCTCCCAATCCAAGAGCAAGGGAGGTCCTTCCATTTTCTGGTGTCCTCTTCAATTTCTTTCTTCAAAGACTTAAAGTTCTTGCCAAATAGATCTTTCACTTCCTTGGTCAGAGTTACCCCAAGGTATTTTATGCTATTTGTGGCTATCGTGAAAGGTGATGCTTCTCTGATTTCCCTCTCTGCTTCCTTATCCTTAGTGTATAGGAAGGCAACTGATTTTTTGGAGTTGATTTTGTATCCTGCCACATTACCAAAGGTGTTTATCAGCTGTAGGAGTCCTTTGGTAGAGTTTTTGGGGTCGGTTATGTATACTATCATATCATCTGCAAATAATGAAAGCTTAACTTCTTCCTTTCCAATACGGATCCCCTTGATCCCCTTATGTTGTCTTATTGCTATTGCTAGAACTTCAAGCACTATATTGAAGAGGTATGGAGAGAGTGGACATCCTTGTCGTGTTCCTGATTTTAGTGGGATGGCTTTGAGTTTTTCTCCATTTAATTTAATGTTAGCTGTTGGCTTGCTGTAAATAGCTTTTATTATATTTAGGTATGCCCCTTGTATCCCTAATCTCTCCAAGACCTTTATCATAAAGGAGTGTTGAATTTTGTCGAATGCTTTTTCAGCATCTAATGAAATGATCATATGGTTTTTTTCTTTCAGTTTATTTATATGGTTGATTACATTGATAGATTTGCGTATGTTGAACCAGCCCTGCATCTCTGGAATGAAGCCTACTTGATCATAATGGATAACTTTTCTAATGTGTTCTTGGATTCGGTTTGCCAGTATTTTATTGAGAATTTTTGCGTCGATGTTCATGAGTGAGATAGGCCTGTAATTCTCTTTCTTGGTTGGGTCTTTGTGTGGTTTTGGTATCAGGGTAACTGTAGCTTCATAAAAGGAATTTGGCAATGACTCTTCTGTTTCTATATTGTGAAATACATTAAGAAGTATAGGTATTAGCTCTTCTTGGAAGTTCTGGTAGAATTCTGCATTGAAACCATCTGGCCCTGGGCTTTTTTTGGAAGGGAGATTTTTGATAACTGTTTCTAATTCTTCGCGACTAACAGGTCTATTTAGATCGTTCACCTGGTCTTGGTTTAGGTTTGGTATATGGTACTTATCTAAAAAAGTGTCCATTTCTTTTGCATTTTCCAGTTTTGTGGCATACAGGCTTTTGTAGTAAGATCTAATGATTCTCTGAATTTCCTCTGTGTCTGTGGTTATGTCCCCCTTTTCATTTCTGATCTTATTTATTTGCGTGTTCTCTCTCTGTCGTTTAATTAGTTTGGATAGGGGTTTGTCAATCTTGTTGATTTTCTCCAAGAACCAACTTTTTGTTTCATTGATTCTTTGGACTGTTTTCTGTGTTTCTATTTTGTTGATTTCTGCCCTCAGTTTGATTATTTCCAGTCTTCTACTCCTCCTGGGCGCGTCTGCTTCTTTTTTTTCTAGAGCTTTCAGGTGTGCTGTTAAGTCCCCAATGTATGCTTTCTCCGTTTTCTTTAAGTGGGCACTTAGTGCTATGAACTTTCCTCTTAGCACTGCTTTCATCGTGTCCCACAGGTTTGAGTATGTTGTCTCTTTGTTTTCATTAAATTCAAGGAAGACTTTAATTTCTTTCTTAATTTCTTCCTTGACCCAGGTGTGGTTCAGTAGTTGACTGTTCAGTTTCCATGAGTTTGTCAGCTTTCTGGGGGTAGCTTTGTTGGTGGCTTCTAACTTTAATCCGTGGTGATCTGATAAGACACAGGTGGACACTGATATTTTTTTGTATCTGTGGAGGTTTCCTTTGTTTCCAAGTATGTGGTCAATTTTCGAGAAGGTTCCATGAGCTGCAGAGAAGAAGGTGTATTCTTTCCTATTTGGGTGGAGTGTTCTATAGATGTCTGTTAAGTCCATTTGATTCATTACCTCCAACAATTCTCTTAATTCTCTATTAGTTTTCTGTCTGATTGACCTGTCCATTGGTGAGAGAGGTGTGTTGAAGTCTCCTACTACTAGTGTGTGTGATTTGATGTCTGCCTTGAGTTTTAGCAATATTTCTTTTACATAAGTGGGTGCTTTTATATTAGGGGCATAGATATTCAGGATTGAGACTTCATCCTGCTGAATCGTTCCTGTTATGAGTATAAAGTGTCCCTGTCGATCTCTTCTGATTGATTTTAGTTTGAAGTCAGTTTTGTTAGAAATTAGTATGGCCACACCTGCTTTTTTCTTAGGACCATTTGCTTGAAAAACCTTTTCCCAACCCTTTACTCTGAGTAGATGCCTGTCTTTGTGGTTGAGATGAGTTTCTTGCAAACAGCAGACTGTTGGATCCTGTTTTCGTATCCAATCTCTTAGCCTGTGCCTTTTTATTGGTGAATTGAGACCATTAATATTAAGTGATATTAATGACCAGTGGTTGTTAACTCCGGTTATTCTTACTGCTTTTGGTAGAAGAGTTTGTGTGTCTCCCTTCTTTGAGTTGTGCTGTTGAAGGGTCGCTAGATGCCTGGGTTATTGTAGGCAGTGTTGGCAATGTTGGATTCCTTGGGTTGTGATTTTCCTTCTATTACTCTCTGTAGGGCTGGATTTGTGGCAACGTATTGTTTAAATTTGTTCTTATCCTGGAATGTCTTGTTTTCTCCATTGATAGTGAACGATAGCTTGGCTGGGTATAGTAGTTTGGGTTTGCATCCATGGTCTCTTAGTTTCTGTAGTACCTCTATCCAGGACCTTCTGGCTTTCATGGTTTCCGTAGAGAAGTCAGGTGTAAGTCTGATCGGTTTACCCTTATAAGTTACTTGGCCTTTTTCCTTTGCAGCTCTTAATATTCTTTCTTTAATCTGTATATTTTGTGTTTTGATTATTATATGGCGAGGGGACGTTTTTTTTTGATCCAGTCTGTTTGGTGTTCTGTATGCTTCTTGAATATTCAAAGGAATATCTTTCTTTATGTTGGGGAAGTTTTCTTCCATAATTTTGTTAAAAATGTTTTCTGGACCTTTGAGCTGTGCCTCTTCTCCTTCTTCTATCCCTATTATTCTTAGGTTTGGTCTTTTTATTGTGTCCCATATTTCCTGAATGTTTTGTGATGAGAATTTGTTGGTTTTGGTGTTTTCTTTGATCAGTCCATTTATTTTCTCTATGTTGTCTTCAGAATCTGAGATTCTTTCTTCTATCTCTTGTATTCTATTGATTATGCTTGTTTCTGTAGTCTCTGCTCGTTGACCTATATTTGCCATATCCAGCTGGTCCTCAGTTTGTGTTTTCTTCCTTGCTTCCATTTCAGTTTTCAATTCTTGGACTGTTTCCATTACCTGTTTGATCGTTTTTTCTTGGCTTCCCAGGGTATCATTTACGTATTTACTCATTTCTTCAAACTTTTTGTTATACTTCTCATCCATTTCTATGAGGGTGTTTTTTACATGTTGTTTAAGGGACTCTATTGCTTTCAAAAAGTCAGTTTTTTCCTCTTCTCCTGTGATAGGGTGTTCAAGTCCTTGTGTTGTAAGATCATTGGGTTCTGGTGTTTTCATGTTGTTTTTCAGATTGTTGGGTGAATTCTTGCCTTGGCGTCTGCCCATCTCCTCTTACCGATGCTATCTATTGGGTTTGATTTAATTGTAGCGGGGCAATCTGTTCTCAGTGCAGGCTTCACTGTTTCTTGCCCGCACTATCCTGTATCCAGTGCCTCCGCCGCCCAGGCCTGCCTGCCGGTGCCTCCGCCGCCCGGAACTGTCTGTGCGCCGATGTTTCCGCCGCGTAGGCCTGCCTGCCGGTGCCTCCGCCACCCGGGCCTGCCTGCACGCCGGTGCCTCTGCCGCCCGGACTTGCCTGCGTGCTGGTGCCTCCGCCGCCCGGGCCTGTCTGTGCGCCGGTGCTTCCGCTGCCTAGGCCTGCCTGCCGGGCCTGACTGCCGGTGCCTCCACCACCCGGGCCTGCCTGCACGCCGGTGCCTCTGCCGTCAGGACTTGCCTGCGTGCTGGTGCCTCCGCTGCCCGGGCCTGCCTGCGCGCCGTTGCTTCCGCCGCCTAGGCCTGCCTGCCGGTGCCTCCGCCGGCCGGAACTGTCTTTGCGCCAGTGCTTCCGCCGCCTAGGCCTGCCTGCCGGTGCCTCCACCACCTGGGCCTGCCTGCGCGCCGGTGTTTCCGCCGCCTAGGCCTGCCTGCCGGTGCCTCCGCCACCCGGGCCTGCCTGCACGCCCGTGCCTCTGCCGCCCAGACTTGCCTGCGTGCTGGTGCCTCCGCCGCCCGGGCCTGCCTGCGCGCCGGTGCTTCCGCTGCCTAGGCCTGCCTGCCGGGCCTGACTGCCGGTGCCTCCACCACCCGGGCCTGCCTGCACGCCGGTGCCTCTGCCGTCAGGACTTGCCTGCGTGCTGGTGCCTCCGCTGCCCGGGCCTGCCTGCGCGCCGTTGCTTCCGCCGCCTAGGCCTGCCTGCCGGTGCCTCCGCCGGCCGGAACTGTCTTTGCGCCGGTGCTTCCGCCGCCTAGGCCTGCCTGCCGGTGCCTCCACCACCTGGGCCTGCCTGCGCGCCGGTGCTTCCGCCACCTAGGCCTGCCTGCCGGTGCCTCCGCCACCTGGGCCTGCCTGCGCGCCGGTGCTTCCGCCGCCTAGGCCTGCCTGCCGGGCCTGACTCCCAAGATATTATATGCTATTTGTGGCTATCGTGAAAGGTGATGCTTCTCTGATTTCCCTCTCTGCTTCCTTATCCTTAGTGTATAGGAGGGCAACTGACTTTTTGGAGTTGATCTTGTATCCTGCCACATCACTAAAGATGTTTATCTGCTGTAGGAGTTCTTTGCTGGAGTTTTTGGGGTCGCTTATGTATACTAACATATCATCTGCAAATAACGAAAGTTTAACTTCTTCCTTTCCAATACGATTCCCCTTGATCCCCTTATGTTGTCTTATTGCTATTGCTAGAACTTCAAGCACTATATTGAAGAGGTATTGAGAGAGTGGACAATCTTGTCGTGTTCCTGATTTTAGTGGGATGGCTTTGAGTTTTTCTCCGTTTAATTTAATGTTGGCTGTCGGCTTGCTGTAAATAACTTTTATTATATTTAAGTATGACCCTTTTATCTCTAATCTCTCCAAGACCTTTATCATAAAGGGGTGTTAAATTTTGTCGAATCATTTTTCAGCATCTAATGAAATGATCATATGTTTTTTTCTTTCAGTTTTTTTATATGATGTATTACATTGATAGATTTGCGTATGTTGAACCATCCCTGCATATCTGGGATGAAGCCTACTTGATCATAATGGATAATTTTTCTAATGTGTTCTTGGATTCGTTTTGTCAGTATTTTATTGAGGATTTCTGCGTCGATGTTCATGAGTGAGATTGGCCTGTAATTCTCTTTCTTGGTTGAGTCTTTCTGAGGTTTTGGTATCAGGGTAACTGTAGCTTCATAAAAGGAATTTGGCAATGACTCTTCTGTTTCTATATTGTGAAATACATTAAGGAGAATAGGTATTAGCTCTTCTTGGAAGTTCTGGTAGAATTCTGCATTGAAACCATCTGGTCCTGGGCTTTTTTTGGAAGGGAGGTTTTTGATAACAGCTTCTAATTCTTTGCGACTAAGAGGTCTATTTAGATTGTTCACATGGTCTTGGTTTAACTTTGGTATATGGTACTTATCTAAAAAAAAGTCCATTTCTTTTGCAATATCCAGTTTTGTGGCATACAGTCTTTTGTAGTAAGATCTAATGATTCCCTGAATTTCCTCTGTGTCTGTGGTTATGTCCCCTTTTTCATTTCTGATCTTATTCATTTGCATGTTCTCTCTCTGTCGTTTGATTAGTTTGGATAGGGGTTTGTCGATCTTGTTGATTTTCTCCAAGAACCAACTTTTTGTTTCATTGATTCTTTGTAATGTTTTCTGTGTTTCTATTTTGTTGATTTCAGCCCTCAGATTGATTATTTCCAGTCTTCTACTCCTCCTGGGTAAGTCTGCTTCTTTTTTTTCTAGATCTTTCACGTGTGCTGTTAAGTCTCCAATGTGTGCTTTCTCCGTTTTCTTTAAGTGGGTACTTAGTGCTATGAACTTTCCTCTTAGCACTGCTTTCATTGTGTCCCATAGGTTTGAGTATGTTGTATCTTTATTTTTGTTAAATTCATGGAAGACTTTAATTTCTTTCTTAATTTCTTCCTTGACCCAGGTGTGGTTCATTAGTTGACTGTTCAGTTTCCATGAGTTTGTCGGCTTTCTGGGGGTAGCCTTGTTATTGCATTCTAACTTTAATCCATGGTGATCTGATAAGACACAGGTGGTCACTAATATTTTTTTGTATCTGTGGAGTTTTCCTATGTTACTGAGTATGTGGTCAATTTTATAGAAGGTTCCATGAGCTGCAAAGAAGAAGCCAGAAGCTATATTCTTTCCTATTTGGGTGGAGTTTTCTATAGATGTCTGTTAAGTCCATTTGCTTCATTACCTCCATTAATTTTCTTAATTCTCTATTAGGTTTCTGTCTGATTGACTTGTCCATTGGTGAAAGAGGTGTGTTGAAGTCTCCTACTATTAGTGTGTGTGGTTTGATGTCTGCCTTGAGTTCTAGTAATATTTCTTTTACATAAGTGGGTGCTTTTATATTAGGGGCATAGATATTCAGGATTGAGACTTCATCCTGATGAATTGTTCCTGTTATGAGTATAAAATGTCCATCTCGTTCTCTTCTGATTGATTTTAGTTTGAAGTCAGTTTTGTTAGAGATTAGTATGGCTACACCGGCTTGTTTATTAGGTCCATTTGCTTGAAAAACCTTTTCCCAACCCTTTAGATGCCTGTCTTTGTGGTTGAGATATATGTGTTTCTTGTAAGCAGCAGAATGTTGGGTCCTGTTTTTTTATCCAATCTCTTAGCCTGTGCCTTTTTATAGGTGAATTGAGTTCATTGATATTAAGTGATATTAATGACCAGTAGTTGTTGACTCCAGTTATTGTTATTGTTTTTGGTAGTAGAGTTTGTGTGTTTCCCTTCTTTGAGTTTTGCTGGTGAAGGGTTGCTAGATGCCTGAGTTATTGTGGGCAGTGTTGGCAATGTTGGATTCCTTGGGTTGTGATTTTCCTTCTATTACTTTATGTAAGGCTGGATTAGTGGCTACGTATTGTTTAAATTTGTTTTTATCCTGGAATATTTTGTTTTCTCCATTGATAGTAAACGGTAGCTTGGCTGGGTATAGGAGTCTGGGCTTGCATCCATGGTCTCTTAGTTTCTGTAGTACCTCTATCCAGGACCTTCTGGCTTTCATGGTTTCCATAGAGAAGTCTGGTGTAAGTCTGATAGGTTTACCTTTATAAGTTATTTGCTCTTTTTCCTTTGCAGCTCTTAATATTCTTTCTTTAATCTGTATGTTTTGTGTTTTGATTATTTTATGGCGAGGGCATTTTTTTTGATCCAGTCTATTTGGTGTTCTGTATGCTTCTTGAATATTCATAGGAATATCTTTCTTTATATTGGGAAAGTTTTCTTCCATAATTTTGTTAAATATATTTTCTGGGCCTTTGAGCTGTAATTCTTCTCCTTCTTCTATCCCTATTATTCTTAGGTTTGGCCTTTTTATTGTGTCCCATATTTACTGAATGTTTTCTGATGAGAATTTGTTGGATTTGCTGTTTTCTTTGATCAGTGCGTTTATTTTCTCCATGGTGTCTTCAGAATCTGAGATTCTTTCTTCTTTCTCTTGTATTCTATAGGTTATGCTTGTTTCTGTAGTCTCTGCTTGTTGACCTAGATTTTCCATATCTAGCTGGCCCTCGGTTTGTGCTTTCTTCCTTGCTTCCATTTGAGTTTTCAATTATTGAACTGTTTCTATTACCTGTTTGATCATTTTTTCTTGGTTTCCCAGGGTATCATTTACATATTTACTCATTTCTTCAAACTTTTTGTTATACTCCTCATCCAATTTTATAAGGACATTTTTTACATGCTATTTAAGGGACTCTATTGCTTTCATAAAATCAATTTTTTCCACTTCTTCTGGATTAGGGTGTTCAAGTCCTTCTTTTGTAAGATCATTGGGTTCTGGTGTTTTCACTTTGTTTTTCAGATTGATGGAGGAATTCTTGCCTTGGCGCCTGCCCATCTCCACAAATGCTATCCAATGGGTCTTCTGAAAGAGGATCAGGTTCCCTTGCTAGCCAGGGACCTTGCTGACAAAAGGCATACCTTTCTGCAGGCAGGCTACCAAAGCAAAGGAACTCCCGCCTGTCCTTTGCCCCCAGCTCCCAAACAGGCTGAGCTGGTTGATCCCCCAGCCCTGCAGAAGGGAGAAAGAAGGGAGGAGGTTCCTGGGTGCAAGCTGGAATGGGCTAGGGAGGGAGAGGGTATAGCAGAGGGGAGCAGCCCCAGCAGAGGAGAGTAGCCCCTGCAGAATGATCAGGGAGCCAAGGGGATCGGGGAATGTCCCTGTTCCGTTTCCTGGCTCCTGCCGTGGGTCAAGAACACACTCACCACTCAGATGGGTCTTCCGAAACAGGATCAGTTTCCCAGTTTGCCAGGAACCTCGCTGACAAAAGCTCTCTCCATTAAATTTCATGTCAGCTACCGACATGTTGTATATTGACTTTATTGCGATTAAATAAGTTAATCTGATCCCTTATCTCTCCAAGACTTTTACCATGAATGGGTGTTGGATTTTGTCAAAGGCTTTTTTAGCATCTAATGAGATGATCATGTGTTTTTTCTTTTAGTTTTTTTTATATGGTGGAATGCATTGACAGATTTTCATTTGATGGACCATCCCTGCATCTCTGGGATAAAACCTACCTGATCATGTTGGATGATCATTTTGATGTGTTCTTGGATTTGGTTTGCAAGTATTTATTGAGTATTTTTGCATCAGAATTCATAAGGGAAATTGGTGTGTAATTCTTTCTTTGTTGAGTCTCTATGTGGTTTGTGTATCAGAGTAATTCAGGCTTCATAAAATGAATTTGACTGTGTTCCTTCTATTTGTGTTTTGTGGATAATTACAGGAGTGATCTGGTAGAATTCTGTTAAAACCATCTGGCCTGGGCATTTTTTTTTTGGTTGGGAGACTTTTAATGACTGTTTTTGTTTTATTATGGGTTATAGAAGGGGAGGATGGGAGGAGCTCGGGGGATTGGGATGGTTGGGATATAGGAAGGGAGGATATGGGAGCAGCGAAGTATATATCCTATCTAAGGGAGCCATCTTAGGGTTGGCAAGAAACTTGACTCTAGAGGGGTTCGCAGGTGTCCAGGGAGATGTCCCCAGCTGGTACCTTGGGCAACTAAGGAGAGGGAACCTGAAATGACCCTATCCTATACTGATGAATATCTTGCATATCACCTTAGAACCTTCATCTGGTGATGGATCGAGGTAGAGACAGAGTCTCATTTTGGAGCAACAGTCTGAGCTCTTAAGGTCCAAATGAGGAGCAGAAGGAGGGAGAACATGAGCAAGGAAATCAGGACCACGAGGGATGCACCCACCCACTGTGACAGGGGAACTGATTTATTGGGAGCCCACCAAGGCCAGCTGGACTGGGACTGAATAAGCAGGGGTTGAAACTGGACTCTCTGAGCATGGCGGACAATGAAGGCTGATAAGAAGCCAAGGACAATGGCACTAGGTTTCTATCCTAATACATGAACTGGCTTTGTGGGAGCTTAGCCTGTTTGGATGCTCACCTTCCTGGACCTAGATAGAAGACCTTCGTCTTCCCGCAGGGCAGAGAATTTGGACTGCTCTTCAGTATCAAGAAGGAGAGGGAATGGGGTGGGGGGAGGAGAAGAGGAGTGGGGATAGGGGGAGAGGAGTGGGGGAGGGGGCAATATTTGGGAGGAGGGGAGGGAAATGGGGAACGGGGAGCAGGTGGAAATTTTAATTAAAAAAGAATAAAAATAAAAAAAAAGAAAGAAAAAAATTTTCTCTGATCTCAATTTAACTCTTGTAAGTGGTATCTATTGAAAAACATATCCGGGAAGCACCGGCGCGCAGGCAGGCCCGGGCGGCGGAGGCACCAGCACGCAGGCAAGTCCAGGCGGCAGAGGCACCGGCGTGCAGGCAGGCCCGGGTGGCGGAGGCACCGACAGTCAGGAGGAGTAGAAGACTGGAAATAATCAAACTGAGGGCAGAAATCAACAAAATAGAAACACAGAAAACAGTCCAAAGAATCAATGAAACAAAAAGTTGGTTCTTGGAGAAAATCAACAAGATTGACAAACCCCTATCCAAACTAATTAAATGACAGAGAGAGAACACGCAAATAAATAAGATCAGAAATGAAAAGGGGGACATAACCACAGACACAGAGGAAATTCAGAGAATCATTAGATCTTACTACAAAAGCCTGTATGCCACAAAACTGGAAAATGCAAAAGAAATGGACACTTTTTTAGATAAGTACCATATACCAAACCTAAAGCAAGACCAGGTGAATGATCTAAATAGACCTGTTAGTCGCGAAGAATTAGAAACAGTTATCAAAAATCTCCCTTCCAAAAAAAGCCCAGGGCCAGATGGTTTCAATGCAGAATTCTACCAGAACTTCCAAGAAGAGCTAATACCTATACTTCTTAATGTATTTCACAATATAGAAACAGAAGAGTCATTGCCAAATTCCTTTTATGAAGCTACAGTTACCCTGATACCAAAACCACACAAAGACCCAACCAAGAAAGAGAATTACAGGCCTATCTCACTCATGAACATCGACGCAAAAATTCTCAATAAAATACTGGCAAACCGAATCCAAGAACACATTAGAAAAGTTATCCATTATGATCAAGTAGGCTTCATTCCAGAGATGCAGGGCTGGTTCAACATACGCAAATCTATCAATGTAATCAACCATATAAATAAACTGAAAGAAAAAAACCATATGATCATTTCATTAGATGCTGAAAAAGCATTCGACAAAATTCAACACTCCTTTATGATAAAGGTCTTGGAGAGATTAGGGATACAAGGGGCATACCTAAATATAATAAAAGCTATTTACAGCAAGCCGACAGCTAACATTAAATTAAATGGAGAAAAACTCAAAGCCATCCCACTAAAATCAGGAACACGACAAGGATGTCGACTCTCTCCATACCTCTTCAATATAGTGCTTGAAGTTCTAGCAATAGCAATAAGACAACATAAGGGGATCAAGGGGATCCATATTGGAAAGGAAGAAGTTAAGCTTTCATTATTTGCAGATGATATGATAGTATACATAACCGACCCCAAAAACTCTACCAAAGAACTCCTACAGCTGATAAACACCTTTGGAAATGTGGCAGGATACAAAATCAACTCCAAAAAATCAGTGGCCTTCCTATACACTAAGGATAAGGAAGCAGAGAGGGAAATCAGAGAAGCATCACCTTTCACGATAGCCACAAATAGCATAAAATACCTTGGGGTAACTCTGACCAAGGAAGTGAAAGATCTATTTGGCAAGAACTTTAAGTCTTTGAAGAAAGAAATTGAAGAGGACACCAGAAAATGGAAGGACCTCCCTTGCTCTTAGATTGGGAGGATCAACATAGTAAAAATGGCAATTCTACCAAAAGCAATCTATAGATTCAATGCAATCCCCATCAAAATCCCATCAAAATTCTTCACAGATCTGGAGAAGACAATAATCAACTTTATATGGAAAAACAAAAAACCCAGGATAGCCAAAACAATCTTATACAATAAAGGATCGTCTGGAGGCATTACCATCCATGACTTCAAACTCTATTACAGAGCTACAGTACTGAAAACGGCTTGGTACTGGCATAAAAACAGAGAAGTCAACCAATGGAATAGAATAGAAGACCCTGACTTTAGCCCACAAACCTATGAACACCTGATTTTCGATAAAGGAGCTAAAAGTATACAATGGAAAAAAGAGAGCATCTTCAACAAATTGTGCTGGCAAACCTGGAAGTCAATCTGTAGAAGAATGAAAATAGATCCATATCTATCACCATGCACAAAACTCAAGTCCAAACGGATTAAAGACCTCAATATCAGTCCAAACACACTGAACCTGATAGAAGAGAAAGTGGGAAATACTCTACAACGCATGGGCACAGGAGAACACTTCCTACGTATAACCCCAGCAGCACAAACACTAAGGACATCATTGAATAAATGGGACCTCCTGAGACTGAGAAGTTTCTGTAAAGCAAAGGACACTGTCACTAAGACAGAAAGGCAACCCACTGACTGGGAGAAGATCTTCACCAACCCCACAACTGACAAAGGTCTGATATCCAAAATATACAAAGAACTCAAGAAATTAGACCGTAAAAGGTTAATCAATCAAATTATAAAATGGGGCACTGAGCTGAACAGAGACTTTTCAACAGAAGTTCAAATGGCCAAAAGACACTTAAGATCGTGCTCAACTTCCTTAGCAATCAGGGAAATGCAAATCAAGACAACATTAAGATACCATCTTACACCGGTCAGAATGGCTAAAATCAAAAACACCAATGATAGCCTCTGCTGGAGAGGTTGTGGAGAAAGGGGCACACTCATCCATTGCTGGTGGGAATGCAAACTTGTGCAACCACTTTGGAAAGCAGTGTGGCGGTTTCTCATGAAAGTCGGGTTCAACCTACCTCTCGACCCAGCAATACCACTATTGGGAATATACCCAAGAGATGCCCAAACATACAACAAAAGTATATGCTCAACTATGTTCATAGCAGCAATGTTTGTAATAGCCAGAACCTGGAAACAACCTAGATGTCCTTCAATGGAAGAATGGATGAAGAAAGTATGGAATATATACATATTAGAGTACTACTCAGCAGTAAAAAACAATGACTTCTTGAATTTTGCATACAAATGGACGGAAATTGAAAACACTATCCTGAGTGAGGTAAGCCAGACCCAAAAAGAGGAACATGGGATGTACTCACTCATATTTGGTTTCTAGCCATAAATAAAGGACATTGAGACTATAATTCGTGATTCTAGAGAAGCTAAATAAGAAGATGAACCCAAAGAAAAACATATAAGCATCCCCCTGAATATTAACCTTCATCAGGCGATGAAAGAAGACAGAGACAGAGACCAACATTGGAGCACTGGACTGAAGTCTCACGATCCAAAGGAGGAGCAGAAGGAGAGTGAGCACGAGCAAGGAACTCAGGACTGCGAGGGGTGTACCCACACACTGATGCAATGGGGATATTCTATCGGGAACTCACCAAGGCCAGCTGGCCGGGGACTGAAAAAGCATGGGACAAAACCGGTCTCACTGAACATAATGGACAATGAGGACTACTGAGAACTGAAGAACAATGGCAATGGGTTCTTGATCCTATTGCGCGTAATGTCTTTGGGGGAGCCCAGGTAGTTTGGATGCTCACCTTAATAGACCTGGATGGAGGTGGGTGGTCCTTGGACCTCCCACAGGGCAGAGAAACCTGCTTGCTCTTTGGGCTGAGGAGGAAGGAAGACTTGATTGGGGGAGGGGGAGGGAATGGGAGGTGGTGGCGGGGAAGAGGCAGAAATCTTTAATAATTAAATAAATTAATTAATTAAAAAAAAAGAAAAACATATCCATTTCTTTTAGATTTTTCAATTTTGTGGAGTACATGTTTTTGAAGTATAACCTAATAATCCTTTGGATTTTCTCAGTGTCTGCTATTATGCACCAATTTTAATTTCTGATTTTGTTAATTCAGATATTCTCTATCTGCCTTTTAGTTACTTTCAATAAGGGTTTGCCTATCTCATTGATTTTTCTCAAAGAACTAACTCTTGTTTGATTGATTCTTTGTATTGTTCTGTTTCTATTTTATTGATTTTAGCCCTGAGTTTGATTCTTTCATGCCACCCACTCCTCTTGGCTATGTCTGCTTCTTTCTGTTCTCGAGCTTTCTGGTGTGTTGTTAAGCCACTGGCAAGAGAATTTCATAATTTCTTTATGTAGGCACTTAGTGCTATGAATTTTCCTCTTAGTGACTCTTTCAATGTATCCCATAAACTTGAGTATGTTGTACATTCATTTTCATTAAATTATAGGAGATTTTTTATTTCTTTCTTTATTTCATCCTTGACCCAGTGGTAATTCAGTAGAGAGCTGTTCAGTTTCCATGAGTTTGTAGGCTTTCTGTTGTTTCTATTGTTGTTGAAATTCAACTTTAATCCATGGTGGTCTGATAGGATACTGGAGGTTATTTCAATTTCCTTGGATCGTTTGAGACTTGTTTTGTGACCAAGTATATGCTCAGTTTTAGAGAAGGTTTCTTGAGATGCTGAGAAGTTATACTTTTTTATGCTTGTGTGAAATGTTATATACATATCTGTTAAGTCCATTTCAGTCAAAATGTCTGTTAGCTCCATCATTTCTGTTTGTCTGAATTGCCTGCCCATTGGTAAGAGTAGGGTATTGATGTCTCATATCCAAATGTGGGTTCCCTTATGTTTGGGGCAACTATTTTAAGATTTGCAGTGTCTTCTTGGTGGAATTTTCCTTTAATAAGTATGAAGTGTCCTCCTTTATCTCTTTTGATTAAATTTGTTTGGAAATCTATTTTGTTAGATATTAGAATCGCTACACCAACTTTCTTTTTAGGTCCAGTTGCTTAGAAAATATTTTTCCAAATTTTACTATGAGATAGTGTCTACCTTTTATTTTGAGGTGTGTTTCTTGTATGCAGAAGGATAGACCTTTTTCTATATCCATTCCATTAACCTGTGTCTTTTTATTGTGGAATTGTGTTCATTGATACTGAGAGATATAAATGCCCAATGATTGCTAATTCCTGTTATTTTTTGGGGGGGAGGTGGTGAGTGTGTGTGTGTGTGTTTTCCTTATTTGTGTTTTATTAGTTTGAGATTTTTTTATTGCCTGTGTTTTTATGTCTATAGTTAACCTTCTTTGGTTAGTGTTTTCCTTCCAGTACCTTCTGTAGGACTGAATTTGTGAATAGATATTGTTTAAATATGACTTTCTCATGAAATAAATTATTTTCTCAATCTGTAATGATAGAAAGTTTTGCTGCTTCCATTAGTCTGAGCTGGTGTCTATGGTCTTAGAGTCTGCAAGACATCTATCCAGGGTTTTCTGGCTTTCATTGTCTCCATTGACAAGTCAGGTGTGATTCTAATATGTCTGCCTTTACATGTTACTTGGACTTTTTCCTTTGTAACTTTTTACACTCTTCTTTTGTTCTATATGTTTAATGCTTTAATTATTATGTGACAGGGCAACCTTCTTTTCTGGTCTAATCTTGCTGCAGCAAGGTTTACCCGCCTACTAGGGCATGGCCTCATAGACTATTTACCCCATGCTGAAGCGCATCCAGCCCTCTTCTTCTCTCTGCCCCCTTGACCCCATTCAGCTTGTTTTGGATCAGATCTCCAACCATTGTTCAAGCAGAGAATCCTGATTTGTAAGTTTTCCTCCTAAATAAATAACTGTCTTTCTCTTAGTTCTGAGCCAGTGTGAGATTTCTTTTAAGCACCCGATATCTCTACCATCATAATCTATTTGGTGTTATTCTTCTACCTTTATAATCATGTCATTCTTTGCTGTGAAATAATTCTTTTGTACATCGTGAAAAAATGTGTTGCTCTTATTGTTAATAAAAAGCAGGTTAGCTAATAGCTAAGCAGAATTTCCAGAGCAAAGAGAATGCTGGGAAGAAGAAGGGCGGAGTCTAAGGAGTCACAAGTAAGACACAGATGAAACAGGATATGTAGCAATTGAGGTAACAAGTCATGGGTCATGTGGTAGAACTTAGATAAGAAATAGGGATAAATTTAAAATGAAAGATTTAGCTAGTAACCAGGTTGAGCTATGGGCTGAACATTTATAATTAATATGAAGTTTCCCTTTGGTTATTTGGAAGTGGTTTTCAGGGCACAGAAAAACTCTGCCAATATTTCTTTAAGTTAGGAAATTTTTTTTCTATGATTTTGGTGAATATATTTTCTGATCTTTTGATCTGGGATTCTTTTCCTTCTTCTATTCCTATTATTTTTAGTCTTGATCTTTTTACATTGTCCCAGAAGTCCTAGATGTTTTGTGTTAGGAATATTTTAGATTTAACATTTTTTGACTAAGGTATCTATTTCTTTTATTGTATCTTTACTGCCTGAGTTTCTGTCTTTCATCAATTGTATTCTGTTGGTTATGCTTGCGTCTGTAGTTCCTGTTTGCTTATTCAGATTTTTCACTTCCAGAATTCCCTCCATCATTTTTATTTCTTTTTTATTGCTTTTATTTCCATACTCAGGTCTTAAACAGTTTCCTTCATCTGTTTGTTTGTTTTTCTTGACTTTCTTGGCATTCTTTAGAGGATTTATTGATTTCTTCCATTTTTTTTGTCTTTTCTTCAATTTCTTTAAGGGATTTTTTTTTTTAATTTCCTCTTTAAAGTCTTCTCCCAAAGTTGTTTTCTTCTGCTTCAACTGCATTGGGATGTTCAGGCCTTGCTATAGTAGGGTAGCTCAGTTCTGGTGGTTCCATAATTCCCTTTCTGTTGTTGATTGTGGTCTGATGATGTTTAAGCATCTGGAATTAGAATCATTATAGTCTAGGTGTTGATTTCTGAGATTGTCTTTGTTGGATAGTTGTTTTGTTCTTTTGTTTCTGTTTCTTCTCTGGTCTTCTGGCCTAAGTGGCCAGAAGTCTGATGGTTAGTGAGTCATCACATTACTGGACTTCCAGTGGGGTGTCTCTGCTGGAGATTTTGTGGCCTCAAGACCTCTGGGATTTTAGATACTCACTTTGCCTCTGTGGTTCCAAGTACCTGTGTGACCTCTGGGGTTTTATGTACCTGCTTGATTTCTGGAATTCCTAGTATGGTGTGGCTTCCAGTAAAGCAGAAATTTTTTTTCCTGAAGTTGTGTCCTAGGATATGGAGTTCAAGGGAGGATCTGCAGTTGGGGGCTGTTGGGGAAGCTTTAGGCAATGTTAGCTGACAGTGGGCAGTGTCTTATCTTGGGTCTCTAGAACTGGCCTGTTTATAGGGTAAAGCAGAAATCTTCTACTAAAGCTGTGAGCTGGAATATGGAGCCCAGAGAAAAGAGGTGTAGTCTCGGACTGTTGGAAGGGCTTTAAAGCGTGGTAGTGGGTAGTGAGCAGTGGGCAGTGTCTTACCTTGGGACCCTAGAACGAAACTGGTCTTCAATAAAGCAGTCAGGGTTGTGTAATAATCAGATATTCTTATAAATTTCAAGTGTATTTCAAATGTATTTGCTCTTTAAAAATAAATAAAAATATAATTTCCTCATGACGTGCTATGGGACAGTGGTCTGTACCCTGTCACTTGTATTTTAAATACACATTGATTGGCCAGTAGCCAGGCAGGAAGTATAGGCGGAGCAACCAGGCAGGAAGTAGAGGCAGGGCAACGAGAATCATGGGAAGAGAGAAGTTTCAGTCTGTAGTCATCATCCAGACACAGAGGAAGCAAGATGTGACTGCCTCACTGAAAAAGGAACCAAGCTATATGACTATCACAGACAAGAATTATGGGCTAATATAAGTCATAAGAATTAAGAAGAAGCCTGAGCTAATAGGTCAATCAGTTTATAATTAATATAGACCTCTGTGTGATTTCTTTGGGACTAAATCTCTGTGGGACCTGGTGGGACAGAAACCTCCATCAACAAAGACACAGCAATTTCACTCTGGTTACATATGCCAGAATATTAATTGAAGGGATAGCCAACATTTTTGCAGGCCACATAATCTTTATTGCAACTCTATAAAGATAAATATCTTCATAGCAAAAGTAGTCATAAACTGTGTAAATCAATGGGTATATGGGTATAAAACTTGTGTAATAAATGGTACTTATAAAGGAGGCTATAAGCCAGACTTGTCCAGGTTACTATATGTAGTTTGTTGATCCCTGCCACATAAATGTGTGTGTGTGTGTGTGTGTGTGTGTGTGTACCAAACCCATATATAACTGTCCATAACAGCTTTAACCATAACTGCCAATCATTGTGGAAAAGAAATGTATTTCACCTTGAGAATTGATAAAGTGTGATTCTTTTTAAAAAATGCAACTTAGATGAAAGTTAAGGGAGTTATATTAAGTATAAAACAGGATTTATTAAGACTGTATGGTGTATGATTCTATCAACATATAGGAACTCTCTGAGGGGTGGACTTCTTAGGTCTTACCTGACAATGTGAATTTCATTGGAGAGGTGCCATCCAAATTCAAGAAACATGCAAGACATGTATTTGAGGCAAGACTGGATCTGTGCAGTCACAGAAAAAACAAGGTGTCTAGTGAAAATATGGCAGAGAAAATTAAAGGGAAGTGGGAGAGTGGAAAGCTAGACAATACCCAGATCAGGTAGAACTTTGCAATTCATCATAAGGAGTTTAGATTTTAATTTAAGTATATGGAACTAAGAAATTAATGAGTACTTATAAGTATGGAAACAATTTATCTGATTCATGTTTTTGAAATGTCACCCTATGCTGTAGGAAGGCAGGTCTGAAAGAGGGGGTAAACGGAAAGTTAGGGCTATTTTGCAAGTTGTTGGTACAGTGATATGGTGGGGTTTTATGAAAGCAGATATTCACAATATATTCTGAAGTAGTCAATATGATTTTCTGATGGATGAAGGAATCTGAGATAAAATGTGTTTTCAAGTTCTGTGCTCAAAACTGTAGAAGTTTCATCTCAATGCAATAGAAGCAAATGAGAAGTGGTCAGGTTAAGGGTGTATTTTGAGGCAAGAAAACAAAGGCTGGTACTAGTTTGTAATGGGGTGGAAAGAAGAAAAAATAATAAAGGCCTCCAGGTCTTCATTCTGTAGAAATAGGGACATGGAATTAGTATGTATAAGGAATATAACAGTAGTAAATAGAAGGGTTTGGAGAGTAATTAAAAGTTAACTCTTTTTACTCTGAATAGAAATACTTAGCAGGGTTGGAGAGATGGTTCAGTGGTTAAGAGCACCTACTGCCCTCCCAGAGGATCTGGGTTCGATTTTCAGCACCCACATGACGATCAACAACTATCTATAACTCCAAGATCCGACACTCTCACACAGACATACATACAGGCAAAACACTAATGCACATAAAATAAATAAATTATTTTATATAAAAAGCTGGGTTGTGGTGGCATATTCTTTTAATCCAGCACTCAGGAGGCAAAGGCAGGCAGATCTCTTTGAGTTCGAGGCCAGACTGGTCTATAGAGGGAGTTCCAGGACAGGCTCCAAAGCTACTGAGAAACAGAGAAATCCCGTCTCAGAAACAAACAAACAAGCAAGCAAGCAAAAACAAATAAGTACTTAGCAGGCAATTTTATAGTAGTATGGTATTCGGTAAAAGAAACTGTAAATTCTGGAGCCCACATTATCAGCATCTACATAATGTTTCAAAGTAACTGGACTTAGGGGATCAATAGAGGATAGAGTATGGTTACAAGAAAATAAAAGTGGAGAAAGACTATACCAGGACACTGTCATTTAGAGGTAAGGAAGAGGAAAATTAGTTAATAAAGAAAATTGAAAAAGAAAAACAAATAAGGAAGGAGAAAAGCCTGAAATTCAAGGTGAAGAAACTTTGTCACAGAAGAGACAGTCAGCACCTGTGTCCCATGTTGCTTGCCTAAGAGGGCAAGGATGACAGGGATCCAAAAACTGATACTAAAGCTGATTATTATGTAAGTTATTGGCAGCCTTGATGAAAATCATTTTAGAGTAGAGAGACTAGAAGTTTGACAGAAGATGAGTGTAAAGTCTGACTTATCACATTTATTCTCTTCTATAAGGGGTGGATTAAGAGTGACATGACTTCAAGTGGGTGACTTTAAGTACGCCCAAATATAATATAGTGTAGCCCTGATAAAAGTGTCTGAATAATTACCATGTTCCAAGGACACATTGTTAGGGAGCTCTATTGTAATTAATGTTTTAAAATCAATAGAAGTTATTTTCCATCTTGAAATATAAATTGCACGTGTTAAATGAAGAAGCAGAACCAAGTTAATATTTAATTCAACTTGAAGATAATCTTTGAGGTCAATTCCATACATTTGAATGAAGGGAATGACTAACACTGAATTAAGCTTAATAACTTTACATCTTTGAGAGGCATCTCTAAAATCACAATAGCTGATATAGCTATCTTCAGAGCTGGTCATTTAATGCGTGGCATTGACCTACTTTCCTCTAATTATTTAAGAATTAGCTGTTCAGTTGAATATTGCCCTTCCAATATGAAGAACAGGAGTATAATTTGTTGCAATTTTAAGTCAAAATTGTACATTTTGTCCAATAAAGCAATCTCCTGCTCGTAAATGTAAAACTACACAAAATCGCAGCCTCTTTAAAAAGCATCGTTTCTCCAGTATGAAGAAGTTTAACTGCCCATTGATTACCGATTGTTCCTAATTTTTAAATGTCAGGCAACGTAATGTCTAACAACTTAAGTTATAATTTACAGCTAACAAAACCACGAGAAATTGTAAAGGATGATGTGTCTTTCCCTTTTCCATCAGTAGTAGAGACTAAACTTTGCCACCTGTCTAGCTGTCCTAGATGATATTAGATATTGTTTTTTTCTGGTTAAGAACCTTTCTTTATTTCCCTTCTCAAGAGAACCTACCTGGGACTACAGCAAATGCTGTATGCAATATGCATCCTGTCTCCCTCCACCCAATAGCGTCTTGGCCTCTTAGGGATTAGTAAGTTGCTATATACTAGTGCTGTTCACCTAATAGTCTCTCTCTTATAGCACCAAATTAGTGTTGCTTGTACCTTTAGGTGCCACAGCATGTCTTAAGCTATCATCAGTAGTGTGCAAAAAAGTGATAAGTTAATAAGTTTCTGAAATGCAAGTATTTTGATTATGATTTCCATGGTGTTAAATACCCTCGCTGTGAGTAATTTTAGTTTATTAATCATTCTAATTAATTGTAGAGATTCACACAGTCTGTCAGTTACCAGGAACCTTCCCCTCCCCCCTAATTCAGCAGATTACTAAAATGATGTGTGCCTAGGCTACAATAGTGAAATCACAATGCATAGTTTAGAAATGGTGCAACAACCTATTCGAACAGAGACTGAAAAAACAATGAATTGGGAAAATATCAAGACAAGAAGCACAGCATGGTACGAACATTATGATTAAAATTTTAGAGTATATGCAACTTAAGTAAATTAATTAAGTCTAAGAGAGGTAGTGAGTAGATAGATGCCAAGTGAAAGAGAATTCCTTTTGTTTAGAAATTCTATGAAGAAAAAAGTCACTATGACCCTTTTTTATATTGTGCACTAACAATTCACAACAACATTTGAAATGTGATTTAATTTTGTGCTTAGGATAAAAATAGAACTCTTTTATGAGTACAGCATTAGTTCTGTCTCTCAAACACTAGGAAACACTTCACCTATTCCAATAGCACCATTTTTATTGCTTCAGTCATAGCTTTGTGGAAAAGTAGGGTGCATCTTGTGTGAATTGTTTTCATAGTGATGAATGAAAACATTCAATTCAAGTTGGGATGGCCAGTGAACTGTCACCTCTAGACCCCTCAGCCAGCTCAACATAGAAACAGATGTCTTCTGTTGCCAACATACAAGTTTTTTAATTAATCTGTGTCCTTCAACAGGGGTGTGTGTGTGTGTGTATCTGTGTGTGTGTTTGTGTGTTTAACTTAGACACAGAAAAGCGCTGTGTTATTTGCAAGAAAATGGTTGGAATTGGAGATGATTATATTAAGCAGAAGATGATAAAGGAGATTATGAGGAGTGTGAAGAGGAGGAGGGCATACATATGGTCAAATTACATGATCCAATAGAATGAAAATGTCAGTATAAAACACACCCATTGGTATAACTAATAATATACCAGCAACCTTTTTAGGGGTGATAATTTTTATTGTTTTTACTGAGCTATATATTTTTCTCTGTTTCTCTCCGTGCCTCTCCCCTCCCCTTCAATTCTCCCCATGCTCCCAACTTACTCAGGCAATCTTTGCTTTTTTTACTTCCCATGTAGACTAGATCCATGTATATTTCTCTTAGGGTCCTCTTTGTTGTCTAGGTCCTTTGGGGTTGTGAATTGTAGGCTGGTTTTTCTTTATGTCTAAAAGCCACTTATTGATGGAGGAGTTACTTTCATTTAATAAAGAAACTGCCTTGGCCCATTTATAGGCCAGCCCTTAGGTGGGTGGAGTAAACAGACAGAATGCTGGAAGAAAGAAGCCGAGTGAGGAGTCGCCATGATTCTCCCACTCCAGACAGACGCAGGTTAAGATCTTTCCTGGAAAGCCAACTCGTGGTACTACACAGAATATTAGAAATGGGTTAGATCAATATGTAAGAGCTAGCCAAAAAGTGGCTGGAACTAATGGGCCAGACAGTGTTTAAAAGAATACAGTTTCCATGTAATTATTTTGGGGCATAAGCCATGCGGGCGGCTGGGTGCCGGAGACACAGCCCCGCCGCTCCTATTACAACAACTTATGAGTGAGTAGATATATTTGTCTTCTGGGTCTGGCTTACCTTACTCAGTATGATGTGTACTAGATTCACCCATTTGCCCACAAATTTCAAGATGTCATTATTTTTTTCTGCTGTATAGTACTCCATTGTGTAAATGTACCACATTTTCCTTATCCATTCTTCAGTCAAGGAGCTTTTAGGTTGTTTCCAGGTTCTTGCTATGGCAAATAATGCTGCTGCAAACATAGTAGACCATAGGTCCTTGTGTTACGATTGAGCATGCTTTGGATATATATCCAAAAGTGGTATTACTGGGTCTTGAGGAAGGCTGTTTCTTAATTTTCTGAGAAATCTCCATACTGATATCCAAAGGGACTGTGCCAGTTTACATTCCCACCAGCAATGCAGAGTGCTCCCTTTACCCCACATCCTCTCCGGTATAAGTTGTTATCAGTGTTTTTGATCTAGGCCATTCTTACAGGTGTAAAATGGAATCTCAGAGTTGTTTTGATTTGCATTTCTCTGATGACTAAGGTTATTGAGCATTTCCTTAAGTGTTTTTCAGCCATTTGAGATTTTTTTGTTGAGAGTTTTCTGTTTAGGTCTGGATCCCATTTTTCAATTGGATTATTTGTTTCTTTGATGAACAATTTTTTTCTTTTCTTGTTTTTTCTTTTTTCTTTTTTGGTTTTTTTTGAGACAGGGTTTCTCTGTGGCTTTGGAGCATGTCCTGGAACTAGCTCTTGTAGACCAGGTTTCCCTCGAACTCACAGATATCTGCCTGCCTCTGTCTCCTGAGTGCTGGGATTAAAGGCGTGTGCCACCACTACCTGGTTGATGACCAATTTCTTGAGTTCTTTGTATATCTTGGAGATGAGCCCTCTGTCCCAAGTGAGGTTAGTGAAGATCATTCCCCATTTGTAAGCTGCCATTTTGTCTTGCTGACCATGTCCTTTGCTTTACAGTGGTCTCTCAGTTTCAGGAAGTCCATTTATTAATTGTTTAACACAGTGTCTGTGCTACTGGGGTTATATTTAGGAGGTGGTCTCCTGTGCCAATGTGTTCAAGTATACTTCCCACCTTCTCTTCTATGAGGCTTAGTGTGGCTGGCTTTATATATTGAGATCTTTGATCCATTTGGACTTGAGTTTTGTGAATGTTGATAGATATGTATCTATTTTCATTCGTCTATATGTTGATATCCAGTTATGCCAGCACCATTTGTTGAATATGCTTTCTTTTTTCTATTTTATATTTTTTCCTTCTTTGTCAAAAATCAGATGTTCATAGGTATGTGGATTGATAATTGGGTCTTTGATTCAGTTCCATTAGTCCTCCTGTCTGTTCTTATGCCAGTACCAGGTTGTTTCAGTACTGTAGCTTTGTAGTAGAGTTTGAAGTCAGGGATTTTGATGCCTCCAGAAGTTTCTTTATTGTACAGGATTGTTTTGGCTATCCTGGGTTTTTTGCTTTTCCATATGAAGTTGAGTATTATTCTTTTGAGGTCTACAAAGAATTAATTATTTTGATGGGGACCTCATTGAGTCTGTAGATTGCTTTAGGTAAGATTGCCATTTACTATGTTAATTCTACCTACCCAAGGGCAAGGGAGATCTTTCCATTTTCTGGTGTTTTCTTCAATTTCTGTCTTCTAAGATTTAAAGTTCTTGTCATACAAGTCTTCCACTTCTTTGGTTAGAGTTACTCCAAGATATTTTATGATATTTCTGGCTATTGTGAAGGGTGATGTTTCTCTGATTTCTTTCTCAGCCCATTTATCATCTTTTATATCAGCAACATTTAAAACCATTTAAGAGGAGCATTTCTAGGAATATTTAAACAATATACCCTCAGAATGAGTATAGTGGAACACACTTTTCATACCTATCATGGGGAGGCTGAAACAGAATGATTGCAAGTATGAGACCAATATGAGCTACATAGCATAACCTTTTCTCAAAAAGAATTGTTCACAACATAATTCAATGCCGGAGCACTTCAGTGCAATGAGTTTGAATGCTAACAACACGCACACGTGCACACGCGCGCACACACACACACACACACATGCACATACACCACATTCTTGTTAGGTGTGGGAAAACACCTATAATTTCAGAACGGGAAAGCCTGAAGCAAGAGACCATAACTTTAAAGCAATTATGGGCTGCATAGCAAGACTCTGTCTAAAAACACAGTACAATGAAAATACTTAGCCAACAATGTCTTCCCTGCTAGTGTGTTTTCTATAACCCACAATAAGGATTTAGAGCTGTGTTATTCAATTTATTAACCACAATTTACACGAAGCCACTTATAAGTTAAATTTAAGTCAATTAAGCTTAATTACAATTAAAACTTCAGTTAACCAGGCACAGTTGACATATTTCAAATTCTAGTTCTCTCTTGTCGTTTGTTTGTGAGTCAATAATGCTGAATAGAGCAGATAAATAATGTTGCCATTACAAGCTGTTCTTTTGAATGGTGCTGATCTAGATACGCAGAATGAAAGTTTTACTTTCTAGAAACTTTGTCTCAGCTGAGCTACCAATAATCATCAGGCTATTGTGTATTCAAGGCTTTGCTCTTACAATGACCGATAGGCAAAAACCTCATGATGTTCTTTCAAAATCAGAACAATGGCTTTATTAAAATATAAAGACATCTTTTGAATTTCCCCCAGTACAAAAATATGTGGTAGCAGGCTTAAATGCCTATCAAGGACTAGAAGAAGGGAATCTGTTGTTTTTTAAAAAGCAAGGTAAGACAATGGTAACCAATTTGAACAACTAAAAAGGGTTTTGTTATGGCTGTTCGAAGACATGAGAATACAAAAAAACACTCCTGTTTCTTTCATGAATCAGTAGCCTCCTGCTCAGTGGAATGCTGTTTCTTCACAGTAGGGAGATTGGTCTCTGTATCCAAAAAATGTTTTTAACAGTGGACATTATATTCAGTTCTGAAACTTTTATTATTGGTCCAAACAGAAAGTCATTGGAATACAGAGAACATAAATATATAGATCAGAGCTCTTAGAACAGTTTTTGTTACTGACTCATCAGAATTTATGGATTTAGAAAATATCAGAAATTACTGCTTCTGACGTACCGTAAACAAAGAACTGAAACATTCTGGTTTCAGCTTGCTAGACAGTTTACAGAACACAAAAGCCCAGATATGCTCCTGTTGTTTTAGTATGTTTTACTTATAAATCTTCTTAGCATAGCAGATAATGATTATCCTCTAGTAATGAAAGTCAACTGACAGCACGCCTCTACACACTGCCTTGCATCCCATCTCACTTGGAAGGCACTTCAGTGTCCTCATAGTGGTCCATAAGGTCTTCAATTATGAGTGCTGATAAATGCCTTACCCTTTGCTCTGGATTTATCATATCCAGCTGGACTGAAGTTTCTCATTCTTTCGCACACAAGTCATAGGCACACGTGAGCCTCTGCCAGAGCCACGGCCTCAGCTATGAAGCTTGCAATGTTTTTCGACCACTTATCATTTGTTTAACTCTGTTGTCTCCATGTCTTGGCGTAAATTTGATTTTATTCTTTTTTTTTAAGTTTCACTTTCTTAATGAGTTTGCTTCTACTTTTCTTTATAACATGATTTCCTTTAACATGATTGCCCGGCAATTTTCAGGCTGTAGAGTTGAAAAGGCCCTTGGTAGTGATGTAGTAAAGTAAAGCCTTTATATAGAAAGTAAGCCATGTCCCAGAGAACTTAAGTGACAGTGCAAGGTCAGCCAGCTAATTGGTAGCAGAGGTAGGAATGGAGGTTAGGTTTTCAGAGTCTCAATCTATTCGTATAATAAGTCTCTTTTAATACTACGTCTTTTAAAAAGAATGTGCCATTGTCTCTGACAGTTATAGCAGAAAGAGATGATACCCTATCTTCATCTATAACAACATCATCACAGTAAGATAACAGACAAATGAACAACATTAGACTGAATAAACACAAATTCAAAACCTTCCTGAAACCATCACCTTACGTGATAACTGAAAAAAAAAAGAATATTTCTTTGAGGTAGAATAAAATAATGCCTTAAATAAACCCTCACCAAACTAAAGTTTTTATAGTATACTACTTTCTTCAGAATAGATATTATGTGGATCAAAAAATACTTATCCCAAATAAACTAAACTCTCATCAGTTCTTTGTATTCCTTGTTGCTTGGGCTCAACATTATTCCCTTCTTGGCATCTGTAGTCTTAATGTCCTTTTTTTTTCTTAGAAACATGGATCTTTTTTGGTCCAAACCACTTTTACCACTTTTATCTTTGGTTTATTAGAAGCATCCATATATCATAGCCTAGGGAAAGAAGATAAAATAGGGCATCTTTCTTGCATATAAATCATGACTTGTGGATCATCTCTGTTAATTAAAAAGTCCTCGCAAGGCTAAACTCAATATGATGGAAGTTTAGGACATCCTTGATAAAGGACAAACCAGGAAGGAAAAGTATTTAAAATTTCCATAAGACAGAAAGTCATATTGGTTTACTTCATATCACAGTTGTATAGATAGTGCCAAAATTCTCTATGCCTATAAAATGACACTAATATGAGCATGCTGAAACATTATTGTAGCTAGATATTTTTTGGTGAGTGGTATTTCTTTTTTTAATATTGTCTGGCAACGTAAAAAACCTAGTATAAACTGGAAATACACAGTCTTGATTATGGAGTGTGACTTCAACAAGGTCAGCAAAATATAAGCAGAATTTTCACCATCCCATTTCAGTGACATATTCAAAAAAGAGACCCATTAGCCTTGAGTTTGGTTTGCATGGTTATTTGATACACCTGATGCATAAAAGAGAATGGTTAGTATAAGAGCCTTTTCAAGGTGTGAACACGTATTTATTTTAGGGTTTTAATTACTTATGCTTCTGGTTGGTGCCAGTCATGCCAATAGGATTATATTCCAGAAATTGATTTTCCTCCAATGAGTAAATAATGAAGTAATTTAACCTCATCTTCTTCCTAATCTAAAACCTTTCACTTGTACTGTGAGGAAAGGCAGCTGCCTTCACTTGAGACGGCTCGTGCACAAGGCCAATAAATATCTTCAGGCTTTAGATGAAGGTCATGCAAAGCTGATCAGTCAAGAAATGTGTACAGTTGAAGTGCATCTTTTGTTTCTTGCAGCCATCAATCCTGGCTTTCAGGGATATTGCCACCTATGTTAAAGGGCAAACAATACTACATTAATCATGGGCATGGCTGTAGACCTGAGAATTACTGTTTCATTTATTTTAATTTAAGTGTTTATTCAGATACCTGCATGAAAAACAAGCAACACTTAGAAAAAATGAAAATAGAAAGGGACAAGGGAAAAAGTGATCGCTCAGATTGTGAGTGATTTGATCCTTCTTTGTGTCCTGTCTTTTATAACAGCACAAGCTGTGTCTTCTTAAAGGAAGCTGACATATGTAGCAACCACAATTAGACACAAGACATTGCTCTTCATCGTCATAAACAAAATCTTCCAGTGGTCAAATTACTCCTGTTTTCTTTCTTTTTGATTTATGTAGCTAATAATGGTGATATCTCAAAGGTGGTATCCATATGTATACCAGGAAGGGCACTGACTTGTTTCTTTCCTTATCTCATTTTATCCTTTCAGAAAATGAACATCACTAGCATAGGTTTCAAGAGTAAAATCAGACCACCAGAAGCCCAAATCTAGGAGCCTGGCTATGCTTTCTGTTAGGCAACGAAAGCCATAGTCCAGCATGTCATTAATTTGCTGCTTGTGAATCCTGTGCACAGTACAGCATTATAACAGAGAAGCTGCTCTGGGTAGCTTCCCATTTATGTGAGAAAATAAAGGCAGCAAAGCTTAAAGCATTATAAAAATCAACAACTTAAATGAAAATTATTCTTTCTTCTCTGATGTTTTCTAAGTCACTACTTATATTCATTATTTAATAAAATTGGGAGCTTTGAGGTAATTTTTATTTCTCTGCAACTTTACTTTTAGCTTTTTGGTAATTTTTACTGAAAGATGTTTAGATTATTAAAAATAAAATATGCCTTTTCTGGAAGATAACATTTTTAACTGTATGTTGGGGTTGATTGCCTCTATGAGTAACAGGTTTCAGAAAAAAATATTTTTCTTACTTTGCTCCCCAAATTTTAGTCCCAGATGTATACCAGGGTATACACTAAGCATTAAACTATGAGATCTAAGTTCATGACTGCTGTATTATGATCCCAGAAACTGTTAGATTTCTCCTGAGCTGTAAATTACCTAATCATTTGTCATCTTTCACCATAGGCTGCTTGAAGCAATCACCTGAACCAGCTTAGTGACAATTACAGTTAAGTCAGTTCTCACTTCTGTGTTCTCACATGGAAATGACATCAGGCAAAATCATGTTGTAAAGCATTTGTTGACTAGGAAGGCTCTATAAAAGCAATGGGATTCTCTTCTAGGAAATGAGACAGAATGAGACTAACAATCATCTTCTCCAAGAAGAGAGTAAAATAAGAAAGTTAAAGTGACGTAATCTCTACATTGCCTTTTGTTTTCATTTTACTCCTAGAGTTAATTTTATTGGAAAAATTCTTTGTATTATTAAAATATCAAAGTTTATGTGACATCGAATTTACAATGATCACTTGGACATTACATACACAATATTTTTATTATCTACGAATTCCCATGGTTGCATTGTCAAATTCAGAATCCAACAACAGCATCCTTTTGTACTGTTTTATCTTCCTGGAGCACATCTCATTCTGCTATTACTGTTCCCAGAACCACTGGACAGTGATTTCTTAGGTCAGTTCTTTCCCATCCACCTCTACAAGTTAAATAACTCTTGTCAAACAGTATGGATTTTGGAGATGCCAGAGGAGGAGTTCGGACTCTAACTGCCCATGAGATTGTATCAGCCCTTTTTGAAACATTGGCCTGGCAGTGTGTGGGTAATGACCCAGTTAAAGCATTATTGGATATGGGTTTAAGAAAAAGCTTTGAACAGCATTTGGCAAAGGCTTAGTCTCTCTGTAAAGATAAACCAGAAATAAAGCAAAGTTCACTCCTCCTGTGGTCTTGTTCACTCTGGGTCATTAACTTCTCTCTACTTTAAAAGATGTCCTTTTTTTTCCGCCTTGTTCATGTGGGCAGTATACCAGAAGTGTAAGAAAAAAAATCACCAGTCTGGATAACTTAGGGCCTTATATTAGAGTTCATAAATAAATAAACACTTATTGAAACAATTTGGTATTTTGCAAGGAGATCAATTGGTAATGGCAGTTTGAAAACGTATCTTATTTTTCTTTGTAACCAAACATTGTCTGACAGTGCTCATAGCTCCATGTTATCAATTGAGTGTCAAATGTTTTTAGGTTGGTTAGGGTTTATATGGATTTCCTTTCTCAGTTAGGGTATACATTCAACGTGTGTCAAAGAAGTGACTAGAATTCAATTATTTTCTGAAATATGGAGCAAAGAAATATTAACTTTTGAGTTCTGTCTTGAGAAATCAAAACAGACTCGGTCCTGTCATTCATAAGAAACAAGAAACTTGACCTTCCTAGGTGTATTTTTTCTCCTGACTTGTCGAATTTCCTATCTTCCTGTTATGTTTTGTGTAGAGTAAAGCTGAATCTGACTTCAGTATCTGATTTCACTCATGTGTCAGGGAAAGAAGAAGGAAAGATAGAGAAAATCGAACACAGGTCAAGGATGTCATTACTGTTTCCCCCTAGGGCTGCTGTGTATGGCCATTCATTATACGAAGTCACCAAGCCTAGCTTATGAGGCAGACACTAAATCTATCTTGTGCTTCATTTGTTAATCCATATACCTGGCATTCAACTGCATTTCCCCAGAGGAAAAGATACCCTTTTGCACAACAAGCCAACAACAATTTGCCCTGCCCAGGGACAAGTGGTGTTGCTTCAGAAGAAAGGGATGTCATACTGTAAGTCACAGGAGATAACCCTGTATACTTGAAGGATTGTGGTTAGTTCCTTATACTGAATCACAAATCCCACAATCCAGTAGATTATAGCATCCCAGCCAATATATAACATAAACTCATCTTATAGGCCAGATTACATAAAGACAAAGCCCAACGCCAATGTTTGTTCAGGTGTAGAATACCTAGTTGCCCTTGCCAGACTTGAAGGGCCCTTCAATACTAAATCTGAAAGTCTTGAGAAAAGCCAGGAAGTTTGGGTCATCATCTCAGTTACTTCTTAAAGTATCATTTTTTTTTTTGGATCAAAGAAATAAAAAGGGTGGGGTAAGAAAGCTAAGCAAGGAAGTAATCTCAGCTGGATACTCATTTAAGCTTGTTCCACAGGGAAATCTATGGTATAAATTAGTTTATCTGACTTTGAGGTAGGAAAGCCAGTTTTTGTAATTTATGGTTATACAGCCATGAACTCTTGACCTAGGAAGATGATTTCCAGCACAAAGATGGCCCCTAAGGTAGTAAGGGCAATTGATTCCTTTACAAAGAATTTAAAAGCCTGCAGGCATCATCATACAAATTGAATTTCAATGGTAAACAAAATTTACTACAAGCGATAGAGAGTAAAGAGAAGGAGGAAAAGTACAGATTAAATAGGAAAGTAAGGCACTGATATTCAAACCAAGAAGCATGAATTACAGGGAACCTTAGAAAATGTATCATGAGAATAACGTAGAAAATGGATAAGAACAGAGAAGTCTCAATTTAAATATGTAAATTGAAGCAGTAAAACTAATTGCCAAAATGGGTTGAAAAGACATTATTATTATCATTATTATCGTTGTTATTACCATTATCATTATTATTATTCACACACTCTCTTAATCTTTTTTTACATTTTTGGGAGAATTTCATATATGAGTACTGGATTTATGTCATTTCCACCATACTCTCTCCCCTACCAACTTCTCCTATGTCCCCCTACTCCCTCCTAGATTTATGACCCATTCTTATTCACACACACACACAAACATAAACATTCAACCTGCTTCGTCTACTTAGTGTTACTCATAGGTACATGTTACCCTCTGTTTCTGTTGCTCTCACACTGATCTCATCATGTGAAGTTCAGTTCCATCCAAGGTTTGAGGCTTTTGGATACTTTGTCTCTATAAAGTTAACATAAGATATTGGAGAGAGGGAGCTGGAGCTGGAACTCAAGGGACAGTAGGTTGCCAAGCATGCACAGGGTGAAGGTTCAATTCCCACCACCAAATATAAATGGAGAAGAAAAAAGCTGATTTCCAATGCAGAGAAGAATTATATTGGGAGTTAAGTGACAAGGAGAGATTTCTTTTTTTTTTCTTAGTTACTTTTTGTTTTATTTTTCCTTTATTTCCCTTTTTATAATTAATTAATTTTATTTGTTTGTTTATTTATCTGTTTATTTTTACATACCAATCATAGTCCCCCTTCTCTCCTCCTGATTGTTACCCCCACATTGTCCCCTCACCTCACATCTCCTCACATGGGAGTCAACAAAGCCTGGCACATCAAGTTGAGGTAGGACCAAGCCCCTATCCCCTGTATCAAGACTGAGCAAGGTACCCCACCACAGGAAATGGGCTCCAAAAAGCCAGTTCGTACACTAGGGATAAATTCTGGCCCCACTGTCAGACTGCCCCAACCATAAACATTCACAGGTTTCCCCATCATGATCTTGATACCCCCTCTTGCTCATAAAATCCCTCCACTCTCTCTTCTACTGAACTCCAGGAGCTTGGCCCAGTGCTTGACTGTGAATCACTGCATCTGCTTCCATTAGCTACTGGATGAAGGTTCTATGCTGAGAGTCAGTCACCAATCTTGTACCCTCTGCACATTTGCTAGGAGTCATAGCTGTGGTCATCTTTATGTATCACTGCGTTTTTCCTTAACACCAGATTTCTCCCTAACCCCATAATGGTTCCCTCTATCAACATATTTTTCCTTGCTCTCCCTCTCCATCCCTCTCAGAATGCCACCATTTCATTCCCTCATGTTCTCATCCCCTTTCCATATCTTCTTCCCCCTGTCCCCAGTTTACCCATGGCACACATTGCCTTCCTATGGCAATCCATGTGTGTCCCTCTTAGAGTCCTCCTTGTTACCTAGCTTCTCTGAGACTGAGTTGTAGTATGATTATTTTTTGCTTTACATCTAATATCCACAATTCTTCACAGAACTCAAAAGTACAATACTCAGTTTTATATGGGAAAACAGAACCCCCGTATAGCCAAAACAATCCTGTAAAATAAAGGAAATTCCAAAAGATCCACCATCCCTGACTTCAAGCTCTACTATAGAGCTATAGTAATAAAAGCAGCTTGGTATAGGCATAAAAACAGACACATAGATCAATGGAATCGAATTGAAGACCCTGACATCAATCCACACACCTATGAACATGTGATTTTGGCAAAGAAGCCAAAATTGTACAGTGGGAAAAAGAAAGCATCTTTAACAAAATGTGCTGGCATAACTGGATGTCGACATGTAGAAGAATGCAAATAGATCCATATCCACCATCATGCACAAAACTCAAGTCCAAGAGGATCGAAGACCTCAACCTAAATCCAGTTATACTGAACCTGACAGAGAAAAAATGGGAAGTAGCCTTGAATGCATGCATGGGCACAGGAGACCATTTCTTAAATATAACACCAGAAACACAGACACTAAGAGTAACAATCAATAAAAGGGACACTCCCTGAAACTGAGAAAGTTCTGCAAGGCAAAGGACATGTTAAATAAGACAAAATGACAGCCTATCGAATGGAAAAAAGATCTTCACCAACCCCACATCTGACAGAAGACTGATCTCCAAAATATATAAAGAACTCAAGAAACTAGACATCAAAATATCAAATAATCCAATTTTAAAAATGGAATACATATCTAAACAGAGAATTCTCAACAGAAGAATCTCAAATGGCAAAATGATATTTAAGGAACTGCTCATCATCCTTACTCATCAGGGAAATACAAATCAAAACGACTCAGAGATACCATCTTACACCTGTTAAAATGGCTAAGATCAAAACACTGATGACACACCTTATTTTGAAGAGGGTATGGAGTAAGGGGAACACTCCTGCTGGCAAGAGAACAAATTTGTACAACTACTCTAGAAATCAGTATAGTGGTTTATCAGAAAATTGGGAATCAATCTACCTCAAGACCCAGCAATACCACTCTTGGGCATATACCCAAAAGATGCTCAATCATACCACAAGGACATTTGCTCAACTATGTTCATAGCAACTTTATTAGTAATAGCCAGAACCTGGAAACAACCTAGATGCCACTAAACCGAATAATGGGTAAGAAAAATGTAGTACTTTTAAACAATGAAGTATTACTCGGTGGTTAAAAAAAATAGGGACATGAAATTTTCAGGCAAATGGATGGAATTAGAAAAAAGTCATCTTGAGTGAGGTAACCCAAACCCAGAAAAACAAACACAGTATGTACTCACTCATAAGCAGATGTTAGGGTAATATTTCATCACATTCTCTTAGGAACTTCTAAATTTTGAGCCACATGAAGTTTCATCATTCATAAATTAACAGCACAAATCAAATTAAATAAGAAACAACAATTTCCTAAAATGAAAGGTTCAGGATGAACCAATCAGAGCCTTTTTTTTTTATAATTCTCCATTCACTGCTTCAGAATTGGTTGATTCTGCATCTGAATTCTACCCATGTTATTAATAACCAAATAACTGATGATTTTGAAAGTTATGTTAATTTGGAAATTACTCAGCTACAATTATTTTTCTAGTATTTTGCCTGTGTGAAAAAAACAAAACATATAAAACCTGGTATCTATCTATCTATCTACTGTCTATCTATCTATCTACCTACCTACCTACCTACCTACCTACCTACCTACCTACCAATCGAACTATCTATAAGGGTGTGTGTACATATACACATACATATATCCAAGCAACAGTTAAAGTCCAGTTTAAGCAGTACAATGTGATAGAAAAGAACATTTTTGAGAGTAGGTCAACCAAATTTGTATCCTAATTGTCTTCTATTAGCGTTGAGTTGTGAGTTTAGCTAACTTCAATGAGTCATTTTTTTTGACTGTAAGTGATAATAATAGCTGACTCAAAGGACCATCTGAAGGATTAAATAAAATCTATAAGTGAAAATTTATGTGAGAAAAATGCCCTCCTTTTCTGCCAAAGCATCTGATACAATAGTCTACCCACAGTTGGTGGTAAACAAACATTAGCCGAGTAACAAAATACATTCCAACCTATGATTAATTTATCTGATGAAAGGTAATTTGGCACCAAGAGCATGGTACACACTAAGGAAAATCAATTTAAGACTTAGGCTTTCTAGCTTCTAGCCCTAATACTCTTAGAATTTAAATGACTTTGAAATCTCTGTGGCATTGGGTATTTCACCACCTCCCTCAGATGCTTTTCTCTCATTATGCCTGTCTGTCTTGCTTGTATCCCTTAAGCCTTCACTGAAGACTTTCAATAAGCCCTTCCCAGGGCACCCATCTAAATCTACAGACTCTGGAACACCAAATGACACATTATAGCATACTGACTGCTTTTTATGTGTTTTGTGTATGGTGTAACGGTGTAATATATGTGCTCAAGAGTGCATATGAGTGTACATGTCTATGAGATAGAGAATGTTATGGACCTGGAACTTAGTTGGTTGCCAACAACTCCTGTGATCCTTTTGTCTCTAGCCCTCATAGATATGAACTTTTTATATGGGTTCTGTATCTGAACTCAAACATCAAAATTATGCAGCAAGCTCTCTTCCTCACTGAGACATTCTCCCAGACCCATGCTGCTTATTTTTCCTCTTGGTTTGGATTCTATTTTATCCATCTCTGTATAACATAGAAATACATAGAGGGGATGTTTATTGTGAACCCTACTTTCTTTTAATCATCTAGAGGAATGCCCAACAAGTGGAAGATAGGACAGTTTTCTGAGCAATTAAATTGAAATTAGTGCAAATTGACATGCTGCAGTTCAAGAGATTTACAGTCCTTTCTAGTCACATAAGTCTATGGGAAACACTTTATTAAAATCTTATTACATTTATTTATTTGTATGTGAATAGAACAGACAGACATACACACACACACACAGGGAGAGAGACAAACAGAGAAACCGAGAAAGAATGTGAATGAATCTTGTACCTTTACATGATCCAGGAATACGACTCAGGTCATCAGGCTGGGCAGCATGTGCCATCACCCAAGAAGCCATCTCACTGTCTTTTACATGCTCCAAATAACATTTTAAAGTGGGCAGCATCATATTTGTACACACTGAACTGCGATAATAGTCACTCCTCATTGTCCTTGCATATCCCTGACACAGACGCACCAACCCCTTTCTTCTCTACTCACTCCCTTCCCACCTTCAAGTTCCTGTTTTCCTTTTCCCTTTTTTGGTTTCAATTTTAAATTATCTGTAAACATCTTAGTTCTATGATACTTGTGAAGCTAACATTAGTTTCATGACCTTTTCACTATTTAAAAGAAAAGTGGCTAGGTATGGTGGCACATTCCTGTAATCCTCACTTGGGAGACTGAGACATCAGGATCTCAAAGTAAAGGAAAGGCTAGAAAGAACCTGCCAAAATCCAGAACAGAAGTAGGGATGGTTGCTATAGTGCTTGCCTAGAATTTACGAATCCCTGAGCTCAGTCTCTACCATCACAGATACTGACTGTAGTGATTCATGGCTGTAGTCTTAACACTCCAGAAGTATAAACAGGAGGATCAGAAGTTCAAGGACATCCTTGGCTACATATTAAATTCTAAGCCATCCTGGCATAGATATCATATATCAGAAAAATAAAGGAATGGATAACAAAAAACAAAAAGTACGATACTGGTAGAATATCTAATGCTTTCATATATATTTGGTGAAAGGGTATCATTCTTTAAAAAACAAAAACATTGAAGACAATAAGGAAAAACAAATTTATGTGATTATTGAATTATAAGTGTAGCAATAGGATCATTTATGTATGAACAAAACTATAATAAACATAAAACTGTTAACATTTCATTAACAAATATTTGATTTAGTGACTTTACATTTAAATTTCCATATGTTGCATGAATTATAGAAGCATAAAATGTGTCAAAAAGATCAACAAGTATAGTTCTGGGTATACAGAGCTAGATTAAAACATTTTCTTTTACAGAAAGGCAACCCACTGACTGGGAGAAGATCTTCACCAACCCCGCAACTGACAAAGGTCTGATATCCAAAATATACAAAGAACTCAAGAAATTAGACTGTAAAAGGTTAATCAATCCAATTATAAAATGGGGCACTGAGCTGAACAGAGACTTTTCAACAGAAGAAGTTCAAATGGCCAAAAGTCACTTAAGATCATGCTCAACTTCCTTAACAATCAGGGAAATGCAAATCAAGACAACATTAAGATACCATCTTACACCGGTCAGAATGGCTAAAATCAAAAACACCAATGATAGCCTCTGCTGGAGAGGTTGTGGAGAAAGGGGCACTCTCATCCATTGCTGGTGGGAATGCAAACTTGTGCAACCACTTTGGAAAGCAGTGTGGCGGTTTCTCAGGAAAGTCGGGTTCAACCTACCTCTTGACCCAGCAATACCACTATTGGGAATATACCCAAGAGATGCCCAAACATACAACAAAAGTATATGCTCAACTATGTTCATAGCAGCATTGTTTGTAATTGCCAGAACCTGGAAACAACCTAGATGTCCTTCAATGGAAGAATGGATGAAGAAAGTATGGAATATATACATATTAGAGTACTACTCAGCAGTAAAAAACAATGACTTCTTGAATTTTGCATACAAATGGACGGAAATTGAAAACACTATCCTGAGTGAGGTAAGCCAGACCCAAAAAGAGGAACATGGGATGTACTCACTCATATTTGGTTTCTAGCCATAAATAAAGGACATTGAGACTATAAATCGTGACTCTAGAGAAGCTAAATAAGAAGGTGAACCCAAAGAAAAACATATAAGCATCCCCCTGAATATTAACCTTCATCAGGCGATGAAAGAAGACAGAGACAGAGACCAACATTGGAGCACTGGACTGAAGTCTCACGATCCAAAGGAGGAGCAGAAGGAGAGTGAGCACGAGCAAGGAACTCAGGACGGCGAGGGGTGCACCCACACACTGAGGCAATGGGGATGTTCTATCGGGAACTCACCAAGGCCAGCTGGCCGGGGACTGAAAAAGCATGGGACAAAACCGGTCTCGCTGAACATAATGGACAATGAGGACTACTGAGAACTGATGAACAATGGCAATGGGTTCTTGATCCTATTGCATGTAATGGCTTTGTGGGAGCCCAGGTAGTTTGGATGCTCACCTTAATAGACCTGGATGGAGGTGGGTGGTCCTTGGACCTCCCACAGGGCAGAGAAACCTGCTTGCTCTTTGGGCTGAGGAGGAAGTAAGACTTGATTGGGGGAGGGGGAGGGAATGGGAGGTGGTGGCGGGGAAGAGGCAGAAATCTTTAATAATTAAATTAATTAATTAATAAAAAAAATCAGCAAGAAAAAAAAAACATTTTCTTTTCTCATTATTTGATTTGCAATTTAAAGGTTAGTTTGTTTTACAGAAGGTTTTCAGTTTCAGGAGGTCCCATTAATTAATTGTTTCTCTCAGTGTCTGTGCTGCTGGGGTTATATTTAGGAAGTGGTCTCCTGTGCCAATGCATTCAAGTATACTTCCCACTTTTTCTTCTATAAGGTTCAGTGTGACTGGCTTTGTGATCTTCATCAACCTCACGTCAAACAGAGGTCTGATCTTCAAAATATACAAAGAACTCAAGAAATTGGTCAACAAAAAAAACAAATAATCTAATAAAAAATAGAGTACAGACATAAACAGAGCACTTCCAACAGAGGAATCTAACTAAAATGGCTGAAACACACTTAAGGAAATGTTCAGCATCCTTAGTCATCAGAGAAATGCAAATCAAAACAACTCAGAGATTCCATCTTAAACCTGTAAGAATGGCCAAGATCAAAAAAAAAAAATGATGACAACTTATACTGGAGAGGTTGTGGGGTAAAGGGAACACTTCTTCATTGCTGGTGGTAATGCAAGTGGTACAGCCACTTGGGATGTCAGTGTGGCAATTTCTCAGAAAATCAGGAAATAACCTTGCTCAAGATCCAGTAATACCACTTTTGGGTATATATCCAAAGGATGCTCAATTGTGCCACAAGGACCTCTCTACAACTATGTTCATAGTAGCATTGTTTGTCATAGCCAGAACCTGGAAACAACATAAATGCCCCTTGACCAAAAAAAAAAAAATGGATAAGGAAAATGTGGTTCATTTACACAATGGAGTACTACACAGCAGAAAAAATGATGGCATTTTCAATTTTGCAGGCAAATGGATGGATCTAGAAACCATTATTTTGAGTGAGGTAACCCAGACCCAGAAAGGCAATTATCACATATACTCACTCATAGGTGTTTTTTAAACATAAAGCAAAGAAAACCAGCCTGCAAACCACAGTCCCAGAGAACCTAGACAACAATGAGGCCTCTAAAAGAGACATACATAGATCTAATCTACATGGATAATAGAAAAACACAAAATCTCCTGAGTAAATTGGGAGCATGGGGACCTTGGAAGAGGGTTGAAGGGGAGGAGAGAAGAGAAAAATGTAGAGCTCAATAAAAAAAATCAATGAAAAATAAAGGTTAGTATGTTTATTTAAAATCCTTTTTTTAGGAATTCTAGTTACTTTTAGCAACTGAAAAAAGAATAATAGTATTATGGAGAAAAATATAGTAACTTAGATTTGGATCTTGTCAGGTATATAATGAAAAGAACTTTTCCCTCCTAACTAACAAAGTTGTCTATTGTACATTATTTGTAAGGTTTGAGAAAACTTTGTCAGCAAAATTTCAGTTCCGGAACTATAAAGCAGGAAGAAAGTACTCTAGTCCAGTATCTACCAGTGTCTCATCATGTGTTTTTGCTGAGTTCAATAACCACTCTGGTTTCCTGTTCTTTAAATGATATAAGTGCAGAGTAAGCATCTAACCTACAGGGGAAGTAGAAAAAGATAAGATCTCCAGAGTAAATTGAGAGTGTGGGGATTATGGGAGAGGGAAAAGGGGAGGAGGAAGGAAAAAAAGGAAGTGGAGAAAAATAAATAGCTCAATAAAATCAATAAAAAATTTTCAGAGTAAGCATTGCAGATCATTACCCTGGCTATCTGCAGATGTAAGGTTGTGCCTTATTCTCTTCTGACTTTGTCTCTGGAGTTTTTATAGATCCCTGACATTCCTATTTTAAATCAAAACAAAGAAAACATGACCATCCCTGTTCTAAGATTCTTCAGCCAATTAAACATGATAGAAATGCAGCAAGAAGCCAGGATTTCAGATCTATACATTTCCTCGTGTGGCAAAATAATTATGTGTTCATAAGAACATTTCACTTTTTGCCTAGAACAAAGAAAGACTAAATCTTGATCACTTTTGCACTCATATGAAGTCATATGATACGTGTTTTACATTGAGTAGTAGACCAAGTTATGTACTCTCAGTTGGAGGCCATGCTGTTATAAATCATCCATGAGAACTTCTAAGTTTTCTTTATATATTTAAAAAATTTTTTTCCAGAAGGAAGGTTTTATTTTAATTATTTCTTGTATTTTTAGGTTATAATTAAATCATTTCCCCCTTCCCTTTCCTCCCTCTAATCCCCTGACATACCCCATCTTGCTCTCAGTTGAATTCATGGCTTCTTTTTCATTAAGTGTTGTTACTTAATGTGTGTGTACTTAATGTATGTGTACATACATAAATTCCTAAACATATTCATATGTATATAAGTATGCATATTCATATACATATTTCTAAATATATCCTGCCCAGTCTCTATAAAGTTGCCAGTATGTATGTCTTCAGAACTGACCATTTGGTGTTATACAACTAATTGGTGTGACCTTCCCTGGAGAAGACCATTTCTCTCACTCTTAGAATTCCTTGGTTGCCTGTATTCATTGTACATATTTATGAGATTTGGTGTGATATTTCTATACTACATGGATGGATCAAATGTAGTCTCCTTCCCTGCTCAAACCTCTTTTCCCATGGCTAGATACATCAAACCATTAGAGGATTCCCAAAGCTAATCCACAGGAAGGAAAATGTTTTAATCCCAGAGTCCCTACTCAGAGGATGGTTGCCGAGGCATAACTGTGATATAGTTTACATTAAGAAGTACTGAAGTTATTGTGTGATTAAAATAACTAAAGTTATTATGTATATGCATGTATGTACACATACATATGTGCATGTAATCCTCTCAGCTTTGGAGTTGATTTTTATAGGAGATGACTCTATTCAAAATAATATGCTCACCTCTATTCTGCAAAAAATTAAAAAAAAAAACTTTTGTGCTTGATTTGATTTAATTTCTAAATGAAAGAAGTGGATAATTATAATTAGTGGTAGTCATTATGACCTGAGTGAGATAGAATCTCAATATATTTTTGACTTGAGTCAATATTTTTCATATTTTTATCTGACATTTTCCTCACTTTTTGAGAACTCTGTTGAATTTATTTGTCCATTATTTATTGGATCATTTGTTTTTGGTATTAAAATTTTAAAGTTCTTTATGGATTTTGGATATTTACTTCACACCATATGTATACTTGGCAAATATTTTCTCCATTCTGTCAGCTCTATCTTTACCCAGATGATTGTTTCCTTTGCTGTGCCAAAGCCTTTTAGTTTTTGCGATCCTATGTATCAATCAGTTATTCCAAGTATTTCCTCTACTAACAGAGTCCTTTTGGGAAAATCTTGCATATACCTTTATCTTAGAGTATATGAATACTTATGAATTTCTGTTGCAGGTTTAAAGTTTCAAGAGACACATATATATTCATGTATACATGACATGAAAGCAGACAAAAGACTAATTGAGAAAAGAAAGGGGGCTAGCTGGAGTGATTTAGTCACAGATGAAGATAGTAGAGAAGAGATTATGATGAAAATACATGATATACTTGAATTCAAATATCTTCATGAAACTTTCTACAAAATAAATGCTAATAAATGTTTCATAAAACAATTAAAAGCTTGGTGCCAGTGATGCATGCCTTAATCCCAATACTTGGGAGGCAGAAGCAGGCAGATCTCTGTGAGTTCGAAACCAGCCTGGTCTATGAGTGAGTTCCAGGACATTCCGGGCTACACAGAGAAACCCTATCTCAAAAAAACAACAACAAAAGTGGAATTCAATCAGATTTTAAAATTGAAATTGGGTATTGTGAGAACAGATACTGATCACATGTTGCTATATATCCTGGATTGATGCTCTTACCACCTTGAGAAGTGAGCAAGTACAAAGAGGCCATTCTATTAAAGACAATGTCTCATATTTTCTAGAAACACAGCCTAAGCATTCTAAATGTAGATTTTGGGGGGGGGGGCAGTAGAAGAATTTATGTATAATCTTGTAAATGAAAAGGTAGTTTTCCTAGTAATATGAACTCCTCTAATTATGCATGCCCTACAGGATCAGGTAATTGAAAATAGTTAAGTCTCAAATAATAAGCTTCCATAAAATTTCAGAAAGCTGAAAATAGCAATTTATTGTACAGGCCTAGGGAAACTTAAGATTTTAAAACTTCTGCTGTAAGAGAAATTATTTCTTGAAAACTACAGGGAAATGTGTGTTCCATTCTTCAAGGAATAAAATTGGAGTGTTTTTACCTTCACTTACTCCCAACCTCTTGTTTTTCTGTTGAGGGTCAAATCCAAGGACTTTTGACCCTAAGCAAATACTCTACCATTGAACAACACCCCAACCGACCTCTTTCTTTTCTAATGCTCATATTTCAACTGTTTTAATATAAATAATTTTCCTTCTTTATAAAATCTATTAACATCTATTATATAAATTTATAAAGTCTATATAGACATCTATTAAAAAGCCAAGTGTAGTTGTACATGTTTTTAAATTCAGTTCCTGGGAAGGAGAGGAAGGCAGCACTCTACGAGTTTGGGCACACCCTAGTTGACACAGCAAGTTTCAAACTAGCCACGGCTACACAGTGAGATATTACCTAAGAAAATAAAGACCATAAAAGGATATTGATTAAATGTTTATTTTTTTATTCATTAGAAAAGGTGTGATAATTTTTCAGAGCCTAGAAATCTATATTGTTGAATATTTTTATTTCAATATGTATGGTCTCTGTTATTTAGTGTGCCCATTCTACTTATTAATTCATCAAGTATGTTCTTAATGTCTCAGGTTTTAATTATATTTAGAATTCATTTTTGCATATGTTTGTTGTGCAAATTGATGAGTTTTATTTATTTTTTCTTTCTTTATTAAAGATTTCTGCCTCCTCCCTGCCACCGCCTCCCATTTCCCTCCCCCTCCCCCAATCAAGTCCTCCTCCCTCGTCAGCCCGAAGAGCAATCAGGGTTCCCTGCCTTGTGGGAAGTCCAAGGACCCCCCACCTCCATCCAGGTCTATTAAGGTGAGCATCCAAACTGCCTAAGCTCCCACCAAGCCAGTATGTGCAGTAGGATCAAAAACCTATTGCCATTGTTCTTGAGTTCTCATTGAGCCTATAATCGTGATCCTAGAGAAACTAAATAAGAAGGTGAACCCAAAGAAAAACATATAGGCATCCTCCTGGATATTAACCTTCATCAGGCGATGAAAGGAGACAGAGGCAGAGACCCACATTGGAGCACCGGACAGAAATCAAGGTCCAAATCAGGAGCAGAAGGAGAGAGAGCACGAGCAAGGAACTCAGGACCGCGAGGGGTGCACCCACACACTGAGACAATGGGGATGTTCTATCGGGAACTCACCAAGGCCAGCTGGCCTGGGTCTGAAAAAGCATGGGATAAAACCGGACTCGATGAGTTTTATTAAAGTATATTATGTTCTTTGGCCATTTCCATTCCCCAATTAACTTTTCGTATATGTCCTTCTCTTCCCTTCCCACTAGTCTGTTTTTTATTTTTAAATTCCATGGCTTAAATACAGTTTGCATCTTCCAAGGTTTAATTTAGTGGAAGCATTATCTTCAATATAGCAATGTGTAAATGTAGCACAATCTTTAAGAGATGAGGCCTAAGGAGAAGTTGTTGGGATATTGGCGACAATGCCTTTGATAGAGACTAAGGTGGTTTTCTTCTAGGATTTCTTACTGTTTTGACAATGGGTTGTTAAAAAGAGAAATCCTGGCCCCACCACAAACCCTGGTTTCTATGTCACTATATTTTCCTGATTGAAGGACTGCCTGTTTAGAATCAAGCTGCTACTGTTTTCATGTTCCTATTATATTAGCTATTATTTCATTATATATTACTCAGAGTTAAGTGTTTTTATTATAACATGAAGATGAAATACCACCATTTCCACTTCAATTTTTAATTAGCAATTTTTTCATTTATTTTACATACTTACCACAACCCCCCCCATCCTCTTCCTCCCCTGATTCCCATCTACCGCCCTCCACATCTACTTCTCCTCAGTCTCCATTCAGAAAGAGTCTGGCCGCCCTTGGGCTTGAACAAAGCTTGGCACATGAAGTTGAGGTAGGACCGAGCTCCTCCTGTATCAAGGCTGAGCAAGGTAAGCCATCATAGGAAACAGGTCCTGATCTCACTGCAAAGAGCCTTAGAAACCGTCTAAGCTACACAACTGTCACCCACATGCAAAGGACCTAGGTCGGTCCCATGCAGGTTCCCTAGCTGTCAGTAGCGTTCATGTGTTCCAAGAGCTCAGGTCAGCTGTCTCTGTGAGTTCCACTGACATTATTTTGATCACCCCGGTTCATACAATCCCTCCTCCATTTCTTCAGGAGTCCTCCTGATACTTCAAACCATTATCTTCCTATTTAGCAATCTATTCTAAGGGTTACCACTTTCTCCACTGCAACGTATTCTTTAATTTATTTGGGGGACTATTACAACAAAGTATCCAAAACACATTAACTTAAATGACAGAAAACCTTCCATTTCTGGAAGGTAGGTACCTGTGACAAGAGATTGACAGTCTCTTCTAGGCCTTTCTCTCTAGTTTATAGATGGTTATCTTCTCCCTAGATTTTCTCATGGTTCTCAAATTTGTGTGTCTCCTAATTCTCATTTCTTATATGCACTTTAGAACACACACAGATGGCTTTGCTTAACTTAATTACTACTTTAGAGTCTCCTTCTCCAAATAGTTCCACATTCTAAGGTATTGAATCTCAATGTTTTAATCAATTTGTTTTGTGGAGACAAAGCTTGGCAAGTAATAGAATTATCTTAAACTCCCAGTCAGATAATTATGAAGTTTCAGCTGTTACGTGAATCTGGTTCTGATACTAGATTTGCATATTGGAATTCTGAGTTTTGTCTCTTAGTGTGTTTTAAAAGTTTTTGAAAGACAGGCATCATATATTGGGTTAAAAAACAGAGGTGAGTCGGTCATTCATTTTATGCTAATCTGACAAGAGGTAATGATTAAGTCTATTTTTAATATTTGGTGTAGAAGTGGTGTCATGGTAGAAAACATAGACTAAAGTTAGTATTTTTAATCATTTCTTTAATTTTCAGATTATAATATGATCACATCATTTCCCCCTTTCATTTCCTCACTCCAAACCATCTCATAAATGCCTCCTTGTTCTTGACCTATTTTTTCATTAATTGTTGTTACATACACATATGTATATAGATGGATAAATGTATAGGATAGGATATCTGTACAGATAGGTATAGATGTGTTCCTAAATACATAAATACTACCTGTTCAGCCTATATACATTACTTGTATACATGTTTCTTACTTGTGTACCTGATTTCAGTGACCAATTTGTACTAGATAACCAGCTGGCGCACTCTTCCCTGTGAAAGACTATTTCTCCTGCTCTCAGGATTCCTTAGTTACCTATAGTTCCTTGTTTTAGACTGAGGTCTCATGGTTTTGCTCTGCTTCGCTTTGATGTGTGTATTGTTGTTGACCTTGTTCAGCTCGCCCTTTGGTAGTCATATTGTTAACACTTTATCAGTGTAGCCTCTGATATTCCTTAGGGACACAGTCTCCCAGAAAACTCCCTGTTCCTGGATTGTACACTCCACTCCCTCTTCCACGATGTTCCCAGGGCCTTGGTTGTAGGAGTGGATTGTAGATGTATCAGTTGGGACTGGGATTCACAACTCTGCATTTTGACTTATTGTGGTTTTATGTAATAATCTCTGTCTATTGCAAAAAGAAGTTTCCTTGATGATGGGTGAGAAGTACACTTACCTGTGAGTACAAGGATAAAGATGTGTAATTTAGTTAGGGGTTACACTGGTTTAGCAAACGTTTAGTTATAGGTTCTCTTCCGAGACACATGACTTCACTAGCCCTAGGTATTTGGCTATTCCACTGTGAGGCATGATTTTCATATCATTGAGTAGGTACCAAAAGCATATCCTTGAGAACGGAGAGCATCATCAACAAATGCTGGTAAAACTGGATGTCCACTTGCAGATGAATGAAATTAAATCAGTATTTATCAAATTTCACAAAACTAACCCCAAATGGATCAAAGAGCTAAATGTCAAACCTGAACCACTGAAACTGCTAGAAGAAAACCTAGACAGTGCCCTGGAACTGGAGGAAAACATTAGAAATAGGACTCCATTTAGCCAGGAATTAAGGTCAAAACTTGGTAAGTGGAACTTCAGAAAAGTAAAAAGCTTCTGAACAACTAAAGGAACAAAAAATTGAAAAGGAAGTCACAGAGTAGGAGAGAATCTTTGTCAGCTAAATGTCTGACAGAAAATTAATATTCAGAATATACTAAGAATTAAAAAGCAGAGTTAAAATTAAGAAAAAATGACTACAAAATATCTCAAAAATGTCCATCATCTCTAACAATCAGGGAAATGCAAATTAAAACAACTTTTTTTTTCACCATATCCCAGTTTATATCTACCAAAAAGAGCAACAGAACAACTCACAGCAGATTCTAGAGGGGATAAAGGGAAAAGGGAACACCCATTCACCTTTGACAGGGTTCCTCAAAGACATGGCCACTCTGGAATCAGTGTGAAGAATTTTCATAAAGCTAAAAGTAATCCCATATGACTCATATATACTACTCCTTGGCATGTGATTAAAGATTTCAATATTCTCATCCACAGACACTTGCTCAGTCCTTGTTCATTGATGCTTTATTCTCAATAACTAGGAAATAGAAATAGCCTACATATCCTTCATCTGATGAAGGGATAATGAAAATGTGGTACATATACACTACAGAATGCTATTAATCTGGAGAAAAAATGAAGTCATAAGATTAAATGTATGGGCTCACAAAACATTATATTGAGTAAGGTAACCCAGACCCAGAAGGACAAACAGTGTATGTTCTCTCTTATTGGAGTCTTCTGGCTTTAAATAATCACATGTGACTTCGCACCCAGGGGTAACTGCAGAAATAATGAAAGCAAAATTGCTGAGGTAGAGGTTGGGGGAGAAGAGAGGGGAGTAGCAGGACAAAGTTATCTAATGGGGGAAATGAGAGAAATGGGGTCTTTAATTAGAGAGAGGGAGAGAGATAAATGCAAAAGAAGGAGGAAGGAAGACAAAATACCAGTAAGTATATAAAAAAGTCATAAAGAATAATATTATCTACCTTAAAATCCCCATAATATATTTTAGCCTCTGTATAAATATACATATATAATTCAAATGAAATTTTTTTTCATCTCTACTGGCAGTGCTCTCTGAAGAGCCAAAGGCCATCTAACAAAACTTCTCATACCAGGCATGAGAAACCCCCTTTTGAGTTGTTAGTCAGAGTTGTCTAAGAGACTTCACAAATATTATAAGCTATTGCTATTTCCCTTGGTTGACCCACAGAAGTGGAAGTTAAGTACCTACTGCTGAAGGCACCGCACAAACTTCAGAAGTAAGTCCTAGGGGCACCTGAGCAGGAATTGACCTGAAAGCCTCCTAGCAAGCTTCTGTAGGAGGGAGGCAATCAATAGCCCTACCCATCTACAAAGCCTATGAACCACAAGGACCAGTGTGGCAGTATGTTCTTAAGGGTGCAATAGTGTCATACATACCTTGCTGGTAAGCAATAGCTCTCCAATTGGATGTAAGTGTTAGTATTATTCTCTCCCTTATCTAAAGACTCCATTAAGTAGCATACAGCCTTTTATTCTTCTCATCTGTTATCTGCTATCATCACACAGGGGCCAAATCAATGACAATAAGCTGTAAAGAAAAAGAAAGTGTTCTCTACTGGTATGACTAGGTTTTAGTCTTTCAATTGGTCTATGTCCTTAATCTGGAACTTTCACACCTGCTTCCCAGTATTCCTCTTCCTATATATATGTGATAAGAATGGAAAACAAGAGTTATTGGAAGTAGAGCCTTTGCCTTCCTCCAGATCAATTAGTTTTGACTTTGTAAACCAGTTTCTCTGGAGGGCAGGTTATTGATAAGGAAAAAAAAGGTATTCGGGGCATTTTTCCCCAAAATAGTTACTTCTAGCATCGCTTCCCACACATGAAACACAAGCAGATTTTTTTCCATCATTCATCATAATAATTTGAATGGGTTCATAGAAGTTTCTCTCTCTCTCTCTCTCTCTCTCTCTCTCTCTCTCTCTCTCTCTCTCACACACACACACACACACACACACACACACACACTATGGTAGTCTTTTCTTTTAAAAACATAAAATTCCTTCTAAGAAATTTTAATTTAATCCACAATCTTCTCCAGCAATCTGTTATTTATGTCTTAAATGTTCTTACTACGCTCCAACAGCAACTTCTCTTCCAGGTAGGTTGTGTCTTTATATCATATCTATCTTCCGTCTATGCGATGGCAATTTGCTCTATGACTTCAAATTACTGATAGATGTAAAAATGAGTCATACATTTGCAGGTTTGATGTTTTTTCTTATGAAAATGAATAATATTATTTTAAGCTGCTTTATATTTGCAATTGGAAACTAGAAATAAAATACATGTTTTAAAAATATGAAAAAATAATCAAAGAGAACAAAATCATTTCTAATATTATTATCCTAAGATGAAACGTTTGAATATTACATATTTTTCAATTATATTCTGCCTGTGCATTTATTGTATAGATGTTTTTGGTACTTTATACATACAGAAAATACAGATGATTTTATAGCTACCTATTATAATTTGTTGCCATATTGTTTTCTTGACCTTCACCTTTAAGAGACATAAGTTAGAGTTGTTACTTGTTTTGTATTCTGCTAAGCTCAATTACTTTCCCTTTCTCCATAAACACCATACTTTCTCTGATACATATTCTGTTAATAGATCTTATTCTTTTGTAACATATGTATAATATTGAACATTACATACACTAAATCATATTATATTCTGCAACATATATTTTATTTTATTTCTTTGTATACATGAATATATTCATGAATGTGTATCTACATAATCATGTGCACATGTGTATGGTATGTAGAGTTCAATCCAAGGTGTTCTTTATTTCTCATGGGCCAAAACCCTTGTTTTCTAAGATAAGGTCTCTCAAGTGGACCTGAGACTGGCTGATTGTACTGTCTGGCTAGGAAATGATCCTGAAGCATCTTTTGGTCTCCATCTCCCAAGGACTGGGATGACTAGTGTGCACTGGCTTTTGTGGTGCTCAGGAGCAAACTCAGGTCATTCTGCTTGTGCTATGAGAACTTACCCACGGGGGCTGGAGAGATGGCTCAGAGGTTAAGAGCATTTCCTACTCTTCCAAAGGTCCTGAGTTCAATTCCCGGCAACCACATGGTGGCTCACAACCATCTATAATGAGGTCTGGTGCTCTCTTCTGGCCTGCAGGCATACACACAGACAGAATATTGTATACATAATAAATAAATAAATATTTGAAAAAAAAGAACTTACCCACTGGGTCATCTCTGATTTTCTATTTTCAATCAACTTTTTCTTTGGAAAATCATTCATATCAAAACACAGGAATTTATTTTATTTAATATTTCTTATTCTATGCCATGTGATCTTATACAAATTTATGAATGCCATCTCATAATAGACATGTGTTATGTCAAAATTACTTTGTTCTTATAGACAGTGCTATAATGGTTATTTGTATTATGTTTCTATGTGCATGCATGAACTTCTCATAAGAATTTGTATACCATAGGAATAAATAGCTCAAACTTCAAAGGACAGTATGGTTCACTTCAAGATCTCATCCTAATATTTGGCAGTAGTATAAAGATAGCCAATCTGTATATCAAATTCATATTATTGTTGAGTGCCTACAATGTCAAAATGAGGGTTTAATACTTAATTGAAAAGTTAAGGTTAAGTTAAGTATAATATTATCAGCAGAAATAATAACATTAGGTTGACAGTATGATTTACCTGAAAATAATGTAAACAATAGACAAATTTCTGGATATGTCAGTTGTCAAAGCACAAGATAATCTACACCTTATGGAATTTTTAGGGAAATGTTTTAAGTAAACAAATGACATTTTTATTATTTATCTACAACTTTCTGATGATCTCCCCTTTTCCTCATGTATATTAACCAATTTTCTTAATTTTTCCCAGGTTTTGAATGACATAGTGCACCTTCATTCTAATTAATGATTCTTGTTCTTTCTTTTCACTCAAAGAGTAAGACTGAAATAACTGACACTATGAAGGTTAGAGATTATCATCTCTCCAAATAACTTAGTTTCAGAACTCAACAGTCATATCAAAGCAACACATGCTCATGGTAACATTGAAGAAGTCCAGAAATGATTCGAATGGATAGCAATCATATCTAGGCCCTTGCCAGCTCATGTTCAGGAGCATTCATCAGAGATTAACACATGTATCTTTCCTAGGTCCTTGGCTAGAACACACATTTTAATAACTTTAAATAACAAGATGGTTATGTGCCCATTTTTGGCTTAATTAACTTAAACTTTTATCTATTTACTACCTTCCATGAAAAATTAAAATTTGGTTGCATTAATACTACTCAGTCTTACTTTTACAAGTTTTAAATGTGTTACAAACAATTTCTGTTTGTTTTTTTATATATATAAATTTAAAGTGTATAGCCATGAAACTCGATTTCACATTATATCAGTTCTTATCAGTTATGCTTTACTACAGACCCTGTAAGGTAGAAGTATAAAGTTGGTTTTTTATTTCTTCCTTCTATCTCCCACCTTTCATCAGTTTCCCATTATAGTGTATTCTTAAACCTGAGAGTGCTTTTCCTTTCAAGCCGCAGCGATATTTAAATATTAATTCTTTACATAAATATTGCAAGGTATAGACACTAAGAACACTACTTTGATGTTGAAAATATTATTCAGTCTAGGTCCACCTAGTATCCTTTTTATGTGGATTGTGTGTCATCACCTCTAGACTTCTTAAAGAAAAATGTTCCTAGCTTCAAAATCAAAGATAATCTTATTTCTTATACTTCATCAATCATTTCAAATTATATAACCATTTACTTTAGTTAAATAAAAGAAATAATATCACATGTTTTAAGGATATGCAGCAACTGGAATTTTTGAACACTGCTGATGAGACTGTTAATACAGCTGCTTTGCAAAAATATTTCACAATATATATGTATATATCCATGTATAAATTTATATGTAAATATATATATATATACATATATATCTGATTGCCTAATTATTCCATCTCAACTAAATAACAAAAGTCACTGTGACCATATAGACAACATACATGTGTATTAATTCTCATACTAGCATTGTTTATAATTACTAAATTTCCAAGTAATTCAAATATGCATCAGTAGTATCATTTACTATTAAATTCTGGTATAATTTCATAGTGAAATAGTACATGGCAAAGGTAACATAGTAATATTTGCAAAATAATACATGATATTGAAAAAACTAGACAGTTACAAAAAGTAATACATTGTAGGATTCCGATTTTTTTTTAAATCTTTCCTTTTTTATTTTTTATTTTTTTTATTAATTAATTAATTAATTTAATTATTAAAGATTTCTGCCTCTTCCCCGCCACCACCTCCCATTCGCCCCCCCTCCCTGAATCAAGTCTTCCTCCCTCCTCAGCCCAAAGAGCAAGCAGGTTTCCCTGCCCTGTGGGAGGTCCAAGGACCACCCACCTCCATCCAAGTCTAGTAAGGTGAGCATCCAAACTACCTAGGCTCCCCCAAAGCCATTACGTGCAATAGGATCAAGAACCCATTGCCATTGTTCTTCAGTTCTCAGTAGTCCTCATTGTCCGTTATGTTCAGCGATACCAGTTTTGTCCCATGCTTTTTCAGACCCCGGGCGGGACCTCCTGAGACTGAGAAGCTTCTGTAAAGCAAAGGACACTGTCACTAAGACAGAAAGGCAACCCACTGACTGGGAGAAGATCTTCACCAACCCCGCAAATGACAAAGGTCTGATATCCAAAATATATAAAGAACTCAAGAAATTAGACCGTAAAAGGTTAATCAATCCGATTATTAAATGGGGCACTGAGCTGAACAGAGACTTTTCAACAGAAGAAGTTCAAATGGCCAAAAGACACTTAAGATCGTGCTCAACTTCCTTAGCAATCAGGGAAATGCAAATCAAGACAACATTAAGATACCATCTTACACCGGTCAGAATGGCTAAAATCAAAAACACCAATGATAGCCTCTGCTGGAGAGGTTGTGGAGAAAGGGGCACACTCATCCATTGCTGGTGGGAATGCAAACTTGTGCAACCACTTTGGAAAGCAGTGTGGCGGTTTCTCAGGAAAGTCGGGTTCAACCTACCTCTCGACCCAGCAATACCACTATTGGGAATATACCCAAGAGATGCCCTAACATACAACAAAAGTATATGCTCAACTATGTTCATAGCAGCATTGTTTGTAATAGCCAGAACCTGGAAACAACCTAGATGCCCTTCAATGGAAGAATGAATGAAGAAAGTATGGAATATATACATATTAGAGTACTACTCAGCAGTAAAAAACAATGACTTCTTGAATTTTGCATACAAATGGACGGAAATTGAAAACACTATCCTGAGTGAGTTAAGCCAGACCCAAAAAGAGGAACATGGGATGTACTCACTCATATTTGGTTTCTAGCCATAAATAAAGGACATTGAGACTATAATTCGTGATTCTAGAGAAGCTAAATAAGAAGGTCAACCCAAAGAAAAACATATAAGCATCCTCCTGAATATTAACCTTCATCAGGCGATGAAAGAAGACAGAGACAGAGACCAACATTGGAGCACTGAACTGAAGTCTCACGATCCAAAGGAGGAGCAGAAGGAGAGAGAGCATGAGCAAGGAACTCAGGACCGCGAGGGGTGCACCCACACACTGAGGCAATGGGGATGTTCTATCGGGAACTCACCTAGGATTCCTATTTTTAAAATGGGAAGTGTTAGGATTGTAGTCACACTCTAGGATGCAGGTCATGACTCTGATCACAAGAACTTCTGAAGTTTGCTAATTTATTTCTTTACAGATACAGTATTTTTTGCTGTATACTCACTAGCCTGAGAGTGCCACTTATTAAACCTTTATGAACATCTTGTCATGTTGGTGACTACAGTGGTTCACAGGTGTCTCCGCTGGGTAGGACTCACAGCTGTGTGTGCACATATATATAATTGTGTATATTTTAGCTAAATATAAACTAATATGATTCAGCCAGGAAGTTAGGGTGCATGCTGTCAATCCCAGCTCTCACGAGGCAGAGGCAGGTAGATCTCTGAGTTTGATCCCAGTCTGGTCTACAGAGTAAGTTCCAGGTAAACAAGGTTACACAGAGAAACCCTGTCTCAAAAATGAAAACAAAACAAAAAAAAAACAAACACCAAAAAATCAAAACAGACAAAAACCCAAACCAAAAGGAACAGCAACAAAAATATATGATTCTTTCTGAGTTTGCTAAGCAACTTGGTGTTATTTGTCCCTCCTTCTCCCCCCATATCTTTTCCTTCTGCCCATGAGAAGGAAGTCACTCCACATCATATCTTCAGTTTTCAAAATTAGTAAATAAAAGAGCACAGTTATAATTATATTCTTTTCCTTTTTATGTTATACTTTCATTTTAATTTTTTTCAGGTATAAGGAATTATGTTGGTCTACCAAAATGTGAAGTGGAAATAAGAGATTCTTTTTGAATGTCTTATTCACATCTATTTATTTATTTAATTAATTAATTTACTTCCCTGCTTGCAGTTTCCCTCCCTCCTCTCCTTCCAATCCCTCCCCCTAACCCCACTGTGTTCCTACCCCCTAAGCCACTCCTCCATTTCTGTTCAGGAAAAGGCAGGTCTCCCATGGATAGCAACAAAACAAGGCATATCAAGTTGCAGTAAGACAAAGCACCTTCCCAAAGATAAAGGTTTGGCAAGGCAACAGTATGAAGAGTAGGTCCCTAAAGCCAGAATCTTTTACTATCAGAGATAGTCCCTGTTCCCATTGTTAGAAGTCTCACCAGAGGACCAAACTACTCAACTATAACATATATGCAGTGTGCCTAGGTCAAGTCTTATGCAGGCTCTTTGGTTGTCAGTTCAGTCCCTATGAGCCCCTATGAACCCAGGTCAGTTGAGTCAGTGAGATTTCTTGTGCCTCTGACCTCTCTGGCTCCTACAATCTCCCTTGCAGGATTCCCTGAGCTTTGTGTCTGCATCTCTTTCCATCAGCTACTGGATGAAGCCTCTCTGATGACAATGGGGCTAGGTAAAAAGGTCTGGAGAGATGGCTCAGCTGTTTAAGGCTAGGATCACAACTAAAACTATAGGAGATTCTATTTAGGGTTCAGGACCTTACTAGTCTCAGAAATCTTACTAGATTTCCAGTATTAGGCATGATTTACCTCCTGCTGAGTGGAACTTAAGTCCAACTAGACAGTTGCTGCTTGACACTGGCATGTGAGTGCCACTTAATGAACTTTTACATAAATCTTGCCTTGCTGGTGACTACAGTGATTTATAGATATCTCTGCTAGGTAGGACTCACAGCTGTGTGTGTGTGTGAGTGTGTGTGTGTGTGTGTGTTTGTATGTAGTAGTAGTAGTAGTAGTAGTAGTAGTAGTATTCATGTGTGAATGTGGATTCTTGTGTGTTTCAGAGGATAGAGTACCTTGCCACACAAGCCTGAAATATGAGTTCAATTCCCAGAACCTAACTGTCTTAGTTAAGGCTTCTTTTGTTGTTATAAGACACTATGATTGAAAGAAACCAGGAGAGGAAAGGGAATGGCATGGGCTTTTGAAACCTTAAAGCCTACCTCCAGTGAAATACCTTCTCCAAAAAGGGGACACCTTCTAGCCCTTCCCAAACAATTCCACCATATGTGGCTAAGTATTCAAATATATGAATGAGTCTATGGAGGCATTCAAACCACCACATAAATACATAAATAAAGTTAAAAATAATTTTAGAGCTCAGTGTGATGACATATACCTCTAATACTTGAGATGTAAAGATGGGAGGATCAGTACTTTAACATCATCCTTTGCTGCACTGGAAGTTTGGAAATAACCCAAGCTGCTTCAGACCCTATCTCAAATTTTTTTTAAAAAAAATTAAATCATATGTTTGTTATACTTTCTTATTGTACTTATATTTTCTGAACAAAATTAACATATTTTATAATTAGAAAAAGTTTGTTTACTAATTCACAACCTAAATGTATAAAGCTTCATCATATTTATAAAGTTTAACCATTTTTATTTGCTATCATGAGGGGGTTGAATTGTAGATTCTCCCAAAATATGTGAGAAAATTCTAACCCCTGGTACTTGTAAATGTGATTTTATTTGGAAACAGAGCCTTTGCAGATGTAATGAAGTTAAGGATTTCCAGATACGACCAACCTTGACTTTGGCCCTCTGAATTCAAAGAGTAATTGTGTTTTAGATAAAAAAGAAACAAATTTGGCATTTAAAGAGAAACAAGAATTAAGTTCATGTAAAGACCGAGGTAGAAACTAGAGTGATGTGTTTTCAAGTCAAAATCTGCTAAGGTTTCCCGCTTTGTTCAGAAATGAGAGAAGAGATGTAAAAGAGATTCTGTTCCAAAACCTTAAGGCAGAAGTAGCTCTTCAGACACCATAACTTCATCTTTCTGGCTTCTCTCGTTTTGAGAGAATAAGGTTGTTATTGGTGTGTGTGGGGGGTTGTGTGTGAGATTGTCTGTCTCCTTTGTGTGTATATGTCTATCTGCCTATCTGTCTGCCTCTCTCTCTCTCTCTCTCTCTCTCTCTCTCTCTCTCTCTCTCTCTCTGTCTGTGTGTGTGTGTGTCTGTGTGTTTGTGTATGCAAGCACTCTGTGTGTATGTGTTTGTGTGTGCAAGCAATAATTTGTGGTAATTTGTTAAGGCGATGAACTAATACACCATTTATCCTAAAGTCTATAAAGTATACTTACAGTAGGGTATTACTTTATTCTCAACTATCCTCATCTATGTGATGAATTTAAAGTTATCTTACCAGGCATTATTCTTTTTATAATAGTTAAAGTACAGCAGGGATGTGGAAAATTTGCATCTACTTCCTACTGTACCTTTTTCCCATCTCACTTTTCAATAGACCTTTAGATGATGAGTCAGCATCAAGCTAGCAGTTTGGCAAACTAACAGCCATAAGCATTTCAACTTTCCTATCCCACAACACATTTTATCATTATCTTTCTTTCACATTGAAGTTGATAAGGCCAATCAACAGAGTAGATCTCTTCTTGCAATTTATTTATTTTTTTTACTTAGATTCTTAATCAGCATATAGGGAATTGAAGAACCATTTCTATGTGGAATACTTATTACCAAGGTTAAGAGAGAATATGCTTAACATTTAATTGGCTTATAATACTATGAAGCTAGCTTCAAGGTCATAAAAATTTTACTTATGAGCACAAAAAGAAAATGCTAACAGTTGCTATAAAACCATCAGAATCGCATTCTCTTATTTAACATTATGCAATTATATAAAACATAAAACATAGTATTTTTAAATGTTCTTTTGATTAATAAAATTAATCCTGACCCACTCCCAAGAACAAATGGAGTGACATAAATTTGACTTCATTATTCTAACAATTCAATTCACTAATCAGTCAAGTTATATTGACAGTTATCTACATGTGACTTACTTGTGTGTTTACTGTGTAGTCTCACTCTGCCTTCAGGCAAGAATTTGATCTCTGTAGCTCAGTATTCTATATTAATTAAAGTCACTGGATACAAATTAAGCCCTCGTAACAGCATCAGTCATTTATTGTTTCCATGTAATTCCACTCTCCTTGTCATTACCCTATAAATTATTTCTTTTTCACTAATACCCCATCTACCACATTGTATTACCTGTACAGACAGCCAGATGACCGTACAGTTTCTTAAAATGAGATAGTCTACTTCCTTGTTTAAATTCCCTAAGGTTCTTCCACTGCATTTAATGTAAAATCACAAACAAGATATATGATCTAACTTTTAGGGACATAATTATTGCTAATTACATATTTGTTTTTTCTTTTATTTATAAGGCTCTCTGTACAGAAATTTTCCCATTGCTGAATTTGTTCGTGTAAATTTGAATCCAACTGAAGAATTGCAAATGTCACAAGGCCTCTACCAGAGGTGTCCAACCTTGAATGGCTAGTCCATGTATAAATCATTACATGATATTTTCTTTTGGAAACTACTGGTCATTTGTTCCTGGATTTTGTTTGTCCTTGTCACACCCCCAAACTTGTTTATAAATTCCACTAAAGTAGGTACTCATCACTCTCTCCCTCCATCTTGAATGCTGATTGTCACCAATTTGCTTATCAATAAACTACCTGTGAAATTAGTTAATAAATATAACAAGAAATATAAATGTTATGAACATATGTCTTCCTTCAAAACTCTCATTCATTTATAGTCATGTATTCATGTTTTCTTGGAAGTTGCTTTCATATGTAAGTGGAAAATTGGCTGTCTGGCCAATGTGTTAATTATCTATGATTGAGTAAAAAACTTACTAAAACACTAAGTGGTTTAAAATAGCACATATTATTATCACAGTTTGGTGGGCCAGGGAACTGAGCATGGTTTAGTTGGCCCCTGTAACTCAAGGTCTCTCTGGCGCAATTAAAGTATTAGCCAAGGAAGCATTCATTTCAAGTCTCCAAAGCAGAGAGAGGTGCATCCAAGCTCACTTTGATTGCTGGAAAGATTCAGCTGCCAATTGTACAGAGGTTTCCAGTCCCTCGCTATCTGCTAGCAGAATGTTTTCTCAATTTCTTGCCATATGGGCCTCCCAATGGAATTTTGTTTAATCAGAATGAAAGAATAAGAGAAATCAAGCAACACAAAAAAAACTAGCTTTATTTTGCAGCATAATTATGGAAATGGCATAATTTTACTTTATTACATTCTAATTTTCATGCATGAGTCACTAGGTTCAGCCCACACTGAAGGAAAGGATATTTCTCTTGAATATTAGGAAATAAGAATCAGTGGTAACTATTTTACTGTCAGTCAGAGTCACATATTTTTCTATTTACATAAATTGTTTATCCTATTTCTTTTATTCTGCTATGTCTTCCTGGAATTTTCTGTTCCTGAGAGCCATAACTCTGGTCATCATATTTATTCTCTGTTACTTAGTTCTGAGTTGTTTTGGGAAATTTTGAGTGAAAGTTTTTGTTTGAGATGTATGGAAATCCATTTTAAATAGCACCTCATGAACACATCAATAAACAACAAATATCAGAACTATGACTCTAAGATCAGTTTCCGTTAAAAGATAAACATTTATTTGTTCTTTTTGGAAATATTTGTGATGGAGGAGTTAATTTAATTGGTTAAATAAATAAACTGCCTTAGCCCTTTAATAGGACAGAAAATTAGGTAGGCTGAGTAGACAGAACAGAATGCTGGGAGAAAGAAGCCGAGTCAGGAGTCGACATGATTCTTCCACTCCAGACAGACACAGGTTAAGATCTTTCCTGGTAAGCCAGCTCATGGTGCTACACAGAATATTAGAAATGGGTTAGATCAATATGTAAGAACTAGCCAATTAAGAGGCTGGAGCTAATGGGCTGGGCAGTGTTTAAAAGAATACAGTTGCCGTGTAATTATTTTGGGCATAAGCCATGCGGGCGGCTGGGTGCCGGGGACGCAACCCTGCCGCCTGCTGCTCTTATTACAACATATTTGTTGAGCCACTGTATGAGCTAAGTACTATTCCCAGTACTGGTATATATTTGCATACAAAACAGCAACAATAAAAGATTACTTTCACGAAATTTAATTTTTTTATATAGAAGAAAGTGTTGCATAGCACTCTGAGGTAAGGCAAAAGAAAGGGATATAATGTGCTAAACTTGGGAAAGGCTGGCATTTTAGAAATAGTGAACACTGAAGGTCTCATTAAGAAAATGCAACTTTAACCAAAAGTCAGAAAGAAGAGCAGCAATGTCTATAGGAAACCCAGCAGGCAGAATGACAGATAAATGATTCTAAACAGAGACTATGACATGGTATGATTAAGGAAATGAAAAAAAGTCTCACATGATTTTTAATCATTTGTTTTATTTTTATTTTACATCATTCTTCCTTCCTTTTCCTTCCTCCAGTCTGTCCTGTATGCTCACCTCTTACTCTCTTTCAAATTCATAGCTTCCTTTCAATCATTGATATACAAGCAATTATATACTTATATAAACATGCATACATATATCTCCTACTCAATTAAGCATAATGTTACTTACCTATATATAGGAATGCTAAGAGTGGGAGAAATAGTCTTCCCCAGGGAAGAGCACACCAATTGGTTATCCAAATATTGAATGGTCAGCTTTGATGTTTCTTTTAAAAGTGAATAAGAGAGCTAATGAGATAGGGAAGCATGAGGACATGAATATAACCCCACAAACTGGAATTAGTAAGGAAGAAAAAAAGAAGGGTTGGAAGGAAGGGAGGAAGGAAAAGAAGGAAGGAAGGAAGGAAGGAAGGAAGGAAGGAAGGAAGGAAGAAAGAAAGAAAGAAAGAAAGAAAGAAAGAAAGAAAGAAAGATGGAAAGAGAGAGAAACTTCAGTCAGTGTTATACACATAGTGCCTGTGCTGATGAAACACATGCAGGCAGATACTTGAGGCTCTATAACCATAAGTATAGCCTAACTGGGGAGCTCTAGACCAGAGAGATACCTTATATCAAAAAGGGGTAAATTATTTTCTAAGCAAACTAATACACATGCATCTGCACACATGTGGACACATACACACACACACACTGAATAAGGGAATTTTAGAGAATTGAATTAGCAAGAAGTATCTTACCGTGCAAGGATTGCAGGCTGTGGATGGACTTTGGTTTTCTCTGAATAACATCAGAGCCATTTGGAATAGAAAGAGTTTTGATCTGGAGAATTAAGGTATCATTTTGGCAGGTTGTAAAAAAAGTACTAAAAGCTAAAGCTTGAAGAAAGAAACAGACGGACCATTTAGGTGACTGGTGGAATTAGGTAAGAAGTACTAGTCACTTGAGCAAGAATAGTAACAATGAAGGCAGACAAGAAGAATGGTCAGATATGATTTTATTTTTAAATCAAAGCTAAGAGGATTAAATGGAAGATTTAATAACATATTTGGGAAAAAAGTTCAGTTTTGTTGGTTAAGACTGTTCATTGTTGGGCCAATATCTCAGGGCCTGTACCTCAAGGCCTATAGAACAGAAAAAAAGCCTGGCTTGAGTTCAGGGTCTATACTTTGAGGCCTGTAGGACAGAAAAAAGCCTGGCTTAAGTTTGAGTGAGGATGAGACAGCAAAACCTAGGTAAATGCCCCTCCAGCCAGGGGAAGGGTTCAAGTGCCTCTCATTGACTGGAGGTACCCTCACATAACAGGATGTCACTTACTCTTTAGAAACAGACGCTCACAGCAATAAACTGAGTTCCTGCTTTGACTCGACTACCTATTGCATCTGATTGTTCTACATTTCAGGACTGTGGAATGATGGTCCTGCATTGTAGGATGCCAAGAATGGGTGGATAGTGCACTCACCTTTCCCTGGGGAATAAGGAGGCTCAGGGAGACTAGCAGTTCATTTCCCAGTGCCCAGGCCCAAATAATGGCACAGAAACTATAATAATTATAACACTGTTTGGCTAATAGCTTATGCATATTTCTAGATAACTCTTACATCTTAAATTAGCACATAATTCATGTCTGTATTAGCCATGTGGCTTGGTACCTTTTATCAGTGAGGCATTCTCATCTTGCTTTCTCTGTATCTGGGTGACTACTACTTACTGAGCCTTTCCTCTTCCCAGAATTCTCCTATTCTGGTTGCTCTGCCTATACTTTCTGCCTGACTACTGACCAATCAGCATTTTATTAAACCAATACAAGTGACAAATATTTACAGGGTTCAAGATCATTGTCCCACAGTACAATATCAAGACCTTTAGCCTGACCTCAAAAGACAGAAATTTCTACAAACCGAAGTGAATGAGTCCACAGGAAGGGCATGTTTGAGGAAGGTATTAGGAGACAAATTTTAGAGATGTTAATATTTAAAACCTTACTAACCATCAGAAGAGAATACAAACAGTTTTCTAGCCTTAGCAAAGAGGTTCAGTCTAGAGATCTATCTTTGTGATTCTTAACACTTAGAAAGTATTAAAGAATGAGATTGAAATGGATACTCTAGAAAATCAAGGTAAAGTGTGGCAATAAAAATAACTATGCAAAATGCAAAATTCTTGAATCATCTCAATACTCAAACTAGATCAAATGTCTGTGATGGTGAAAGTATCTGGAATTTCAACAGATAATAGAGTATTCCTTTGGCAGTCCTGCCCTTTGCAATTTGTTTCATTGACAACTAACATGAAATCAATAAGATACTATTCTTGCTTTCATGCAGGCAAGTCTCAAGGCAAAGTGTTCTGTATAGCCGGATATTTTTGTTAGTTTTTTTTTTTTTTGTATTTTTTTTTATTCTTTTTTACTTAAAATTTCCAACTGCTCCCCGTTTCCCATTTCCCTCCCCCTCCTCCCACATATTGCCCCCTCACCCCGCTCCCCTCCCCCTATCCCCACTCCACTTCTCCTCCCCCTAGTCCACTCCCCCTCCCTCTCGATACTGAAGAGCAGTCCAAATTCCCTGCTCTACATGAAGACCAAGGTCCTCCCACTTCTATCTAGGTCCAGGAAGGTGAGCATCCAAACAGGCTACGCTCCCACAAAGCCAGTTCATGTATTAGGATCGAAACCTAGTGCCATTGTCCTTGGCTTCTCATCAGCCTTCATTGTCCGCCTTGTTCAGAGAGTCCAGTTTCAACTCATGCTTATTCAGTCCCAGTCCAGCTGGCCTTGGAGAGCTCCCAATAGATCAGTTCCACTGTCACAGTGGGTGGGTGCACCCCTCATGGTCCTGATTTCCTTGCTCATGTTCTCCCTCCTTCTGCTCCTCATTTGGACCTTAAGAGCTCAGACGGTTGATCCTAATTGGGTCTCTGTCTCTCCCTCGATCCATCGCCAGATGAAAGTTCCTGTGCCATTCTCCTTGGCCTCTCGTCAACTCTCATTGTCCACCACATTAAGAGAGTCCGGTTTTATCCCATGTTTTTTTCAGTAGCAGTCCAGCTGGCCTTGGTGAGCTCCCAATAGATCGGCCCCCCTGTCTCAGTGGTTGGGTGCACCCCTCATGGTCCTGACTTCCTTGTTCATGTTCTCTCTCCTTCTGCTCCTCATTATAACCTTGGGAGCTCAGTCCGGTGCTCCAGTGTGGGTCTCTGTCTCTATCTCCATCCATCGCTAGATGAAGGTTCTATGGCGATATGCAAGATATTCATCAGTATGATTATAGGATAGGTTCATTTCAGGTTCCCTATGCTCAGGTGCCCCAATGAGCTAACTGGGGACATTGCCCTGGGCTTCTGGTAGCCATTCCAGGTTCAAGTCTCTTGCCAACCCTTAGGTGGCTCCCTTAACTAAGGTATGAGTTTCCCTGCTCCCCCATCCAACCTTCCTTTACCCCCAATCACCCCGATTCCCCCACTTCCCCTCATCCTCTCCTTCACACTTTTCTCTCCCCATCTCCCCTCATCCCCATCCCACCCCACCCCCCAAGATTCCCATTTTTTGCCCATCAATCTTGTCTATTTCCCATAGCTGGGAGGATATCTATATGTTTTTCCTTGGGTTTACCCTCTTGTTTAGCTTCTTTAGGATCACAAATTATAGACTCAGTGGCCCCTATCCATGGCTAGAAACCAATTATGAGTGAGTACATCCCATGATCTTCTTTTGGGGTCTGGGTTACCTCACTCAGGATCGTATTTTCTATTTCCATCCATTTGCATGCAAAATTCGAGAAGTCATTGTTTTTTACCGCAGAGTAGTACTCTAATGTATATATATTCCACACTTTCTTCATCCATTCTTCTATTGAAGGGCATCTAGGTTGCTTCCAGGTTCTGGCTATTACAAATAATGCTGCTATGAACATAGTTGGACAAATGCTTTTGTCATATGCTAGGGCATCTCTTGGGTATATTCCCAAGAGTGCTATTGCTGGGTCCAGGGGTAGGTTGATCCCAATTTTTCTGAGAAACCGCCACACTGATTTCCAAAGTGGTTGCACAAGTTTGCAGTCCCACCAGCAATGGATGAGGGTACCCCTTTCTCCACAACCTCTCCAGCAAAGGCTATCCTTGGTGTTTTTGATTTTAGCCATTCTGACAGGTATAAAATGATATCTCAAAGTTGTTTTGATTTGCATTTCTCTGATCGCTAAGGAGGTTGAGCATGACCTTAAGTATCTTTTGGCCATTTTAACTTCTTCTGATGAGAATTCTCTGTTCAGTTCAGTGCCCCATTTTTTAATTGGGTTAATTATCCTTTTAAAGTCTAGTTTCTTGAGTTCTTTATATATTTTGGAGATCAGACCTTTGTCTGTAGCGGGGTTGGTGAAGATCTTCTCCCAGTCAGTAGGCTGCCTTTTTGTCTTAATGACAGTGTCCTTTGCTTTACAGAAGCTTCTCAGTTTCAGGAGGTCCCATTTATTCAATGTTGCCCTTAATGTCTGTGCTGCTGGGGTTATACATAGGAAGCGATCTCCTGTGCCCATATGTTGTAGGGTACTTCCCATTTTCTCTTCTATCAGGTTCAGTGTGTTCAGATTGATATTGAGGTCTTTGATCCATTTGGACTTGAGTTTTGTGCATGGTGATAGATATGGGTCTATTTTCATTCTTCTACAGGTTGACATCCAATTGTGCCAGCACCATTTGTTGAAGATGCTTTCTTTCTTCCATTGTATACTTTTAGCTCCTTTATCGAAAATTAGTTGTTCATAGGTTTGTGGGTTAAAATCCGGGTCTTCTATACGATTCCATTGGTCGACTGCTCTGTTTTTATGCCAGTACCACGCTGTTTTCATTACTGTAGCTCTGTAATAGAGTTTGAAGTCAGGGATGGTAATGCCTCCAGAAGTTCCTTTATTATATAAGATTGTTTTGGCTATCCTGGGTTTTTTGTTTCTCCATATAAAGTTGATTATTGTCCTTTCAAGATCTGTGAAGAATTTTGATGGGATTTTAATGGGGATTGCATTGAATCTATAGATTGCCCTTGGTAGAATTGCCATTTTTACTATGTTGATCCTCCCAATCCAGGAGCAAGGGAGATCCTTCCATTTTCTGGTATCCTCTTCAATTTCTTTCTTCAATGCCTTAAAGTTCTTGTCAAATAGATCTTTCACTTCCTTGGTTAGAGTTACCCCAAGATAGTTTATGCTTTTTGTGGCTATCGTGAAAGGTGATGATTTTCTTATTTCCCTCTCTGCTTCCATATCCTTTGTGTATAAGAGGGCGACTGATTTTTTGGAGTTGATCTTGTATCCTGCCACATTACTAAAGGCGTTTATCAGCTGTAGGAGTTCTTTGGTGGAGTTTTTGGGGTCGCTCATGTACACTATCATATCATCTGCAAATAATGCAAGTTTAACTTCTTCCTTTCCAATTTGAATCCCCTTTATCCCCTTATGTTGTCTTATTGCTATTGCTAAAACTTGGAGAACTATATTGAAGAGGTATGGAGAGAGTGGACAGCCTTGGCGTGTTCCTGATTTTAGTGGGATGGCTTTAAGTTTCTCTCCATTTAATTTGATATTAGCTGTCAGCTTGCTGTATATAGCTTTAATTAAATTTAGGTATGACCCTTGTATCCCTAATCTCTCCAAGACTTTTATCATAAAGGGATGTTGAATTTTGTCAAATGCTTTTTCAGCGTCTAATGAAACGATCATATGTTTTTTTTCTTTCAGTTTATTTATATGATGGATTACATTGATAGACTTGCGTATGTTAAACCAGCCCTGCATCTCTGGTATGAAGCCTACTTGATCATAATGGATAATTTTTCTAATGTGTTCTTGGATTCGGTTTGCCAGAATTTTGTTGAGGATTTTTGCATCGATGTTCATGAGTGAGATTGGCCTGTAATTTTCTTTCTTGGTTGGGTCTTTGTGTGGTTTTGGTATCAGAGTTACTGTAGCTTCATAAAAGGAATTTGGCAATGACTCTTCTGTTTCTATATTGTGAAATACATTAAGGAGTATAGGTATTAGGTCTTCTTGGAAGTTCTGGTAGAATTCCGCATTGAAACCATCTGGTCCTGGACTTTTTTTGGAAGGGAGGTTTTTGATAACTGCTTCTAATTCTTCACGACTAACAGGTCTATTTAGGTTGTTCACCTGGTCCTGGTTTAACTTTGGTATATGGTATTTATCTAAAAAAGTGTCCATTTCTTTTACATTTTCCAGTTTTGTGGCATACAGGCTTTTGTAGTAAGTTCTAATGATTCTCTGAATTTCCTCTGTGTCTGTGGTTATGTCTCCCTTTTCATTTCTGATCTTATTAATTTGCAAATTCTCTCTCTGCAGTTTGATTAGTTTGGATAGGGGTTTATCAATCTTGTTGATTTTCTCCAGGAACCAGCTTTTTGATTTATTGATTCTTTCAATTGTTTTCTGTGTCTCTATTTTGTTGATTTCAGCCCTCAGTTTGATTATTTCCAGTCTTCTACCCCTTCTAGGTGAGTCTGCTTCTTTTTTTTCTAGAGCTTTCAGGTGGGCTGTTAAGTCTACAATGTGTGCTTTCTCTGTTTTCTTTAAGTGGGCAGTTAGTGCTATGAACTTTCCTCTCAGGACTGCTTTCATAGTGTCCCATAGGTTTGAGTATGTTGTTTCCTTATTTTCATTGTCTTCAAGGAAGACTTTAATTTCTTTCTTTATTTCTTCCTTAATCCAGGTATGGTTCAGTAGTTGACTATTCAGTTTCCATGAGTTTGTAGGCTTTCTGGGGGTAGCATTGTTGCTGAATTCTAGCTTTAATCCATGGTGATCTGATAAGATACAGGTGGTTATTAATATTTTTTTGTAACTGTGAATGTTTGCTTTGTTACCGAGTATGTGGTCGATTTTTGAGAAGGTTCCATGAGCTGCAGAGAAGAAGGTATATTCTTTCCTATTTGGGTGGAATATTCTATAGATGTCTGTTAAGTCCATTTGATTCATTACCTCCATTAATTCTCTTATTTCTCTGTTAGGTTTCTGTCTGATTGACCTGTCCATTGGTGAGAGAGGAGTATTAAAGTCTCCTACTATTAATGTGTGCGGTTTGATGGCTGCCTTGAGTTTTAACAATGTTTCTTTTACGTACGTGGGTGCTTTTATATTAGGGGCATAGATATTCAGGATTGAGATTTCATCCTGATGAATTGTTCCTGTTACGAGTAGAAAATGTCCCTCTCCATCTCTTCTGATTGATTTAAGTTTGAAGTCAACTTTGTTAGAAATTAGTATGGCCACACCTGCTTGTTTCCTAGGTCCATTTACTTGATAAGCCTTATCCCAGCCCTTTACTCTGAGTAGGTGCCTGTCTTTGTGGTTGAGGTGTGTTTCTTGTAAACAGCAGAATGTTGGATCCTGTTTTCGTATCCAATCTCTTAGTCTGTGCCTTTTTATAGGTGAGTTGAGTCCATTGACATTAAGTGATATTAATGACCAGTGGTTGTTAACTCCGGTCATTTTTTTTTAGTAGTAGATTTTGTGTGTTTCCCTTCTTTGAGATGTGCTGGTAAAGGGTTTCTAGATGTCTGAGTTACTGTGGTCATTGTTGGACTCCTTGATTAGTGATTTTCCTTCTATTACTTTCTGTAAGGCTGGATTTGTGGCTACGTATTGTTTAAATTTGTTTTTATCCTGGAAAATTTTGTTTTCTCCATTTATAGTGAACGAAAGCTTGGCTGGGTATAGTAGTCTGGGCTTGCATCCATGGTCTCTTAGTTTCTGCAGTACATCTATCCATGACCTTCTGGCTTTCATGGTTTCCATAGAGAAGTCAGGTGTAAGTCTGATAGGTTTACCTTTATAAGTAACTTGGCCTTTTTCCTTTGCTGCTCTTAGTATTCTTTCTTTATTCTGTATGCTTTGTGTTTTGATTATTATATGGCGAGAGGATGTTTTTTTTTGATCCAGCCTATTTGGTGTTCTGTATGCTTCTTGAACCTTCATAGGTATATCTTTCTTTAGGTTGGGAAAGTTTTCTTCTATAATTTTATTAAATATATTTTCTGGACCGTTGAGCTGCGCTTCTTCTCCTTCTTCTATTCCTATTATTCTTAGGTTTGGTCTTTTTATTGTGTCCCATATTTCCTGAATGTTTTGTGATGAGAATTTGTTGGCCTTGCTGTTTTCTTTGATCAGCGTGTTTATTTTCTCTATGGTATCTTCAGAATCTGAGATTCTTTCTTCTATCTCTTGTATTCTGTTGGTTATGCTTGTTTCTGTAGTCTCTATTCGTTTACCTAGATTTTCCCTGTCCAGCTGGCCTTCTGTTTGTGTTTTCTTCTTTGCCTCCATTTCAGTTTTTAAGTCTTGAACTGTTTCCATTATTTGTTTGATTGTTTTTCCTTGGTTTCCTAGGGTATCATTCACTGATTTACTCAATTCTTCAAACTTTCTGTTATACTTCTCATCCATTTCTATAAGGGCATTTTTTACATGCTGTTTAAGGGCGTCAATCACTTTCATAAAGTCAATTTTATCTACTTCTTCATGATTAAGGTGTTCATGTCCTCCTGTTGTGAGGTCGCTGGGTTCTGGTAGTTTCATATAGTTTTTCAGATTGTTGGGTGAATTCTTGCATTGGCGCCTGCCCATCTCTTTCTCCGAATGCTCCCCTATGGATCTTCTTTTACCGGATCAGGTCTCCTTGCCTACTGATGTACTTTCCCAGTGATGGCACCCTGCAGTGATAGCTCTCCTGGTGCTCCAGTGATGTCTCTCCTGGTACCAATATCAGATCTCCGTGCCCAAAGACGGCAATCCTGGTACCCAGATTAGCTCTACCACTGATGGCTCTCCTGGTGCCAAGATCAGATCTCCCTGCAGGTTGGGTAGTTCGTAAACAAAGGCCTTACCTTGTTTGGTGCAGGCAGGCCAGTGAACCAAAGGAAGTCTCGCCTGCCTACTTGCCCTGAGGATTTGCCCCCAGCGCCAGACAGACTGAGCTGGATGGTGTTATGTGCCCAAAGAGGAAAGGGGGCAGAAGGAAGAAGGGTTCTGGATGCAAGCTGGGTGGGACAAGAAGAGAGAGGCAGTATGCAGGGTGTAGAGCCCCTGCAGGGAGGCAAGGGAGTATAGGGTGGGGGATGAGGAACTTCAGAGTTCCCTGTCCAGGGCTGCTTCCGCCGCCGCCAGTCAGGTCACAAACTCACCCTGCTGCTGTCTCTCCTGGTGCCTAGATCAGATCTCCATGCAGGTTGGGTAGTTTGTAAACAAAGGCCTTACCTTGCTTGATGCAGGCAGGCTGGAGAGACAAAGGAAGTCTCATCTGCCTACTTGCCCTGAGGATTTGCCCCCAGCGCCAGACAGACTGAGCTGGATGGTGTTATGTGCCCAAAGAGGAAAGGGGGCAGAAGGAAGAAGGGTTCTGGATGCAAACTGGGTGGGACAAGAAGAGAGAGGCAGTATGAAGGGTGTAGAGCCCCTGCAGGGAGCCCAGGGAGTATAGGGTGGGGGATGAGGAACTTCAGAGTTCCCTGTCCAGGGCTTCTTCCGCCGCCGCCAGTCAGGTCACAAACTCACCCCGCTGCTGTCTCTCCTGGTACCTAGATCAGATCTCCATGCAGGTTGGGTAGTTTGTAAACAAAGGCCTTACCTTGCTTGATGCAGGCAGGCTGGAGAGACAAAGGAAGTCTCGTCTGCCTACTTGCCCTGAGGATTTGCCCCCAGCACCAGACAGACTGAGCTGGATGGTGTTATGTGCCCAAAGAGGAAAGGGGGCAGAAGGAAGAAGGGTTCTGGATGCAAGCTGGGTGGGACAAGAAGAGAGAGGCAGTATGCAGGGTGTAGAGCCCCTGCAGGGAGCCCAGGGAGTATAGGGTGGGGGATGAGGAACTTCAGAGTTCCCTGTCCAGGGCTGCTTCCGCCGCCGCCAGTCAGGTCACAAACTCACCCAGCTGCTGTCTCTCCTGGTGCCTAGATCAGATCTCCCTGCAGGTTGGGTAGTTTGTAAACAAAGGCCTTACCTTGCTTGATGCAGGCTGGCTGGAGAGACAAAGGAAGTCTAGTCTGCCTACTTGCCCTGAGAATTTGCCCCCAGCACCAGACAGACTGAGCTGGATGGTGTTATGTGCCCAAAGAGGAAAGGGGGCAGAAGGAAGAAGGGTTCTGGATGCAAGCTGGGTGGGACAAGAAGAGAGAGGCAGTATGCAGGGTGTAGAGCCCCTGCAGGGAGCCCAGGGAGTATAGGGTGGGGGATGAGGAACTTCAGAGTTCCCTGTCCAGGGCTGCTTCTGCCTCCGCCAGTCAGGTCACAAACTCACCCAGCTGCTGTCTCTCCTGGTGCCTAGATCAGATCTCCCTGCGGGTTGGGTAGTTTGTAAACAAAGGCCTTACCTTGCTTGATGCAGGCAGGCTGGAGAGACAAAGGAAGTCTCGTCTGCCTACTTGCCCTGAGGATTTGCCCCCAGCGCCAGACAGACTGAGCTGGATGGTGTTATGAGCCCAAAGAGGAAAGGGGGCAGAAGGAAGAAGGGTTCTGGATGCAAGCTGTTTTGTTAGTTTTTGAGACAAGGTTTCTCTGTAGCTTTGGAGCCTGACCTCAGACTAATCCTTGTAGATCAGGCAGGCCTCAAACTCATAAAGTTCCACCTGTGTCTGCCTCCTGAGTGCTGAGATTAAAGGCATGTGCCACGACCATCTGACTTGTATAGCTGGATTTTAATAAAGCTTGTTATTTTTTTTCCTCAGCACTAACAAATACTTTTTCTGTGCTAATGGCTGCCAAGTATCAATGTGCACAACAATTCTCAGAATAGCATATAACTTCATGCCTCCAAAAACTGCTAGACTGTAGGTTGGACCAAGGATCATTTTGATAGCAAACATTCCAGATCCTAAAGGATTCTTCACTTTGAGACATCTTGATGTGTTATCTCTAGTACCATAGAAAATGTTAAATATAATACTACTCTGTGGAAAAATGTTTAGGTAAACTGACCTCTAACCTTATTGTTTAGATAAAATTGAAGTCACTTCATTGTTGTTGGAGGCCAGTTGCTTGTTCCCAGATACTCAGCAATGAGATAACCACACAGAAACTGTATTAACTCATTCACTGCTCAGCTTATTAGCTCTAGTTTCTTATTGGCTATCTCTTACATCTTAATTTAACCCATTTCTATTAGTCTGTTTATCACCATGTGGCTATGGCTTACCAGCAAAGTACCATTTGGCATCTGTCTCTGGTGGGGCTACATGGCTTCTCACTGATTCTGCCTTCTATCTTCCAGCATTCAATTTAGTTTTCCCCACCTAGCTCTACTCTACCTATCATAGCTCAAGGCAGATTCTTTATTCATTAACCTATAATAGCAACACATATACAGAAAAACTTCCCACACCATTTTCCCTTTTCTGTTTAAATAAAAAGGAAGGTTTTAACTTTAACATAGTAAAATTACATATAACAAAACAGGTATCAAACAAGAATTACAGTTACAACATTTATATCTTCTTTATCTTTTATCATAACTAAGGATAACTATAACTATCTATATTCTTCAACTCCATCAAAGACTCCAGAAGAATATAATATTACCTAAGTAAACAGAAAGTGCATCATATATCACCTTAGAACCTTCATCTGGCGATGGATCGAGATAGAGACAGAGACTCAATTTGGAGCAATGGTCTGAGCTCTTAAGGTCCAAATGAGGAGCAGAAGGAGGGAGAACATGAACAAGGAAGTCAGGACCACGAGGGGTGCACCCACCCACTGTGACAGTGGAACTGATCTATTGGGAGCCCACCAAGGCCAGCTGGACTGGGACTGAATAAGCATGGGTTGAAACTGGACTCTCTGAACATGGCCGACAATGAAAGCTGATGAGAAGCCAAGGACAATGGCACTAGGTTTCGATCCTAATACATGAACTGGCTTTGTGGGAGCTTAGCTTGTTTGGATGCTCACCTTCCTGGACCTAGATAGAAGTGGGAGGAACTTGGTCTTCCTGCAGGGCAGGGAATATGGACTGCTCTTCAGTATCGAGAGGGAGGGGGAATGGAGTGGGGGGAGGAGAAGAGGAGTGGGGATAGGGGAAGGAGTGGGGGGAGGGGGCAATATGTGGGAGGAGGGGGAGGAAAATGGGAAACGGGGAGCAGGTAGAAATTTTAATTAAAAAAGAATAAAAATAAATAAATAAAGAAAGAAACTTCCAAAATGCTAGAATTGACAGAAACATCTCACTGCCTTGACAGTCCACCCAAAGTTCTTCTGTAACACTGAAGCATCCATCCTCAGTCTACAGGCCCATTGTATCTAGCAGACTTTTCCATGACTCAGGAAATTTCAAAGACAGTTCTGTCTGTATTGGCAGTTTGTCAGTCCCATTTTTCTGTATCCTGAAGAATGTCTCGCAGACTCTTTCATGAATCAGGAACCCCGAAGGATCATCTTACCTTTAGGCAAGTTCAGAAGTCATTTATCCTTGGGTCCTGCATGTCCAGTTCATACAGAATAGCCTCAAGCAGTCCAGGGAAGAGCAGTTTCTTGCCCAAATGGCTGGATAATTCCATAAGGAACCTCTTTGGTGTCCATCATCCTCTTGAAGTAAATTGGTGCTGCCAGGATCAGATGTGTCTCATTGTCATGAAAAGTCCCAATTTCTCAAAACATTTAAATGCCATATTCTGAAGGTCTCTGAAAGATTTGAAGTATAACTGTCTAACTGAAGTATATCTTATATATTTAGACAATCTAACTAACATGATTAGAAGCTTGACTATTATATTGATTATTAATCTATATTTCTTAATTATACATTTTTAAATGATCTGGACAAACACAATGACTGAATCAAGATCAGAAATACATATACACAGTATAACAAAATCGACCTTAAATTTGTATCAATAAACCAATATGCATACCAATGCAAATCTCTATAGCATATCCCCTTTTAAATATAAAGAAACATATTTTATAAACAATAATTGGGAATATAGGCATAGTTCTCTCCAAACTGCTTCCTGCTTTTTGTTGGGCAAAGTATTTTGGGAGGTGTTTATGACAACATTTTAGGGGAATTTGGTGCATAAAACCACATTAGTCTGGAATTAGTCCACAGGTTCTCATCTCCTGTGGAAACAAAAGCAGAATTTCTTTTCCAAAGCAACAAATCCTTAGACTCAAATTCTGAAGTCAAAATACCTTTATGTTGGTTTAACTTAGCAGTCCATATAATGAAATGTCTCTTCATATTTAGCTTCTTCATAGTCAAATAATTAAAAAAAACACAATAGTATACATAATCCAGACTCTCTGTGTATATTCCATATATATGGGTTATTTTTCTTTACTCCTTTTAATCTATAACTCTCTGTATTCTATCTCTTTTAAGACTTTATTTTATTTTTTAAAAAACCGTTTACTCTTTGTTATAGCTCTCTAAACTCTTTTTCTTTTTTCTCCCAAGCCTGTGTATATTTATCCAACCCTGTGACCCAAGACAGATTCTTTATTCATTAAACAATAAAAGTGACACATACACAGAAGGACTTCCAATACCACTTCATAAAAGTTGTCACCAATTTTAAGCTTAAAATTATGCATAAGCTGTTAATTAATTGTCAACATTCATGGAGAAAACTTTAATTAATTTGTTTGAAAGAGCACTACCAACTGTTACTGGTTCAGGGAGTTGGGTCTTTTAAAAAAAATTACATTTTTTTCATTCTGAAAGCCAAATGATGGGACATCTGTGTTCACCCATAGCCACTTCTGCTTTCTCTTTCTATACAGAAGAATATTATACTTTGAGCAGAACAAATAATTAGATATGGTCAAATGAACTGTAGGCAGAAAGATTGCATGTCATTTCTATACGAACATACTTAATAGCCAGTATTTCCCCCTCCAGGGTTCTCTTCACACTAATTGTGGAGTATTTTTCAAGTTGAGTCAATGGAGATGGGAAATCACAGCAGCCTGCACCAGAGTTTTCATACATTCAGCAGTTTGTCAGTGAAACATAAATAATGGGATATTTTTGCTACTGTGATATGAGCCTAGCCTACCATGATACATTGCCTGGTAATATATCATAAGATCACATAAAAGTATGGAATTTTAAAGACATTTGATTGTTGTAAGTTTATAACCAATCTATGGGGTTTACTATAAATATTTAAAACTTTCTTAAAGGTAATATGAACAAATATTAAAAACATTTAAGATGCCAGGCGGTGGTGGCGCACGCCTTTAATCCCAGCACTCGGGAGGCAGAGGCAGGCAGATCTCTGTGAGTTCGAGGCCAGCCTGGTCTAGAAGAGCTAGTTCCAGGACAGGAACCAAAAGCTACAGAGAAACCCTGTCTCGAAAAACAAAAAACAAAAACAAACAAACAAAAAAACATTAAAACATTTAAGATTATAATTAATGGTCCCATATCAAAGTATCAAAAGACCCATAAATATGTGAAGAATAAGGCCACTTTTTTGTGTGTATTTATTTATTTATTTATTAAAGATTTCTGCCTCCTCCCCACCACCACCTCCGATTTCCCTCCCCCTCCCCCAATCAAGTCCCCCTCCCTCGTCTGCCCTAAGAGCAATCAGGGTTTCCTGCCCTGTGGGAAGTCCAAAGACCATCCACCTCCATCCCAGTCTATTAAGAGGAGTATCCAAACCGATGAGGCCACTTTTTAAAGTGGTTGCTATATGCAATGAAGGCTTTCATCTGTAATATAGGAAAAGTTCTATTGTTACCCTTCTTCTGAAAATAAGCTGAAAATCTAGTATTATAGGCCCTCTAATTTTATTTGATTATCTTAAGAAGCAAAAGCACGAGTTAATGGTGTATTGTCATTCCCACATACTAGAAAGATGTGTTAATGAATTATAATTGCCATATATTCCATACATTAATGTGAACTGTATGTGAGAATTTGATATGATGTGTGTTCTATAAAACATCTTGAAGAACTTTTATGAGTATTTTACAGCTAATCCAGATATCTCAACCATAATTAATTTAAGAATAACTCAATTTTCACCACTATCTACCTTTCTGAAGAGTGATTATTTTCACAGTTTGAGGACAGAGAGTGATGTTCTTCTAAGCCTGGCTTTGTAGAATACCAGTGTGCTTTAAGACAGAAACAAAACCTTATGGGCAAAGATATTAGAAGTTCTAAGAGAAACAAAATATAGGACTTTCAGTCTTTGGGTCTTGTGGGAAGCATTGTCAGGTATAACTTCCTTTAAGATATTATGTGTGTATTTATAATATACAAATATAATATTTAAAATGTGATATAATATATATATATATGCTGTGTAAAATTTTGGGCAAATATAAAAGAAAATTATTCCTTGATGCATTATCAAAAAACATTGTATTAACTGTCCTTTCTTCCTCTTTATCCAATATCAGGCACAGAGAATTTCTTTTTGAATGGTTGGTCAGGGTAATGCAAAGTGACTCCTAAAACAACATAGCCTATTACTGTTGCCCTTGGTTGCATCTCAGATGTGGAAGATAAACCCATATCACTGAAGATAAATAGGATACAGAATTTATTTGAGCTGAGATTCATCAGTGCCGTTTCCATAGTACCAGATAGCACTATGCAAGCTATCCAGGGATGGAAACACTTAATAGTTCTACCCAGCTGTAACACTTATGAACCACAACAATTGCCAGTATAGCAAGATATCCACAAAGGTGCAATAAGTGGCACTTAGATGTTAGTAGTACCCAACAGCTCTCTAATTGGACTTGGGAATCACGCAAAAGAAAGGATATCATTCCTGGTACTAAAAACTTGCCCAGCTTTCTGGGGCTTATGAGGTCATGAATCTTATGTGAGGCCAGATTTTGAAAGAGAATTTACTACCATCATTGTGCTAGACCAGTATAATTTAAACTACATTCTAAATTGTATCCTTATACCCACAGATAGGTGTAGGTATCACCTCTTACTGAAGAAGTCTCTCTTCACAGCAAGTAGAGACCATCACAAAAACAGCACAACTGGATCAAATACAAAGATCCACAGATTGCGCATGGCCCAATCCAACTATAAACATCACCATTCCTGCATCTACATGACATCTTAGGGAGCATGGTAGAAGAAGAGGCAGAAAGATTGTGAGAGCTAAGCTTCTCTAAGTCTCCTGTTAAATAGTCTCTCCAGGAAGTGGCTGCATAAACAATACTGGGACAACAGTAATATTGATAGTCATACTAACACAAAACATAGAAAATACCATGAGGACCCGTCCCTCAACAAAGAACTACAGACAATTAATGACTACTGAGAGAGAATTAGTCTCTGCAGGTATGAACCTCTTAATTGGTTATCTAATACAAAATGGTCAGCCTTGAAATCAAACACACATAAACAGCAAAAACAGGCTCAACAAGTTGTATTTACATTTGTATGCCTACAGACACACACATACACACAAAAAATAGGTTTTCAGTTTAAGAGTTTGATGGCATGGTAGGGATTGAAGGGAGAAGACTTGGGAGAGTTGAAGGGAGAAAAGAAAAGGGGGAAATTATGTAATTCTATTTTAATTAAAATGTATTAAATAAGTTCTGTATTTATAATAATTCTTGAGTCTTCATCGTAGATTACAAGTGACAATAGAGACAGTGCCCATATCACAGGATAAGGCTCAAAGTGACAATGAAAATGGAAATAATAGTAATGAATACGTAAGAATTATTTTAGCCTGAAGTATAGTATTGTCTATAGCAGCAAAGTCTTAAGATAAAAATTTTTCTGTTTTTAATGGCCCACAAAGTCAAAAGTGTCTGGAGCATGTGAGTATCATAATTCAGCTTCATATTTCTTTAAAAGGTATGATTCTAGGGATGTAACATTTATTTGTTCATATCTTTTCATAGAGGCTTCTACCAAAACCAGGGTTAAAGACATATGGAAACATCTGTGTTGCAAAATGCCCCTTAGAATAAGCATCAGAAGACTTAAATTGCAGTGGACTCTAGTATTAGTTAAGTGTACTTCTTTGAGTGAACTTTTCTGACTCCCAAATTCCTTTTTGGTTTTGTTCTTGTTTTAACTTTATTGATTCTTCATGAACTTCACATCATGCATCCTTGTCCCACTCATCTCTATCTGCCCTTGCAACCAACCCACCAAGATAAAAATTTAAAAGTAAAACCCAAACCAAACAAACAAAAAGATAAAAAAACAAATAAATAAAACCCTCTGCATGGAAGTTATAGTGTGACCCAGTAACACAGTATCCCCTTTAGTCCGTGCATCTTTACTTGTTACTGTTCATTGCAATGAGTCATTGGTCTGATTTGAGGTCTCTGGTTTTTGTTACACCCCCAGTACTGGGCCCTCACTGGGACTCCTCTTGGATATTGTATTGTTACCTTGTGTTTTCTTGTAGCTTTGGATCTGCAGACATGGCCACTTCGCATGTTCCAGCAGTTCATAGATGAGGTGGGTGTTGGGGTGGGCTACCCTGTAGTCCTGGTTCTGGGCCTGGGTGGTAGCTGGGCCGATCAGTCTACCAGCTTTCCCTCATTGTCACTACCCAGGTGAGCTCTCCAGCACCGCCCTTGTTAGCTCCCCCACTTTAGTAGACAGCAAGGAATGGGGTCAGTTCTCACACCCTTGGGTCCAGCTCACCCACATGCACACCATCAGGGCCATTTCTACTATTTTGCTCAGGCAAGGTACAGGACCCAATCTCTGGAATGCTGCACTTGGTGAGTGGCAGGGCCAGCTCTTCCTTTCTCATGCCCTTGAGGTCGGCTCTCTCACCTCTAGCAGGTGGCAAGGCGTGGGGGAAGGTCATATGTCCCTTACTCTTGCCATATCATGGCATACCATGGAGGAGCAGGGGAAGCTCTCCTGCTCTCCCGTGTGCAGGCTAGACTCACCTGTGCCCCCACCAACAGGGTCAGGTGAGGTGCCATTTCTGCTCCTCCGCGTTTTACTTATTTTTTTTTATTGTTGTTGTTGCTGTTTGTTTGGTTTGGAGGTTTGGGGGGGTATTTTTCTTTGGTGTTTTGAGACAGGGTTTTTCTCTGTAGCCCTAGCTCTCCTAGACTTGGCTGTCCTTGAACTCACAAAGATCCCCCTGCCCCTGCCTCTCCAGTGATGGGATTAAAGGCATGCACCACCACTGCCCAGCATGGCTCCCAGATTCTTAACAAGCAAATTGAAAACATTTAGCTGGATATTTCAATTATGCCTTCCAGCTTAGCAGGGGCATTCAAGTTTGGGATATTATTATATGGCATGATAGTTTTGTTTTCAAGTGCATGTAGGCACATAGGTTGTAACATAAGTTCAATGGTAAGAGTGGTATACTGAACTTGAAGAAACAAATATTTTAGCCTTACTTTTTCTTTGGTGAAGGTATTGCTAGGTAGTAAAATTTAGGATTTTGTGCATACTAAGAACACACTCTACAATTGAACTATACTTGCAGCCCCAAGCGTAGCCTACACATGCCTTTAGCAAGTTTGTTTGACTAATACAAAATGGCAACCAAATATTTCTAGTTTCTCTCTCAAACTAAAAGAAAAATAGAAATAATCAATAGAGAGTATATTTATTTTTTTCAAAATTTATTTTTATTTCATGTACTTTGGTGTTTTGTCTCTCTCTCTGTATATATATATATATACATGTGTGTGTGTGTGTGTGTGTGTGTGTGTGTGTGTGTGTGAAGATGTTGGATCCCCTGGAAGTTGAGTTACAGTTGATGAGCTGTCATCTGGGTTCTGGGAATTGAACCCAGGTCCTCTGGAAGAGCAATATGTGCTCTTAACTACTGTACCGTCTCTCCAGCCCATGCAAATATTCTAATCTTTAATGTACTCTCTACTCAAGTAGATTAAACTTAGAGTCTCCTGTCCCAGAGATAAAAATGTGTTCTGCAGTGGGATGTTGATGAGGAGAGAAAATTCAAATACGAGATTACAAATTGGGGTAACTCTTTGTCTGGGCAGGGTCTCATTCGCCAGACTAAACTTGAACAGTATAAGTAAGATAATCTTGAACTTCTTATTCTCCTGCTTCTACCTCCTGAGTCCTGGGATTACAAACATGTACCACCATACCCTGTTTGTGTGGTACTGAAAATGGAACATAGCTCTTCATGCATGCTAAGCAAGTAGTCTACCACCTGACCTAAATCCCCAGCCTATCATTATAATAGACAGAGTTATGAACTTTTTTAGACTAAGAAAAGTTATACCTTATAAGGATTTTATCCATGAGTCAAAGTTCAGAAGAGAGGCCAGGACTGGTGTTTTGTATTTGAAATATTTCAGCGTAATGTAGGAAACTGAAACTATTGAAGGGAAAGGAATAAAAGTAGGGAATAATACAGTGAAAGGCAATATAAATAGGATAAAAGTATTTTAAAGCAAAAGAGAAAAACAGGCCCTCTTACTGATTATAAATGAGATTATGAATCATCACACCTTTTCTGTCAGTTACTTTAGGATTATGTGACAACAACTAAAGATGATTTACTTTCTTAGATCCATAATTCTCTTGCAATAATTATTTCCAAAAAAAGTCCCAAGGAAATTGTCAAAGATTTATGTATAAGAATGTATATAGCACTTTTATGTATAATAGAGAAGATTTAATGGGTCAGATACCCAATAGTAGAGAAATTACCAAATTAATAGCAATTCATCCATTTAACCATTTATCACACAGCAATTATAAGCATTTTCAAATGAGCATTTATGGATATAGCAATATATTTTTGATACAATGTAAAAGAAAACAGGTGAAGTTACTATACAGAAATTTGCATGCCTATATCTATGCTTCTGTATCTCTATGCACAAGTATGTATATATATATATATATATATATATATATTTACATATGTTATAAAATGTTGACAATTAGTGATATTAGAAAGGTTTTAGTACTCTTTTAACTATTAATTTTGTTATATTTATCCATTTAGTGGTGTGTGTGTGTGTGCACAAGCCATGGTGAGAATATGAAGGTCAGAGGACAAGTTGAGAGAGTTGGTAGCTTATGAGTGGGTAGATCAAGAATTACAAAGTCATCACATATGCCCATGAATATAAATGTCTTCTAGAGTCAGATAGGGAAAGCGACTAGGAATGAGGATTTGGGGTCCATACACGAATGCAGTTTGCAGGTAGTATAACGAGAAAGAAGAGAGGCTAGGTTTTAGATGGGGACTAATTTCCAAAAGGAGGATTTTACAAGAGGAAAAGGCAAATGTCTAGAAATAATGCTAGCAATGCACTAAAATGGCAATTCACATCTTGGACTCATCCTGGTAACCACAGCAAAAAGAGAAATTGGAAGCTGAGAGAAAAGCTAGTTAAAGCTACAAAGAGAAGAAATATTTCTTCAGTAACAACTTAAGGTGGATTTGAGTTGGAAAACAATAGAATCAAGTTACCAGGAAGATCCATAGTTCAATTAGCCCAGCAATTATAGGAATCAGGTCAGAACATGATGGTGAAAGGGTAAGAAGCTGTAAACCATGCTTATTATTCAGAAATTATAATAAGTAGTATAAAACTCTAAAAACTAGCTTCTAATATTCTAAATCTGTAGCAAATGGTATACAGTCCAGAACTGTATGACTCTCAAGCAGTTTCTACACCAAAAAGGTGATTTGTCAATTAAGCATATATTTAAAAAATTATTAGAAAGTGGTATTTTTATTTCATAAGTATCCAAAATATAATATAATCCTAGATTTCTACTTTATAAGTAGCCATACACATTTTAGAATATTTTACAAGCATCACATTTACATGTAGAATTAATCTCATTTTATATCCATTAGACATAGAGACAAGAAAATGGTGACTTTTGGATTGCTGAATTCACGCTATTTTAATTTGTTTATTTTGTAATGTAAGGAGACCAATACCTGTCTCCTAAGATCCCTAGGAAGAAACAGTCAAGTCAATCATTTCCAAAAATGGACACTAGGAACACTATGATTATCATTTGTCACTAAAGAAAATTTTCATTGTGTACCCCAGATTAGAGTATTTATTGTTGCTCTCAGGGTCTGTGTTTCTGGTGTTATATTTAGGAAATAGTCTCCTGTGTCCATGCATTCAAGGCTACTTCCCACTTTCTTATCTATCAGATTCAACATGGTCAGATTTATATTGAAGTCTTTAATCTATTTGAACTTGAGTTTTGTGCATGGGGATAGATATGGATCTATTTGCATTCTTCCACATGTTAACATCCAGTTATGTCAGCATTTATTGAAGATGCTTTCCTTTTTCTATTGTATAATTTTACCTTCTTTGTCAAAAATCAGGTGTTCATAGGTGTGTAGATTAATATCTGGGTTTTCAATTTGATTCCATTGGTCAACCTGTCTGTTTTTATGCCAATACCAAGCTGTTTTATTACTGTAGCTCTACATTAGAGCATTATATAGGAATGGTTTAGCCTCTGGAAGTTCCTTTATTGGTTATTGGGGGGGGGGAGAAAAAGGTTTATTTGTGTTACACTTCCATATCACAGTTCATCATTAAAGGAGGTCAGGACAGAAGGAAGTTCCTTTATTGTACAGGATTCTTTTGACTATCCTGGGTTTTTGTTTTTCCATATAATGTTAATTTTTGTTCTTGAAAGGTCTGTGAAGAATTGTGTTGGTGAATTGAATCTATAGATTGTTTTTGGTGGGATTGCCATTTTTACTATGTTGATCCTACCTACAAAGTACATGGGAGATCTTTCCATTTTCTGGTATTTTCTTCAATTTCTTTCTACAGAGACTTAAAGTTCTAGTCAAACAGGTCTTTCGGGAATTAGCTTTCAATGCATGGGCACAGGAGACCACTTCCTTGATGGAAGAAGGTCATTAGTTAATTAATAAAGGAACTGCTTGGTCTCATAGGTTAGAACATAGGTGGGTGGAGTAAACAGAACAGAATGCTGGGAGGAAGAAGAAGTGAGGTAAGATGCCAGGCCACTGCTCTCCAGGGCAGATGCAATGAAGCTCCGACCCAGGATGGACATAGGCTAGAATCTTCCTGGTAAGTGCATCTCATGGTGCTACACACCTTAATAGAAATGGGCCAAGCAGTGTTTAAAAGAATACAGTTTCCATGGAATTATTCCGGGGCATAAGCTAGCCAGGCAGTCAGGAGTCGGGCGGGAATGCTGCCCGCAGCTCCCACAACAGAATAGCCCCCAACGTGTGGATAACAATCCACAGAAAGCCTGAGAAAGCTTGGGAAGTAATTCTAGAACAAAATGACAATGTTGTGCATGTTTTCTTGGTAGCAGCAATTTCTCGGGTCTGCTCTGCTTGCTAGAGGCAAGCAAGCACTCTCAGCTAAGAGAGGCTTCCTGATTCAGCTTTAGCTGCAATGTAACTGTAATTCTTACTTGATAACTGTTTTGTTATATGTAATTTTGCTATGTTAAAGTTAAAGCCTTCCTTTTTTTTTGTTTAAACAGAAAAAGGGGAAATGATGGAGGAAGGTCATTGGTTAATTAATAAAGAAACTGCTTGGCCCTGGTAGGTTAGAACATAGGTGGGTGGAGTAAACAGAACAGAATGCTGGGAAGAAAAGAAGTGAGCTGAGATGCCATAACTCTGCTCCCCAGGGCAGATGCGATGAAGCTCTGACCCAGGATGGAGGTAGGCTAGAATCTTCCTGGTAAGAGCACCTCAGGATGCTACACACATTAATAGAAATGGGCCAAGCAGTGTTTAAAAGAATACAGTTTTGCCAGGCGGTGGTGGCACACGCCTTTAATCCCAGCACTCGGGAGGCAGAGGCAGGCGGATCTCTGTGAGTTCGAGACCAGCCTGGTCTACAAGAGCTAGTTCCAGGACAGGAACCAAAAACCACAGAGAAACCCTGTCTCGAAAAACCAAAAAAAAAAAAAAAAAAAAGAATACAGTTTTCGTGTAATTATTTCGGGGCATAAGCTAGCCAGGCAGCCAGGAGCCGGGCGGGAATGCTGCCCGCAGCTCCTTCAACACTTCCTAAATGTAACACCAGTAGCACAGACACTAAGAGCAATAGTAAATGAATGGAAGCTCCCGAAACTGAGAATCTTCTGTAAAGTCAAGGCCATAGTCAATAAGACATAAAAGGCAGCCTACTTAATAGGAAAAGTTCTTCACCAATCCCACATCAAATAAAGGACTGATCTCCATAATCAAAAAAATTCAAGAAGTTAGACATCAAAATTCTAAATAATCCAATTAAAAATGGGGTACAGATCTAAACAGAGAATTCTCAACAGAAGAATCTCAAATGGCTAAAAGACAATTAAAGAAATGTTCAACAACCTTAGCCATCAGAGAAATGCAAATAAAAATGACTCTGAGATACCATCTAACACCTGTCAAAATGGCTAAGATCAAAACCACCAATAATAGCTTATACTGGAGAGGGTGTGGAGTAAGGGGAACACTCATCCACTGCTGGTGGTAATGCAAACTTGTACAACCACTCTGGAAATCAGTATGGCAGTTTCTTAGAAAATTGGGAATCAACCTACTGCAAGTCCCAGCAATACCACTCTTTGGCATATACCCAAAGGATGCTCAACTGTACCGTAACAAAAACATTTGTTCAACTAGATTCATAGTAGCATTATTCATAAGATAGCCAGAACCTAAAAACAACTTAAATGCCCCTCAACTTAAAAATAGATGAAGAAAATGTACATTTGCACAATGGAGTACTACATAGCTGTAAAAGACAATAACATCTTAAAATTTGCATGCAAATGGATGGAACTAGAAAAATCCATCCTGGGTGAGGGAACCCAAACCTTGAAAGATGAGCATGGTTATGTACCCACTCATAGATGAATACTAGCTGTAAAGCAAAAGATAAGAAGCCTGTAGTTCATGACCACAGAACCCTAATTGAAACATACATATATACCCATGGGAAGGAAAAATAGACAAGATCTCCTGAGAAAATTGGAAGCATGGGTGTCAGCATAGAAGAGAAGGCAGAAGGTGAGGAGGAGGGGAGAAGGGGAGCAGGGAGGAGAGCCAGAAGGAAAGGGATGGTTGAGAAGGGGGAAGGGCAGAGAACAAGTAAATAGATATGTTGATTGAGGGAATCCATTATGGGGCTAGCAAGAAACCTAGCACTAGTGAAATTCCCAGGAATCCACAAGGATGAGCCCAGCTAAGACCTTAAGCAATAGTGGAGAGGTCATCTGAACTGGCCTTCCTTGTAGTCAGATGTATAACTATCTTAAATTTTATCATAGAACCTATAATCTGCAACTGATGGAAGCAGATGCAGAGAACCACAGTGGAGCATTGGGCTGAACTCCTTAAATCCAATTCAAAGAAAGGGAGGAGTGAGAATATGAGCAAAGAGGCCAAGACTGTAATGGGGATACCCCTGAAATAACTAACTCTAGCTAATGGAAGCCTTCTCACTCTGACATGACAGCAAGGGAAACAGCATAGGACCAAACTAGACCCTCTGAATGTGGGTGACAGTTGTATGACTGGGAGAGATGGTCGGGCCACTGGCAGTGAGACCAGGATTTATCCCTACTGCTTGTTCCGGTTTTTGGAGCCCATTATCTCTGGAGGGATACCTTGCTCAGCCTAGACATAGTGTGGAGGGCAGGAGGGCCTTGCTCCTGCCTAAAAGCAATGTGTTAGACTTTTTTGACTCCCCATGGGAAGCCTTTCCTTCTCTGAGGAGTGGTTAGGTGGTAGGATAGGGGAAAGTTGGAGGGAGCAGAAGGAGGGGAGAGATTTGGAAATGGATTTGGATTGAAAAATAAGAAAAGATAGTTTTTTTAAAAAATAAATTAAAATAAAAAATCTATAGTGGGATGTAAAATTATATATTAAAGCTCACAAAGGTTAAATTTACAACTCCCCTTGTTCTCTCTCTGTGTCTCTCTGTGTCTCTCTCTGTCTCCCTCTCTCTCTCTCTCATACACACCTACACACACACACACACACACACGGAGGGAGGGAGGGAGAGAGAGAGAGAGAGAGAGAGAGAGAGAAAGAGAGAGAGAGAGAGAGAGAGAGAGAGAGAGAAAGAGAGAGAGAGAGCGCCAATACCAAGACTGAACTATCAAACATTTTCATCATTCCACAGGCCTCACTTTTGACTCACTTTTGATCTTGCCAGTTGGTCTACAGTCCTTGCGGTAACCATAGTTTATACTTGTGCCATTTGATTCCCCCATTGTAGAACCTCATACAAATAGAATCAGAACTTTTTTCTATGTGGTTTTCTAGACTCATTATGTTTCAAAGGGTAGTCCACATTGTTGCACATAATTGTAATTTATAACGTTTTATTGCAGAGTTTACGTCCACAGAGTGGTATGCCCAGTGTGTCTGTATATCTTATTATTAATGAACATGAGTAACTTCTAATTTGAGGCTATCAGAAATTAGCTGCTAAAGATATTACTGATACTGGTGATGGAGATTGAGCTAAGTGGTTGAGTGTTTGCCTTTTATGCACAAGGTCCTGAGTTCAATATTCAGCTGCACACACACAAATACTATTGATATCTACTTTTGCACTCATTTTCTGGGTATCAGTGTAACATTTCAGGGACTGAAATTGCTAGATCATAAAGGTAGCATGTGTTTAGCAATAAAAATGACATTATTGTTATCAGGCAAACATTGAGCTTTTTTTTTTTTTCAAAGTAATTCCAATCTTCTTCCTTGTTGTTGTTCTGATAAATCAGGACCTCTCTATCCTAGGGTGACCTTGAATTTGTGATCCTTCTGCCTCAGCATCTTCTGTGCTGAGATTATAGGCCTGAATCACTCTTTTATGATTTGCTGCTTTCTTAAAATGCTTCATTACAATCCCTCAGAAGTATAGATGTTAATTAGAAATCAAAATTAATGGAAAGTATGCTTAGTCTATGGCAAATTTACTGGAATATATGTTTCCTTTGCAACAAATTTGTTTCTATATGTATGAGCAAATACATGAGCATATGGACACCGCCTAAAAGGAATGTGTCAAATAAATCACATTATCAGTTATTTATTGATTTTAACTAAAAGCCAGTCATTACAGTCTTACACCTCTTGTATTTTGCTTTCCATGTCTGAGATAAAGGTATAGAACTTGAATTTAACAATTCATCGTTATTCACATTAGAATAAGTAAATCCTGCTGCACGGCTTTGTTTATGATATGTGCTTGCCTCAGCAGATGTACATGAGGAAGAATTATGCATCATTCACAAAAAATCTTACAAAATGACTCATAGTTATATTTTCAAGTAACAATAATATTAATGTCATTATAAATTATTTTCATTTTTATATTCCTGAAATACTGCTCCTGTTTTGACAAGTACTGGCAAGAGATTGTATGGTGCAGTAAGCAAGGTAAAGAAAGATTTGTATACAGACATGTTCCCCAAGTTCCTAAGTACTACATATTAATAATGGGATATTGATCATGCAAAAAGCCACTATCCTTTACCACGCCAATTTACTATTTATTGAAACAACACTGAATACCCTCCTTGGACACACCCTCTAGCATTTGGAGAACCAAATAAATGAGCAAGTGACCCAAGTATTGTCTTGAGTTAGACTCAAGCATCTCAAATGAGCACAAGATTGAATATTCTTTGGTGGCTTTTGACATCAACTGAGTAACTTAAGTGAATTACAGCTGCATGTCCCCGCTAGGGCTATCTATTATCCAATATGTCTTATTTAATTTTCTGTTTCAGGCAGGCAAATTGACCATGTATACTTGCTTGTGTCAGTAGCTAATTTTAGATCACTAATCTAATTGGAAATGGCATGCCCCTTTAGCTTGTCATGTAGAAATTCACACTTTCTGATTAATGTGATTCATTTATATTAGATTTGACTTGACAGAATGGCAATGTGTAATATAAGAGGCAAGGGTGACAAGATTTCTCTCTCTCCCACTCAGTCACCCTCTTTATAAATGATCCAGCTAAGGCATCAGCCTACAATATTTTCCCTTCAAAGTGATAAATTTTGAACTTGCACCTATTGTAATTTAAGTGTGTGTGTGTGTGTGCGCGCGCGCACGTGTGCACGTGTGTGTTTTCTTCTAAGTAAAGCAGCCCTTTCAGAGAGGGGAAGAGGTGGCAATGTTGTTGATAGTGTCTTACATTTACATTCATTTATGGCAAATAGACATCTGCTATGTTTTTTTTTTAAAAAAGAATTTGCTCCCTTGTTAATAAGGTTGTGTTTGCATTGAATAAAAGTGGAAATTGATTTTAATTTTTTTTATAAATCTGGCTGGAGGTGTTCTTTTAGTCCTACACTTAGGAAATGTGTGCAAGAGGAACAGGATTAAAATCCTCAGTTTTATAGCAAGTTACTTGAAATGAATACAGCGTGTCTTAAAAATAAATAAATAATGGTACTATAAACCTTGCCAAGAACTCATGAACAGGGAATTCATAGGCCCAAGTGGTGGACTTTCTACTATTATTTTGCTAAGTAGATGTGCTGTTTTATATACATACATTCACATACATATATATGTATGTGTGTGCGTGTGTGTGCTAGTGCAACAGATCTCAGTTCTCATCAGAGAAGCATTTCTGTGCATTGAACAGTGATTAATACAGAGACCCATAACTGATGGAAGTGCAGACAATAAGTAACTATAGAGTGCTGAGCCTGGAACAGGACGTCTATATCCAGCTTTCTACCCGCGCGGCTCATAGAACATTGCAGAATGACTGCAAAATCTAGAGATTAGAGAGCGCTGCTGTGAAACAGTATCTTCTGAATATGACAAGACTGTGGTTCTCATAAACTCCTGTCAGTGGTAGTGCTTGCACAAGATCTACACAGGATCAAGCCATATGGGAGGAGCACATATGATCCCTAAGGTGTTATTGTCAGTTGATGACTGTTAGCTGAGGTAGAATCCATTTTCATTAGAGGTACGGTCCTTGATAAGATTGATCATGCTCCCCTCGATGACCCCACATCAATGAGCAGATTTGAGCGTATTTCCAACACTAGTTAAACACACTAGGGAATAAAAACAAGAGGACATAAAGTTAGGAGGAAACAAATGAGGGATTTTTTAGTAGGTAGAGGTGAATATCATTGAAATACATTTTATGCCTATATGAAATCCTCCAATAATAAATTAAAATATAAGAAAAATAGGTAAATACAACTGAATGCATTATGAACAATATATGTGGAATGTGATATTAAAATGTTAATTGATCTTGAGAAAGAATTGATGAAATGATAACTGTAACTAAACATAAATGAACCATTTTTGTACTTTAAACGTTCAGTAGAAGTCATCATCACTACTTACTACATGGAACTGAACTTTACTCTTTCATAAACAAAAGAAAAAATTATTTAATTTTCTTTCATCTATTTTTCTTTCAACTAGGTGAGAAATAATAATCTGCTTGTGTAGCATTGCTTAGACTTGACCCTTAAAACAGCCAGAGGTTGGAGAGATGGTACAGTGATTAACAGTACTTGCTGTTCTTGCCAAGTATGCAAGTTCAGTTCCCCAAACTCATTGACCTATAACTCCAGCTGTAGGGCATTTGGAATCTTCCTTTGGCTTCTGCAGACATATGCACGCACATGGTACACACATACACTTAGGCACATAAACATACACCTAAAATGAAAATCTTTAAATAAAAATAAAGTAACCATAGGCTTCATTTCTGTCTTCTCTATAATCCAGCTTAATTATTTTAAATTAATACGTTATTAATACTTGAAGGATGTCATAGAATATATTTTGACCATATTTATCCCTGGTTCGCTCTACCTCTCCATACTTCTGCCTTTTGTGTCCTAAATTGTTTTTAATTTAATAACTTAATTGACTCAAATCTATGCTGTGCATATTATTCTGGGTGTGGGTTCATCCACTGAAGCATGGTTGACCTACCAGGAAACACATACACCCTTAAAGAAAATGGACTCTGCCTCGCCCAGAAGTCACCAATTGTTCTTAGCGCCTAAATTAGGGCTGGAGACTCGTGGTCCATCCCTGTCCTGGATGGAATGTTGAATGATTTGATCTAGTACAGGCCTTGTAAAAGCAGGCACAACTTCTGTGAGTTCACGACTGCACTGGCTCTGGCATGTCCAGAAGACACTGTTTCGCAGAAGTTCTTCTCTTCTGTCTCTTACAATATTTCCCCCAACTTTCTCTGCAATGGGCCCTGGGTCCTGCAGAAGCTGCTATAGTATAGATGTCCTGTTTATGGATGAGTCCTATACAGTCACTTATTCTCCACAGTGACCAGTTGTGAGTTTTTGTGTTAACTGCTGTCCACTGAGCAAAGAAACTTCTTATATGGTCTTGACTGCACTAATCAATGGGTAGAGAGAGATGAATTCAGAGGGCAGTTCTATGTCTGCTTAAGCAAAATATTAGTTGTAGGCTCATGCCTGGCAACTCTGAGCTCCTTAATCATGCATGGATTTTTGAAAATATTTGCCAAAGCAGTCTTGTGTTTGATTTTATGAAGTAGGCCTTAAATCCCATCAAAATGCAGTTGGCTACCTCCACAGCATTCATGTTAGTATTGTACCCACAGACATACCTTGACACATTAGTCTTTATAGTAGTCCACAGGGCTAAAATCTGAGTAAAACTGTTGGTGATCCCCTCAACACTCTACGTAATATCTTCTGGTACTATGAGAGACATTCAGCAGGGAGGAAGCATTCTGGCTAGGACTGGCTCGATTGTCTTATGGCCAATGTGTATGATGTCTTCAGTCATAGGATCTTACCATCAAGTTCTCGTGAGCAGCCAATCAATAGGAAGCATCTGCATTGTTTTGGGGATCTCTGGAACATCCAAAACAATTCAAGATGGGTATCCCACACCTGGCGCTAGACCTTTTATTTGGCAACTGTTTACAATTTGGTATGTACACAGTATAAATCATGTAGAATTAAATTGTCTTTTATGAGTAGATGTGTATGACTGGTGAACTTTCCACAACTTAGAGTATCTTCTACCTCAATTCCTTTGTTGTCACAATAATCCACAGTGTAACACTGAAGCTGAGATTTCTGCTGCAGCTTCTTACCTCTGATCCTCATCCAGACGGTTTGTCAAGACTGTCATTAATGGGAGTAATTTTTCTTAAGCATTATTGCAATTATGCCATTTTCCTGCTCGATGAATGCCTTAGCACATGTAGTTGAGGTACTTCTGCTGAAATACTAGTTTTTCATAATCATAATAATTATGCTAATATTTACAAGTTTACATGTTTGTATTTAATTTCTGGCAAACATGTAATTTTACAGATGAGAGAACTGAGATTCAGAATAGTTGATCAAATTGTTTTTGAAAAAGTCTGTCATAATAACTTAGGCTGTAAATCTTAAGCTTTTTGTCCTGTGTTCTTTTGGACAGGAAATTTATGTTCTTAATATTATTACCCAACACTGTAGGCAAATTTGGTGCTGACCACTCTGGTCTCCATGTTGTCTCAATAATTGGTTATACTTTTGTTCATCTAGCCTTTTATTTGAATGCCCTTTTATATAGCTTTAAAAGACCCACATTGTGCTCATCTTTCAGAATATTATAAAACCTAACTCCTTATACCTTGTTAATGCGTCTCTCAATTTCTGGAGCATGTCATTTTCAATATTAACATACTGCCCTTATTGCAGCATGAACTTCCAGTAGTTTTACCAAGCCATTTGTAAATTACCCAAAGGGAGATGCAATGTTTTAAATGACTTCAGCACATTTTAGCAAGATTATACATTAGCCCATTGTCAATGACAATGAATGATGACTGTTTAACTATTATTTTTGTTAAAGATGGCTCCTTTCTCTTTGGTTATTTTCCAATAGAACTTAAAAACATTTGTACAAAGATTTTAATTGACTTGAGCAATCAGTCATTCTGTATTTTATTTTCATAAGATAATGAGAATAATTTGTATTAAGCATTTTTTATTCAGCTTAAACCAATGAGTGTAAAACACGGAAAATAGAAACTTACTTAAAGGAGCACTATAAATGTCTTTTGGAAAATTTAGGCTAACAGAAATAACTAATTTGAAAATGCTGGTGTCAAGCATTTTTTTGACATTAAAACAGCCTATTTAAAGAAGATAATTATTTTTCTTAAAAACACACATGGAAGTTTTGGTTATAAGAAATATTAGTTCTGAAGATCTAGTGGACATTACGATTACTATAGTTAGTAATGCTGTAATGTTTGCTTGAAATTTTTGAAGAGGGCATACATATTTACTTGTATATAGTATATAAAATTTGTGAATTTAATAAATAGCTATGAATACAATTATTTCCAACAACATATATGCTCACAAAAATTATTTAGTATGGTGATGGGTGTTAATTAATTTGGTTGTGTTAATCATTTCAAAAGACACATATAAAATCATTATGTTATGCAAATTAAATATAATTTTTACATTTACATTATGCCTCATTAAACTTGCAAAATGGATGCAATTATGCTTTAATTAAAAAATTAAAAAGTTAATTAAGATTTTTAAATGAAAATGAATTCTGATTTTAAAAAAAAAAACACTGTAGATAAATAGGTTCCATATAATAGAGCACTTCCACAGCGTACTTTCATCATTCCTCCTCTCCTATTTCTGCCCTCTTACCACCCCCTTCCGGTCTCTTCCATTCTATGACCCTCTTTTTCCTCCCATTTAAGACCTCTTTTTCCTCTCACATATTATGTTCCCCTTTTCAGTTTCCTGATCTATTTACATACCACACACACACATATAAATATATGTATAATCTTGGATACATATTCATTAGCAAATGTGGTATTTGTTTTCCTGAGTCTGGATAATCTCACTTAATATAATAATTTCCAGATGAATATATTTTCCTTAAAGCTACATTATTTCAAATGCTTTATTGTTGAATGTTCAATTGTGTATATTCACCATAATTTGCATCCATTCCACTGTTGATGGGCTTCTGAACTAGTTCCATATTTTAGCTATTTTGACTAGTGCAGCAATAAACACAGGTGTACAAATGTGCCTGTAGTAAGACTTAGAATCCTTTGGGAAAGTACCTAGAAGTGGTATAACTGAGTGGTATAGTAGCTCCATTTTCACTTTCTTAAGAAACCTCCAAATTGATTCCCATTGTGGCTTCATCCCTTCTAGTTAGTTCTCATTAGTCCCTTTATTCCCCGATACAGTTTTGTTTCTACTTTCACATATGTGTGAAATACAGGAACCACAAATAAGAAAAAACATACAATATTTGGCTTTCTGAGACAGTCAATTCACTTTACGTGGTTATCTCCACATATAGTTCTCTGTCAAGTGACACAAGCTTGCTATTCATTATGGCTGAAAAACACTTTTATTGTATACATGTAGCTAATTTTCTTTATCTTTTCCTTTAGTTGATCAGCACTTTGGTCCATTTCTTAACGTAAATGGTGCTTTCTATATTTTTGTGAGTTAGCATAGTTCTCAAAGGCACAAAAAAAAAGTTTAGGGTATTTTATATATACACACATACACATATGTTTACATGTTTGTAGAGAGAATGAGTATATGAGAACACATATAGAGTAAGATTAATATATTACTATCTCTAAATAGTATATATGTATAAAACATACAGATAAATAGAAAGTCACAAATCCACAGAAAGTTGAAAGTTGATAGCAAATTTTGGGAAAAAAATCCTAGTGATGACATATTAGACATAAACTTTGTACCTTTTGTATCATTAATCTTATATCACTCATTTTTCAATTTTCATCCATGCTAATGACTCTAGCATAGGCACATTCTGAGATTGATGGCTGATTAGCTGAAAGGTTTCATAGCCCAAGGCAAGAGATAGGTCCATTAACTTCACATGGTCAATAATTTCAGTAGGTAATGCTCTCTTTTGAGATTTTATTACTAATAAAACCCATGTTTTAATGTTCAGAAAAATTAAACATCATTGAAACGTGCTTATTCTTAAAATTCTGTATGTGCTTGTCCTTTGTTGTGTCTTCATTCCTGAAAGACTTCACTATACTTTATCTGTGGCAGTCTCTCGTAGCTTAGGCTGGCTTCAAACTCACTACGTACCCAAAAATGCCCTTGAACTCCTGAGCCTTTTGACTTTCCCTCCCAAGTGCTGAGAATACAGTTGTTTACCAAGATACCGAGCTATAATTTTAATGCATTTTAAACCTTAATTTGTTTGCTTTTCACATAGTAAGAGACCTACACTTAGCAACTAATGTTGATTTTTTTCCAGGGATGCTTTTATACAGTTCTTCTAAGTAAAAGAATTCAGCATGGTCTTCTGAAATTTAGTATGAATAAATAAAAGCTTTAGGCTAATGACATAGTTTTATGTCATGGGTCTAGGATGGAAACTACTGCTAGCTGCATAAACAAAAAGACAAAAAGCAAACCCACTTACCAGCAATTGGGGAACATAGTACAGGCTTGTTGTTGCTGGGCTGTTTAATGAATTGACTGAGGCAGACTGACTTTAAGGCCATCTTTCCTGCAGAGCTTTTTTTTTTTGATCCTGAGAAACCTTCTGCAGACTATTACTAGCCTTTTAGTTTAATTTCTCAACCCATCTGAACTCATTAACTCTTTCCTGAATTCTAATTTTTGTATGTGTTTTGATCGCAAAACTTGAGAGAGGCTTTTCCATTTTCTGCAACATGTTGCAATGGATTTTCACTTTTATTCAAAACAGAACAAATGATATTAAATGGTCAAATAACAGTGAAATGTTCACTTAACATTTTTTTACTCAGGTACAGCACCGATGGCCTAAAGTCTGAAGTGTATATAATTTTATCCAAGTAGTAAGCAAAATGTATGTAGCTTTTACCCCTGGCTTAATTTGCTTAGCAATGCAATGAAAGAAAGAACACAGAAGGGAAAGAACTAGAAATCTTATTCTGAGCTCCATTGCACTAGCTACCTGATCTCTGGAAATTTTCTCAGCTTAGATGTATATCAGTTGGTAATCACTTCTTCAAAATGGCATTTTATAATAGTTGTATTACCCTAACTAGATTGCATACCTGTAGTGAGAACCAAGAAGGAAGTGTGCACGGAAGTGCTTTCAGAAATCTGAAACCTCAGACAAAACCTGGAACATGTATCATCTCACAAATGGAGGTTTCTTTAGCTATGTTTCAACCTAGCTATTTCCCTTGGCATGAAACGTCTTTCCTATGAATCATGCTGTGTCCACTGGAAGCTTGTGAATGACAACATCAAAGTCGAGAAAATGTGTCCATTCTGCATGCTAATGAGTGAAACGGTGCCAATTATGGCCCTATTAAGTTGTAAAAACTAAAGGACCACATTGACTAATTATGTTAATGGTTAGATGGTAAAAGATATTGAAATTTAAACTCTTTGCAGAATTTGCTCAGTCATCTCTTTCCTACCTGCAAGTGTGTCCCTGCCACTAATCAGTCAAACAGAAAGCACAACAGTCTACCACCAGAAAATAAATGAACAGCAAATTCAATTACTGAATCTTCTGAATCCTACATTTTTTATTTTTCCCCTCTTAACTAGTTGTTTATTGGCAGCGGGCTGGAAGGGATGGCAGAATTAGCATTCGCAGACAACACCACACCAGTCACAAGGGCAGCAAGAGTGATAGATGGGAAAGCCTGAAGGCCCCCTCTTCAAAAGCAAGTGGATAGGCGGGGGCCTGGAGTGTTGATGGGGCAGCCTCAGATCACCTCTGCTTAGTAGGCATGGTTAGAGATGAAGAGAGATTCGCTGGCTGCGGCTCCTGATTGACCACTTGGGGTGTACTTTCCATGACAAGCAAGGCTGTTGGCCAGGGCTCACTTGATGTATTCCTCCTGAGCAGCCTTCAGGTTCTCCTTCTTCCCGCCCCAGGCCTTCAGAGCAGAGGCCTGCAGGGCCCGGCCATAAGAGAAAGTCAAGGCCCATGGCTTCAGCAGTGGGCACTTGTTGATGGCATTGAGGTTGATGGACGCCTCTTCCTCGCTCTGCCCTCCAGACAGGAAAGTGACTCCAGTAACAGCAGAGGGCACTGTGCGACGCAGAGCTGTGACAGTTGCCATGGCAATCTCCTCATTAGAGTATTTCTGGGTACAAGCATGGCCTGGGGTGACCATGTTGGGCTTCAGCAGTTTGCCTTCCAGATAGACATCGTGGTCACTCAGAGCCTTGTACACAGCGGCCAGTACCTTCTCAGTTACATATTGGCAGCGCTTTAAGTCATGGTCTCCATCAGGGAGGATTTCGGGTTCCACAATGGGTACGATACCATTCTGCTGGCAGATGCTGGCATAACGGGCCAGAACATTGGCATTTTCCATGATGGCAAGGGCTGAAGGAGTATGCTCCCCAATCTTGAGCACACAGCGCCATTTGGCAAAGTCAGCTCCATCCTTCTTATACTGGGCACAGCGTTCTGACAGCCCATCCAGCCCTTGGATGGTGGTCTCACCATGGGTTCCTGCCAGGGGTACCACGCCTTTATCTACCTTAATGCCCACAACACCGCCCTTGGACTTGATAACTTGGGGGAAGGGACGTCCATCATCCGCCTTCTGGTAGGGTGTTTCATGGAAAAGGATCACCCCCCCCCCAATGCAGGGGTTCACACGGTCATCAGCAGTTAGCAGCAGCTGGCGGTAGAAGCGCCTGTTCTCTTCAGTGTTCTCAGTGCCAATGGACTGCAGCCGCTTAGCAATGCTTCCAGTGGACTCATCTGCAGCCAGGATGCCCTTGCCCGGAGCCACAATTCGGTGAGCGATGTCAGACAGCTCCTTCTTCTGCTCCGGGGTTAGTGCTGGGTATGGGTAGGACATGGTGCCAGTGGCAGCACGTTCCTGGCACAGGAGGAGGTGGGTCTGCCAGGTACGGCGGTGGGTGAGCGAAAGAACAAAGGACCGAACGTGGATAAAGTCACCAGAACCCCCGATCTGCATGCGTGCGTTCCAAAAGAACGCAGCCTATTGAGCTGAGGAGGAAAGGGGTGACCTGAATCCTTCATTTTTGATGAAAATATATTGCACATGTGAGATTCACAATGTGGATGTTTCCTTGACTTAAAAAATAATGCTTTATTAATTCCTTGAGAGATTCATACAGTGTATTTTGATCGTATCTAACCACGTTCCCAAAATCCCTCTCTCCTCACCCACATAACTGAGTTTTCTTCTCCGCCATCTCATCGAGTTCAATTTGTGTTGCCCAACTAGTCTTGAGTGGGCCTGCCCTGGAGTGTGGGCTACCTACCAGGAGTCACACCCTTCAAGAAAGTTGACATATATTTAATTAAAACATATATTTAATTAAAAAAATTGCTCTTTAAGCAATCTTTTCTCCAAAACTCATCTTTGTGATTGGAGTATTTAACTAATATCAGTCCAGACAGATAATGACATTGGACCGTTCTTCATTTTCTGAAGTCATGTTAGGTACAAGAGTAAAGCAGAATATTGAAAAAAAAACTTTAGATACAGGCAATTTCCTCACAAAACGATGACTATATTAAGAAAAAGAAGTCAATGCTTGTCAAATGGGGACTCATATTTTCTTGAGTCTTTTAAACATCTGAAGTATTTGTTGTTCACATAAGAAAAAACTTGTTGCTGCATCTTTTGTCAAATATCATGATAAGTTGCAAACTGAAAGTCTCAATTTTTCTCAATTTAAGCTTAATTTTAATTCTTCTTATGCTGCTTACTGAAGTGGGGCTTTCAATCTAAAAATAAAAATAAATATTCAAATTTCTCCATTAATTAAAGTTAAAAGACTCTTATGTACAATTAAGTTTCCTTAAGTGGGGCAGTGACATGACTCAATGGGGAACAAAAGTATTTACCTCACAAGCTTAACTACTTCAGTTTGGTCACTGGAAACTATGGAAAAGTTATACACTAATACACATCACACACAAACACCATACTTATTTAAATGAATCTTCTTAATTTTAACATACAAAATGGATACTGTTTGAGAGGAGGAATGGGACAAGAATCAAGAATGGAGGAAAGGGAAGATGAAGGGACATAATGATAACTGTAGGAAAATGTCACTATTTTGTATATTTTTTTCTATTTTGTATATTTGCTAACCAAGTGAAAACTGTAGATTTTAATAGTTATTTCCAAGTTTGATATGTTTGATGCTCACAAGTTCTTTAAAATTTTCCCTCCCTAGAACGGTAGTACATGGGTACAAATCAACCTATTCATTGAAACTGCTTTTGCAAATCTAATAAAGTAGAAACAATAAAATAGTAATTCATAGCCATTTACATATTCAACTACTATTATGAACTCAGATCAACTTATACCTTTCAAGTCATAATCGTAGCAAGTCTAACTTGAATTAACCTTTTCAAATTATAATCAATTCCATATTAGAATCTCTAAGATATCAGATTCTCTTAAATATCTTATCATTATCAATGGAAGATTGAAGGTTTGGGGTGATGTCTCAGTGGCCAGCAGAACTTGCTGTGCAGTAATGAAGACCTGCGTTTGAAACTCTAGTATCCATGTAAAAAGCCTGCAATCTCAGAGATGGAAATGGAGACAGGTCGATCCTAGTAATTTGCTGGCCATACATTCTAGTAAAAATGGGAGCTTTTTTTTTTAATGAAAAAGAAAAAAAAATTTCTGCTTCCTCCCCGCCTCCCATTTCCCTCCCCCTCCTTCCGCCCCTCTCCCCCTCCCCCCACTCCTCTTCTCCTCCCTCTCCAGTCCGAAGAGCAGTCAGGGTTCCCTGCCCTGTGGAAAGTCCAAGGTCCTCCCCCCTCCATCCAGGTCTAGGAAGGTGAACATCCAAACTGTCTAGGCTCCCACAAAGCCAGAACATGAAGTAGGATCAAAACCCCCGTGCCATTGTCCTTGGCCTCTCATCGGCTCTCATTGTCCGCCATGTTCAGAGAGTCCGGTTTTATCCCATGCTTTTTCAGTCACAATCCAGCTGGCCTTGGTGAGCTCCCAATAGATCGGCCCCACTGTCTCAGTGGGTGGGTGCACCCCTCGTGGTCCTGACTTCCTTGTTCATGTTCTCCCTCCTTCTGCTCCTCATTAGGACTTTGGGAGCTCAGTCTGGTGCTCCAGTATGGGTCTCTGTCTCTATCTCCATCCATCGCTAGATGAAGGTTCTATGGTGATATGCAAGATATTCATCAGTATGGTTATAGGATAGATTCATTTTAGGTTCCCTATCCTCAGGTGCCCAAGGAACTAACTGGGGACATTGCCCTGGGCACCTGGTAGCCATTCCAAGTTCAAGTCTCTTGCCAACCCTTAGGTGGCTCCCTTAACTAAGGTATGAGTTTCCCTGCTCCCCTATCCAAACTTCCTTTATCCCCAATCATCCCATTTCCCCCAGTTCCCCTCATCCTCTCCTTCACACTTTTCTCTCCCCATCTCCCCTCACCCCCATCCCATCCCACCCCCAAGATTCCAATTATTTGCCTGACAATCTTGTCTATTTCCCATAGCCAGGAGGATAACTATATGTTTTTCCTTGGGTTTACCCTCTTGTTTAGCTTCTTTAGGATCACAAATCATAGACTCAGTGGCCCCTATCCATGGCTAGAAACCAATTATGAGTGAGTACATCCCATGATCTTCTTTTGGGGTCTGGGTTACCTCACTCAGGATAGTATTTTCTATTTCCATCCATTTGCATGCAAAATTCGAGAAGTCATTGTTTTTTACCGCAGAGTAGTACTCTAATGTGTATATATTCCACACTTTCTTCATCCATTTTTCCATTGAAGGACATCTAGGTTGCTTTTATTTTATTTTTTTTATTTTATTTTATTCTTTTTTAATTAAAATTTCCGCCTCCTCCCGGTTTCCCATTTCCCTCCCCCTCCTCCCACATATTGCTCCCTCCCCTTACTCCCCTCCCCCTATCCCCACTCCTCTTCTCCTTCCCCCACTCCATTCCCCCTCCCTCTTGATACTGAAGAGCAGTCCAAATTCCCCGCCCTGCCGGAAGACCAAGTTCCTCCCACTTCTATCTAGGTCCAGGAAGGTGAGCATCCAAACAAGCTAAGCTCCCACAAAGCCAGTTCATGTATTAGGATAGAAACCTAGTGCCATTGTCCTTGGCTTCTCATCAGCCTTCATTTTCCGCCATGTTCAGAGAGTCCAGTTTCAACCCATGCTTATTCAGTCCCAGTCCAGCTGGCCTTGGTGGACTCCCAATAGATCAGTTCCACTGTCACAGTGGGTGGGTGCACCCCTCGTGGTCCTGACTTCCTTGCTCATGTTCTCCCTCCTTCTGCTCCTCATTTGGACCTTAAGAGGTCAGTCCGTTGCTCCAAATTGGGTCTCTGTCTCTATCTCGATCCATCGCCAGATGAAGGTTCTAAGGTGATATGCAAGATATTCATCAGTATAGGATAGGGTCATTTCAGGTTCCCTCTCCTCAGTTGCCCAAGATACCAACTGGGGACATCTTCCTGGACACCTGTGAGCCCCTCTAGAGCATATAATTTGTTATCCTAGAGAAGCTAAATAAGAAAGTGAACCCAAAGAAAAACGTATAGTCATCCGCCTGGATAGGGGAAGTAGACAAGATTGCCAGGCAAAAACTGGGAACTTGCTGGTGAGGTGGCATGGGGCTAAGGGGAAATGGGGTGAGAAACGTGAGAAGGGAAGGATGGGAGGAACTTGGGGGAATGGGATGGTTGGGATATAGGAAGGGTGGATACGGGGGCAGCGAAATATATATCCTAATTAAGGGAGCCATCTTAGGATTGGCAAAATGGGAGCTTTTAGTTCAAGGAAAGACCCTGTCTCAAAACATAAGGTCTACCCACTCACGTACCTGCAATCTTAGCACACAAATGCTAAAGCAGGAACCTGGCAATATCTAGGCCAGTCTGGGCTCCATAGAAATATCCTGTTTTATAGCCGGGCGGTGGTGGCGCACGCCTTTAATCCCAGCACTCGGGAGGCAGAGGCAGGCGGATCTCTGTGAGTTCGAGAGCAGCCTGGTCTACAAGAGCTAGTTCCAGGACAGGAACCAAAACCACAGAGAAACCCTGTCTCGAAAAACCAAAAAAAAAAAAAAAAAAAAAAAAAAAAAAAAAAAAAATATCCTGTTTTAAAATCAAAGAAAAGAAATTAAATGCACCTTTGTTTTTTTAACAAATATTAACCCAAACAAGATGCCTGGTGTTCAAACTTATGTTGAGCACATGTTTATAGTGAATGAGAAAGTGATTGCGGGGACTGGAAATGTAATTCAGTGGTTAACACGCATGAATCCCTGGGTTCAGTCCTCAGCACTGGGAAAAGAAAGAGTGATTGAGAGGGGAAAGGGGTCTTAAAACAATTGATGTGTTGGAGGGGATTTCACTGACACATTTCCAAGCACTGCATGCAGTGACCAAGATGTAGAAATGACTTAAATGTCCATAAACAGGTAGCTAGAAAAAGAAATGCAGTATCTATGCAGAATGAGGTACTAATTCTCCTTCAAAGAAGAAAATTGTACCATGGGATGAATCATTAAGACCTTTTGATAAATGGAATATATCTGCAGAAAGATAAATACTGGATAATTCAACAATATAAAGTTAGTAATCAGTTTCATGAAATCTGAATAAAGTTATGGTTGCTAGAGGATTGGAGCAAGGTGGAAACGGGGAGTTAGTAATTGATGGGTGTAAAATTTCACATCAGCGAGCAAGATGAATAAGCTCTAAAGATATACTTCACAAAATTATGCCTGTAGTCAACAGTGCTGTATTGTTCCTAAAAATTGGAGAAAGGGCCAAACACGGTAGTGCGCACCTTCAATCCCAGCGCCTCAGAGACAGAGGAAGGGGAATCTCTGTGAGTTCAAGGTTAGTTCCAGTAGAAAATTCAAAGTATCAGAGTATGGTTTAAAAAGTAAAACTCATGTAGTGTTTTTACCACAATAAAATAGGTTTTAAATCATTTGGTCACTATGTACATTAGCATGTAAAGTAGTGGGTTCTAGTGTTTGCATGCATGTGAATTTATATTTTGTCCTAATTCATCTCCCTCCCCCATTGTCCTCCCTTATCCCCCATCTCCTCATCCTAAATGTCTTCTTAACTTCAAGTCACCCCCCTTCCACTTTTATGTTACAAGTTTTCAACAGCCCTCTCTCCTCTTACCCATTTAAGATCATTTCTTTTCTAAGGGCTATGTTTCCTATTTACACACACACACGCATATTCACACACACATACACTCACACATAAACACACACTCGCACACTCATATGCACTTACAAACATACACACAAACTTACACACAATACACATACGGCTTCCACATAGGAAAGAAAACATGCTGCATTTGACATTTTTGTCTGGCCTATTTTACTTAATAAATTATTTCCATTTTCTTGCATATGCCATGATTTCAGCTTTTTCTCCTTACTTGAATAAAATTCTAGTGTGCATACACATTACATTTTCTTTACTAAAGTATATTCCAAGCATGGCCCACTATACATGGAACTTTGAGCTAATTGCAATCTCAAATACGTGCAAAAATTAAGCAATGCTTTTCTTTTAAACTAGCTCAATTTACTCTATTAATGACATTTTATCTGAACTCAGAGCTAAAGAATAGAATATAAGGACAGAGAGTCAGTTTAATTAACTTGAAGGTACTCCTCATAGTATGCTTTAAAATCCTTACCTTCGCCAAAAAGTATCCAACATGTCACATTATTTACAGGGAATTTTCAAGTGCATACATTTGCAAAGCTGACTGAGGAAACTGGAGGCAATGAAGTAGCCAAAGGAAGAATGTCAGAACAAGCCAGAGGTTTTGACGTGAAGGCCTTGCTTCCTAATTGTTATTATGCTTACAAGGACACTCTGTAAAAAGAAAAATGAACGCCTTGTTCAACACCTGCTGTAAAAAGATGCTGGGACTCCGTGGCTTGCTTAAATCATTTTTTTTTCCTGAAACAAATTGCCGAACAAGCCCTAGGCCATTTAATTTCCAAATACCAGTAATTAAAATGAGTAACATCGTCAGAATTTGGCAGGGCCACAGCTTTCTTCTCCCTTTTCATTTTCACATAAATTTCAGTGAAGGTCAGATTTGTTGAAGGGGGGGGGGGAGAAACCTGCCGGCCGTGTGCCCATGGGAGGTTAAAATATGACTTGTTCACAGTGTCCCTCATAGTTCGGGACTTAATGGTCCTTGACGGGGATAACCTAGAAGTTAATTTTACTCTGTGTCCCAAAAGCAGTCATTGTCAATGTAATCTTTCTTGTAGACTGAGAATATTGTCAACAAATGATCTGACTTTGAATAGCAATTGACCAGCAATGCCTCAGATCCAAAGAGTCCTGAATGTGGTTCCTTATTGATTTCTATCCTATCATAGCTGTTTAAAACCAAGAAAGCAACATTTTGACTACTTGTTGTGAAATCCATCCTTAGGTATTTCCCTGGAAGAACACGTTCTTAATAGCTTTTGCATTATTTTTTCCTTTACCTAAGATCTTAAAAGATCCAACTTAACAGAGTTTAGTGCTTCGAAAAACAGAATACACTTGTGTCAAAAAATAAAATCTTTGTTAAAGTTATTGCCAGCTGTTACTTGTAAATAGTGGAACAGAGCAATGCTACAAACGCTAGCTTTGTTTGCACTCTTTGCTGACTTCGTTTCTGATGCTTTTTAGACAGGCAAACTAGTCCAGTCACATCACCTCACTGGCTTTCACTTTTCTAATCTATACAATGGAGATATTAAATTTTCCTCTATGGAATTTCAATGGACTAAAGCATTCAAGACATATTTTGTGTGTATGAAAGAGTGTTTGTGTATTGTGTGTGTGCACATGAGTATGCAAGAATGCATTGCTTTTTTGGAGATTTTTTAGGGCACAGAAATAGGCCAGACTTGCTGACCAGCAAAGCTCTGGGGACATCCATATCTTGCTAGCCTCCCCAGCACAGAGACTGCAAGTACACAGCACTGTGCTCAGCTTTTTGTACTTTTCTTTTGATAATATGCCCTGATTACATTTTCCCTCTCTCTAATCCTCCCAGTCCGTGCCCACCTCCCATCCCATCCAGATCCACTCCCTTTCTATTTCTCATTAGAAAAGAACAAGTTTTCTAAGAGATAAAACAAAACCTAACAAAATAACATGTAATAAGGTAAAACAAAAACGATCCCTTCAGAGTTGCACAAGGCAAGTCAACAGAAGGAAAAGAAGCAAAAAGAATGCTTAAAAATCAGAGATCCACTCGTTTGCACACTCAGGAATCCCACTAACACTAACCTGGAAGTCATAAGATATACACAGAGGTCCTGATGCGGATCCATGAAGGCCATGACATGTTCACCTTTTTACCATGGCTTTGAGAGATCAAAGACAGGTCCTCATACTTTCAAGGTAAGCACTTTACTAACTGACGTATCTCTCCAGCTCCAGACCAGCTTTCTAAACAATAATCCATGCATCAGAGAAATGGCTGTTCCAGTACAGGTGCTTCATACCAAGCCTGAATACAACCTGAACTCAGTCTGTGGGACTCACATGGTATGACAAAACAATTAGTTGACTAGTTGCACACCCATAAACACAAACACAAGCATGTGTGTGCGCATACACTCACATACACACAAATGAAAAAAAAAGGAAAAAAATAATTGGTTACTAGTCTCTACAAACTACTCATCACAGATTTTGTTGTTTTTAATCCCCTTTTCAGTCTACTTCTCACATCAAAGAACATAAAACTGATTTCTTTAAGGTTTGGGTTTGTTTTACCCAGATGGGGAAAAAATGATGTTTATTTTCTATGTCATATCCTCCTAATTTTCCTTCACATTTCCCCAAATGCAGAGGATCCCTCCTGGAATCTATGGAGGCTAGGCATGAATATCTAGGCCTTGAGTGTTAGCAAGTACCTTGAGGAGCAAGAGCCTTCTAGAAAAGTACATTGCATTAAAAAAGAAAAGGTGGACTCTCAGTTGACACCATCTAAGAGTATGATCTGTGGAAGTGGAAGTCAAAGAATCAATCTAGAAACCATTTTTTAATACCAGGAGCAAGAACACATGAAAATAAAAAAAAATATGTTTTATATGCACCAAAGAGTAGAAACAATGGTACTGATGTGAACACATTAACACTGATAAGAAGAGATAAATGACTTTCTTTAATTGAATCACATGAAATCAAATGTTCAAAAGGAATTTAAAAACATAATGCTTAAGATTGAAATTTTTTAGTTCTTTGAAGGTTTTTTTTCAATGACTCTGTGAATGGACAGACTGACAGTTTCATCTTATTTGATAGTTTCTGACACCTGATCTCATAATGGGACTTTAGGGTTAGTAGGAGTTATATTATTTCCAATTCAGCCCAAAGGGCATAATGGTTTATAAGCAGAACACAATAGGCAGGAGAAAGCATCAAGCAATTAAGCTGCTAAAAATCTCTCATTACTTTAGTCATCTTCCCAGGTCCTGCTGGGCTGGGAAAACGTGGTCATCTTGACAATTTGTAGATATTCTAGCCTTGACCCACTTGCACAAGATGTTCAAGAGGCCTCAAGGGAGTGCCCAGTGTATTCAAGAGCAAGTTCACTCCCAGGTTATCAAGGCTCTCTCAGGAACACTGTATTCTAGAAGATTCATTTTTATCTAGTAAGTTAGATTTCTAAAAACAAGGTTGTTCTTGAGTGTGGTGTGGTCTGTTTCCCCTGTCTTGAGCAGCCCAAAAGACTCCTATTTTTCACCAATATTTTAATAAATATTGCCATGGTTAAAAAAAAAAAAAGGTTGTTAAGGCCATAGTTTCAGTATTTACACTCTCACATGAGGACATGGGTGACCAAAATTTCATTTTTTCCAGAACTTCAGCAGACAGAGAACACTAGCTGAAATCTCCAAAATTCCAGATCCATAGAAACTATGAAATAACAACAAATTTCAGTAATTATTAGTGAAGAATGAATATAAAACTAATATATTAAATTTCCCTAGAAGCTGAATACCATGATCAGACATCACTAAGTAATTGAACAGGCATTCCCACACTTGACAAAAATTATTTGTAGCTTGTATTTCTCGTGAGAGACTTTTATCTAAGATACATAAAAATGTTTGTAACTCAATAATGAAATAGCAAACAATCCAGTAAAAATCTATGAAACACCTAACAACATTTTTCCTAAGATATATGTAGTAACTATATAAAAACATAAAACTTCATGTGCATAAGACAATGCAAATCAATATTACAAAGAGATGTGTTTTATATTCAGTAAGTTGGTCAAAGTGTTTTTTTTAAAAAAAGGAACATAACACATATTTGTGACATATAGAGAAACAGGAACCCAAATATATTTCTAGTAGGAATGGAAATTGGCACAGTCAATATAGTAAATGTTCTAGAAGATCTTTAAAATGATTAAACTGACCTAATGAAATCAATGCTGTCTAACTTAGCAGAATTAAAGCACCTGTCCCAGAAATCTTATGGATGAGTGTTCATAAGAATACTTTTTTTGGATCTTGGAAGGTTATTTTATTGGTTTTTGTTGAGCTCTACATTTTTCTCTGCTCCCCTCCCTGCCTCTCCCCTCCCCTTCTACCCTCTCTCAAGGTCCCCATGCTCCCAATTTACTCAGGAAATCTTGTCTTTTTCTACTTCCCATGTAGATTAGATCTATGTAGGTCTCTCTTTGGGTCCTCATTGTTGTCTAAGTTCTCTGGGATTGTGATTTGTGAGCTGGTTTTCTTTGCTTTATGTTTAAAAACCACCTATGAGTGAGTACATGTGATATTGTCTTTCTGTATCTAGGTTACCTCACCTAAAATAATGTTTTCTAGCTCCATCCATTTTCCTACAAAATTCAAGATGTTGGGGTTTTTTTCTGCTTTGTAGTACTCCATTGTGTAAATGTACCACATTTTCCTTACCCATTCTTTGGTCAAGGGGCATTTAGGTCGTTTCCAGGTTTTGGCTATGATAAACAATTCTGCTATGAACATAGTCGCTGGTGACAAAGAAGAAAACATACAATTGCCTATTAGATAATAAATAGGTAAATAAACTTTGGTGTCATTGTATAGGTCTTGTTTAGCCAGCTCTGTGGTTAATATGTCATGGATGAAGCTTCCTTATCATTTCTAAAAAAAAAAAAAAAAAAAAAAAAAAAAAAAAAAAAAAGAAAATCTTACAGCAGAACTCCTGGTCCTCTGGCTCTTACAATAGCCCCCACTTCCTTGATGTTCCCTGATCCTTAGGTGCAAGAGTTGTAGATATATCTATTGTAGGTGGGTACCCTACAATCAGTCATTCATTACATTTTGAGCAGTTGTTTTTTCTGTAACAATGTTCTCCATCTGCTTCAGAAATAGCAAACTCTGTGGTGTAAGAAAATATGCACACCAGTGAAATCTCAACAATACGGTTAGCCTAACAAGACCCACAGTTGACATGCTGTCAGGATGGATTGGGGAAAATTCACCCTTAGATGACAAACTACAGGAAAATGAAGATTGTAAGGGAAATTTAGTTTTCTCCAGAAACAAGACCCCTGATAATTTATCCAGTCCCAAATGACCAGTTCTAAACTCATACACATATGCGCATCACTAAATGGACTCAGCCAGGTGTGTGTGTGCACGTGTGCATGCACATGTAACAATGATAAAGTAGAATAGGTGGAGAGAAAAGCAGAGAGTTGAAAGGGTGAAGGAGGAACCAGATGTGGAAAAGTGGGTAGAAGTGACGTGATTATGGTTCTCTAGCATTAAAATGTTTAAAATTAATTAAAATAAAATGAGTGAATTTTATTGTTTGCTTGGGCTGTAATGAGAAAGCATGTTCTTGTGTTAATAAAATCAAAGTAAAGTGAATTGCTGAGTGGACTAATTCAGTAATGAGATCACACGCTGCACTCTGATGTTCATAGGCTTGCATAGTGAAACACAAAGCATGTATTCCAACAGCGACTTTTCTTATTCTTGCTTCCTCCTGAAGTAGCCTAAGTGACATCTGAGACTTTGTCTATTATCTGAGAAAAAGGGAGGGTTGGGCTGCATAGCTCTCAGTCTTCAACATGGGCAAAGATAATCACTAAAATAATTTTAAGACTCTCTTTATACCAGGACATCAAGGCAAATTGTTCTTCTTTGACTAATTTAAACTAAAGCCTTCGTCTAAATCCAAAGTAAAACTCAAAATGATCTCCAGCACTTCATGTCGTCAGTGTTTTTTTATCCTCAACTCTAATGCTGGCCTAAGGTCAGGATTTGTGCAAGAGGCATAACAATAAATAGCTCCCATTTATCTGAAACATGCTTATTTGCTATGAGTTCAAAAATATTAGTTTGAGCTTTTATTTTTAAATCAAATTATTTTCAAAACATTTAAAACTTTTCTAAAAGCTCTCAAATGAGGGAAGGAAAGAAAACAAACTGGTTTAATGCAATGAAAAAAATTATTTCATTTCCACTTATAACATCTAGATGGCTTTCTACTTTCCTTGGTCACTAAATACTCCAAGGCCTTATTCTATTAGTTACTAAGGTAACCCAAAGCTGACGGCATGTTGACATACCTTCCAAGGCCAAGAGGTTTTGCAGTATTTCATAGATAATGTCACATTAACCTCAAACTTGTCCTTTTCACAAAAGAACAGTAGTTGATTGAATGAATTTGCTGTCATTTTATTCTTGTTTTTCTTTAATGGGGACTTTTGATTTACTTTCCTACAACTACTACATATTCTATTGTTGAAATAACCTGTTAGTAGAAGCCAGATATCTCTATTGCTTTCTGCATCCAAACATTCAATAAGTCCTCATGCAGCTTACTCACAGTGGAGTCAGAATACATGTAGTTACCCAAGTGGCACTCTAAAGAAAACATGTCTATTAACCTACTCTAATGTCCTTATAAATATATACCTATGAAAGTCAGAACAAACAAGACATAATGGAGATAAGCCAAACATTGTGAGGAAGTTCTTTTACCAAGAAAGTAATTCCTCAAACTAAGCCAATTTAATGGTAAATTAAGATAATGTAAATTTGAATTGCTGTATTAAACACTGACAGAGTCAGCAAAATATTATTTTACTATTTAAAAATCATGCACTTCAAAAAAGATGAAATATACATATAATAAATCAGAACCAAGAAAATGCCAAAGGAAAAAAAAATCAAGCTAGTCTCAACTATTTGAGAAAGTTCCTCAAATCAAGCATTTGTATTCCAGAGTTCCTCATCTTCATCATTCCACAAGTTTGTTAGAGCCTTTAAATGTATTTATCTACTTCCAATTCACTACATCTTCAGGGTTCTTTTAATTTGGCTTTATTAATGGATATTATATAAAAATGACTTTTTCTATGCCATCAATTACATTAAGATTGAATAGGTTAATATAATTTCTCAGAATAAAATAATTTCACTGAATCAGTAGTGCTTGATTCAATTTAGTAAATATTTGTGATATACCTGTAATAATTAAAATGTAAAACACCGCAGTAATTAATTTAATGGTTTATTTTATTTACTTATGTAACCAGCAATTTAAAGTTCACTTTCTTAAATATAGTTTTATTACTTCCCTGTATCAACATAACCTTTACTGGGAGAGTGGGGGAAATTATCCACTACGTGCCTATTTTACAACATTTAATTATATTCTGGTTAAGTAGAAAGTGTTAGAAGGATATTACGTATTTTGCTTACTGCACCAAAACTTGTTGAAATCCTAAAATAAATAAGCATTTGTTTTCGTTAAGAGCACCCAAATGTGCATGACATTTCTTGAAATCTAATGATATTAGAAATTGAGAGGGAGTGTTACTGTATGCCATGATGCTTATTGAAAGCTATTTAATTTTAGGTAAAAGGGAAGGTTTAAGGTAAGTGATTAGGTTTCTTTTGTTTAGTTACTTATTCCGATTTGTCTAGCTGAAAATGACTCCCTTGGAATGGAAAGAATATCCATCAAGATAACAAAGTTTATATAGGACAAAACCACAGACAACAACATGCTAAATTGAAGAAAATTCAAAGCATTCCCAATAATATCAGGAGCAAGAAAAAAAGTGTCCACATTCTCCTTTACTATTCTCCATACTGTTTGAATCCCTAGCAAGAGCCTCAAAACAGGAGGTAATAAAAGGGTTATAAAGAAGAAAAGAAGTCAAAGTGCCTATATGTAGATGATATACAATACTATACATAAAAGGCACTAGAGACTCCACCAAAAATAATCTGACACTTTCAGAAAAGTTTTGATACAAAATTAACACATAAAAGACAAAACTTAGTAGCCTTTCAATTTATCAATAACAAACATACTGAAAAATAAATCAGGTAAATAGCCCCGTTCACAATAGCCACAAAAGCTAATAATCAAGGAAATGAAAGGCTTCCATAAAAAAATTGAAGATACTAAAAACAGAAATTGAGAAAGACACCAAAAACAATGAAAATATCTCCTGTGCTCACCAACAGGAAGAATTCATCTTATAAGAATGACTGTCCTACCAAAAGCAATCTACAGATTTAATGACATTACAATATAGCTGAACAGAACAAACTTGACTCTACACAAAGCACACCTGCGAATGGATCATGGACCTCAACATAAGATGTGACACCATAAAATTTCTCAAGGAGGAATTAGGAAGTGCACTTCCATTTAGAGGCTCTGATAAGGACTTTGTGAATTGGACTCCCATGAAATAGAACAAAACAATAACAACAAAAAAGTTTTTTTCCAGCAAAGGAAACTGGACTCAAGTGAAGAAGCCATCCATGGAATTCAAAGAACTCTTTGACAGCTGTACATCAGAGAGATGATTAGTGTTTAGACTATACAAGAAAGGCAAAAACTTAAACACCAAGGAGACAAACAGATCAATTTTTAAATAAATTACGGAATTGAAAAGAATTCTATTAAAAATATATATGCAAATGGCTAGTAAACACTTCAAAATCCTTAGCTTTCAAGGAAAGCCTGATTAAAATCACTTTAAGACGCCATTTTACCTACCAGAATGACCATTAACAAGAATACAAATGACAACAAATGTTGACAGGAATATGGGAGAAAGGAAACCCTTATACACCATTGATGGGATTGTAAAGCAGTGCATACACTTTCTATGTAAGTATGGAAGTTTATCGAGAACCTAGAAATAAATCTGCCATATGATCCATCTTCACCACACCTGGTACCCAAAAGCTTTATAACTTCCTATAGAGACACTTGCACATCCCTGCTCATTGTCACTTCATTCACAACACCTAGGAAATTGACCCAACCTAGATGTACATCAACTGATAGATGGATAGTGAAAATGTGACAGACATCCACAGCAAAATATACAGCTAGGAAGAAAACTGATATAATGAATGAAACTGGAAAAGGTTGTACCAAGTGAAATTACCCAGGCCCCAAAAGACAAATGTCAGGTGTTTTTTAATTAACACATTTTATTGATTCTTTTGGGAATTTCATAACACTTACCCCAATCCCACTCATTTCCCAGTATGTGTATCTGTCCTTTACTCATATAGTGTCCCCCTAAAGGAAAACTAAAATAGAAATAATAACTATAAGATCAAAATAAACAATAAGAAATAAAAATGCAAATAAGAATATTAATTAAGAAACAAACAAAGAAAACCTGCTTTGCTCCTCTCTGTTTCCCATCTCTTCTTCACTTTTCATCTATCTCAGCAGCATTGGGAGCTGTGCTCTGTCATGCAGTAGACCCTTTTGTCCAAATAGCTTTGCTTGCAAATGTTCATTGCAATTAGTCACTGGTCAGGTTCAAGGCCTCTGGCCTCTGGTACAGCAACAGTCTGGACACTCACTGAAACTCGTCTTGGATGTCTTGAAGTTGCCCTGAGTCATGGAGACCTTGTGGCTGTGCTTCTCCAAGGCCAGTCCCTTCACATGCTGTGCTCCAGCAGGTCACGATGCCATCGATGTTGGGTAGTGCCTACTCAAAGCCCTGAATGTGCAGCTGGCTTGTTCTAACTGGGCTGCTGGGACCATCACTCTCAGGTGAGGGATGGAGCCAGCTCTCCCACACTGGTGGTGAGGGATGGGGCAAGATTTCCCAATGGGGGATACAGCTCTTCTATTAGGGGTGGAGCTACCCTTCTCGTGCCAGGGTCATCAGAGTGGTTATCACAGGTCCTGCGAGGGGTGGGGTCAGCTCAGCAAGGTCCTTGTGATTTAGCACATGGTTCAACCCATGGTTCACATAAACATCAACAGGGACCCCAGCTGCAGTAGGTCCCTGGACCCATTCAGCAGCAGCTTGAGCGCACATGTCACCATGGCCCCAGGTAGCAGTGCAGGCCTCTCAGATCGGAATGGGCCCAGCAGCAGAGTGGTCCCAGGCTCTAACTGGTCCCAGGTGGCCTAGAACCCAGGCAATCATATGACCTTCAATGGTAACAGGAACCAGGAACCCCAACACAGATTCTAACTGTAGTGGGGCCACTAACTTCTTGCAGAAGCTCAAGCCTAGTCAACACCATGGCCATGAATGGGAGGGCGGGCCACACAGGTTAGCAGTCTCCACCAGGAGAATGTCCCTCAGACACAAGCATACCCAGAAGCTGGGCATCCCTGTGGGTCTGGGTAGCAATGTGGGCCATACACATCAACACAGACCTATGCTGCATGCAGTAGGACCACAGACGCCCCCCCCCCAAAAAAGTCCTTGGCAGCAGCCCAAGCCCAGATGTCACCATATACACTGGCCATTCGGATCAGTATCACCACAGCTGCAGGACTGCTTTTGGACACCAATATGGTTCCAGGTGGGGGCCCAGACCCCAGGCATCCTTACAGCCTTATATGGTAACAGGAACAATAGATATCAACACAGACCAAAGCTGAGGCAGTACCATGGACCCAGATATTACCCTTAGCAGTAGCCCAGGACTGGACGTCACCATGGCCCCAGGTGGCAAACAAGCCTCCCACATCAGCCTGTTCACTGCCTTTGCCTCTTCAGATCTGCTTCTCTCCACAGGACATGAACCAGTCGGCCTCTTCCTCTGCCTCCCCATATCCCACCATACATTTGCCCACCATAATAGTGCCTGACCACCCAGGACCTCATGGTGCCTGGAAGGCCCATGATTTGTTCTCCCCACCTAGAGCAAATGCCTCTGGGCACGTTTGTGTGTGTGTGTGTGTGTGTGTGTGTGTGTGTGTTCATTCCTTCCCACTCAGTTCTCATGGCACCAAGCAGGGTAGTAGATTCTTTACCTTATCCACATGTTCTTTCTCATACGCAGAAGTGAGCTTCAAATCTTTTGTTTTGTGTGCTTAGACTGGAGTATACATGGAAACTAGAAATGGGCCAGTGTGCTAGCAGATGCATTGATAGAGGGGTGGTAGTAAAGAGCAGGTGAAATAGAAGCAGAGATGGGGAACACTGGGGATGAAAAAGATCAAGTAGTGACAAGGATGTGGAATAACGGGACAGGATAAGGGTTAACTGAAATGAAGGAAGTATACATGAAAAAGCTACGTGATATTGGAACACAAGTAAGAATATTAAGAAGTAGGATAGAAAAGCACACATAATGTTAAAAATAACAAGAGGGAGGAATACTGGGAGCTAAGGGAATAAGAAGGGATAGGGACAGAGTCTGGGAGAAAGGAGGGATGAGTACGTTAATCAAAACTATAAAATCCATGAAGAAGCCTTATAAATTATCACTAGTGTGCAGGCTAATTAAAATATAACTTAAAAACTGTTGAACCAATACATATTTTGTGAGCAGTGCTGTTCCAAGAAAATATGAGTATTAAATGAAAATCTCAGCACCAACCCTGGGTTGCCTCACTACATATGAGTTATTAGTCAGAAAGGCCCCAGAGTTATCCCAAGCAATGCAAGATAGTATTGCCATTGCCTTGAATGCCCACCTTAACTAGATGATAAGTCCCTGTTGCTGAACACCACGAAGTTTTTTGCGAGTCATCTAGAAGTCAGTCTTGAAAGCATGAATAAGCTCTCTTCCTGCTGGATAGGTTTCACAGTGCCTGAAGTCAACTGCAAAGGCTGCTAGAGGAAAAAGGACAGCAGTGGTCTTACCCAGGGCTGGATGGATCCTACATGCTACAGTACTAAGATGCCAGGCAAACTGTGTTCACTGGTGTAATAGCGACAAGATCTGTCGATGTTCTTTTGCTAAAATTGAGCAGCTAAATAGTGATGTTGTCAAACTGCTTCTAAGAAATTACAGAGGAATATTGCTCATTTGCTTGGCCCAAAGACTCAGATTCTACTCTTGTTTTGACACAGTTCAGGCCAATCTGCCTAGGGATGATACCACTGACAGGTGGATGAGTCCTCTTACATCACACCATTCTTTTTTATTGATTTTTATTGAACTCTACATTTTTCTTTGTTCCCCTCCCTACCTCTCTGCTCCCCTTCAACCCTCTCCCAAGGTCCCCATGCTCCTAATTTACTCAGGAGATCTTGTCTTTTGCTACATCCCATGTAGATTAGATCCATGTGTGTCTCTCTTAGGGTCCTCATTTTCTAGGTTCTTTAGGACTGTGATTTGTAGGCTTGTAGTAAGAGCTGTGGGCCTCTTCCCACAGCCCGGCTCATGGCTGCCTAGCTAGTTTATGCCCCAAAATAATGACACACAAACTGTATTCTTTTAAACACTGCTTGGCCCATTTCTATTCATGTGTGTAGCACCCCAATGTGTGCTTACCGGGAAGATTCTAGCCTACGTCCATCCTGGGTCGGAGCTTCATCGTGTCTGCTCTGGAGAGGAGAGCATGGTGTCTGTCTCTCCGAGGAGCTGCCCTGCATCTGAGCTCACTTCCTCTTCCTCCCAGCATTCTATTCTGTTTACTCCACCTACCTATGTTTTAACCTATGAGGGCCAAGCAGTTTCTTTATTACTTAACCAATGAAATCAACAGATTGATATGACACTCCCACATCATAGGCTGGTTTTCTTTGCTTTATGTCTAAAAACCACTTATGAGTGAGGGAGTACATATTATAATTGTCTTTCTGGGTCTGGGTTACCTCACTTAGTATGATGTTTTCTAGCTCCATCCATTTGCCTGCAAATTTCAAGATGTCATTATTTTTCTCTGCTGTGTAGTACTCCATTGTATAAATGTATCACATTTTCCTTATCCATTCTTCAGTCGAGGGGCATTTAGGTTATTTCCAGGTTCTATGACAAACAGTGCTGCTATGAACATAGTTCACCACATGTACTTATGGTACAATCAAATATCCTTTGGATGCCATTTTATCTTGTAATCACACCATTCTTTAAGCCCCTTGCTTTGATTGGCTGCAATACATCCCTGGAAAAAATTTAAACTTTCAAGCAGGATAAAGTTTATATGGATCCTTAGACTGTCCTTTACTCCTCACTATTTCCCACATTTTCATATGAGGCCATAAGTCACTTCAAACCTCTGAGAAAGGGGGAAAGAAGAAAATGTTCATTTGGTTCACTCTAGAATATAAGAAATAATTATCTATTTCTTCAGCTTCTTTCCCACATGATTTACTCTGTGCTCTAGGAGAACAATTGCACCAGACATGCAGCTCTAGCCTCAAACTTATGGACCCTAAATGGAATCTTCTTGACTGAGCTGTTCTTTTGAACTCTCTGATGTAATTTCAGTACTTGTACCAACTCTCTCCCAAAATCCATTCGGCACAATTTTCCTCTAATGATACCCAGTTGTAAAATCTCATTCAGCCCTTCAGATTTGACAAACTTAATTGGAAATATCAACATAATTACTTTATATCAACAATTGTTTATGGTTTATAAGAGAAAAGATCTTAATCCCATCTTTATAAGTAATCAAGACAATTGTAAACTAATTAGAAATACCTGCCATAACTGAAGGCCCATGCTGTGCTACATACATTGAATTCCACATGTATTATTCATTAATATGGAAAAAATTATTTCTTTCAGAATAAGTATCTTGTCATTATTACTCTAAAGGTTTTTCAAAGAAAGGTTTGGTCTTTTTGTTGTTTTTTACTGACCACGTGATTATGTCTTTAAGTCCATTTATGTAGTTTATTATATTTATTGACTTGCATATGTTGAACCATCCCTGAATTTCATGGATAAAACCAACTTGGTTATGGCGCATAATCTCTTTGATATATGTCTGTAGTCTATTTGCAAATGCTTTGAGTGTTTTTGAGTCTTTTTTCATAGGGATATTGGCCTGTAGTTTGTTGTTGCTGTTGTATCTTTACATACTTTGGGTATTAGAGTCATACTGGCTTTACAGATGGAGTTTGGGAGTGCTCCTTCTGGCACTCCTTTTTCCATAATCTCATCAGGACTGTCTGTAGATCTTCGTTTAGATTCAGAATTCTGCTGTAATTCGATCTAGCTCTGAACTCTTTTAAGTTGGAAGGACTCCTATTACTAATTCAGTCTCTTTATTGATTATGGGTCTACTTAGGTTGTTGATTTTTTAGTGGCCTCCCATGGATATCAACAAAACATGGCATATCAAGTTGCAGGAAGACTAAGAACCTCCTCTTGTATTAAGTCTGGGCAAGGCAACGTTGTAGGAGGAAAGCACCTAAAAAGCAAGTAAAAGAATCAGGGATAGCCCCTGATTCCACTATTGGGAGTCCACAAGAAGACCAAGTTACACAACTATAACATATATGCAGGGGGCCTATGTCAGTCCCATGCAGGGTCCCTGGTTGTTAGTTAAGTCTCTCTGTGCTCCTATGAGCTCTGGATAGTTGATTGTGTGGGTTTTCTTGTGATGTTCTTGACTCTTCTAGCTCCTACAATCCTTCCTTCCACTCTCCAGCAGAATTCCCTGGCCTTGCTCTAATGCTAGACTATTGGTCTCTGCATCTTTCGCCATCAGTTGCTGGATGAAGCCTCTCTGATGACAGTTGTACTAGGTACCAATCTATGAGTATAGCAAAATATCATTAGGCATCATTACATTGACATTTTTCTCCATTCGAATTTGGTTCTATCTTAAATCTCTGGACCATCCAGGGAGTGTCAAGGATAGGATCTCCCTTGTTTGAATGAGTTTGAGTCTGGACACACAATCTCCACACCAGCCTTATCCCAGCACATCCCATAGGTAGGACAGACTGTAGGTCAAGGGTTATGTGGCTAAGTTGGTGCCCAATCATGAAGAATTTTTCTTGAATGGATCATTTGAGATGGAAAGACCCACCTTAAATCTGCACTACACCTTCTGGTGGAAGCCTATATAAAGAACATGGAAGAAGAAAGTTCTTGCTTTTTGCCTGCTTGCCCTTACTCTTTATGGAAATTTCATTATGTCACTGGTTTTAAAGTCTACTTTTTGAGGATTCAATGTGTATCTAAGACAATCTGAAACAACCAGCCTTATAAACAAAACAACTATCAGATTTTTGCACGTTCCATCAGGAAACAGTGATTGTTGGAAAATACAAGCCACAACCTGTAAGGCACTCTATTAAATCCCATTTATATGTTCATTCCATCAGTTCTGTTTCTCTAAAGAATCATGACTTACTGTGGTGGTTTGAATAAGAATGGCCCCCAGAGGCACATATGTTTAAATGCTTAGGGGGGGCACCATTTGAAATGATTAGAAGGTGTGACTTTATAGGAGGAAGTGTGTCACTGGGAGTCAACTTTAAGGTTTCAAAAGCCCAATTCAGGCCCAGTGGTTCTGTCTTCCTGCTGACAGTGGATCCAAATACAAAACTCTCCATTATTTCTCCAGTACCATGTGTGTCTGTATGCTCTCATGTTTCCCACTATGATGATAATGAACTAAATGTCTGAAACTGTAAGACAGCCCCAATTCAATTGTCATGGCATCTGTTCACAGCAATAGAACAGTGACTAGGACAGAAGTTGGAGTACCAGGGACTGGGATATTATTGTGACAGGTTTACCTGGGGTTTAAGGCATGTACCACCACATGCCTAAACTTTTCTTTAATTCCTTTTCACAAGTTGGAAATTAATCTGGGTAGAATCTTGCCCAGAGGCCACCAATCTATTTATTCCATCTAACATCAGGATTTTTTTCATCTGTTTGTCTCCTTGAACACAGGACTTAGCTCTATCCCACTTGTTGGTATCCCTTTCTCCTCAGCTTGTACATTTTATAACTTTCCTTGCTCATCTTGCTTCTTTTCATTATAGAACTGCATAAGAGTGAACACTGATAACCACAAAACATAGCCAATGCTATGTTGTTTTGAAATGTCCTTTTCTAAAGCTGTTAATCCATAATTCTTCAATTTATCTTCTGGCAGCATGTGGATAAGGACAGAAAGCAGCCATATTTTTCACCAAAATATACCAATAATAGTATCTAGGCCACATACAATTATTCTTCTCTGAAACCTCTTCAGCCAGGGCTACCTCTGGGAGTTTAAGAAAAATGTGTGGATGAAGAGGTCATGAATATCTAGCAGGCTAGACTCTGGAGAAAGATGTGGCAAGTCTGGCTATCAAGTAGAATGGTGACGCTTGTGCCTACAGTGTTTCTTGGTGATGATGATAAAGGACCTAGATCCACTGAGAAAATATCCACACCATACAACACACACTCAGAGGCTGACTCTGCTGAAGATCAGGAACTAAGTTTCTAGGAAGAAAGACAGGACTGCATTAAAAATCCTCCATGGTTGGCTGATAGATGAGCTCTGCCTCTTTGTTGGCAAGCAGATCCAGAGGTCTGTTTTTAGTCTATGAGTATCCAGCCAGTCTTTTTCCTCCTCTGAATCTCCTTTAGCAAACTTGTGACTCTGAAGTGAAACCTTCAAGAAAACGTTAAATAACTACCTTCCACCAAATCAAATGCAAAGTGTATAAATTGATGACATGATCACTCCACAGTATAGTTAAGGAGGAGGTTTTAATTGTAGGTATGGGAGAGAGCAATTGGACATATCTGGAAGAGTCCAGAGCAGAAAGAGAAAGTAGGAGACTGAACATGGCCAGCAGACTTGACCTAGCGGTAGGAGAAGAACAAGCAGAGTAGAGTGATAGAGATGGGTGGTAGGGAGACAAAGAAGACAGATAGAGTGTGTGAAAGAGAGAAGGGAGACAGAAAGGGAAAGAGAGAGCAAGTGACAGAGAGAGAAGAAGGGAGGCAAAGTCGGGGAAGAACATAGAGAGGGTAAAATGTGAGGGGAGCATAAAAGAGATGGCAGGACAGAGGGAAACAGAAAAAGCATAGCTGAAATAGCAGGGTTATAAAGAGAAGGAATAGGTGGGGTAAAGTAAGAACGTGAGCTGGTGATTTGTTACAGTGAGAAAACCTAGTATGCTAGCATAGACTTTGAAATGTATAAAAGTTATTTGTAATACTGACGATTCCTGGAAGCCAGCATGCACTTCAGTATGCTAATAGGCACCACAGATAGCCAAGTATCCCTTTCTGCCTTTTGGAATTTGGGGAAATGGAGTTTCTTTTGAACCTGACATAAAGTATATCAGCAGATAGAATCACTGTCTTGGTTAGTTTTATGCCAACTTACACAAGCTAGAGTCATGAGAGAGGAGGGAGCTCAGTTGAGAAAAAGCCTCCATATGATGGGCTGTGGGCAACCTGTGTGACATTTTCTTAATAAGTTATTGATGTCAGAGGACCCAGCCCATGGTGGATGGCACCAACCTTGGGCTGGTGTTCCTGTGCTCTATACAAAGTCAGTAGAGCAAAACATGGGAAGCAAGCCAGTAAGCATCACCCCTCTGTGGCCTCTGCATCAGTTCTTGCTGCCAGGTTCCAGTACTGTTTGAGCTCTTGTCCTGACTTCCTTCGATGATAGACAAGAATGGAAGTGTAAAGCAAGTAAATCCTTTCCTCCCCAACTTGTTCTTTTGTCATGGTACTTTGTCATAACAATAAAAATCCTAACTAAAACACTAAACTAAGGCAGACATTTCCCCATTTTCCTATGGTCCACCTACTTAATGTTCCTACCAATGTATTTCAAAGGTGATTTCTTGGTAATATAGCTAGGAGAACTTCAGGAAACTGAATCTAGAGACATGATATGTGAGGGAAACTGAATCCAAGTTCCTGAGTTGTGGTCACTGGTATTTGTCTCTTAGGACCTTTGATGTTAGAGCTGTACTTTGTTGGATTGAATTATCACTGAAGGACACAAGGTGACTGACTGAACAAGGGACGTGAGCACATTTTCACTATCATTTAGCTTCTGTCTCTAATCTCTTTGTCGTGGCATGTCGGCATGTACAGCTCTCAAGCACTGTGTATACATCTACACTCACCCTACACTTAATGATTAAAGGCAGTAAAGTGAGAATAATGGATGCATATTATTCCCCATCTTACAATGTCCTGTTCCATGCACCTTAAATGTATGTTCCTGTTTCCAGACATTGCACTAAACTGCCAATGACCTTGGGTCTCAAAAACAACAGAACTTCACAGATAGATTTCCCTTTGAAGGAGGGCAATAATCTTTCTGGGAAGATTGTGTCTTTTGGAAAAAGCTTTCATCCTAAAGGACCCAGAATGGTCTGTTGAGGAAAATAGGACCTAAAATATGAGCCAGTGTGGGCAGGACCTCAACTTCACCAGCCTTCCTTTATGATGGAAACCTCCCACTTCCTTTCTTTGATTCCGTCTCTGTTTTTTTTAAACTGATAATCCCTTGGTTTATTTACAAAATTAAAATACAGTTATCTCAAATTTTATATCTGAAGCAGAGGTAGGAAGTATATTTTTCTGGTTGAATTTTTTTCTGTAAAAATAGACTGTATTTTAAACCTCAGCACAAGTTTCTAAGCACTTTCTTTTGCATTTCATCTTTTTTATAATTAATTAGTTTATGTTTAAAGCAGTCTTTTCTCATTTTACATACCAATCCCAGTTGCCTCTCCCTCCCCTCCTCCTGTTTCTTCCACCTTTCTCCCACCCCACCCCCATCCACTCCTCTGGGAGGGTAAGGCTTCCCGTGGAGAGTCAACAAAGTCTAGCACATTGCTTTGAGGTAGGACCAAGGCCCTCTCCCCATGTCTAGGTTGATTAAAGTATTTCTCCAAAGAGAATACATTCAAAAAAGCCAGTTCATGCACTAGGGATAATGCTGATGCCACTGTCAGTGGTGCCACACACTGCTCCAGTCACGCAGCTGTCACCCCCAATCAGAGGATTCTTTCTTTGTTTAAACATAGAGCTTGTGTCCCTACTTACAACACAGGTTTAGGATCACAAGACTGTTTCATTTTTTTTTCTATTCCCAGTGGATTTATTTGAACTCCTTTCAATAATAAAACATGTCGTTACTTGGTGTACTGGGAGGATAGTCAAACCTAGTAAGCTGATGTAGCCTGAGCTGGGGATTTAGCATTAAACTGCACTTAAACAGCAGCAACTGCTTGTGCCAGTGCTCCTTTGGCCTGCAGGGATACCTCAGATAGTTTACACAGACGTACAACTCATCTTTCTCTTTAGGTACGCTGATTAGTGCTTCTGCTTCTTCTTCCCCCAGAGTCTTCTGCTCTGTATGATGCGGAAAGATGGAACTAAATGGAGAGGACAAAAGTGTGAACACAGCTACTCAAGGGAACACTATGTGTAATCACTTGTCCTGGAGGTTGGCCTACTCACAGCCATACACTGCTTTGCAGCTACTCCAAGATAGGGCACCATGATTTAGGATGCTTTCCTGGGAAATATAGCCTTCTGAATTCCAGTTACCACATCCCTATCCCATATCTCCAAACACACTGCATTGTGTCAGAAGATATTTTCACTTGCTTTCCATGTGGGACGCAGAGGAACTAGAGAAGTGTTACTGATATACATGCATTTTTCCTAATCCTATATCCATTGCAGCGCTTCTGCCCACCTGGACCATGCCCATAGAAAGCCCAGTGCTTTCCCATAGTGATCCATTCTTAACATCAAAGCACACTGGGATTTCCTGGGCATTTGAGACATTTGCAAGCAGGGGGAGAGAAGCTGACCACTAACTACTAGTGAGGAGATACTACAGAAGGCAATCAGCATCCTCAATACAAAGATTGGCCTTCCTACCCAAAAGAAACCCCCAAAAATCTGTTAAGCAGTGCCAAGGGCAAGAAGTCCTGCTCCACATGCAAAACATTCCAGGACTTAAAACCCTCCAACCTGCAAACACGATGGCATTCCTGTGTGTCATTTTTCAGTTTAACTGCAAACCTTAGCGTCAGTTCTTTCGGTTTATGCTATTTACGTTTCATCAGTATTTTTGTCTGCCACAGATCATTGACAGTATCTGAACACATGCTTGTGGCTGGAAGACTTTAATATATGAACGCCTTTAAAGAAAACAACACATAAGACAAGTAGGAGAAAATACAAGCTTGACTCATACCCACAGAAACCAGGTTGATGTTTTACTCGGAATGACTTGATAATTGCATTAGCAATGTGTGCACATGCGAAATTTCTCAAAGGGGTTTTCTGACAGATGTTACAAATGCCAGAGTCCTCACTTCAGGCCTTTTTTGTTTGTTTGTTTGTTTTGTTTTTTTTTTCTTTTTCTTTTTTTTATCTGTCTCTTTTTTTTAATTAATTAATTTATTTAATTATTAAAGATTTCTGCCTCTTCCCCGCCACCACCTCCCATTCCCCCCTCCCCCAATCAAGTCTTCCTCCCTCCTCAGCCCAAAGAGCCAAGCAGGTTTCCCTGCCCTGTGGGAGGTTCAAGGACCACCCACCTCCATCCAGGTCTATTAAGGTGAGCATCCAAACTACCTGGGCTCCCACAAAGCCATTACGTGCAATAGGATCAAGAACCCATTGCCATTGTTCTTCAGTTCTCAGTAGTCCTCATTGTCCGTTATGTTCAGCGAGACCGGTTTTGTCCCATGCTTTTTCAGACCCCGGCCAGCTGGCCTTGGTGAGTTCCCGATAGAACATCCCCATTGCCTCAGTGTGTGGGTGCACCCCTCGCGGTCCTGAGTTCCTTGCTCGTGCTCTCTCTCCTTCACTTCAGACCTTTTGAATGATCAGTTTGAAAACATACACCGAAGAGTGACATGGCCCCTATCGGGATCACAGCAGGGTAGTGTTTATTAGAGCATCTTTCTTAACAGGAAAGGTGGGTGGAAAATCAAACATGATTTGGCCATAAAGGTCTACAACATGGTTCCAGCTCACAGAAACAAATGTGCGAAGGCAGCTAACCCACAAAACGAAAGAAGAGATCCTGTATAAACATATCTGCATATTAATATGTGGGTCTTTCATGCCACGGAACTTAATGGCCACTGCACTGAAAATAAGGACTACAGGTTTCATCAAAACGACCCACACTATCAGTGTCTGTGTATACTGAAGTTCAGGTGAAACAGTCCATGTTGAGTTGATAGGGCTGTCACCAGCCTCCTTATCACAGACCCAGATTTGTTAAACTCTTGCAGGTAATAAGCTTCCCAGAGTCCAATGGATACAAATGGCACAACCTTGTTGTCAAAGTCCCACAGGTGCCAGCATCGACTGCTCGCAAGGATGATTTCAAACACCAAAGCTGACAGGCTGCAGATGAATCTGCTCAGTTTGAAGATACACTCCTTTGCCACAGCAAATCTGAAGACGAAAGTGAAGAAGTAGAGTCAAGCCAGGAACACAGAGAAGGAGAAATAAAACAGAATATCTCCAGGTGTATAAAGCACTAAGTGTTCATACCTTGTCCCTGCTGTCTCAAAGTTGTATTTAAGTGGTCTATCTATGTATTATGGCTTGACACACTGGGGGTAACAATATAAGAAACCTGGAAACCCAAGTGTAGCAAAAGTAACCAGTTTTAAGATACTTTGGACAACAATTTAATAATATCCATCAAATGCTGAAATGTTTATATGTGTTGACTAGGAATGTCAATGTTTGAAATTAATAATGACATGAGAGTTTGCAATATAATATGCAAGATGATACCTTTTCACCTCTATTTGTAATATTTCAGTGTTATTAATAACTTAAAGCAATAAGTGGAGCAGTACTCAAATTATCATATCTAAAAGAATTGTAGCAGAACATTTATAACTATTACAAATTGAACTTTTCTATATCACCTTAAGAAAAACCAAATAAAAATTTAAAAATAATACACATAGTAAACCTATTTAAGTCAAAATAATAACATACTTGACATATGTAGGTATGTTTATATATGTAGTGAAAGAGATGTGAACATGGCAGGTACACTCCTCTAAAGGAGCCCCTCTCAGATCCACTGAGTGGCTACACTGTCATTCTTATTTGTACATATTTTTGAAATGTGCACATTTCTGAAGGAAGCTATACATATTTTTAAAAAATAAAGCCACAGGGTAGATGACCTTCAAAAATCTATAGGTAAATTTATCTGAAAAAAAAAATCTATAGGTAAGCAGTTTGGGGACTGTTCCAGCAGTACAGTGATAGATAATAGATAATATGTGTGAGACCCTGAATTATTTTCTCAATACCACTTATCCAAAATCTCTGTGTAAAATAGGTGGAATCACAGATATTACTAATTATTACCCATCTCTTGCTCAAATTTTCACATTTATGGAACTGATTTTATTTCAGTAAAACTAAAAAAATTATCCTGACAGATGTCTTTGACAAAAACCTACACTCCATATTGACACTGTCAGACAACCTTTTGGGACTTTCTTTTAGTTCAAATCTTTAGGTGTAGCATTAGGGAGTCTGCATGGGACTAGCTTAGGCCCTGTGCATGTGTGGGACAGCTGGGGGGCTTGGACTATTTGAAAGACTCCTAGCAGTGAGATCAGACCCTGTCTCTGGCACTTAGCTGCCTTTTGGAAACCAGTTTCCCATGCTAAATTACCTTGCCCAACCTTGATGCAAGGGAAGGAGTTCAGTACTGGCTTAACTTGATAAACCAGGCTTTATTCAAGCCCATGGGAGGCCTGCCCCTTTCTGAATGGAGTGGATAGGGAAGGGTAGATAGGAGTCATCTGAGGTGGGGGAGGGAATGGGAGTAGAGAAGAAAGAGAAAACTGTGGTTATTACATAAAATAAATGAAGAAAAACCAGTTAAAATTTTTAAACCTCAGACCCTCAGGACACCTGCTGTGTCATTTAGCAGAAAGAAAGATAGAGGATTTTTTCAGTCACTAAGCATGTGGAAAATGTCATTACCAGTGCCCATTCTGAAGGCTTGAGGGCACTGTATCCCCTTGCCAGGAAACCTTCAATAACAGCTACCCACTGCTCCACAGTTGTCTCTGGGACGTGTTTCCTGACTGGAAGAAGACAGTAGCAGTACTACTTGGGAAGTTGTATTCAGCTAGATGGGTGTGCAGGTGATAGTGGCTTGGGTAACTCCCCTGCCCATGAGCTTCCCTTGCCAAGGCAGATCTAAAGTAGTGTCCTGGAGGTGCAGTGTGCTTTGAAGCAGAACTGGAGACAGGATGGAGCTTGCTGCTCTGCCTAATAAGTGAGCTAGCCTTGTAGGATTTGGTGCTACCCATGCTACCCAATTTGAAAAACTTTGTGTTAACTAGATTTAAGATTTTACCTTTGTAGATTGTGGGTGAGGAGATCCATTTGTGTGATGACTGGATCATAAATGTTCTTCCTAGTTACAGGAAACGTTACAATAGAGGGAGTCTCAAGAAGATGGGAAACACCTTCAGCAAAAAAAGTTCTGTTGGCAAATATTGCAACTCAGAACAAAGTCTTGCCAATCTCTGACTCTCACAAACCTTTCCATTCCTCACTTGTGCTTGGCTTAGTCGGAGTGCCATTTAAACAGTTTAGAGGTATTATCACATCTGATATTACTGACCCTCCACTGATAGCCACACAATTAGTATCCCCATTTTATAGACAGGGAAATAACACACAAAGGTTAATTTATATACTCAGCTTCAGGAAGCTTCGCAGATACAATGGGCACTGAAGCACCTGTAGGCCTCATCGTCACACTCTGGGATAGCTGGCACTTACGATAGCCAACCGAATTTACACACATCTAATCATATTGCAGTGGCTTTCTCTGGCCTTTTGTGTCCTGTGAAAATGAAATTGTTTAATGAAAACTACATGAAAAATATAAAATACTTGCCTCTTTGTCTAAGTCCAAGTGCTAGCAACTGTGAATTGTAAAATAAGTAAGCAACTATAAAAATTCTTATGTTTCTGTGGCTATATATATACATATATATATACATATATATATATACATATATTCACCTTTTCTCTTTTTGTGTTTTACTGTAAACATGACTGTCTTAGTTAAGGTTTTATTATTGTGATAAAATGTCATAGCCAAAAGCATCTGGAGAAGCAAAAGGTTTGTTTCACTTATTCTTTCGAATCACAGTGCATCATCAAAAATATCAGGTCGGGAACTCAAGGCAGGAACCTGGAGGCATGCACTGAAAGAAGCAGAAGCAGAAGCCATGAAAAAAACACTACTTTCTGGTCTGCTCCCCATGGCTTGCTCAAACTGCTTTTTTAAACCAGCCAGGACCAGAAGCCCAGGATTCACACTGCCCACAGAGGTGCTAGGCACTCTCAATCATTAATCAAGAAAATGACCTATAACTTGCCTGCAGGCAATCTAATGGATGAATCTTTTAATTGAGTCCCAATTCCTCTGTAACTCTTTGTTGTATCATATTAACAAAAAACCATTTAGTATAATTACTGCCACCTGATTTTTCAAAAGATTGTAAAAGCATACTGTTTTACTTCTTACTATGGGTAAAGTTGAAGAACCTTCCTTTCCCTAGGCAAACAGGTAAAACGAAGCAGAAGAACAAAATGAGCAAAGAGGAGTGAGTAGAGAAGATATATGTTTTCCTTTTATAGCTTATTTCTTCATACTTCAATATATTGTTTGTGGTATAATACCCAAAGAGGAAAACCATGAATCCGTTTTATATAAAAATTAATTTAAACTACTTAATAAAGGCTGGAAGGTGGATAAGTTGTTAAGAGTCCTAGCTACTCTTCCAGGGGACATGGGTTCAATTCTCAGCATCCACTTGGTGGCTCACACCTGGTAGTAACTCCAGTCCCAGGGAATCTGAGGATATCTTTTGACCTTCATGGGTGATGTGGTACAGAGATAATAGTCAGACAAACACTCATAAACATAAAATAAATAAAATATCAAAACAGTTTTGTACTGACTACTTTAATGTCAACTTAATACAAACTATAGTCATTTGAAAGGAAGGAACCTCAACTGAGAAAATGCCTCCATAAGATGGGGGTATAGGTGAGGCTGTAGGGCATTTTCTTAATAAGTAAATGATGGGGGAGATCCCAGGCCATTGTGGGTGGTGCTGTCCTTGGGCTGAAGGTCCTAGGTTCTATAAGAAAGCAGACTGAGCAAGCCATGAAGAGAAAGTCAGTAAACAGCACCCCTCTATGGCTTCTGCATCAGCTCCTATCTCGAGGTTCCTGCCTTGTTTTTGTTCCTGTCCTAACTTCCTTCAGTAATCAACAGTGATATGGAAGTATAAGCCAAATGAACCCTTTCCTCCCTAACTTGCTTTTTGGTCATGGTGTTTCATCACAGCAATAGTAATCCTAAGACAAGTTTTAACTGCTCAATATGAGCAATATTGGAGAAGTAGAAATTGCATTGATTTGGAGGATTAGAGCAGCAGAAAACTGAGGACCTGAAGGACTGGGCAGTCTACAACTCGACAAGCTTGCCTGAAGGACACCTACTGAACACTGAACCTGGTGACATCCAAGGTGCACACCACTGGCTAGCAGCCTCCCAAAATCTACTCATGGTAATCTGTCAAAAATAGATTTCTTTTAAATAGTGGAAAGGCCCTGTGCTCTGTTGACCTTGGGGATTATGGGATCATCCCAAATGTCACCCAAGTTTTTATGGATATCTACCAGCATATTTTATGGATAGTTACTAACAGAAAATCTGAGATCCTCACAGCCAGTCTTCACAGTGGCCATGGTGCAACTCTGCCCAGACACCTGTTCTTCTGGTTCTGGTATATGTGAAGAAGTCCATCTTGAACTCAATATTATCTACTGTGATGATCATATCATTGGTAACCCTGGGGTGTTCTGCAGGCCACCTTTCCTACCATCTGGTTTGGACTGGCAATCTTCAGTCTACTGTCATTATCTTGATCGTATCTAGCAGCTGCATAGGTATTATCTTTGTACTATGTATATATCAGGGCAAAGCCACCTCCAGTGCTAACGCAGTTACAGTGTGTGGGAGAAGAGGGAGATGCAGTTCAGGAAGAGTGTGTTCAGGGCATCCAGGACCAAGGATAAGATAAGTGCTTCTGAAACAGCTTTCACTGCTCAGCCTTGAAAGAAAACATGGAGAACAATCTTCTGTCTCTAGGAACATTCAGTCAATAGGCCAGATTTGTAGCCACCACTAAGGCCTTGGAGTTGACAGAACACATAGTGATAATCATATACACATACTCTATATACTTCTTACTGCTATTACATGGCAGTGTTTCAATATGAAAAGAAGGGGATTATTAACCATCCAAATATCCATGTCAAATATATACACCAGTGTGTTGCCAGCCTCTGGGTGGAGTAGAGTGAAACATTGTGCTGCACAGCTTGAAGAGTGTTGGGAGTATGTCTTTGGAGAAGGACTCATTGCTTGGGGTATCATCTGGTCCAGCTGTGCAGTTGCAGGGTCTGTGGACTTCTGCCTTCAGTATACTTATGCATCTTTATGATCATCATGATCCAAAACCTGAACCTAGGCAACATATGCCTGATCTACACTGTCTGCTGTGTGATGGCTTCTGGCCCTACCGAAACCACGATCAAGAGTGGACTTCTGCTGAGCCCACACCTGGGACTATATTGGTATTCAAAGACCACCCTGCCTGCTGGGTCCATGTTGTGCTAAGTGACCTGAACTGCTGCCTGGAGCCATGGTGCTCTCATCAGCAGCTATGCCTAGGTCAGTGGTCCTACTGCAGCTGTGGCCTTTGTTGATGTCCGTAGTTCCTGTTACCACCAAAAACAGTGAGCGCAGGGCTACAATTAGTTGGCTTAAGCAGGCCCCCTCTCCAGGGAAGCACAGTAGAACCGTCCCTGCCGGCCACAGTGTGGGTCAGCAGGCCTTGACTATGCAATAGTGGGAGACCTAGCCCTACTATCTGTCACTTGGTGGCATGGTTGAGGTAGATACGCCTGCCTGCTCCTCAGCCCTCACCCCTTGCCATCTACTACAGGCTGAAAAACTGGTCCCAGGGTCATTCATGAGGGCGGGAGAGTTGATCTTGCCCCTCAATGACTGTAGCACTCGAGAAGGTAGGCCCTGAACCTAACTGGGGCAGCATAGTAGAGCTAACCCCATTGATGGAGGCACAGGTGATCCTGCACCACGAATGTGCATGAGAGATCTGGACCTACCATCTGCCATATGATGGAGAGGGTGAGGGCGAACCATTGTGCCCCCTTCCCAACCCCTCACCACCTATGGTGGGTAAGAGAGCTGGCCCTGAGGTCATGAGCGTGGGAGAACTGGCCCTGGCCCTCAGCTGCAGCAGCACTAGGAAGAGTACACCTACATCTCACCTAGGCAGCTGACCCTCTTGGCAAGAGCACAGGTGAGCTGGGGCCTGTAGGTGGAGAGCTGCTCCTGCCCCTGCCCCTGCCCCTGCCCTGGTATGCCATGGGATGGCAAGGGTAAGGGAAACATGCCCTCTCTTGCCACCTGCTACAGGTGGGAGAACCAACCTCAGGGGCATAAGAATGAAAGAACTGGCCTTTAACCTCACCTGGGCAGAACAGTAGGATTGACCATGGTGGTGTGAGTGTGGGTGACCTGGACCCAAGGGTGAGAGAGCAGGAGGGCTGGAGAGCTCACCTGGGTAGTGACAATAAGGGAGACTGACCGACCCAGCTACCACCCAGGCCCAGAACCAGGACTACAGGGTAGCCCACCCCAACACCCACCTCATCTATGAACTGCTGGAGCATGCGAAGCTGCCAGATCTGCAGATCCAAAGCTACAGGATTACACAAGGTAACAATACAATATCCAAGAGGAGTCCCAGTGAGGGCCCAGTATTTGGGGTGTAACAAAAACCAGAGACCTCAAATCAGACCAATGACTCATTGTGATGAACAGTAACAAGTAAAGATGCACGGACTAAAGGGGATACTGTGTTACTCACTGGGCCACACTATAACTTCCATGCAGAGGGATTTTTTATTGCTTTAAAATTTTTATTTTGGTGTGGAGGTTGTAAGGGTGGAAGCGAGGGAAGAAGGAAATGAGTGGGATTAGGATGCATGATGTGGAATCCACAAAGAAAATTTAAAAAAAATAAAAAGTGAATTTCTGATAGTGAGCTGGGGAGATACATGGTGAGTAATAAATCAAGATCCCGTTCCAAGAAATGCTTCGGAAGGCAAGAATTGTTGATAGAGAGCGTGGTATAGCCCTACTGCAGGAATGTTCACACTGCTGTCTTTGTGGATGAGACCAACATGAGCAGCTTCCATAGCCTACCATCTTGGATAGAGGAAGGCAAGCACCATCTGCACTCATAACCCACACTTCTCACACCCCCCTCCAGGGCCTACCCTTGAGAGTAACTCCGACCTCCAACCATGCCAGATCTCGCCTGACTCAGGCACCACATGTGTATGTGTTAGAGCATTCTAACAGACCCAAATTAATGTCACCTCCTTCTTAGGACAAGTTAGTATTGTGGAGATAGCTTGACATTCTCCACTTCAGTATACAGAGTACTGCCACAAACTTACAGGGGATCTCAGGGTATGGCTCCTCTCTAGGGGAAATGGCTTTTTAAATTTTATGTATAATATTGGTCTAAGTTTCTCTTCAACCCACCCCGTTCCAAAAGAAACTTAGAGAATTTTTTTAAATTTATTTATTTATTAAAGATTTCTGCCTCCTCCCTGCCACCGCCTCCCATTTCCCTCCCCCTCCCCCAATCAAGCCCCCCTCTCTAGTCAGCCCTAAGAGCAATCAGGGTTCCCTGACCTGTGGGAAGTCCAAGGACCACCCACCTCCATCCAGGTCTAGTAAGGTGAGCATCCAAACTGCCTAGGCTCCCACAAAGCCAGTACGTGCAGTAGGATCAAAAACCCATTGCCATTGTTCTTGAGTTCTCAGCAGTCCTCATTGTCCGCTATGTTCAGCGAGTCAGGTTTTATCCCATGCTTTTTCAGACCCAGGCCAGATGGCCTTGGTGAGTTCCCGATACAACATCCCCATTGTCTCAGTGTGTGAGTGCACCCCTCCCGGTCCTGAGTTCCTTGCTCGTGCTCTCTCTCCTTCTGCTCCTGATTTGGACCTTGAGATTTCAGTCTGGTGCTCCAATGTGGGTCTCTGTCTCTGTCTCCTTTCATCGCCTGATGAAGGTTAATATTCAGGAGGATGCCTATATGTTTTTCTTTGGGTTCACCTTCTTATTTAGCTTCTCTAGGATCATGAATTATAGGTTCAATGTCCTTTATTTATGGCTAGAAACCAAATATGAGTGAGTACATCCCATGTTCCTCTTTTTGGGTCTGGCTTACCTCACTCGGGATAGTGAGAAACTTAGAGAATTGTTTTAGTAAATATATAGTCACTAATGCCTCCATAACCTCTAAACTGCTATCAGTCCACAGGGATCTGTCACACTGTAGACTTGCTATTCTAGCCGTCTGATTTTAGAAAGAATGATGGTACCCCCACACTCTGTAACCACACCTAGCTGCCAAATCTCTAACGACACCTAGCTGCCAAATAGTAGACTCTGTGAACCAAGCCATAAAGTCAGCAACTATTCCAAAATCAGGAAGTAATTGCTAAAAAACAGTTATCCCCAAACCGTAAAGGTCCAGCAGCTTTCATCCCTAGCACCTCTTGAATAAGGTCTCTCCACCCCCATTCCTCAAGTTAGGAATAAAATCAAACAGGTTTTTTTTCGGTCAAAATGCCTAATAAATATTGCCATTATTGTTACAATGTTTTCTTATTTTAACATATGACTGTTTTATTATAAAAACATAGACAATTGTAACTTTACTATCTTGTAAAAGAAAGTATGTGTGAGGCAGTGTGGCTATTGAATAGCAGTCTCCTCGACCCTAGCATAAGTACCCTTTGTAAAGTATCACTGAAACTTGAAAAGTCAATACATTGAACGGAGCAAAGTCAAGTCCCTAATGACAAGTGTTTTCATCCTGTGACCTCTTGAACATGGAAACACACACAGCAAATAACAAGCCTATCTTTTATAAGTAAAATATTTTGTTTAATTCTTCAAATACCATGATTAATGAAAAACTTGGATTTCACTATGCTAATATATAAATCTCACTGCATAGTAATATCTGCTTTATGATATTTCTTAGTCTCCAGAAGTTTCATATTATTATACAATGTATATTGCCCATATGCATGCCTAACTATCTTTTCTCCACTCCCTCCTCATTGTCCTCATGTCACTCCTCCCACCAAAGCTTCATATCCTCGCTTTATTTTTGTTAGTTTTTGTTATTAACAAACACCGAGTCCAGTTAGTTCTGCCTCTAGGCAGATGATTGTGTGACCATTTACTAGAATATGAGCAATCCATCAATGCCCATGTCTCCAAAGGAGAGTAAGTTTCTCACACACCATAGCCGTAAATTTTCAGTAGCTCCTTGTATATGGGTGAGGCTTAGGGGCTCCCCTTCCATATTCCTTCTTGGCTTTGGACTTGTCTGATTTTGTGCAAATATTGTTCAGGTAAGCACAGATGCTGTGCATTGATGAGTGCAATAGCCATGTCATATTCAGAAGTCAGCATTTCATGACTCTGCTCTTCATCAGCAGGCTCTTAGATTCTTTCTACCCCCTTTTTTGGAAAGTTCCCTGCACCTGGTCGGCTGATATATATGAGCAATCCGTAGAGATACAGCTAAGTGAATTGATACTTCTTGAATAATTAAAGTAATATTCTAGAAAGGGAGCAAAAAGTCCTAGCAGTGTCTGAAATAGACTTTCCTCCATCTGGGCAGGCTATTATAGAGTTTACAACTTCAAGAGAGTTTAATGTGCCCCAGATAATGAAACTAGCTGCATAGACAACTAATCAACAAAATAATCTTTGATAATAAATTGTATGCTATTGGCCTCTAATATGCTCTTGCTAAATCACATGGGTGGAAATTATTAAGTAAGAGATACCAAGGTTCTACTCACATTACCTAAATTATTGTCAAGATTTGAATATAAAACGACTCCAACAGATTCGTGCATTTGCATGCTTGGGTGAGCAGCTAGTGGTGTTGATTTGGAAGGCTGTGAAACCTTTGGGGAAGGAGGCATGACTGGTAAAGCTGGGTCACTAGAAGCAGGGCTTTGACAATTGTAACCCAATTCCACTTCCAGCACAAGCTCTCTGTCTCTTGATCAAAAAAAAAAAAAAAAAGTGAACAAACCAAGCCACAAATGCCCGTTGGAACAGACAGAGCCTTTCTCAGGTGTCAGAGACTACACCCTCTAAACTGAGCATTCAGATCAATCTTTCCTCCCTTCAATTGTGTCTGTCATGCATTTGATCACAGAAACGAGAAAAGCAATCACAGCAATTTTTAATAAATGGACTTGCTGTCAGAACAAAATTGAAATACTGAGGTGGCTGCAGTTGTTTCCTTGTGAGGATTGCGGCATTACCAATACTGGCTATTACTAATGATATTGGAAAAGTTTTCTGAATTAATTCATTTCTAGTACTCTGCACCACTGGTTTATGTACATAAAAGAATCTTATATTGTAGTTACCTCTACACACATATTTCTGTCCTGAATGCTCTTGTTCTTTTCTTCCTTTTTTGTGGTTTATAAATAAGCTGGAACACTTTCTCTGTAGATGCTTAGTAAGTCTGTGTTACATCTGCGAGGAACTTCTACATTGGATATATGTACAAGTTATTAGGCATGTAATCTGCTAAACTGAAGATGTTACATTTCGTGCTACACTTTCAAATCCTTTCTTTTTAAAGCATTTACATTATTATGAAATGGGTTCAGTGTTCAAATGATTCTGAAGTGATTCTATTTTTTTCTAATTTGGAAAAAGCTTTCGGAATGCTTCAGAACCTTAAGGTCACTGGTGGCCTCGTCATTTTCCAATGATCTGAGTGAAAGAACTCATCAATAGGAATTTCTAGTTGATGGAGGTACCTGAAAAAGTAGATATTGTGGGGGTTTATTACAATTCTTTTTCATTGAAGTAACTGAAATTTGGCCTACTGCCCTTTACATTTTAAAGACTCTAATCATATCACATAAAGTTAGTTCTTGGTATTCGAAATTCTTTGCCACTTCTTGCTCCCTATGGTCTATTCTGTAAGAGAAGAGAAGTCTTTAAATTCTCCCAAGATGACTGAAGTTGACCCCAGCTTTGAATAAAAGAGACATCTCATAGGTGCCTGGTGACAATTTCAGTCCTTCTAAAGATCCTGTTTTACTGCCAAAGGCTAAAAAGGAACTTTGTACCGTTCAGCTGTCCAGCAGGGCTTGATGTTTCCACTAAATAAAAGCTTTTATCTTGGATTTAGGCTAAATGTTCCTGTCACTCACGAGTATGCTGCAAGACTGCAAAATTTCTTAACAGTTGCAACAAAGACAGGATATGTTGGAATGAAAAAGATTGAAGTATAGAATGATATTTTTGTCAAAAGTATGTCTTATAGATTTCATTCCCATAGACATCCAGGCTTAATTTTTTAAGAAGTTTTACAAAATTCAACCCCCTACCATCTCAAAAGAGTTTCAGCTGCACAGATACTTACTTGTTTCTTTTGATATAAACCATTTTACATATACCAACCCTCCCATAAGTCACTTTTAATGTATAAATATTTGGTTTTCTCTCTCTCTCTCTCTGTCTCTCTCTCTCTCTCTCTCTCTCTCTCTGTGTGTGTGTGTGTGTGTGTGTGTGTTGACTGCATTCATGTCTGTGCACCACATACATACAGTACCCAGAGATAGTAGAAACTGGTGTCACATCCTCAGAAACTGGACTTGTGGATCACCATTTGTTGCTAGAAATTGTACCTGAGTCCTCTTCAAGAGTAGCCAGTGCTCTTAACCACTGAGCCAACTCTTCAACCCTCTCCTTCTGATTTTTCATATTCTATTTTTGTACAATGAAAAAAATATTATTTTGGTTATGAAACTGGGCTAAGGTGTTATGCATATTCTATGGCCTCATGTTGTAACCTTCAAAAAGGAGAGTTTACATCAGTATGTATGTTCCTCCTCTTCCCCTCTATCTCTCTCTTTCTTCCTCCTTAATTGAATTTTAAGACAAAGGTAGGAAAGACCATGACTCTGATACTTTCCCACCATCTTGCTAGCAAGTTGGAGTTCTTGCTAAAAAGGCAGAATGGGCTCAGATGTTCTCTAGTTCTATGAATCAGCAATTCATCAGTTAGCCTCACCAGGTGTGAAACTAGACAAAGAGAGAATTTCAGAGAATCTTGAACTAATTATTACTTTCATTATACATCATCAGTTAGGTAAGAGTTCTCAAGTCAGACATTACATTATCATCTCATTTAGTCAGTAGTCTGGCAACCAACTATAAGGAATCCTTTATAAGATTTAGGTTAATGACCATTTTGAAAATCCAGCCTCAGAGATGGGTTTCAGTGATTTTCTCCAGTATAACCTGTAATTTACTAAAAAAGGTGAATTCAGAAGAATTTCTAGCCTACATTTATTTATACTTTATCAGTGCCATGATTATATTTGCAAGTCCCTATAAATTACTGGGAAGTGTTTAAATAAAATAAAATGGACAGTTTTGTCACCTTCCAAATGTAAGGCTTAACTACGCAAATCAGTATGGAAGTTCTCCAAAACTCCAAAATATAGAGTACCATATGCCCCAGCTATACCAATCCTGATAAAAGGAAGCAAGCTGGAAGTAAACTAGATGCCCTCTTCCTCCCAGCTAACTTCCACGGTGCCAAAAGGTACTCTATAGACCACTGGGGGGGGAGGGAGGAAACTTCAGCAGTTATATGCAACGGTGAACTCTATGAACTACAATACTAATCTGCCCAGCAAGATTTATTCTTTTATACACCACTGCTATGTGGGTAATCAACACCACTCTCTGGATTTGAGGCCCACTCCAAAGGAGGGAATCTATCTGTACTTGGTATAGGTAATTACCATTTCTTTTTTTTTTTATTAATTAATTTATTTAATTATTAAAGATTTCTGCCTCTTCCCCGCCACCACCTCCCATTCCCTCCCCCTCCCCCAATCAAGTCTTACTTCCTCCTCAGCCCAAAGAGCAAGCAGGTTTCTCTGCCCTGTGGGAGGTCCAAGGACCACCCACCTCCATCCAGGTCTATTAAGGTGAGCATCCAAACTACCTGGGCTCCCACAAAGCCATTACGTGCAATAGGATCAAGAACCCATTGCCATTGTTCTTCAGTTCTCAGTAGTCCTCATTGTCCATTATGTTCAGCGAGACCGGTTTTGTCCCATGCTTTTTCAGTCCCCGGCCAGCTGGCCTTGGTGAGTTCCCGATAGAACATCCCCATTGCCTCAGTGTGTGGGTGCACCCCTCGCAGTCCTGAGTTCATTGCTCGTGCTCACTCTCCTTCTGTTCCTCCTTTGGATCGTGAGACTTCAGTCCAGTGCTCCAATGTTGGTCTCTGTCTCTGTCTTCTTTCATCGCCTGATGAAGGTTAATATTCAGGGGGATGCTTATATGTTTTTCTTTGGGTTCACCTTCTTATTTAGCTTCTCTAGAATCACGAATTATAGTCTCAATGTCCTTTATTTATGGCTAGAAACCAAATATGAGTGAGTACATCCTATGTTCCTCTTTTTGGGTCTGGCTTACCTCACTCAGGATAGTGTTTTCAATTTCCGTCCATTTGTATGCAAAATTCAAGAAGTCATTGTTTTTTACTGCTGAGTAGTACTCTAATATGTATATATTCCATACTTTCTTCATCCATTCTTCCATTGAAGGACATCTAGGTTGTTTCCAGGTTCTGGCTATTACAAACAATGCTGCTATGAACATAGTTGAGCATATACTTTTGTTGTATGTTTGGGCATCTCTTGGGTATATTCCCAATAGTGGTATTGCTGGGTCAAGAGGTAGGTTGAACCCGACTTTCCTGAGAAACCGCCACACTGCTTTCCAAAGTGGTTGCACAAGTTTGCATTCCCACCAGCAATGGATGAGAGTGCCCCTTTCTCCACAACCTCTCCAGCAGAGGCTATCATTGGTGTTTTTGATTTTAGCCATTCTGACAGGTGTAAGATGGTATCTTAATGTTGTCTTAATTTGCATTTCCCTGATTGCTAAGGAAGTTGAGCACGATCTTAAGTGTCTTTTGGCCATTTGAACTTCTTCTGTTGAAAAGTCTCTGTTCAGCTCAGTGCCCCATTTTATAATTGGATTGATTAACCTTTTACGGTCTAATTTCTTGAGTTCTTTGTATATTTTGGATATCAGACCTTTGTCAGTTGCGGGGTTGGTGAAGATCTTCTCCCAGTCAGTGGGTTGCCTTTCTGTCTTAGTGACAGTGTCCTTTGCTTTACAGAAGCTTCTCAGTCTCAGGAGGTCCCATTTATTCAATGATGTCCTTAGTGTTTGTGCTGCTGGGGTTGTACGTAGGAAGTGTTCTCCTGTGCCCATGTGTTGTAGAGTACTTCCCACTTTCTCTTCTATAAGGTTCAGTGTGTTTGGACTGATATTGAGGTCTTTAATCCATTTGTACTTGAGTTTTGTGCATGGTGATAGATATGGATCTATTTTCATTCTTCTACAGATTGACTTCCAGTTCTGTCAGCACAATTTGTTGAAGATGCTCTCTCTTTTCCATTGTATACTTTTAGCTCCTTTATCGAAAATCAGGTGTTCATAGGTTTGTGGGCTAAAGTCAGGGTCTTCTATTCTATTCCATTGGTCGACTTCTCTGTTTTTATGCCAGTACCAAGCCGTTTTCAGTACTGTAGCTCTGTAATAGAGTTTGAAGTCAGGGATGGTAATGCCTCCAGACGATCCTTTATTGTATAAGATTGTTTTGGCTATCCTGGGTTTTTTGTTTTTCCATATAAAGTTGATTATTGTCTTCTCCAGATCTGTGAAGAATTTTGATGGGATTTTGACGGGGATTGCGTTGAATCTATAGATTGCTTTTGGTAGAATTGCCATTTTTACTATGTTGATCCTCCCAATCCAAGAGCAAGGGAGGTCCTTCCATTTTCTGGTGTCCTCTTCAATTTCTTTCTTCAAAGACTTAAAGTTCTTGTCAAATAGATCTTTCACTTCCTTGGTCAGAGTTACCCCAAGGTATTTTATGCTATTTGTGGCTATCGTGAAAGGTGATGCTTCTCTGATTTCCCTCTCTGCTTCCTTATCCTTAGTGTATAGGAAGGCCACTGATTTTTTGGAGTTGATTTTGTATCCTGCCACATTACCAAAGGTGTTTATCAGCTGTAGGAGTTCTTTGGTAGAGTTTTTGGGGTCGGTTATGTATACTATCATATCATCTGCAAATAATGAAAGCTTAACTTCTTCCTTTCCAATACGGATCCCCTTGATCCCCTTATGTTGTCTTATTGCTATTGCTAGAACTTCAAGCACTATATTGAAGAGGTATGGAGAGAGTGGACATCCTTGTCGTGTTCCTGATTTTAGTGGGATGGCTTTGAGTTTTTCTCCATTTAATTTAATGTTAGCTGTCGGCTTGCTGTAAATAGCTTTAATTATATTTAGGGAAGCTATCCTATAATATTGTGAGGGTATGTCATTATTATACATCTCTTAAACAGTGCACCTTGGTGATAAATAGTAGAATTGTAGGACTATGCATGTATCTTGAAACTAACTTTTATAAATAGATTCTCTTTTATCCAAACTTTTTATACTAAAACATCAGCCTAAACAGCTAAGTTTAACAACAGTTCAATATTTGTGTGAGAAATAGCACTTATGAGGACCTAATATCAAAGATGAATTAGATAAGGTAAGAATTAATTTATCACTTTTTGGCATTTCCCTGATTTGTTTTTATCAACATATATTGTATCAGATGTTATTTCATATTAATAGTTGAATGAAACTTTGCATGATATGAATGGTCTTCTGCCTACATCACAGAGAGTAGATAGAATACTATGTCCATATCTTCTGAAATTTATCTTCCTTGTCAAGAGATAATTTACTTTCTAGGTAAATGCAAGTTTCTAAACAATTGACATTAATGTAAAGAGATTATCATGGATTACAAAAGAGATTTTACTGTGATCACAGGGGTCCTTAAATTATGCAAGAGGCACTGGGCAGTGGCAGTACATGCCTTTAATCCCAGCACTCAGAGAAGCAGGTGGATCTCTGTGAGTTCGAGGCTAGCCTGATCTGTAGAGTGATTTCCAAGACAACCAGAGATACACAGAGAAACCCTGTCTCAAAAATCAAAATTTAAAAAAATGATAATGAAATTTTTAATGATGCCAATAATTGACTTTTAAAAATTATGCAAGAGACAGAACTAGAGATATAACATCACATGAAAGATTCAGTTGGCAATTTCAGACTTTGAGTATTGAACAGACCACCAGCTAAGAAATGGCAGACATCTCTGCAATAACATAAGAAAGCAAGAAATTAGATTCTCTCTAGGGGCCACCAAAATGAATTTGATGAAATCAATCAAAGGCTCACCACCCAATGAATCCCATTTTAGACTTTTGGCCTCTAAATGTTTTCTATTGTTAACATAAACCACTAAATTTGTGGTAATTGATTACAGCAGCAACAAAAGACTTATATATGACAAACGTAGCAGTTGCCATTTAGGATTTTGCTGAAAATGAGACAATATTCTGTAAAGAAATATCGAAAACATTTGATTTCATTCAACCAATGCGTTTTCAGCCAGCAAGAGCTGTGTGTTTGTTTTAACAAACAGAATACTAATGAACTCAGAGTCGATACAAAAAGTAAATATGCCTTCTATATTTCATCAACTGATTAGATGTGGTCTCATACAGTACTTTATTCAAACTTCTCTGCTAAAGATAATTGCCTCTGTCTTTTGGAAGGTGAAATTTGGACCATTTTGATGAGTGATAATGTGAGTTGAGATTTAATAAAAGTAGCTCTGCACTGAACTGAGTCCTGGGCCCTTTCACCTTGGCAAGATTCAGTGTTTCTCTTGCCACTTTTTCATTCTCTTTTATTTTATTCCTTCTGGTGACTACTCTCAGAATTCAGTTCAGAAGAAAAAAACAGTTTTAGTTCCTGTTTCTGGGACACTGGGGGGATCTGGCCCTGAGGTCAGCTCACTAAAGCACTGATTAGAATGACCACAGGCTGCACTTGCTACAGCTCCTCCACTGGGAAGGCCTTGACAGCTTGGTGACCCTGTCACTCTCTATAAGCCCTCCTTCTGCCACCTCTTGTGCTGCTGCCTGAACAAAACATCCCATCAGCAGTGTTTGCTGCAGGACCTTGGCCAAGAAAGTCCTAATAGAACAATAGATACGCAGTCTGATAACCTTGTTAGCTCAAATCAAAGCTCCTAACAAGTAGGCGATGTTATTGAAGTGGAATAAAACCATTGTGGTGTTTGGGCGTGTTGGTGTGGCTTCTCAGATATTTTTCCCTTTGAAAAAAGTAGCATTTCTTGTCCCTTTATTTAAGATTAAAACCAGGCAGGCACAAGGACACGAAGCAAAATAACACGTACAAGGTTAAGGTTAACTTTCAAAGAATACAAACGGAGAGCGAAGTACAAAGTTCATAATTTTCTTCTAATGGGAAAATAGCATAAAACTGCTTGCTTTGCATTGTGAAATCTCTGGAAAAGTGTGGTAAATATGGAATGATCTTCTTTATACAGAAGAAGTCAGGTACGTGAATTAATTTGCAAAAAAAATTATAACAAGTAATTAACTCATTTTAGACAGCAGGCCAAGAATGATCAAGGTCTTTCTATTTTTTGTTTTATTTACTTAACATTGCAGAATAATATTTCAACACTGGGAGAGTTTGCCAGGAAGGAATTTGGCCTTTTATTGTCTCCATCGTATGCACATCAAGCTTTAGAAAACATTTCAGCTGTTGAAAATATTGCTTTAAGCTTCTTCTCTCCCTACTTTTACAAGAGACATTCATGTATACTTCAGAACTTGTGCTGAAAATGCAGAATCTTCACAGAACTTCAGTCAGCCACATCCCACCCTCAATTCCTGAGTTGTTTCATTTGGGTTGTCTTGGAGGAAATAGCACTAACTTTGAAGCTATGACTTGGCAATGCTCAACTGGTTACATGGATAATGATTCTTATCTCAATTTCTTCCCCAACTCCCATAGAAACCCTGACTCCACAATGCTGTTGTCCCCACATTGTCACATCTGGTGGAATTAAAAATGTGGCTTTACTGTTATTCCTTTATACCCATTGTCACCTCTAATGGCAACAATCACAGTATGTTCCTATGCCTCAGTTTCTTCATCAGCAAACAAATCAAAAAAATTAATTCAGAAAGGGTAATGCTTGCGGGCACTTGGAAATGTCACATTTAGAGTTAAAACTTATGAAATTTTATAACTTGGCATGGGTTCTGATTTAATTTTTACTCTTGTATTTCCTCAAAATATTAATGAATCATAATTAAATGCATACCTCCTTTATTCTTTGAATGTGGTTAAGCTATATTTTACTGCTTTGCTGACTGGCAGTCAAAGTAACAAGTTATTTTGTGTGTGTTTGCATATGCAATATGTACCTTTTTATAAATATGTGCTTCTTCTATAAGAACTTGAGAGTTTCAATATCTATAAACATTTTTCTTTCCTTTATTTTCCTGTATTTATGAGGGATGATAAAGTCATTTCTTTTCTAATTAAATGACTTACAATATTTGAAAAAAGCTTATTTTATTTATTTTATTCCTTACTCTCTTTTTTTAATTTTTTATTTTTTTCCATGCAAAAGTTTATATTTACTCCCCTCCTCCCACTCCCCTCCAGCTCCCCCACTCATCCTCCTCCCTCCCCCTTCCTTCTTAAGAGAGGGCAGGGAACCCTGCTCTGTGGAAAGTCCAAGGCCCTCCCCCTACATCCAGGCCTAGGAATATTTCCATCCAAATAGACTAGGGTCCCAAAAAGCCAGTACATCCTTACTCTCCATCTCTTTGATGACCTGAACCTGGAAAAAATCTTGAAAATAAAATTTGGAGGGTAAAGTTGCTTTCAGTACTCATAGTTTGTTAAATGAAAATCCCAGTGCCAAGCGTTCTCCATCTCCTTAAGAACTGTTGACAGTGGAGGACTCCGTGCCTCCCCAAAATACAGACTAATGGCACTGCTGTCAGCTGCCCACCGAAACTAAATGGCAAGACCTTATCACTGAAGACATGAAACGTTCCGGTGACAAGACATAGAAAAATCGAGCTGGAGCTGAGTTGGAAGTTTTCTCCCTACTATCTAACTCTAATTATGCTAGACAGTGTTGTACACACTGCAGGAGGAAAGCATCGTCAATGGTCTCACTCAGCTCTAGTCCCTTTGTGCAGCAATAACGACCAGACATTCGAGATGTTCCCACTAGAGCAATAGCAGATTCACAGTTAAGGAGGTATACAATTGCTTTCAGAATGGATCTGGAGCCCACTCCACAGGGTAGAATTCACACCTGAATCTGTAACCCTGATCAAAAGTCAATGGCTGAGAAGGTCATGAGCCCTAGTATAGAAGTCACTATTTTTTTTCTAAATGGACATGATGTGCTTATCAAATTGCCTTCTAAATAAATGCATGTATGTCCATAGATTAGTGATGCTGTTAGCTTTGGTAAGAGAAACTACAGTTTCCCATGGGTTATTAAAGAGGCTTATATGGGTCTCTGTCTCTATCTCCATCCATTGCCAGATGAAGGTTCTATGTTGATATGCAAGATATTCATCAGTGTGGCTATAGGATAGGGCCAGTTCAGGCACCCTCTCCTCTGCTGCCCAAGGAGCAAGCTGGGGACATCTCCTTGGACACCTGGGAACCCCTCCAGAGTCGAGTCTCTTACCAACCCTAAAATGGCTCCCTTAATTAAGATATCTACTTCCCTGCTCCCACATCCACTCCTCCTCCATCCCAACCATCCCATTCCCCCAAGCTCTCCCCATCCTCCCCTTCTCACTTTTCTCTCCCCATCTCCCCTTATCCCCTCCCCACCCCTACCCCCGTGCTCCCAATCCCTGTCTGGCAATCTTGTCCACTTCCAATATCCAGGAGGAGATAGAGACAAAGACCCACATTGGAGCACTGGACTGAGCTCCCAAGGTCCATATGAAGAGCAGAAGGAGGGAGAACATGAGCAAGGAAGTCAGGACTGTGAGGGGTGCGTCCACCCATTGAGACAATGGGACTGATCTAATGGGAGATCACCAAGGCCAGTTGGACTGGAACTGATGGAGCATGTGATCAAACCGGACTCTCTGAATGTGGCTGACAAGGAGGACTTCTGAGAAGCCAAGGACAATGGTGCTGGGTATTGATTCTACTGCATGGACGGGCTTTGTGGGAGCCTAGTCTGTTTGGATGCTCACCTTTCTGGACCTGGGGGGAGCAGGGAGGACCTTGGACTTCCCATAGGGTAGAGAACCCTGACTGCACCTTGGACTGGAGAGGGAGTTTGGGGAGGGGAAGGAAGTGGGAGGAGGGGAGGAGGTGGAAATTTTCAATAATAAATAAATAAATAAAATAAAGAGGCTTATAACTAATCAAAGTACTGGGAATAAGTGATGGATGAATATCCAGCTACAAATATGATGTCTATATCATCTCATCTAAGGTTCAGAAAACATTATAGAAGATGGAGTATAAATAATGCAAGAGCCAAAAGGACAATGTGGTGGTTTGAATGAGAAATGTCCTTCATAGGCTCAAGCATTAGAACACTTGGTTCCCAGTTGGTCACACTTTTGGAGGAAGTTATAGAAAAGTAGAGCCTTGTTACATCACTGGAGGTTTACTGTATAGCTTCACCTACTTCCAAGTTGCTTTCTGTGCTTGATGTTTGCATTTCAAAACAAAACATAGGCTCTTAGGTCCCTGTTCCTGCCATTATGCTTCATGATTGCTTCCATGCCTCCCCAACATGATGGAATCATCCCTCTAGAACAATAAGTCAAGATGAACCCATTCTTCTATTAGTTGTCTTAGTCATGGTGTTTTATCACATCAACTGAAAAGTAACTAATACCGTGAAAATTGGAGAATGCTAATTTCCAGATAAGCCATGACCCTTGTACTTAAAAAATCACAGAGTTGTAATTCCCCGCATAAGATTGGATCTATCAACATCATGTCCTAGAGGTAGAATGAGCTCAAAAGATCTCATCCATCTTTGAGGTCATATTAGGAGAGGCAAGTTTTTTCTTCAGTGGAGTGGACATTGGTATGGTGTCCATGTTCCTATAAACAACTCCTCATGCATGCCTCTGTAAGTAATATGAAGTTCATTGTAAGTGAATGAAACTCATTGAATCATAAAAATAATGTAAAATCTTTGCAACAATTTCCTCCAAATTGAAACATTGCATACCAGAGAAAAGCCTATGATTCTAGAAGTTCTAAACAAGAACTTTATTTAAAAAGTTCATAAATAACTCATAAATCTCAGGGAGTCCCTGAAACTGTCCTGATGCACAAATGCCCTCCATCCCCAAGAATATATAAACAAAAGGACTGCTAAGGAGACACAGACCAGTAGAGGTGTCCAGAAGAGACTCTGACTTGTTTAGCTGCCGGCAAGTTGTGCAGAGAGCTCCAGTGTTGGGGTTTCTGTGAGTTGTTACCTGTGGTGGGGTAGGCTTTGGTCCTTAAGCTGCCTTTGAAGTTGGCTATGTCCCTGTAAGGACCTCTCATTAATATTCCTATAAGTAATTCCGATAAACACTTTGGATCCCCAGGAAAGGTGTCAGGCAACAGAAAGTAGAAGGCGATGAAAGTAGAAGTATCAGCTTATCTGCTTAACCATCATCATATACTTATGAGACATATTGCAGCGATCACCTAACAAATATATAATTAATTTTATTATGACTGTCAGGTCTCAAAACTTATTTTTATGGGTCTTAGTTTTGAATGTTTTCAATTTGAAAACGTATTCCTTTATGTGCAATTCCAGTCACTGTTTTACCTAGAAATCTGTAAATGTGTTGGATGGATTCAGTATCCTAAATGCTTCTACCACTGGTCTTTTCTAATTACCTAAAATTTATAACCTTTTGTAAAAAAAACAAACAAAAAAACAACAAAAAAAAAACTACTGAATTACTGTTGTTATTTTTGTTGGTGCTATAGTAGATAGTTTATTTTTAAAAAATCTTATCCAGAAAGCTGGGAGCAGTTACTATTATACCCATAACTACAGAGAATTCAAAATTTACTAAGGTCCCAGGAAAATAAGTTGTAGGCAGCAATAATATCACTGTTCATTGCTGTCTACATATTTTTCTTTCTTTTTATTATTTATTTAGCTATTTGATTTTACTATTGAAACTACAGTTTCCCCTTTCTTCCCTCCTCCCTGCTTGTTCCCCTCACCTCTTCTCTGCCCCTCACCCCCAATCCACTCTACCTCTCTTTCTATTCAGAAAAGGTCAGGCCTCCCATGGTTAACAACAAAACATGACATATAAAGTTGCAGTGACACTAAGCACTTCCCTTTGTATTAAGGCTGGGCAAGGCAACCCTGAAGGAGGAAAGGGTCTCAAAAGCCAGCAAAAGAGTTAGAGACAGCCCCTGCTCCCACTGTCAGGAACTCCACATGAATACCAAGCTATACAACTGTCACATACATGTAGAGTACTTAGATCAGTCCCATGTAGGCTCCCCATTGTTAGTTCAGTTTTTTTTTTGAGTCTCTATGAGTCCATGTTAGCTGATTTTGTGGGTGTTCTTGTGGTGTCCTGGATCACTCTGGCTCTTATAATCCTTCCTCCCCCTCTTCTACAGGGTTCCCAAGCTCCACCTAATATTTGGCTGTGGGTCTTCATCTGTTTCCATCATTTGCTGAGTGAAGCCTCTCTGATGACAATTAGGCTAGGCAACAAAGCCAGCACATCCTATAGGCAGGACAGACTTGTAGGTCAAATGTTATGTGGCTGGGTTGGTGACCCAGTCTGTACACTTGCAATCATGCATGGTCACAGGAGATGGTCAGTTCAGGCTATGTATGGATTATTGCTAGGGGTCTTAGCTGGGGGTTATCCCTGTAGATTCCAGGGAGTTTCCCTGCACTATATTTCTACTTCAACCTGAGGTACCCCCTTTTCCAGGCATCACTTTCGGTATTCTCAGACTGCCCTTGCTCCCTCATGTTCTCATCCCCACCTGCACCCAATTCACCCACAAAATCTCTTCTATTTCCCCTTCCGAGGGAGATCCAAGCATCCCACCTTGAGGCTTATATGTTACCTAGAGCCTCTGGGTCTGTGGATTGTAGCATGGTTATGATTATGATTATGATTTTTGTTGTTGTTAATTATACTTAAGGTAGATAGTTCATTTTTATTCAACAGTTCTAATATGAATTATTTAAATAAATTAGGAATTTCTTGGATTATTGATCTTCATGGAGTCTTAGTTTTAGTATTGTAATTTACAACCAGATGACCTAAGCCTTATTTTTTCACACCCAACTAAAGAAAAGGCTTAGTTTCATTAATAATCAGTATTCTTGGGATGAACCCTGGTCTACCTATAATCAAAACGCCATTTTTAATTTTATGCTCAAAGAAGTGCTATTATTAATGATAATTGTCTACATTTTTCAGTATCTCTGTTCTGAAATTCAAAATAAATGAAATTGAAAATATTATATCATCTGAATGCACATGCACTATCAGACAGCTATACGCATCATATCCTATGATTGCTCACTCACTACCTGAAGGAGGGCAATTAGTAAATCCATGAAGGATGCTTTCCTTCAAAGTCCAACTCTAAATACTATTTATTAGTTATATGCTCATATTATTAAAGTGTATTATCTGGTGTTTCAATATTAAAATATTGGTTCAGTTTAACTCAATGATACAAAATGTGAAACTTGTAAAATTTAATCATGGTATGGAAGTCTAATTTGGGTTTGGGTTTGAATTTTTGTTTTTTTTTTTTATTTAGTTTAGCTACTAATGGTTCTTCCTGACTTGTAATCAAGGAGCAGAGTGTTATGTAAACAATTATAGTTTGAATTTTAAAATCAAAAGACAATTTATTGGTTGGTTAATTGTTAGTACTTTTGAAAAAGATGTAGTTTAATTTTTAGTCATATTAAGAATATACCTAATGGTAATATAATTGAAAAAGGAACAGAAGGTCAGCTTCAACCATTAAAATTAAATGCAAATGTGTTCAAGTGAATGGGATATATATCCATTCAGCCTTCCTTTTCTGTGATTGTAGCAATTCAGGAAAAGCCAGATAAATGGGAATTCAAGACAACTCATTTCATGTTTCCTCTCTATTTCCTAGCAAATTTAGTACATTGCCGACTCATGTTTCATATAAAAAGATACATACATAGTTGAATGATTTATAGGGAGTTAAGAAAACTTAATTTCATGGCTTCATTTAGTGTGGAGATCTTCAATTGTTAGTGTTTCTATCAAAGGTGGATTATTTTAGTGTGGGGATCTTCAATTGTTAGTGTTTCTATCAAAGGTGGATTATTTTAGTGTGGGGATCTTCAATTGTTAGTATTTTTATTAAAGGTGGATTATTTTAGTGTGGAGATCTTCAGTTGTTAGTGTTTCCATCAAAGGTGGATTATTTTAGCGCTTTCCCAGCTACCATTCCCACCTTGCAGTTCTGGACCAAAACATCAAAATTGTGCAGACATGTTTTGATATAAGATTGGACATTTATGATCTTACTACTCAATACCATGAATTTGTATTGGAGTCAGTGATTTTTTAACCAAATAAGGGACTATTCTGTTAATTTGTTTATGCCCAACAAGTCACTTAGCATATTCCATGCACAGAAATGAATAATAAGCAATTTGAGAAAAGTTAAAAATATAGAAAGAGTAAATATTTTATTGAGTTGTATCCACTACTTTCATAATTAATATTTTTCAAATGGTACTGAATGTTATAGTAAAAATCACATGAACTAAAATGGTGGGATTTACATCCTTCAAAGTTAACAAGGAATGTCAAACATTAGGAACACTTTTGAGACACTAAATGTACCCCTCTCATTAGCGGAGAAATACAATGCCAAACTGAAATATTTCATTCATATAGTCTTCTTATTTGCAGCTGCTTCTATTTGCACTTGGTTGTTCTTCTATCAGACTAAGTTTTTCCTGTTTATTTTCATGTATGTGGTGTGTGTGTGTGTGTATGTATGCATGTGAATTCTCCTAACTACATTGCTATTTTTGTGAATCTTATTAATCTCTAACATTATTTTATACAAATTATAAATTAGACCAAAAAGAAGGGAGACATAGCACCTTGATTAAGTTTCAAATATAATCCCTATTCAGTTAAAAAATAATGAACCACACTTGCTTAGAATTTATTAGCACTATGATCTTGTAAATAACTTTGGAGAAGACATTAACTCTTTGGAGTTCTTATCTTACTTCTAAATAACTTTACCTATAATTATCAAATTTATGTTAACCACCATTTGTAATTAATAATCCCAACATTAAAACGACAGCAAAATGAGCCATGATTAATGCATCTCTGTATGACATATTGCCACCTGCACTCTCCTTAGCTCCTGGATTAGTTGCTTTTGTTATTACTGCAATGAAAACCCTTGACAAAAACAACATAAGGAAGGATTTCTTTTCGCTCAGAGTTTGAGAATGCAGTTCATTTTGATGGGAAAGGCTTGGAAATGAAAGCAGAACTAGCTTTGCCTGTAAGTTCAAAGTTCTTTTATGTTTCAAAGCAATCGCTTGACTGTAAGCCACCTGTAAAATTTTTAGAAAAATAAATCAAGGTACACTCTTCCAGTGTGCCACAATACAATGGCACAGAGTAAATATTCCCACTACAGTTCTGTGCTGGCATCTGGAGCTTGTGGTGACATCATCTGGTCTCAAACAGCTTTGAGTGGGTCAACCCCTCCAATTCAGCCACCTGCAATACATGCAGCACCTTTCTTGGCTGAGTTCCAACCTGTGCTTGTAGCTTTTCTCTGTGAGCATCCTAGCACTCCCAACATCTTGTAGTCACCATTAGCAACCAGTCTGTGCTTGCAGCTATTCTCTGTGGATATCCTATGGTCCTAGCATTCCCAACATCTTGTATTCACCATTAGCAATTTAATTGTCACCTTCTTCCTTTGACTCAATGACATCTCAGGGCCTTCTTGTAGGAAACCTGAACCTAGAAGACACTGAGTAGCTCCAGTGACTATGGAACCTTGGTATGAGCCTCCAGTAACCCTTACAGGTTTTGTGCTTATGAAATAATCACCATGTGGACAATGCTCCAAGGTCTGCTTCCAGGTGAAAGGGAGTCTGGCCTCCACAGCTGTGACAACCTCCGTGCACCTTCGCAATGGAACTTTATTGGGAAATGTTTTCAAGCAGGGAATTTTTCCAGCTCCATTTTCAGGGCAGATTTTGAACTTCCAAGTGCATTTGCATTTGCCCAAGTGGAAACCTCTGGTAAGTGTGTTCTGGGACTCAGGTTACCTTTCCTATTTGTAACGACGTAAATGAATACAGACAAATTATAAAAATATATACAGCTTTAATGAGGAAATAGACTTACAGGACCACAGGTTCCCGCTGAGAACAGGAAAGCAGAGAAAAGAGCTGCTGGCATCACGCCCGGCAGATTTATCAGTAAACATTAGCCCGAGGCAAACATGCCCCCAATGGGTGGGGCTTATCCCTACATCTCCCCCTTTTGTCTAAATAAGACAGAACTAAACCAAATACAACTATATACAATAATAACAAAAAATAAATATAACAAACAATATTGAGAACAAAAGTTTTGCTAAACATTCTATCTCAAGGAGTCTAACATAGAGAGTAACGACAATTATATAATCTTCAATTCCGTCAAAGATCTGAGAAGGGAATAAATATTACTTAACAAATGAGAGATATCCAAAATGTGCAACAATTGACAGAGACAACTGACTACCTGGGCAATCACCCAAAGTCTCGTTTGCAATGTTGAGTCAACCAACTTTGGCTAAGGCCTAACATAACTGACATACCATTTTTAGAACTATCCTACCCTGTCTTGGCAGGATAAGACAATCCTGTTTTATCCACTTAAGGATATTTTGTATCTTTGTCAGAAGTTGAGGTATGGGCTTTTTTTTTAACCCAAAGGCCTGTTCTGCCAAGAAGACAAGCTCCCAGTGGAGTGTCTTTGGTGCTCAACCTTCTCTCGGGAGTAGAGTCGCGTTGCCAGGAGTAATTGTGTCTCGTTGGCACAGGAATTATAGGTTACATTAAAGGCCATTTTCTACAGCTCTTCGAAGAGGCTGAAGATCATACTATCTATACTAAATATAATCTCTATGTATCTAAAAGACCTGATTAACCTAAAAATAAATATGACAAACATATAATTCTCAATACCTATCTAACTTGAAGACTAAAAGAATAAACAACTGTGCAATATATGAAGACAATGATCTTCAGCTGTAAACAATGTCATAGTATCAGAGGTAGAAATGTACATTGTAATATGGTAGATATATCAATACAATATAGACAAAGTTATAAGCATACTCATACAAAAATAGAAGTAGGAACACTCACATTCAATATTCAATATATCAATATACAAGAAACAGTACCAATACAATTTTCTATAAACAGTAATTCACAAATACCAATCATCCCATATGCAGGGTTCCTTTTTAACTGTGCTAATGTCTTCAACAATCATAACTGTTTTCTTCACCTTCCTTGCCTGAAAATTTAATTCCCTCTTTTTCTCACCAAACTGAACATCATGCTTTTGTCCTGCATTTTTGCTGATCTTTCTCACAATAAATTTGGATTGGGCTGAGGAGGGAGGAAGACTTGATTGGGGGAAGGGGGGGAAATGGGAGGTGGTGGCGGGGAAGAGGCAGAAATCTTTAATAATTAAATAAAAAAAAATTGGATCAGATCACTAAGCGGCAATCCCAACACAGTGTGAATGCTATATTGTCTTGACATGTTTTCTGCATTGGAATTCTTCTTCACTCAACATTTTGGGATACAAAAAAAAAAAAAATGCAGATTCTTTTCCAGTAGGCAACATGAATGGTCTCCATATCAATTCCCTTTAGGGGAATTCTCTTAAATTTTTGCCTGCATGTTTGCCTGCAGGCCAGAAGAGGGCACCAGATCTCATTACAGATGGTTGTGAGCCACCATGTGGTTGCTGAGAATTGAAATCAGGACCCCTGGAAGAGCAGCCAGTGCTCTTAAACACTGAGCCATCTCTCCAGCCCGGGAATTCTCTTTAGAGTACTTGTTCCTCTCTAAAAATTCCTGCTCCTCCAAATGCCTACTGCAAAGGACCATTAAACTCTACTTAGAGCATTCTAATTCTTTAGCCCTAACTCCAAACTTCGCTGTACTTGTTCTATAAGCCAGTTTCAAAAGCCTACAAACCATGCAATCAAGTTTATCACAGCAACAGTATTACTACTCAGTGTCAGTTTTTGCTTTAGTTACTATTCTTATTGCTATGGAAAAATACCTGACAAAAGGATATGTTTGTTTAGCTCAAAGTATGAAGGTACAGTCCATTATACTAGAGAAAGAATGTATGGCAATGAGAATGGTTCTAGTTATGGTGACAGGGACACAAGGCAGTGAGGCAATTGGTGACCTTGCCTTCCAGTTAAGAATCAGAGTGGGGTGAATGATGATGCTCAACTCATTTCATCTGTCTTTTCTTTTTCAATCAATCTGAGGCCTTACCCCATGGGAAAGGGCCACTACTTTCAGGATGAGTTTTGTCTTCTCATTTAAATGTCCCTGGGAACAGTCTCACTGAAATATACATGGGTATATTTCCACAGTTATTATAAACCTAATCAAGTTGACAATAAAGATTAAACACATGGTCTACAAATTGAAGTTGAAGATAATAGACTAGATGCTCCATCAGAATGAGACACAAATTATACAGCCATATGTTGTGGAATATTCCTTTTCCTGTGTGAAGATATGTCACTGTGATTGGCTTAATAAAAAAGAAAACTAAACAGTCAATAGCAAGGCAGGATTTTCGGGACAAAGAAAATGTTGAGAAGAAGGCAGAGTCGCAAGGAGAAGCAGAAAAAGCATGGAGGTAGCAAGCCATGAGTCACATGGCAGCAAGTAATTTAGGAGAAATAGGTTAATTTAAGTTATGAGAGCTAGTTAGAAACAAGACTAAGCTATTGGCCAAAGTTTTCAGAATAAGTAAGAAGTCCCTGTGATTTATTTGGGAGATGGCATGTGGGACAGAAAAACTTGCTACAAAGATGCAGAATTTGAAAGTACGAAAGAGACTACACAGTTACCTAAATTACCTATATATACTGGCACTCCAAAATTCTACCTTTTCAACCATTTTTGTTTGTTTCATGATAAAATACATGATAATAAACATATATACTGGATTATAATGCAAACAAAATTTCCAAGATCTTGTTTATGTTTTATTTGCAGTGGATTCAGATATTCCCATTATTTTATTTTATTTTATTTCAATTTTAATCATTGTTAACAAACATTTGAGTTGATGTATTAATCACTAATTAATTGATAATTAATCCAAGTCTTCAATACTGAAAGTACAACCACTAGACAAACAGCAGTACCATCTTGAAGCTGTTTCAAAATATAAACTTTCAGAGGGATTCAGGTCTCCAATACCTACCAACATGTGCTTTTTCATGGTTCCCTGGGAAGGACACCAAGAACCTTCAATCCTGAGAAATATTGTCCTATATTACCCTACAATTAATCAAATAGACTTTCTTGTCACCTTTTATTCGTGAGATGCTTTCTCTGCTCTAATATGAGATGTTTTATTTCTAAATAACCATGCTTTAAAGATAAGTTTTTGTGAAAAGCATCAACCTGGCAAATATAAAAGGGCCATTTTACAAAGAGGAAATCCCTTTCCCATACATGCTACACCCAGTAGCATATGTATATGTCTTCTAGTGTGCTAATCACATAGAGATCGTTGCACGAGATAGTCTCCCTACTAAAAGCTGAGGCATCTTTATGACTGACTTCACCTATTCTATCACTCATATCTAAACAATTAGCCATCCTGACAAATTTAACTTTCAAGTATTTTTTCAAATGACAATTTCTCAAATTAGCTCCCAATGATGTACCCAGATCTGGATAACTATTCCCATTATTTATTTGAAACAGTGCCTCCCTGTATGTTAACTGTTGAATTAGAGATAGGCTATTCAGTTACCCAGCTGTTATGAAACTGAAATTGAGTATGGTTCCTTGATTCATTTTTCTCCCTTGAGACTCCACTGTTTAAAGCTGAGCTACATATGTGTGAATCTAAACAAATTTCCCATACCATTCCATTCTTAATGACAAGAAGACTTGGTGTTCAAGGGGATGTTGCTAGACTGACAAGATAAAGTCATGAGAATTGTTTTCTATACTTCGGGAATGTCTGAGACCTATGCTGAGGAATGAGGGAGTTGTTAGGCCTGCTCTGTGATCTAATTCCCTAGAGATGAAGTTTCCTTTTTAAAATCAGTTCTTGGCATTACTTATTTCTTTCCTGCCACTGGGTCAAAAAAAACTACTTTAAGTTTCTACATCTAACAGCCGAAGGCATGAGGCTGTCAGAGTGGGCTGAAAAATTGAAAAGAGAAAATATTCCATTACTTCCACCTCTGTGAATTTATACTGGCAATCCAGTGTGATGGCCAGAGTGAATCTTGACATTACTGGAGGATTGTCTCTGTAATCTAAGCATAAATACTTTCTATCCAGTAAGAAATATTTTATTACTTTTTTGGTTTTTTTCTTATTTATTTATTTATTGAAGATTTCTGCCTCCTCCCCACCACCGCCTCCCATTTCCCTCCCCCTACCCCAATCAAGTCCCCCTCCCTCGTCAGCCCAAAGATCAATCAGGGTTCCCTGACCTGTGGGAAGTCCAAGGACCACCCACCTCCATCTAGGTCTAGTAAGGTGAGCATCTAAACTGCCTAGGCTCCCACAAAGCCAGTACTGCACATAGGATCAAAAACCCATTGCCATTGTTCTTGAGTTCTCAGTAGTCCTCATTGTCAGCTATGTTCTGCTAGTCCGGTTTTATCCCATGTTTTTTCAGACCCCAGCCAGATGGCCTTGGTGAGTTCCCGATACAACATCCCCATTGTCTCAGTGTGTGGGTGCACCTCTCCGGGTCCTGAGTTCCTTGCTGGTGCTCTCTCTCCTTCTGCTCCTGATTTGGACCATGAGATTTCAGTCCGGTGCTCCAATGTGGGTCTCTGTCTCTGTCTCCTTTCATCGCCTGATGAAGGTTAATATTCAGGAGGATGCCTATATGTTTTTCTTTGGGTTCACCTTCTTATTTAGCTTCTCTAGGATCATGAATTAAAGGCTCAATGTCCTTTATTTATGGCTAGAAACCAAATATGAGTGAGTACATCCCATGTTCCTCTTTTTGGGTCTGGTTTACCTCACTCAGGAGAGTGTCTTCTATTTCTGTCCATTTGTACGCAAAATTCAAGAAGTCATTGTTTTTTACTGCTGAGTAGTACTCTAATATGTATATACTCCATACATTCTTCATCCATTCTTCCATTAAAGGGCATCTAGGTTGTTTCCAGGTTCTGGCAATTACAAACAATGCTGCTATGAACATAATTGAGCATATACTTTTGTTGTATGATAGGGCATCTCTTGGGTATATTCCCAAGAGTGGTATTGCTGGGTCCAGGGGTAGGTTGATCCCGAATTTCCTGAGAAACTGCCACACTGCTTTCAAAAGTGGTTGCACAAGTTTGCATTCCCACCAGCAATGGATGAGTGTACCCCTTTCTCCACAACCTCTCCAGCAAAGGCTATCATTGGTGTTTTGGATTTTAGCCATTCTGACAGGTGTAAGATGGTATCTTAAAGTTGTCTTGATTTGCATTTCCCTGATCGCTAAGGAAGTTGAGCATGATCTTAAATGTCTTTTGGCCATTTGAACTTCTTCTTTTGAGAATTTTCTGTTCAGCTCAGTGCCCAATTTTATAATTGGGTTGATTAGCCTTTTACGGTCTAGTTTCTTGATTCTTTATATATATTGGAGACCAGACCTTTGTCAGCTGCGAGGTTGGTGAAGATCTTCTCCCAGTCAGTGGGTTGCCTTTTTGTCTTAGTGAAAGTGTCCTTTGCTTTACAGAAGCTTCACAGTCTCAGGAGGTCCCATTTATTCAATGATGCCCTTAATGTCTGTACTGCTGGGGTTATACGTAGGAAGTGTTCTCCTGTGCCCATGTGTTGTAGAGTACTTCCTACTTTCTCTTCAATCAGGTTCAGTGTGTTCGGACTAATATTGAGGTCTTTAATACATCTGGACTTGATTTTTGTGCATGATGATAGATAGGGATCTATTTTCATTCTTCTACAGATTGACATCCAGTTTTGCCAACAAAATTTGTTGAAAATGCTCTCTTTTTTCTATTGTATACTTTTAGCTCCTTTATCGAAAATCAGGTGTTTATAGGTTTGTGGGGTAAAGTCAGGGTCTTCTATTCGATTGCATTGGTCGACTTCTCTGTTTTTATGCCAGTACCACGCTGTTTTCATTACTGTAGCTCTGTAATAGAGTTTGAAGTCAGGGATGGTAATGCCGCCAGAAGTTCCTTTATTGTATAAGATTGTTTTGGCTCTCCTGGGTTTTTTGTTTTTCCATATAAAGTTGGTTATTGTCTTCTCCAGATCTGTGAAGAATTTTGATGGGATACTGATGAGGATTGCATTGAATCTATATAGATTGCTTTTGGTAAAATTGCCAATTTTACTATGTTGATCCTCCCAATCCAAGAGCAAGGGAGATCCTTCCATTTTCTGGTGTCCTCTTCAATTTCTTTCTTCAAAGACTTAAAGTTCTTGTCAAATAGATCTTTCACTTCCTTGGTCAGAGTTACCCCAAGATATTTTGTGCTGTTTGTGGCTATCGTGAAAGGTGATGCTTCTCTGATTTCCCTCTCTGCTTCCTTATCCTTAGTGTATAGGAAGGCAACTGATTTTTTGGAGTTGATCTTTTATCCTACCACATTACCAAAGGTGTTTGTCAGCTGTAGGAGTTCTTTGCTGGAGTTTTTGGGGTCGGTTATGTATACTATCATATCATCTACAAATAACGAAAGTTTAACTTCTTCCTTTCCAATACGAATCCCCTTGATTCCTTATGTTGTCTTATTGCTATTGCTAGAATTTCAAGCACTATATTGAAGAGGTATGGAGAAAGTGGACATCCTTATCGTGTTCCTGATTTTAGTGGGATGGCTTTAAGTTTTTTTCCGTTTAATTTAATGTTAGCTGTCGGCTTGCTGTAAATAGCTTCTATTATATTTAGGTATGACCCTTGTATCCCTAATCTCTCCAAGACCTTTATCATAAAGGGGTGTTGAATTTTGTCAAATGCTTTTTCAGCATCTAATGAAATGATCATATGGCTTTTTTCTTTCAGTTTATTTATATGGTGGATCACATAGAGAGATTTGCGTATGTTGAACCAGCCCTGCATCTCTGGGATGAAGCCTACTTGATCATAATGGATAATTTTTCTAATGAGTTCTTAGATTCGTTTTGCCAGTATTTTATTGAGAATTTTTGCGTCGATGTTCATGAGTGATATAGGCCTGTAATTCTCTTTCTTGGTTGGGTCTTTGTGTGGTTTTGGTATCAGGTTAACTGTAGCTTCATAAAAGGAATTTGGCAATGACTCTTCTGTTTCTATATTGTGAAATACATTAAGGAGTATAGGTATTAGGTTTTCTTGGAAGTTCTGGTAGAATACTGCATTGAAACCATCTGGTCATGGGCTTTTTTTGAAAGGGAGATTTTTGATAACAGTTTCTAATTCTTCACGACTAACAGGTCTATTTAGATTGTTCACCTGGTCTTGGTTTAGCTTTGGTATATGGTACTTATCTAAAAAAAAGTCCATTTCTTTTGCATTTTCCAGTTTTGTGGCATACAGGCTTTTGTAGTAAGATCTAATGATTTTCTGAATTTCCTCTGTGTCTGTGGTTATGTCCCCCTTTTCATTTCTGATCTTATTTCTTTGCGTTTTCTCTCTCTGTCATTTAATTAGTTTGGATAGGGGTTTGTCGATCTTGTTGATTTTCTCCAAGAACCAACTTTTTGTTTCATTGATTCTTTGGACTGTTTTCTGTGTTTCTATTTTGTTGATTTCTGCCCTCTGTTTGATTATTTCCAGTTTTCTACTCCTCCTGGGCGTGTCTGCTTCTTTTTTTTCTAGAGCTCTCGGGTGTGCTGTTAAGTCCCGAATGTATGCTTTCTCCGTTTTCTTTAAGTGGGCACTTAGTGGTATGAACTTTCCTCTTAACACTGCTTTCATCGTGTCCCATAGGTTTGAGCATGTTGTCTCTTTATTTTCATTAAATTCAAGGAAGAGTTTAATTTCTTTCTTAATTTCTTTCTTGACCCAGGTGTGGTTCAGTAGTTGACTGTTCAGTTTCCATGAGTTTGTCGGCTTTCTGGGGGTAGCATTGTTGTTGCCTTCTAACTTTAATCTGTGGTGATCTGATAAGACACAGGTGGACACTGATATTTTTTGTATCTGTGTAGGTTTCCTTTGTTTCCGAGTATGTGGTCAATTTTCGAGAAGGTTCCATGAACTGCAGAGAAGAAGGTATATTCTTTCCTATTTGGGTGGAGTGTTCTATAGATGTCTGTTAAGTCCATTTGCTTCATTACCTCCAACAATTCTCCTAATTCTCTACTAGGTTTCTATCTGATTGACCTGTCCATTGGTGAGAGAGGTGTGTTGAAGTCTCCTACTACTAGGGTGTGTGGTTTGATGTCTGCCTTGAGTTTTAGTAATATTTCTTTTACATAAGTGGGTGCTTTTATATTAGGGACGTAGATATTCATGATTGAGACTTCATCCTGATGAATTGTTCTTGTTATGAGTATAAAGTGTCCATCTCGATCTCTTCTGAGTGATTTTATTTTGAAGTCCGTTTTGTTAGAAATTAGTATGGCCACACCTGTTTTGTTCTTAGGACCATTTGTTTGAAAAACCTTTTCCCAACCCTTTACTCTGAGTAGATGCCTGTCTTTGTGGTTGAGATGTGTTTCTTGCAAACAGCAGAATGTTGCATCCTGTTTTTGTATCCAATCTCTTAGCCTGTACCTTTTTATAGGTGAATTGAGACCATTAATATTAAGTGATATTAATGACCAGTAGTTGTTTACTCTGGTTATTCTTATTGTTTTTGGTAGTAGAGTTTGTGTGTCTCCCTTCTTTGAGTTGTGCTGTTGAAAGGTCGCTAGATCTCTGAGTTATTGTAGGCAGTACTGGCAATGTTGGATTCCTTGGACTGTGGTTTTCCTTCTATTACTTTCTGTAGGGCTGGATTTGTGGCTACGTATTGTTTAAATTTGTTCTTATCCTGGAATGTCTTGTTTTCTCCATTGATAGTGAACGATAGCTTGGCTGGGTATAGTAGTTTGGGTTTGAATCCATGGTCTCTTAGTTTCTGCAGTACCTCTATCCAGGACCTTCTGGCTTTCATGGTTTCCATAGAGAAGTCAGGTGTAAGTCTGATCGGTTTACCTTTATAAGTTACTTGCCCTTTTTCCTTTGCAGCTCTTAATATTCTTTCTTTAATCTGTATATTTTGTGCTTGATTATTATATGGCGAGGGGATTTTTTTTTTTTGATCCAGTCTGTTTGGTGTTCTGTATGCTTCTTGAACTTTCAAAGGAATATCTTTCTTTATGTTGGGAATGTTTTCTTCCATAATTTTGTTAAAAATATTTTCTGGGCCTTTGAGCTGTGATTCTTCTCCTTCTTCTATCCCTATTATTCTTAGGTTTGGTCTTTTTATTGTGTCCGTATTTCCTCAATGTTTTGTGATGAGAATTTGTTGGTTTTGCTGTTTTCTTTCATCAGTGTGTTTATTTTCTCTATGGTGTCTTCAGAATCTGAGATTCTTTCTTCTATTTCTTGTATTCTATTATGCTTGTTTCTGTATTCTCTGCATGTTGACCTAGATTTTCCACATCCAGCTGGTCCTCAGTTTGTGTTTTCTTCCTTGCTTCCATTTCAGTTTTCAATTCTTTAACTGTTTCCATTACCTGTTTGATCGTTTTTTTTCTTGGTTTCCCAGGGTATCATTTACGTATTTACTCATTTCTTCAAACTTTTTGTTATACTTCTCATCCATTTCTATGAGGGCATTTTTTACATGTTGTTTAAGGGACTCTATTGCTTTCATAAAGTCAATTTTTTCCTCTTCTTCTGTGTTAGGGTGTTCAAGTCCTTGTATTGTAAGATCATTGGGTTCTGGTGTTTTCATGTTGTTTTTCAGATTGTTGGGTGAATTCTTGCCTTGGCGTCTGCCCATCTCCTCCTATCAATGCTATCTAATGGGTTTGATTTAATTGTCCTGGGGCTATCTGCTCTTAGTGTGGGCTTCACTGTTTCATGCTTGGAGTATCCCGCATCTGCTGCGTCTGCGCGCCGGTGTCTCCACCGCGTCTGCACGCCGGTGTCCTACTTTTTTGCTTTGTATCTAACAACTGTCTGTGGAAGTACTGAGGGAAATGGAACAAATAGACTCTCATGTCACTGCTTGGGAACATATCAAGCTACCTAATATTAATAGCTTTGTGGAGAGTAAAGATAAGAAAGCACCCTTTATAAATATCTTTATTGATATATAATTCACATACCATAAACTCATCTGTGTAACGTGCACAATCCAATGGCTTAGGAATATATCAAGTTATATGTTTAGCCACAAGCTTTAGAAATTTCTCGTGAATGAAAAAGAAAACCACACATTCTTTACCATCACTTTCAGTTTTCCCATGCTCACAATTCTAGGCAAGCACTAATCTACTTTTATGTATGCAAATTTGCCTGTATATATTTTATATTAATCTCTAACCATAATCACATAGCATGGGTATCATGTGCTATTTTGTGACTGGCTTCTTATATTTAACATAGTACTTTCAAATCACATTCATGTGTTTAACATGTGCTTAGACATTACTTCTCATAGCTGAATGTTCTGGCTAGTGTTATGCCAATTTAACACAAGCTAGAGTCATTTTTGAAGAGGGTCCTTCAACTTAGAAAGAGGCCTACATATAATTTATTTGTGGGCAAGTTGGTAAAGCTTTTTCTCAGCTATTGATTTACATAGAAGGGACCAGACAATTGTGGGTGGTGTCATCTCTGAATAGGTGGTACTTGATTGCCATAAGAAAGCAGGCTGAATAAGCTGGTAGGAGCAAGCCAGAAAATATCACTTCCCTCTGTCCTCTGCATCAGTTTCTGTCTTGATTCCCCTGGATGACAAATTGCAAGTTAGAAAATGAGCTAAGCTCTTTTCTCCCCAAGTTACTTTTGGTCATAGCATTTTATCACAGCAACAGAAACCCTAAGACACTGAATAACTTTTTTTTGTATAAATATACAACATTTTATTTTTACATTCATCAGGATCGACATCTTGGCTATTTTCACTATTTGGTTATAACAAATAAGCACTGTGATGAAAATTTTTATACAAGTTTTTATATAGACATATTTAACTTCCATTTAATATATATTTAAGGTCAGAACTGATAGGTTGTGTGGCACTTCTGTGTAGTTGGAGAACTCCCCCACTGCTATGTAATCATGCCATTTTACACACCTACTAAAAATATATTAAGTTTTACCATGTCACTATTCTCTCATCAACACTTGTTGCTATTGATCTGTTCTATTATAGTCCTCCTATTGTGTGTGAAATGGTAGTTTATGACTTGCATTTGCATCTATAATAATAATCACTCAAGAAATGTTCACATCGCACCTATGTGAAAATGTACATTTTCAACTAATTTCTAGGAATGAATATATTTAACTAATTCCTAAGAAGGCTGCTAAATTTTCAAAGAACAGTCTTACTCATCCCCAGTCATTATGGGAAGAAATTACATTTCATAATAAAAATCTCTGGATTTGGGGCTAAAAAATATCATTATTTTACAAAGTTAAATCCTTTGTAAGTCAAAGACTTAGCCCTATTCAGTGATTATATTTTTCTTAAGGATAAAGACAGTAAGTATTGGAGAGAAATTACTAGTGCACTCATTTGACAAATTGAGTAAGTTGCTTATCTTCTCAGAGACCCAGTTTTTTTTTCTATAAAAGAATGTTAATACTACTATGTAATGTATGCTTCTGGGTGAGGTCCAAACAATATTTTTCTTATATAAATGGTAATACCTGGTTCATGTGAATGTTTTCTTAATTACAATAATTTTAAAAAGTATTTTCTCCACATGAGGGAATTATTGAATATTTTGATTAGTTGTTCTCCAACTCTACAAAAGAAGGAAAAATGTCTCTGAAGCATACTAGAGCTATTAGAAAGAACCAACTCTAAAATAGTCTGTTAAAGGAAGTGATATATCATTCTCAGAATGCGATGCCCTATTCTGCCTAGAAGTCTTTAATGGTTGGGAAGATGTGCAGCATTCTAACAAGTTAACTACCATTCTACTAAAGGGTGGAAGTGGCATCCATTTCCCTCAACCTAATAATTCTTTGTTGTAAACTGAAGGTCTTTGGATTCCCTGGCAACCCACAAAATATAACTCTTCGGCCTTGGATTTCTTAGCCTTGACTTTAGAGATGATACTGGGCAAAACTCCACAGGGAAACCTTGTTCCCTGTGCTGTTTATATTTGCTGTTCCTTCATCCTGTCTGGTGCCCTATGGAAAGCCTGTTCCTTTACGCTGCCTTTTGTTGACAGATGATCTCTTGGCAGAGAACCACCCTGTCCTCCCATTCACAACAGAATCCCATATACTAGCCGTCTGTCTTGATACTACCCCAATTTATCTAACCTCACATTAGTATTGAGACAGAGTTTTACTATATATGCCATGCTGGTCTGAAACTAAGTAGAATGGAGTGGACTCTGGTTCCTTGCCCTACAGGCAGTATCAGAAGTTGGGCTTCCTCTCCTGGCATGGGCCTCACTTCCACAAGTTCTGTACCACCATTAATCCAGCACATCTTTGCACACAGGACATTTTGCCAAATTCTTAATTAAAACCTTCTAAATTAAGCTTTTTGTCAGTAAGGTTTAATGACTGATTCTTCGATCTCATTGCTTATGACAGATTCATTTAAATTTTTATCTCTTCTTCAGTAGATCATATGCATTTAAAAAATTTATATATTCCTTTTAATGTTTTTCTGTTTAGTAGAAATGTAAGTTTTTAAATGTAAATTTTTATAATCCTCTGGATTTGACTAATATCTGTTGGAATGTCTGCCCTTTAGTCTTTGTTATTGAGTTGAACCCCTCTTTTCTATCTTTTGGTTTCTTTGTGTAAGTCTTTAATAAATTTGTTAACTTTTTCAAAGAACCTACTTTTCACTTTATGGTTTTACTGGTATTTTCTATTTCGTCGATTTCTGCCCTTGTCTTAATTATTTCCTTCTACCTACTAGTTTTGACTTTGGTTTCTTTTGCTTTTCCAAGGATCTGAGATTCCTCCCCAAGTTATTATTTGAAATCTTGCTGATTTTATAACATGGACAGTTAAAGCAATAAACTGCTCCCTCAAGTTTTACTGACTTATTTTAATATGTTGTTTTGATTTTCTTTTTGCCATCAGAACTTTCCATTTATTTCTTATTTTCTGTGGTTTCCCAATTATTACTCCTTTGTATCCTTTTTATGTATACTTGGGTTTTAAACAGTAATATGGAATGGGGTGTTTCTTTTCTGGTCCTATCTGTTTGGTGTTCTGTATGCCTCTTCCAACTGGATATGTGTTATGTTGCTTCATCTTACATCAACTTAAAACAAACCAGAGTCATTCGGGAAGACAGAATCTCAATTGAGATTGGCCTTTGGGTAAGCTTGTGGTACATTTTCTTGATTAGTGATTGATGTGTGAGGCCCCAGCTCACTGTGGGGGTGCCACCATTAAGCTGGTGGTCTTGTGGTTTAAGAAAACAGGTTGAGCATATCATGAAGAAAAAAACCAGTAAGAGCTGCAGTTCCACATGGCTTCAGCTTTAGTTCCTACCTCCGTATTCTTGCCTTGAGTTCCCAGGCTGATTTCCCTTAATGATGAACTACAACAGTAAACTAAAACAAACCGTTTCCTCCCCAAGTTCCTTTTTGATCATGGTGTTTATTTATCATGACCAAAGCAAATTTATGACAGTCATGATCTCATGATGTGAAACATTTTTATTTTATTTTTTAAAAAAAGAAACAAGCTATCTTTTTTCACTTCATATATCAATCCCTTTTCCCACTTCCTTCCCTCCTCCCATTTCCTCCACCTTCACCCTACTCTATCCCACCCCCAATCCACTCCTCAGAAAGGATAAGGCACATTTCTTTGGGGAAGGTCCAAAGGCCCTTCCTATTATATCTAGGCTGAGCAAGGTAGACATCAAAGAGAAGGGGTTCCGAAAAAGCCAGTACAAGCAGTAGGGATAAATCCTGATGCCACTGCCACTGGCCCCTCATTCTGACCCAGCCACGCAACTGTCACCCACATTCAGAGAGTCAAGATTGGTCATATGCTGGTTCCTTGTCTGTCTGGAACCAATGAGCTCCCATTAGCTCATGTAAATTAATTCAGCAGGTGCCCCCATCATGGTCTTAACCTCTTTTCTCATATTCTCTTTCCTCCCACTCTTCAACTGGCCTTTGAAAGCTCAGACCAGTGCTTCACTGCAGGTCTCTGCCTCTGTTTCCACATGTTGCTGGATGAAAGTTCTATGGTGAAATTTAAGATATTCATCATTCTGACTACAGGGCAAGGCTTGGGAACCCTCTCCTCTATTGCTTAGGATCTTAGCTGGGGTCATCCTTGTAGATTCCTGGGAATTTTTCTACTTCCAGGTTTCTTACTAGCACCACAATGGCTCCCTCAATCAAAATATCTCTTTCCTTACTCTCATCTCTGTCCTTCATCCATCTCAACTATCCTGTTCCCTCAAGTTCTTCTTAACACTCCCTTCTTCCCTCCTCTTCCCCTTTTCCCCTTCCTTCTCTGCCCACCCACATGTTCCCAATTTTGTCAAGCTATCTTGTCTATTTTCCCTTTCCAGGTAGATCTGTATATGTTTTTCTTAGGGTTCACCTTGTTATTTAGCTTCTCTGGAGTCATGGACTACAGGCTCATTATCTTTTGCTTTATAGCTAGTATCCACTTATGAGTGAATACATAGCATGTTCATCTTTCTGTGTCTGAATTACCTCACCCAGGATGTTTTTTTTTTTGTAATTCCATCCATTTGCACAAAAATTTCAAGATGTCAATGATTTTTACCATTATGTAAATATACCACATTTTCTTTATCCATTCATCAGTTGAGGGTCATCTAGGTTGTTTCCAGGCTCTGGCTATTGTAATGCTGCTATGAACATAGCTGAACAAATGTCCTTGAAGTATGGTTGTGCATTCTTTGGGTATATGCCCAAGAGTGGTATTGATAGTTCCTGAGGTAGGTTGATTCCCAGTTTTCTGAGAAACCACTATACTGATTTCCAGAGTGGTTGCACAAGTTTGTATTCCCACCAGCAATGAAGGGGTGTTCCCCTTACTCCGCATCATCTCCAGCATAAAATATCATTGATGTTTTTGATCTTAGTCATTCTGACTGGTGTAAGATGGTACCTCAGAGTCGTTTCAATTTGTATTTCCCTGATGGCTAAGGTTGTTGAACATTTCCTTAAGTGTCTTTTGACCATTTGAGATTCTTTTGTTAAGAATTCACTGTTTAGGTTTGTACCCTATTTTTAATTGGATAATTTGGAATTTTGATGTCTAATTTTTTGAGTTCTTTATATATTTTGGATATCAGTCCTCTGTCTGTTGTGGGGTTGGTGAAGATCTTTCCCCTTTCAGTCGGCTACCATTTTGTCTTATTGACTGTATCTTTTGCTTTACAGACGCTTCTCAGTTTCAGGAGGTCCAATTTATTAATTTTTTCTCTCAGTGTCTATGATAATGGGGTTATATTTAGGAAGTGGTCTCCTGTGCCAATGCATTCAAATGTATTTTCCACTTTCTCTTCTATGAAGCTCAATGCAGTTGGTTTTATGTTGAGGATTTTAATCCATTTAAACTTGAGTTTTATGCACAGGGATAGATATGGATCTATTTTCATTCTTATACATGTTGACATCCAGTTATGACAGCATCATTTGTTGAAGATGCATGCCAGATAACAGTTTAAAAAATAAAGATATCCCTGCCCAACTGTTAGTTAGTATATATTTTGCCCTTCCTTAAAATCTTTGAACTTTAAATAAATTTTGAAAAGCAACTGTGTAATTCCTATGCTGATCACTTCGTATATGATATTAGACTTGTGTGTAAAGCCTATATAAAGTGTGAATCCTAATGACACAGGCTGTCGTACACTAGTACATTGTGTGGAGCAAAAGTAAAAAATAAGTGAGGCTAAGATGTCATTATTATGGTAAAAGGAATAAATTAGTTGAATCATTTGAAAATAAAATATGGTTGTGCATCCTTAGTCATCAGAGAAATGCAAATAAAACCAACTCTGAGATTCTATCTTACACCTGTAAGAATGGCCAAGAGCAAAAACACTGATGACAACTTATGCTGGAGAGGTTGTGGTGAAAAGGGAACACTTCTGCATTACTGGTGGTAAGGCAAGCTGGTATAGCCCCTTTGGATGTCAGTATGGCAATTTCTCAGAAAATTAGGAAACAACCTTCCTCAAGACCCAGTAATACCACTTTTGGGTATATATCCAAAAGATGCTCAATCGTGCCATAAGGACACGTGTTCAACTATGTTCACAGCAGCATTGTTTGTCATAGCCAGAACCTGAGAACAACCTAAATGCCCCTCGACCGAAGACTGGGTAAGAAAAATGTGGTACATTTACACAATGGAGTACTACACAACAGAAAAAAATCTTCAATTTTGCAAAAAAATGGATGGATCTAGAAAACATCATTTTGAGTGAAGTAACCCAGACCCAGAAAAACAATTATTACATGTACTCACTCATAAGTAGTTTCTAAAAATAAAGCAATGAAAACCAGCCTACAAATCACAATCCAAGAGAACCTAGACAACAATGAGGGCCCTATGAGAGACATACATAGTTTTAATCTACATGGGAAGTAGAAAAAGACAAGATCTCCTGAGTAAATTGGGAGCATGGGTACCTTGGGAAAGAGTTGAAGGGGAGGGGAGAGACAGGGAGGGGGAGCACAGAAAAGTGTACAGCTGAAAAAAAATAATTAAAAAACCAAATACATGCACACAAATAAACAAATAACAGATGTAAAAATTTTTTTAAAAATTGGTTGTGATCTCATAAACTTGGCCAGCATTTCATAGGAATTCTTTTTATATACCCCTCCCACTGCGGTTCTGGGATTTCAGGCACTTTTCCCTAGGTCCTGGGGGTCAGAACTTGGGTCTTCATGCTTGAGTAGCAAGTACTCTTATCCACTGAGCCATCTCCCCAGATCCCTTCTTTCTCCCTATCTGGCTTTTGCTGAGACTGCTCTCAACTTCCTGAGTTCAAAAGGCAGCCAGGCGGTGGTGGCACATGCCTTTAATACCAGCACGCGGGAGGCAGAGGAAGGCAGATCTCTGTGAGTTCCAGGCCAGCCTGGTCTACAAGAGCTAGTTCCAGGACAGGAACCAAAAACTACGGAGAAACCCTGTCTCAAAAAAATTCAAAAAAAAAAAAAAGGCAAATGAAGTAAGTTTTTACCTTGACCTTCTGAGCACTGGGACTAAAGGGAAACAGCAAAAACAAAAGAACAAAACGAAACAGAAAAAAACCCATACGAGTTTTAGAATAGCTACTAGTAAGCAAATAGTTCTCAAAAGATGGTAATTTTCTTCATATTATCATGAAATCAACAAATTCTATTTTAAGTGGGCTATTTTGCATTCAATTATCATCATTTACAAGCAAGAATTATAATTCACATGTACTCATTCATAAGTGGTTTTTAAACATAAAGCAAAAAAAAACAGCCTACAAATCACAATCTCAGAGAACTTAGACAACAATGAGGACCCTAAGAGAGTCATACATAGATCTAATCTACATGGGAAGTAGAAAAAGACAAGATCTCCTGAGTAAATTGGGCGCATGGAGACCTTGGGGGGGCTGAAGGGGAGGGGAGAGGCAGGGAGGGAGCAGAGAAAAATGTATAGCTCAATAAAAATCAATTTAATTAAAAAAATGTAATTTAAGTAAACCACAGGCAAAAGGAGTTGATATTATCTGCCTGTGCTTATGCAGCCAAATGAATGGCTGGTAGTTCCAACCACCTAAATGATTGATGTCATTAGTTTCATTCTTCTCAATGGATTTCTGAGACTCCAGGTTTTTATTTAAAGCCTTCATATACCATTCCTACTAGTGAGAGCAATCCCATTGGATGTGAATGCTATAAGCACCAAAAAGTGCTGTCATCACTTTCTTGTTAATGCTCCTTCACACTACTGCAAATTGGAGGCTACAGGTCCTAGAAGATATGGTTATTCTTTGCACTATATTTCCCATTTCTAATATTAAAGGATCTGCTAAAACAAGCAAGCAAAAAAAAGAAAAGAAAACCTACCTCTATGCAGAGACTTTGATAGTTCTTTCATTGCACTAAACATTTCTTTCTTTTTTTGATTTTTGTTGAGCTATACATTTTTCTCTGCTCTCCTCTCTGCCTCTCCCCTCCCCTTCAACCCTCTCCCAAGGTCCCCATGCTCCCAATTTACTCAGGAGATCTTGTCTTTTTCTCCTACCCATGTAGATTAGGTCTATGTATGTCTCTCATAGGGTCCTCATTGTTGTCTTGGTTCTCTATGATTGTGGTTTGTAGGCTGGTTTTCTTTGCTTTATGTTTAAAAACCACCTATGAGTGAGTACATGTGATATTGTCTTTCTGTGTCTGGGTTACCTCACTCAAAATAATGTTTTCTAGCTCCATCCATTTTCCTGCAAAATTCAAGATGTTGTTATTTTTTTCTGCTATGTAGTACTCCATTGTATAAATGTACCACATTTTCCTTATCCATTCTTCAGTTGAGGGGCATTTAGGTTGTTCTCAGGTTCTGGCTATAACAAACAATGTTGCTATGAACATAGTTGAGCACATGACTTTGTGGCACAATTGAGTATTACTGGGTTCTGAGGAAGATTGCTTCCTAATTTCCTGAGAAATTGCCATACTGACATCCAAAGGGGCTGTACCAGCTTGCTTTACCACCAGCAATGCAGAAGTGTTCCCGTTTCCCCACAACCTCTCCAGCATAAGTTGTCATCAGTATTTTTGCTCTTGGCCATTCCTACAGGTGTAAGATGGAATCTCAGAGTTGGTTTAATTTGCATTTCTCTGATGACTAAGGATGTTGAACATTTCCTTAAGTGTCTTTTAGCCATTTTAGATTCCTCTATTGAGAGTTCTTTGTTTAGGTCTGTACTTCATTTTTTTATTGGATTAATTGTTCTTTTGATGACCAATTTCTTGATCTTTTGGAGATCAGACCTCTGTCTGAAGTGGGGTTAGTGACAATCTTTTCCAATTCTGTAGGCTGTCGTTTTGTCTTTCTGACCGTGTCCTTTGATTTACAGAAGCTTTTCAGTTTCAGGAGGTCCCATTTTTTAATTATTTCTCTCAGTCTCTGAGCTACTGGGGTTATATTTAGGAAGTGGTCCCCTGTGTCAGTGTGTTCGAGTGTACTTCCTACTTTCTCTTCACTAAACGTTTAGGAACACACAAAGGATTTTTATTAAGATGTTGGCCTGGCAGTTACCTTGTGTGAAGCTATGAGGACGATTCTTGCATAACCTAAACATCATACAAAAGCCTGATGTTCCTGTGCAAAGGCTCCTGTGAGAATTTAAACTATGTGATTTAGTGTTACGTAGGCATGTATGTGTTAATGAACTTATAGATAAAATGTACAGATTGTGTTTATTCTACTTATTTTTAAATTTTCCATTATATTTATTTTGTGCTGGGGGATGTGTGTTTTCATTTTTTAAGCAAAAAACATTTTACATTTTTTTATACAATGTTGAGGCCAGAGGACAACTTGTGGAAATTGGCTGTCTCCTTCCAACCTGTGGATTTCAGAAACTGAACTCAAGTTATGGCGCTTTGTGGCAAGTGCATTGCACCCTGAGCCTTCTAGCAAGCCCAAAAGTGTACATATATTTTTTTAATTAAAAAAAAATTTTCCGCTTCCTCCCCGCCTCCCATTTCCCTCCCCCTCCTCCCGCCCCTCTCCCCCTCTCCCCACTCCTCTTCTCCTCCCTCTCCAGTCCCAGGAGCAGTCAGGGTTCCCTGCCCTGTGGAAAGTCCAAGGTCCTCCCCCCTCCATCCACGTCTAGGAAGGTGAACATCCAAACTGTCTAGGCTCCCACAAAGCCAGAACATGAAGTAGGATCAAAAGCCCCTTGCCATTGTCCTTGGCCTCTCGTCAGCTCTCATTGTCCGCCATGTTCAGAGAGTCTGGTTTTATCCCATGCTCTTTCAGTCACAATCCAGCTGGCCTTGGTGAGTTCCCAATAGATCGGCCCCACTGTCTCAGTGGGTGGGTGCACCCCTCGTGGTCCTGACTTCCTTGTTCATGTTCTCCCTCCTTCTGCTCCTCATTAGGACCTTGGGAGCTCAGTCCGGTGCTCCAATGTGGGTCTCTCTCTCTATCTCCATCCATCGCTAGATGAAGGTTCTATGGTGATATGCAAGATATTCATCAGTATGGCTATAGGATAGGTTCATTTCAGGTTCCTTATCCTCAGGTGCCCAAGGAACTAACTGGGGACATTGCCCTGGGCATCTGGTAGCCACTCCAAGTTCAAGTCCTTAGGTGGCTCCCTTAACTAAGATATGAGTTTCCCTGCTCCCCTATCCAAACTTCCTATATCCCCAATCATCCCGTTTCTCCAAGTTCCCCTCATCCTCTGCTTCACACTTTTCTCTCTCCATCTCCCCTTACCCACATCCCACCCCACCCCCAAGATTCCAATTTTTTGCCTGGCAATCTTGTCTATTTCCCATAGCCAGGAGGATAACTATATGTTTTTCCTTGGGTTTGCCCTCTTGTTTAGCTTCTTTAGGACCACAAAATATAGATTCAGTGGCCCCCTATCCATGGCTAGAAACCAATTATGAGTGAGTACATCCCATGATCTTCTTTTTGGGTCTGGGTTACCTCACTCAGGATAGTATTTTCTATCTCCATCCATTTGCATGCAAAATTTGAGAAGTCATTGTTTTTTTACTGCAGAGTAGTACTTTAGTGTGTATATATCCCACACTTTCTTCATCCACTCTTCCATTGAAGGACACCTAGGATGCTTCTAGGTTTTGGCTATTACAAATAATGCTGCTATGAACATAGTTGGACAAATGCTTTTGTCATATGATAGGGCATCTCTTGGGTATATTCCCAAGAGTGGTATTGCTGGGTCCAGGGGTAGGTTGATCCCAATTTTTCTGAGAAACCGCCACACTGATTTCCAAAGTGGTTGCACAAGTTTGCAGTCCCACCAGCAATGGATGAGTGTACCCCTTTCTCCACAACCTCTCCAGCAAAGGCTATCCTTGGTGTTTTTGATTTTAGCCATTCTGACAGGTGTAAGATGATATCTCAAAGTTGTTTTGATTTGCATTTCTCTGATCGCTAAGGAGGTTGAGCATGACCTTAAGTATCTTTTGGCCATTTGAACTTCTTCTGTTGAGAATTCTCTGTTCAGTTCAGTGCCCCATTTTTTAATTGGGTTAATTATCATTTTAACGTCTAGTTTCTTGAGTTCTTTACATATTTTAGAGAACAGACCTTTGTCTGTTGCGGGGTTGGTGAAGATCTTCTCCCAGTCAGTAGGCTACCTTTTTGTCTTAGTGACAGTGTCCTTTGCTTTACAGAAGCTTCTCAGTTTCAGGAGGTCCCATTTATTCAATGTTGCCCTTAATGTCTGTGCTGCTGGGGATATACATAGGAAGCGATCTCCTGTGCCCATATGTTGTAGGGTACTTCCCATTTGCTCTTCTATCAGGTTCAGTGTGTTCAGATTGATATTGAGGTCTTTGATCCATTTGGACTTGAGTTTTGTGCATGGGTCTATTTTCACTTTTCTACAGGTTGACATCCAGTTGTGTCAGCACCATTTGTTGACGATGCTTTCTTTCTTCCATTGTATACTTTTAGCTCCTTTATCGAAAATGAGGTGTTCATAGGTTTGTGGGTTAAAATCCGAGTCTTCTATACGATTCCATTGGTCGACTTCTCTGTTTTTATGCCAGTACCACGCTGATTTCATTACGGTAGCTCTGTAATAGCGTTTGAAGTCAGGGATGATAATGCCTCCAGAAGTTCCTTTATTGTATAAGATTGTTTTGGCTATCCTGGGTTTTTTGTTTTTCCATATAAAGTTGATTATTGTCCTCTCAAGATCTGTGAAGAATTTTGATGGGACCTTGATGGGGATTGCATTGAATCTATAGATTGCCTTTGGTAGAATTGCCATTTTTACTATGTTGATCCTCCCAATCCAAGAGCAAGGGAGATCCTTCCATTTTCTGGTATCGTCTTCAATTTCTTTCTTCAATGCCTTAAAGTTCTTGTCAAATAGATTTTTCACTTCCTTGGTCAGAGTTACCCCAAGATATTTTATGCTGTTTGTGGCTATCGTGAAAGGTGATGATTCTCTTATTTCCCTCTCTGCTTCCATATCCTTTGTGTATAAGAGGGCGACTGATTTTTTGGAGCTGATCTTGTATCCTGCCACATTACTAAAGGTGTTTATCAGCTGTAGAAGTTCTTTGGTGGAGTTTTTGGGGTCGCTTAAGTACACTATCATATCATCTGCAAATAACGCAAGTTTAACTTCTTCCTTTCCAATTCGAATTCCCTTTATCCCCTTATGTTGTCTTATTGCTATTGCTAAGACTTCAAGAACTATATTGAAGAGGTATGGAGAGAGTGGACAGCTTTAGCGTGTTCCTGATTTTAGTGGGATGGCTTTAAGTTTCTCTCCATTTAATTTGATGTTAGCTGTCGGCTTGCTGTAAATAGCTTTAATTATATTTAGGTATGACCCCCTGAATCCCTAATCTCTCCAAGACTTTTATCATAAAGGGATGTTGAATTTTCTCAAATGCTTTTTCAGCATCTAATGAAACAATCATATGGTTTTTTCTTTCAGTTTATTTATATGATGGATTACATTGATAGATTTGCATATGTTAAACCAGCCCTGCATCTCTGGGATGAAGCCTACTTGATCATAATGAATAATTTTTCTAATGTGTTCTTGGATTCGGTTTGCCAGTATTTTGTTGAAGATTTTTGCATCGATGTTCATGAGTGAGATTGGCCTGTAATTCTCTTTCTTGGTTGGGTCTTTGTGTGGTTTTGGTATCAGAGTTACTGTAGCTTCATAAAAGGAATTTGGCAATGACTCTTCTGTTTCTATATTGTGAAATACATTAGGGAGTATAGGTATTAGGTCTTCTTGGAAGTTCTGGTAGAATTCCGCATTGAAACCATCTAGTCCTGGACTTTTTTTGGAAGGGAGGTTTTTGACAACAGCTTCTAATTCTTCGCGACTCACAGGTCTATTTAGGTTGATTACCTGGTCCTGGTTTAACTTTGGTATATGATATTCATCTAAAAAAGTGTCCATTTCTTTTACATTTTTCGGTTTTGTGGCATACAGGCTTTTGTAGTAAGATCTAATGATTCTCTGAATTTCCTCTGTTTCTTTATTTTCATTGAATTCAAGAAAGACTTTAATTTCTTTCTTTATTTCTTCCTTAATCCAGGTATGGTTCAGTAGTTGACTGTTCAGTTTCCATGAGTTTGTAGGCTTTCTGGGGGGCAGCATTGTTGTTGAATTCTAGCTTTAATCCATGGTGATCTGATAAGATACAGGTGGTTACTGATATTTTTTTGTAACTGTGGATGTTTGCTTTGTTACCGAGTATGTGGTCAATTTTCGAGAAGGTTCCATGAGCTGCAGAGAAGAAGGTATATTCTTTCCTATTTGGGTGGAATATTCTATAGATGTCTGTTAAGTCCATTTGATTCATTACCTCCATTAATTCTCTTATTTCTCTGTTAGGTTTCTGTCTAATTGACCTGTCCATTGATGAGAGAGGAGTGTTAAAGTCTCCTACTATTAATGTGTGCGGTTTGATGGCTGCCTTGAGTTTTAGCAATGTTTCTTTTACATAATTTTGCTTTTATATTAGGGGCATAGATATTCAGGATTGAGACTTCATCCTGATGAATTGTTCCTGTTATGAGCAGAAAATGTCCCTCTCCATCTCTTCTGATTGATTTAAGTTTGAAGTCAACTTTGTTAGAAATTGGTATGGCCACACCTGCTTGTTTCTTAGGTCCATTTACTTGATAAGCCTTATCCCAACCCTTTACTCTGAGTAGGTGTCTGTCTTTGTGGTTGAGGTGTGTTTCTTGTAAACAGCAGAATGTTGGATCCTGTTTTTGTATACAATCTCTTAACCTGTGCCTTTTTATAGGTGAGTTGAGTCCATTGACATTCAGTGATATTAATGACCAGTGGTTGTTAACTCCCATCATTTTTTTAGTAGTAAATTTTGTGTGTTTCCCTTCTTTGAGTTGCGCTGGTGAAGGGTCTCTAGATGTCCGAGATATTGTGGTCATTGTTGGACTCCTTGGTTAGTGATTTTCCTTCTATTACTTTCTGTAAGGCTGGATTTGTGGCTACGTATTGTTTAATTTTGTTTTTATCCTGGAAAATTTTGTTTTCTCCATTTATAGTGACCAAAAGATTGGCTGGGTATAGTAGTCTGGGCTTGCATCCACAGTCTCTTAGTTTCTGCAGTACATCTATCCATGACCTTCTGGCTTTCATGGTTTCCATAGAGAAGTCAGGTGTAAGTCTGATAGGTTTACCTTTATATGTAACTTGGCCTTTTTCCTTTGCAGCTCTTAATATTCTTTTTTGTTCTGTATGCTTTGTGTTTTGATTATTATATGGCGAAGGGATGTTTTTTTTTTTTTTGATCCAGCTTATTTGGTGTTCTGTATGCTTCTTGAACCTTCATAGGTATATCTTTCTTTAGGTTGGGAAAGTTTTCTTCTATAATTTTATTAAATATATTTTCTGGACCATTGAGCTGCGCTTCTTCTCCTTCTTCTAGTCCTATTATTCTTAGGTTTGGTCTTTTTATTGTGTCCCATATTTCCTGAATGTTTTGTGATGAGAGTTTGTTGGCCTTGCTGTTTTCTTTAATCAGCGTGTTTATTTTCTCTATGGTATCTTCAGAATCTGAGATTCTTTCTTCTATCTCTTGTATTCTGTTAGTTATGTTTGTTTCTGTAGACTCTATTCGTTTACCTAGATTTTCCATGTCCAGCCAGCCTTCTGTTTGTGTTTTCTTCTTTGCCTCCATTTCAGTTTTCAAGACTTGAACTGTTTCCATTATCTGTTTGATTGTTTTTCCTTGGTTTCCTAGGGTGTCATTCACTGATTTACTCAATTCTTCAAACTTTCTGTTATACTTCTCATCCATTTCTATAAGGGCATTTTTTACATGCTGTTTAAGGGCGTCAATCACTTTCATAAAGTCAATTTTTTCTACTTCTTCATGATTAAGGTGTTCATGTCCTCATGTTGTGAGGTTGCTGGGTTCTGGTGGTTTCATATTATTTTTCAGATTGTTGGGTAAATTCTTGCATTGGCGCCTGCCCATCTCTTCCTCCGAATGCTCTCCTATGGATCTTCTTTTACAGGATCAGGTCTCCTTGCCTACTGATGTACCTTCCCAGTGATGGTACTCCCCAGTGATGGTTCTCCTGGTGCTCCAGTGATGTCTCTCCTGGTGACAATATCAGATCTCCTTGCCCAATGATGGCTCTCCTGGTGCCAAGATTAGCTCTCTGTGCTGGTTGGGTAGTTCATAAACGAAGCGCCTACCTTGCTTGGTGCAGGCAGGCCAGAGTAACAAAGGAACTCCTGCCTGCCTGCTTGCCCTGAGGATTCTCCCCCAGCGCCCAGACAGGCTGAGCTGGGTGATGGAGAAAGGTCATTGGTTAAAAATAAAGAAACTGCTTGACCCATTTGATAGGCCAGCCTTTAGGTGGGTGGAGTAAACAGAACAGAATGCTGGGAGGCAGAGGAAGTGAGCTCAGACGCCATGCTCCCCTCTCCCGGGCAGATGCAGGGCAGCTCCTCTGAGAGACAGATGCCAGGCTCTCCTCTCCAGAGCAGACACGATGAAGCTCTGTCCCAGGATGGATGTAGGCTAGAATCTTCCCGGTAAGCGCACCTTGGGGTGCTACACACATGAACAGAAACGGGTCAAGCAATGTTTAAATGAATAGAGTTTGTGTGTTGTTATTTTGGGGCATAAGCTAGCCATGCGACCGGGAGCTGGGGCGGCTTGAACACAGCCAGCAGCACCCCACTACAGCTGGGTGGTGTTATGTGCCCAAAAATGGAAGGGGGCAGAAGGGAGGAGGGTTCTGGATGCAAGCTGGGTGGGATAGGAAGAGAGAGGCAGTATGCTGGGAGTAGAGTCCCTGCAGGGAGCCCAGGAAGGATGGGGGGGGGATGAGGAACTTCTGAGTTCCCTGTCCCGGGCTGCTGCCGCGGGTCACAAACTCACCCCAATGATGGCTCTTCTGGTGCCGAGATCAGATCTCCATGCTGGTTGGGTAGTTCGTAAACAAAGCGCCTACCTTGCTTGGTGCAGGCAGGCCAGTGAAACAAAGGAACTCCCGCCTGCCTGTTTGCCCTGAGGATTCGCCCCCAGCGCCCAGACAGGCTGAGCTAGGTGGTGTTATGTGCCCAAAGAGGGAAGGGGCCAGAAGGAGGAAGGGTTCTGGATGCAAGCTGGGTGGGATAGGAAGAGAGAGGCAGTATGCGGGGAGTAGAGTCCCTGCAGCAAAAGTGTACATATTTTAAAGGGTTCGTTTTATTGCTTTATTCCAATATAGACTACTAATAAATGACAACTACATATTAATAAATATTGTATTTATCTGATGGGACTGTATATGTGCCTGTGTGTATATATATGTATTTATGCAATCCATTGTTGAGCACATGAACACTAGACTCTGAGATTCAAAGTTTTATATGTATTTTGTTTAAATATAAATATGTTTGCTGTAGGAAGTCCTACAGCCAGTAGTTCGCCGCCCACTGGGGTGTAGCCTCTTATACTATTTATGCTGATGTAGAGCATGGCTCCTGCCTCTTTTCCAGCTGTGGGATTCGGTTTCTGATCTCTGTTCCAGCAGAGGATTCTGATTTGTGAGTCTACCCATAAATAAATAACCATCTATTTTTCAATTCTGAGCTAATATGGTATTTCTTTTAAGCGTCATTCTTCATATGTTAATAGTGATTGGATCTAATTGATTTCTCCACTGATTTTCAAAATTTATCCTTCTTCAGCTATGAAGAGTTTGTTTGGTTTATATATATATATATATACACATTGAGTACATAGTATTTGGGAGTTATTAAAACATATGAAACATGCTTATTACATTTCAGGAAAAATTCATCTGTAGTTACATGCTTAAGAAATTTTTGGTGTTTTTTTAATTCAGCTACTAATTGTCATACATGCATTATTTCATGAAGTTATCAATACAATCATCTCTAGTTTTCAGAGAATGTGGTAATACCATTGTAATAAGTAAATAGCATGCCATAGTCCTTTAACTTTGTAGTACCAGAGGAAATAAAGGAACGAAGCAAAGTGGTAGAACTGAGGTTCATTTTTGACAAATCTTTGAATGAAGATTGATTACATTTGCAAAAATGTTGCTCCAATCATAACCATGAATTTAAATATCTCCGTTTCCTGAAAGCAGAAAAGATAATAATAATCACATTTGAACAGGAAGAGTCATGACTGACAGGACACATGAGCTATTCAGAAAATAGTTTAAATGAAGTTGAAACCAGTCTGGGCATACGGCTATTATTCTATTCACCATGGAGTTTTTCAGTCATGATTAATTGTAGAGGAAAGTGTTTGAAGAATACATCCTTTGAAAAAGTGACAGAGGAGAATGAACTCAAAAGAGAGTTGAAGATGATTCACATTATTGGAATATAAAATTCTTATGATCCTCAAAGACAGACTCTGATTCATTTCAAACAGACCGTATGCTCTTGCAGCTGTGTTTTATTTGCTTAATTCATAAGTAATACAGACACGGGCTTCACACTTCATGAGGTGTTAACTGTGCTGTGCTCAGGTATTTTTGTGGTTCCAGAAATAATTTCTTGTCTGCTTCAAATGTTTTATGCTGAATGTTTAGATGCTTGGGTAAGCAAGAAAAATAGATTTTTCTATTCAAAATTAGTGTGACATTAAGTAGAAAGAGGGAATGACTAAAATACACACGTTTCCTCCTTGCTATATCTATAGACATGACTCAAATTATTCACTTTAGTATGACTTGCCTAAAACTTTATTCAAAGTTCAAATTAGATTTTATAATGTGATTAGGAACAGAAAAAAGTAAAATACAGTTAATTTAGAGTCTATCCTATAAAATGAAGAAACATCTAGGTAGCAGTGGTTAATTTTCATGAAAGTGTCATAGTTCTGAGGTGTTTAATATAACACTCTAAATACTATCCTACCATCAACATCTTAGAACGTGCAATACTAACTACAGAAAATGTGATTACTATCTTTTATGTTTTTATAAAGTTCATAAATAAGATGATCATAATGGGACAATCACAAAAAGAAAGTAAAGTACCATGCAATGATTCAAAATTATGCATCAATATGTAATAAATTATGCAATATAAGATATTATATATAATAATTAATAATTAACTAACATTTAAGTATTATATTTTTATCTGACATTATTTTGTATATAAAAACTTAATAGTGGTATTTGAGGATTTAAAGACCATGTCTGCCTGTTGTGCTATTTTTATATTTGTTAGCCTCATAAATCTCTTAGAAACTTCTAGGTAGAAAATATATTAATAAAATTTATGAAACTATGTAGGATATAGCAACTTGGATCAAGACATAGAAAAAGAAAAAGATAATTTTTCTATTTTTAAAATTTAATTAAAATAAATTATATCATTACCCTTTTCTTCTACCATTCCCATTTTCCTCACCCTCACTCCTGGTCCCTCTCAAATTGATTGGATCTCCTCTTCTTTGACAATTGTTACATAGACATATAAATTAATAAAAATGTAAATACAATTCACTTTGTTTATTCAATGCTGCCTGCATGTATGTGTTTCCAGAGCACTGGGTACTGGATAACCAATCTTGGTATTCATCCCTGAAGAATACTAATTTCCCTCTGTTAACAATTGTTAATTGCCTGTAGCTCTTCATTTAGGAATATTTCACTGTGAGATTTGCACTTTCTATATAGAATTGTCAGGTATTTAATTTATATTTAAAGATGTAATTTTTCATATTGATCTGCTATTACAGGCTTTGGTTCAAGTTTGGGCATTAAGTTGCTATTTATTATTTTTATTATTTGACAATTTCATTAAAGCATATAATGAGCTTTACTCTTTTTCACACCATTCTCTTCTTAATCCCTGTTCCTTCTTCCACAGAAATCTTTCTTCTTCCCATTCTCAGGTTCTTCTGTGTTTTTCAACCCTTCTTCCTTGACGTTCCCTGAGCCTTGGAGGGAGTTTTATAAATAACCCACTTAAGGTTGCATACTACATTAAGACTTATTCTAGGCACTAAGCACTATATATGGTGATAAGAAACTTCTCTGATGAAGGCTGATAGAACCATTAATCTATAGATATAAACATGAGCCATTAGGAGGCAGTTTAAACATATATACGTTAACAAAATGATAGCAGTATACTTCCTTCTGAAAGCCCATTGACCTCTCTAACCATGGGATTTTGACCAAATTTATAGTACCAAATACTATTTTCCTTCTATAGAGTGGGCATTAAATTGTATCAGTTAGCAAATAATCACATTCATACCATACTGTTATTGCAGGAATGGGCAAGTCTTGCCAGACCAGCCATTATTGTAGATCAAAGTGTTCGTGTTGGTTAAGGCTACTGATGACTTTAATATCCCATCAGCCTGTATATAGCACGTTCCAGCAACTTGAAAACTTGCTGTAAGAGCCAGTGGTAATGGCATACACCTTTAATTCAAGTACTTAGGAAGAAAAGACAAGCAGAACTCTGAATTTCAAGCTAGGCTGGGCTACATAGTGCATTCCATATACAGCCCCGGGGGAACCAGCAACCTCTGCCAGAGCAGATCTTAGCCAGCGACCTCCACAAGAGCAGGTAAAGGGAGATATCACTGAAGGAGCAGGTCTGAGACAGAGACCTCTGTAGGACTGGACGTTAATCAGCAGGCCTGAACAAGTGACCTCCACTAAAGGAGATCTGAGCCAGCGACCTCCACCAGAATAGGCCTGAGGCAGTACCTCCACAGGAGTTGGTACAAGGGAGCAGGCCTAGAGGCAAAGAACTCTGTGGGAACTGGCGCCTATCAGGGACCTCTGAGGGAGCAGGCCTGAGCCAGGGATATCTGTGGGAACAGGTTTGAGCCAACAACCTCTGCTGAAGCAGGCTTGAGTCACCTACCTCAGCCAGAGCAGGCCTGAGACAGTGACCTCCAAAAAAGCAAGCTTGATCCAGTGGCCTCCACTGGAGCAAGCCAGAGGTACTGGCCTACACAGGAGCAGGTACAAGGGAGTCACAGCTGAGGGAGCAGACTTGAGCCAGAGACCTCTGCAGTTCTGAGAATGAGTCAGGGACCTCCGAGTAAGCAGGCCTGTGCCAGAGACATTTGAAGGACCAGGTCCAAGCCAGAAAGCTCTGAGGGAGAAGGCCCAAGCCAGGAACATCTACAGGAACAGGCCTTAGCCAGTAACCTCTGCTAGAGCAGGCCTGAACCAGTGACCTCTGCAAGAGCAGGACTGATGTGTGATTCCTCTCTGTATGCTGTGATTACCAATGATTTAAAAATGACTGTCTTGCGCCTGTGCAGGACAGAATAGAGCTAGGTAGGGAAACTAAACTGAATGCTGGGAGAAAGAAGACAGAGTTCGTGAGAAGTCAAGTAGCCCCACCAGAGACAGTCACTGGAACTTTACCCGGTAAGCCACAGCCACATGGCTATACACAGATTAATGGAAATGGGTTAAATTAAGATGTAAGAGCCAATAAGAAGCTAGAGCTAATGGGTCATCATTGATTTAAATAATATAGTTTCTGTGTGGTTATTTTGGGGCAGAACAGCTGAGAACAAACAAGCGGCCCTCTTACAACACAGGATCAAGGCAGTAACCTCAGTGGGAGCAGGTCCAAGAAAGCAACCTCCATGGAGGCAGACCCAAATGACCTCCTGTATTGCAGAGTGACCCCCAGGAGAGCTGAGCGACCTCCAGGAACACTGAGTGGCCCCTGTGATGAATGGAAACATCGTCCTGACTATAACATGAGGAGCAACAATCTGAGCCTTGGATGCACTGGCAACTGGAAGACTTATCACCAGAGACACAGCCCCAAAATACACTAATCAGAGGAAAAGATGGGTTGACAAGGAAAGAACATACTCAACACCACAAAGAGTAGCATAACATCAATAAAATCTACTGGCCCTATAACAGCAAGACTTGAACAACCAAATACAGATGAAGCAGAAGAAATTGACCTAAGTATAAATTTATGGGAATCTTTGAGGTCCTTAAAAAAGAAATGAAAAATTACCTCAAAGAAATGGAAGAAAAAACAAACAAAAAATGGAAGAAATCAACAAATCTCTTAAAGAAAAGAAGAAAAAAACAATCAAACAAATGAAAGGAACTATTCAATACTTGAAAAATGAAAGAGACAATAAAAAACACTATCCAAGGGAAATATAGAAACAAAAATTATGAGAAAACTCTATTTGCTGATAATATAATAGTTTACATAAATGACCCCAAAATTGTACCAAGGAATTTCTGCAACTCATAAACACATTCAATAATGTAGTAGGATAAAAGATAAACTCAAAAAAATCAGTAGCCCTCCTGTACACAGATGATAAATGGGCTGAGAAAGAAATCAGAGAAACATCACCCTTCACAATAGCCACAAAAACCATAAAATATCTTGGAGTAACTCTAACCAAGCAAGTGGAAGACCTGCATGACAAGAACTTTAAATCTTTGAAAAAAGAACTTGAAGAAGACACCAGAAAATGGAAAGATCTCCCATGCCCATAGGTAGGTAGAATTAATATACAAAAAAAAATATAGCTCAATAAAAACAACAAAAAACACAGGGAAAAACACCTATATCTCTTTATCTATAATGGAAACTTGTGAAATTTCCTCCATGGATGTTAGCATGTCAGCTGCTGTTGTTACTTTGTGGGTCTTGTTTAGGCAACCATATTGTTGAGATTTAACAGGTGCAGTTCTCTGTCACATAAAGAGGACACAATCTCCAATAGACTCTTCGGTCTTCTGGCTCTTACAGTATTTGTCTGTCCATTATGTTCCCTAAGCATTACTTGCAGAGGGTATGTATGTTCTAGCTATGTCCATTGGGACTGAGCATCCCATAATCACTTATCATCTCCATTTTGACCAGATGCTCATTTTTTGAAATGGTCTTCATCTACTACAAAAAGAAGTTTCTTTAATGTGTGATGAGGACTACACCATTTACCATTTATCTTTTCGTTCCATGTTATCCTAATTCTGGAAGCAACAAATACTAGAAGTTAAATACTTAGGTCCTGTCATAATGTTGTTTAGGTTTTAAGTCTGGCTTAACCATTAGTGACCTAGCAAGCTCCCTAGACTTTTCCATCAGTGTCCTTCCTTACCTATTACATAAGAGTGATAACAAAACCTATCGTGTTGGGTTACCATAAAGAACAAAAGAGATATTTATGTTGAATACTGAGAACAATGCTAAAAAATGTGGAAGGAACTGCATGGCATTTGCAATTGTCAGTACTCAGTGGTATGTTCTTTCCACGGGTTTAATCAAAACTCGGAAAATTGTAATTGAAGATTCTGTCAGCCTTAGGTTTAGGACTTGAGATAGGGAAGGTGTGTTGGTCTGACCACCAGATGTGTTTCACGCAAGTGGCCGGTTATGAACAGCTCCAGCTGTCTTTATTTATACATCAGAATAAGCATGTTTTTCCATAAAAACAAACAAGTTTCCCATTATTCAATATTATTCTCTGGCAAAAACAAAGGGCCACATATTTTTTTCCCAACTTTCACATCAAAACATCTTTAAATCAAATGTACTCATCATTTTGCTAACTTGACCAAATACTGAGCCAGTACATCCTATTTTTACAAAACTAAAAGGTGATTGATGTAGTCACACATTTTCAAGAACAACAAGCTTGTTCAAAACTTATTTACAGAAATGGGGGTGATATGCCTCCAACTGTCCACACTTAATCAGAACAGCTCCTGGGGTCTAGAGTGATAACTATCATCCCCCAGACAAGGAACCTAGGAAGCATCAGCTCCCAAAAAATTTTAGGGAAAAATGTTGGAAAGAAGATGGGGTTTCCAGGAATGAGCACAACTGTCCCATACATGTTTGACAAAATAACAGTAAAAGCACCAAGAGAATCATCAATGTTATAAGAGAGAAGAGAGAATGCAGGATGTGCAGTCCTGGCAGTCTTCTGTGCTGTGCTGAAGTTCACTGGTCCTTGCTGAGTGAGACTGTCCCCGTGGGCTTTTACCTCATCTGGATCCATTGGACAAGCACTCATATACTGGTCTGAAACTAGGCCACACGGTTCCCAACAAGATTCATTATTCAGTTTAGAGGCAATGTCTCTAAGAATCTCTCTTTGCATCATAGATTTATACACATATTTAATTAAATGCTGCCCAGGAGACACTATTTTCTGATAGTTTAACAATCATTTGATACAATATATGTTTGGAAAGAGATTCAAAAGTTGGACTATTTCTTCATACACAATGAGGCTCCAGGCTCAAAAAATTGCTTTCAATCTCCCAAGTACACAGACTTTGTTAGTCTGCGTCTCTGTATCTCCTATTCTTGTTTATGACGCCCTCCATCAAGAGATAACTACTACTTATCCTTTAAGATACATTTAAGACACTGTCTCCTCCGAGAAGTCTTTGCTAACAGGACGCTACCCACTATCTCAACCTACCAGTCAGCTCTGTATTAATATGAGTGGACTAGTTTTCACTGTGCTTCTTCTGGGTCTCTCTGTAACCCCTGGCCATTGTGCATGTCCACTATCTTGTCATATCATTTTCTTGCCTCCTTCTTTCACCGACCATATAAAGTCTTTCAATATAAGAATGATAATTTCCCTCTTTATCCACTGCATATGGACCAATTGTGTTGTAGAGCAAGGTTGAAGTTCAAGAAACATTTGTGAATAAAGGAACAAACTTGTCTGCAAGCACAGCATCCCTCCATCATTTGGAGTGTGTGCTATGGAGCAAACGAAAGAAGGCTAAAATATGACCACTAAGCTAAAGAATGAATAATCTAATAAGCACAACAGAACGCAAATGCTTAAAATTGTGTGAAAAAGCAGTGCATCAGCAATTACTGCAATAAACTGTGCCATAAACAACTTCATAATCTTAATGATCTGAAATAGCAAATAGTTTTTTCCACTTTGAGTTCCTCTGCTCTCTTACTCAGCTTTGGGCTTAGTTCCAGACTGCATGCTGGCCTCGGGTTTCCTTTCCTAGCAGTTTGCTAAGGCAACTTTCTCATGGTTCATCACTGAAACAAAATCGGCAAGCAAACCATGAATTCACATTTAGCTTTCTGCTCATGTTCCACTGGTTAAGCCAAGTCACACATGATGGGGAATAAAGAGCACCAAAAAGAAGGGCAGTGTGCTGCCCCACTGTGGGAAAGGTAGGAAGTGAATTCAAGTTAAGGCTTACATAACACACTGTGCAGCTGACTGTCCATTTGAAGTGCTAGAAGATGCCACTAGTTTCCTTGAACAGAAAAAAAAAAAGACTTCAATGAAAAAGAATAGTATGGGAAGAGTTTTCAAATAAAACAACTCTCTAGCTATCCCACAGAAAATAAAATATATAGTTTGGATAAAGGAAACACAGCAGCATTCCAGAGAGGAGAAACTAAAACAAATGGTGGCATGGTAGGGTGCAGAATGCAGATCAGTGTGCTTAAGAATCAATGAACTCAGCTAAGGGAGCCAGAAATTAGCCTTTTGCCCATTAGCATTTGTTAAGTTATTGGAGTACTTGAAGCAATTAGGTGGCATGACTGACTCTTGACTCAACTTCTTTTCTCGTTTTCTCACACAGCTCCTCTGACCCTAAATAACAATCAGGATTCCCAGTTGTAAGTAAAGAGTCTAGCTCTGGGTGACTTAAACATAACACAATGGCAAGAAAAGTTGCTAAGCTAGGCCAAGGAAATGGAAAGTATCTGGGAGCCACGGGCAGAGTCTGATCCCATCCGATAGATTTGACCAGAGAATCTGTGTTATCTTACACAAACAGCATTCCAAGCTCCTTCAGTGCCAAGACTAACTCAGTACTGAGGCACTGAATGACAGAGTCTTCCATGCCTGTGGCCCTAGGTGAGAAAGAGATAAAGCCATGCAATTAGTACTAAGACACTGTGGGACACTGGGACATAAACATTATTGCCTTTGTGTTCTCAACTGCTGCTTCCCTGTAAAACACAGTCTAAGTAGCACCTGCTACTCATGCACCTGCTCGGGAATCTATGTAAACATTAAGATGAGCATGAGCGCACCTAATTGATTGATCTGAGGTCACAATCCATATCCTGGAAGCGGAGGCTGTTAGGAAATTAAGAATCAGTGACTATTGTTTATATATAATATCAGTGATTTAGTATTAGAATGATTACTTCTACTAATAAATAGGCCCCATATCGACTCATAAGATTAAAACAAGTCTGAGAATTGACAGTAAGTCAGAGGCTGGCAGTCAAAATAGAACCAGCTTTATGAGAGGTTTTTTTAATATAAAAACAAAAAACTCAACTCCCACTTGCATTTTTCTGTACAAGTCTCATACCAACTTTATACTTTTAACCCCTGAAATCTCACAAGAATTTACTTTGGAACTACTATTTTTTCATACTCATCTCATGTAACTTAATTTCCAGATGCATTCATTTGTCTGGAGTGTAAGCAATGTGTGGACACTGATCATAAATTGGATTGCTAAGTATCCAAAGTGTTTATCCCGGAGTATGCTCATAGTGCCTTAGTGTTATTTTAATATTTTGGGTTTTTTAACTTTTAATTAATTTTTGTTAAGTCTGGGCATTTAATGGAGATGTGCCCCATAGTCTCAGTGGGCATTTGAATACACAGTCCCCTGTTGGTAGTGCTATGTAGGAGGCTTCAGAGGTGTGGCCTTGCTGGAGGAAGTATGTCACTAGGGGATAGGCTTTGAGCATTTAAAGAGTCCAGCCACTTCTGGTCTCTCTGGCCAGTACTTATGGTTAAAGATGTGAGCTCTCCACTTCCAGCTCTTGTCATGTGCCTGCTGTCTGCTGCCATGCTTCACTACCTTAAGGGACTCTCAATCCTCTGGAACCATAAACACAAATGAACTCTTTCTCCTCTAAGTTGCCTTGGTCATGCTGTTTTATCACAGTTACTTTTCTGTAACTAATACATTAAACATATGAAAAGTAACTACTACAGTAAGCATATGAAATCATTGATGTCTATGATATTTTCATACATTTGTCATAATACTTTGCTCAAAATTGTTCCCCATCATGTTGCAAGGAAGGAGCTGCTTATTTGTCCCGGATGCCCAGAACCAAAATAATCACACAGGAACTGTATCGATTAAATCACTGCTTGGCCCGTTAACTCTAACTTCTTATTGGCTAACTCTTATATATTAATTTAACCCATCTCCATTAATCTGTGTATCACCACGAGGTCGTGGCCTACCAGCAAAGTCCAGCATGTCTATCTCAAGTGGCAGATCCATGGTGTCCCCTCACTCCACCCTTTTTTATCCCAGCATACAGCCTAGCTTTCCCTACCTAGTTTTGTTCTTCCCTGCCATAGGCTCAAAGTTCTTTATTAACCAATGAAAGCAACACATAGACAGAAGACCCTCCCACACCACCATCATGCCATGTCTCACCCCACAATGGGTCCTTTTCTATTCCCTGATAGTATCCCTTCAACATGATTTTTATTAACTGGCTAATAAAAATAAGCAGACACTGGAGAAATAAAATCTTCAAAAAAAACCTAGGTCATTCTAATATAATGTTTAGGCAGGAAGTTATAAAAATCTAAAGTAGTCATTGAAATGAGGGAAAAGACAGACACAAGCACCAAGCACTGCCTGCTATGTGCCAGGAGCATCTACTATGCACATGTCGTCCCAAGACCTGGCCTTTGATGACATTTCATCAGCATCTTAAATTAAATTGGCTATGGTAAGAATTTTACTAATTCTATGAAGCTATACTATCTTGTGACTGAGAGAACCAGTTGTTAAACATTTTATTCATTTATCATGGGTTGAAGGAAAAAGAAATGCCCTCTATATCCCTTTAATTCTTTCAAATTAAATTTAGCAATTTAAATGTTATTACACATATGTTATCTATATTTTGCATATCATTCTTTGCAATGTGGATTTTCAAATTGGAATAATGTAGCTATGAGGAAACGACATAATGTATGAAAGAATAAAAGAGTTAATGTAAGCATATATTTAGCTTAGTTATTTTTTAAGATGGAGCATATCTTACAATGTCAATCAAATGACAATTTAGAAAGTGTGATTGAGTTTTAGGAGACTACCTAATGATGGAGAAGATAAACAGATAAACAGCTAAGAGAATGTCTCCCACTCTGTCATTCTCCACCCCTTCCATCCCATGCCACCTGACAATTTGCCCTTGTAATGTGTATATTGTCACCTCAGAAGACTGAAACAATACTGCGGCCAAAGGACAGGCATGGCAGTGCACCTTCAAATGAACATTGGCCTGACACAATGAAAAACACCTCCCTTTAATGTATGAATCTCCTTTGGAACTGTATGATTCTATTACAGCTTTATAACCTCCTTGTTGAAATGTTAATGAAATGCTTTCCAGCATGCTTTCAAAGTCAGGATCCACTCAATAAAAGCTTCACTGCTAAATGGTTGCATGGCATCAGCTGTGCTATTCTCCCAGGGTTTTGTGGACCCTGCTGCAATGTGTCCATCACAGGGAACAATGCAGTCAGGTCTCCAAAGGACTGCTTTGGCCAGTGTTAAGTGGCAGAATGACAGCATTTTCCTTTGTGAGATGAAAGACGTTCACACTTAAAAGTCTTTAAGAATAGAAATACTGAGAGCAATGTCTGTAAAACCTTAAAATTAAACGCATGCTTTTTCTTTATTGTAAAGCATCTAGTTTCTGTAGAAGAAATTTTGTTGATGCCAGCTTCAAGGTTGCTGTTCTTTGTGCTTTTAAACCAAGGTCAAATGAGAGGCAGTTCAGAGGCCTTGAGATTGTCATTGACAAGAAAAATAGAAGCTTTATAGCTGCAGTACTAATTAATCACTTCAAAAAGTAGAAATAAGAAAAAACATGTATTTATGCATAAACACTTGTCATCATATAGAGCCAAACATAAGAAATGTTTAAATATATATTCTGGAATTAAATGAGCTTAGGGTTGGATGTAGTTTCTTTTATAGCACTTCTCCAAAATACTGTTGTACAAAAGGTTGTCCTTCAAAAGATCTGCACTTTCAGAGTTATTTCAGTTAAAATGTGAGTCTGAGGTCTAATTCGGTGGTAGAGAACTTGCTTGACATGCACAAGATGCTGGGTTCACTCTGTAATACAACAAAAATAAACTGTATTTTTATTGCTAATGTGTTTTTAAAATAATCTTACCACTATGTTTCCCTGGATCCCTACATTTCATAAGTAACTTAAGGAAAGAAATGTGCCAGGCAGTGGTGGCACCTGCCTTTAATCCCAGCACTCCAGAGGCAGAGGCAGGCAAATTTCTGAGTTTGAAATCAGCCTGGTCTACACAGTGAGTTCCAAGACAGCCAAAAATTCACACATACACACACACACACACACACACACACACACGCACACAAACAAAATCTGTCTCCGAAAAAAAAAAAAAGAAGAAGAGGAAGGAGGAGGAGGGGGAGGAGAAAGAGGAGGAGGAGAAAATGCTTTTTTACACATTTATTTTTATATTTATTTTTAAATTTACATACTGTATTTGAATCATATCCTTTCCCCTCCTCCAGCTCCTTCCAGATTTTCCCATTATCCTACCCACTCAGTTTCATGTTTTCTCTCCCTTCTTCTAAAAAGTGACCCAAAACAAAACAACAAAAAAGCCAAACAAACAAACAAAAAGACAAAATGTAACAAAGCTAAAGGTGCACAAAATATAACAAGGAAAGTGGTTTGCCTTTGATAAGTACTCCTGAGCATGGGGCCGACCGTGGATTGTGGCTGATATACCTACCTAGTGACACTCTGTTGAAATAAAATGATTTTCCCTTTCTCAGCAGGTATCAACTGACATTAGCTTCTTGGTTAGGAGGTAGGCCTTCCCCAGCTCTGTGTTGGGATTTATCTACCTTGAACTTGTGCAGATCCTGCAAATATTGTGCATCATCACTCAACCCTCATCAGAGAAGCTTATTCTTGCAGTAGATGGTAATTAACAAATAGACCCACAATATCTTGGACATCGGGCCGAGAGTGAGAGAGACACTTTGGAGCAGTCTTAAAGACTGTCTTTATCAAATCCCTCTTCTCAATGCTTAGGTGTCTCTGTAGAAGAGGAGTAATGGGCGAATCCAAGAAAACAGTATCTATCTAACATAAGAGGACTGATGGTACACATGTGAACGTTAATCTTGAAGTGCAAAATATAACAATGAACATCGGGATAACCCACATAGAAAACATGGCTCAAATGGTTAAGTTCAGACCTTGTGTATGAAAATGCAGTTGTTTCAAAGTTACAGGATACTTATCCGGAGCTTTCCACAGCACGCATTTCATGAGCACTCACTATACATCAGTTGTGGAACAACACTACAGACAAAATTTATGTTTAGATATTTTTGGAAGCAACAGTCATTGGACAGAGCTTATTTACAGTAGCTTCACAGGGAACTCTTTAGGTTCATTTCTCATTTAAATATTTCACTATTTTTGAAAATTTTGTTATCGTAAAGTTGTTGGACCTCAGCTGAACTTTAGAAGCTGTTTTCAGGAAGAGATTGTATTTATTTTTTTAATAAGTAACTTCAAATTCCTATAAGAAAGTGACTGTCTTGATTTCAAAAAACAATGCTGGATGTGGTGGCACACACTTGTAACAGCAACACTCTGGAGTCTGAGGCACAGTTATGACTTTGAATCCAGCCTTGGATGGACACCATGTTCAAAGTCAGCCTCGGCTACACTGCAAGACTACATCTCCAAAACAAAATTAATACAGTAGCATTTCTTGGGTGTTAGGAAACCAATTTTTTTATTTATATACTTCAATGATTCTTCATTCTTCAACATTTTCTGGAACCCAAGCTCAGAACAGAAATTGTACTTTATTTATTTAGTGTGTCTTCTGTGTGTGTGTGTATGTGTGTGGCCATAGATTGCACACATGTGGAAATCATATGACAGGTTGCAGAAACATTTGTCCTTACACCATGTAGGTGTGAGAGACTGAATTCAAATCATAAATCTTGTCAGAAAATACCTTTACCCACTGAACCATCTTGCCTCCTGGCTCATGTGTAAGGTTCTAAAGTTACAGCAATCACTAAAATGTCCACTGTTCCTCCACTAGTGGAATTTTGGATATCTCAATAAGGGAGCTCAATCACTTTTCTAACATAGAAAACTATAAAAAGGCCAAAAACATAGAACTGGAGTTTAGGAAGCTTGCTAGAGAGGGTAGCTTCTAAATCAGTAGAGGAATGAAAGGAAATGATTAACCAAGCTAAAGAAAAATGAGTGGAATTTCAAGTAGAAGGAAGAGAAATTGAATAGAAAAAGCAAAATGGCTTTGGAAAGAAAAGAATTTGTTGAATTGTGTCTAGGGTTTAACATCTGAAGAACACTTGAGAGGTACAAATGCTAAACCCTCAGTTCTCTGTGAGTTCTGATGAAGCTCCAGGAACCAAATGGAACTTACAAATCTCTGTTCAGCTTCAGTAATGAATCAGGTAAAGATTTGGGGATTGAGATCACCACTCTTACCCCTTTCTAGAAAATATAATGAGCATTACAAAGACTGGAGGGATGCTAACTAAACCTTCAGACTACAGTGTGTCGGGCTAAGAACCTGAGCAGAAATGGCGATGGTTGTTGTGAAAATAATGTAATCTGGTATGAGAGGACACAATTCAACAAATTCTTCTCATTTTATTTTTATTTTCAAGACTGGATTGTATGTTGAGGATGTTTAGCAGCATTTCTGGGTCCCACTCACTAATTAACAAAAACTCTCTTCCTCACGATGACAACCAAAACTGTCTGCAAATATTGCCTGCGTCCTCTGAGAGGCAATAATCACCCTTTTTTGAGAACTACAGTTAAATAAGAGAATTTCTGGCCTTAGTTCTGTATTATAATCATCCAAGAAACATTTAAATGACATTAATGCTCTATATTCATCATCTGTTTACTAGGTTACAATCTCAGAAAATAAAATCACATGTTTTTCTAGAGAGAACTGTGGATATGGATTGTATTGAGTGGTGGTGCACACCTTTAATCCCAGAACAAGGGAAACAGAGGCTGGTGGATCTCTGTGAATTCGTGGCCACTGGTCTACAGAGCTAGGTCCAGGACAGCCAGGACTACACAGAGAAACCCTGTCTGCAAAAAGAAGAAAAGGTAAAATTATCGAGAAATATTAGACATTCCTAGTTATATGAAAATATTTTAGACGTTAAAAGAAAATATCATAAATTCTGGTCAGTTAAACTCTGAACGACAGTGGGGCATGGTGATATATACCTATAATTCCAGTTGAGGCAGGAAGATCAAGATTAGAGTTCAACCTGGACTACATATAGATACCCTATCTCAGAAAAAAAAGAGACAAAAATACCTTCCAAAAGCACTACTATTCAACAGAGAACAATAGGTAGGCATATTTTTTCTAAGAATGTATTTTTATTGTTTTTATTAAGATATATATTTTCTCTGCTCCCCTCCCTTCATTTCATGTTTCCTTCTACCCTCTCCCATGATTTTCATGATTCCAGTTTATTCAGGAGATCTTGTCTTTTTTTACTACCCATGTAGATTAGATGTATGTATGTCTCTCTCTTAGGGTCCTTTTTGTTGTCGGGTTCCCGAGAATTGTGAATTGTAGGATGGCTTTTCTTTACTTTATGTCTAAAAGATATTTATGAGTGAGTACATATGATATTTGTCTTTCTAGGTCTCAATTACCTCAATCAATATGATATTTTCTAGATCCATCCATTTTACTGCAAATTTTAAGATGTCATTTTTTTCAGCTGTGTACTATTTCATTATGTAAATGTACCACATTTTCTTTATCCATTCTTTTGTCAAGGGGCATTTAAGGTATTTCCAGGTTATGGCTATGAAAAAAAATGCTGTTATGAACATAATTGAGCACATGCCCTTGTGGTATGATTGAGCATTCCTTGAGAATATACTCAAAAGTGGTGTTGCTGGATCTTGAGGTGGGTTGTTTTCTAATTTTCTGAGAAAATGCCATACTGATATCCAAAGTGACTGTACCAGTTTGCACTCCCACCAGCAATGCAGGAGTGATCCCTTTACCCTACAACCTCCCCAACATAAGTTGTCATCAGAGTTTTTGACCTTGGTCATTCTTACAGGTATAAGATGGAATCTTAGAGTAGTTTTGATTTGCATTTCTAGGATGGCAAAGGATGTTGAGCATTTCTTTAAGTGTCTTTCAACCATTTGACATTCTTCTGTTGAGAGTTCTCTGTTTAGGTCTGTACCCAATTTTTAAAAACTGGATTACAGCCCACAGTAGAAAGAAAAGAGAGAACCCAAGAGTGAAATTGAAGTGGTACAGACCATTGAATGGTGGGGAAGGAGCAACAACATCTGTGCTAAATCAATGGGCCTTTGCAAAGATCATCCACCCAGATCTGTAGATTGAGCCAAATGGCATGCTGTAAACTTGTCAAAAAGAGCAAAGTCAAGGTGCTGTGCACTAAGGTCAGAGATATATGGTTAGAGAAGATAATCACGAGGAGAAGGACCAGATGGGATGGTTGTTATGAGTTGGAAGCCAGCCTTGTCAGCATAATGCGTTCCAGACCAACAACAGCTATAGAGTGAGACCCTGTCTCAAAAATTAAAACCAATGGATATGGGATTTCCCTCTGTATGCTGTGAATACCATTGATTATAATAAAGAAACTGTCTTAGGCTTGTGATAGCATAGAACAGAGCTAGGTGGGAAAACCTAAACTAAATGCTGGGAGAAAGGAGGCTGAGTTGGAGAGAAGCCATGTAGTCCCACCAGAGACAGACACCAGAATTTTACCTGGTAAGCCACAGCCTCATGGTGATACGTAGATTACTAGAGATGGGTTAAATTAATATGTAAGAGCTAGCCAACAAGAAGCTAGAGCTAATATGCCAAGCAGTGATTTAATTAATACAGTTTCTGTGTGGTTATTTCAGGTCTGAGCTGTCAGGTGGCCATGAAACAAACAAGCAGCCTCCTACAATAAATGTATACACATGATACATATTCATACATATAAATAATAAATCTTAAAAAATAAGAAAACCAAAATAAATAAACAAAGTCATAAAAAGTATGATAAATAATGGGCACAGGAGTGGCTCAGGAGCCTCCCATCCCTAATGAGGAACTACAGATGATAGATGGCTTCTGGGAGAAGCAGAGTCAGTTTTTCTTTAAGAGTGTGGTCCCTGGTAGGTCAAACTATCCAGGAGATGACCTCCTACCCATGCTTATATGGGTAGCACTAATTGGACTCAATGGATTATAAAAGGGGTGGATTAGAGGTGGATATTAGAGGAGTTAGAAGCAATGGGGAGTGAATGTGATCAAAATATACTGCATGCAACTAAAAAATTCTCAAGGAAACAATGAACTGTTGTATTTTCAAAACACACTGAAGACAATACAGTCATACTGTGTGTTGACATATGCAAACAATCCTATGATCTTGATCAGCTGTTCGGGGAGGTAGCAATGTTGTTGAGCCCAACTACCTCTGTTATGGGTGATTTACTAGGCTTTGGTTTCTACAGAACTAAAAAGTTCCTCTTCTGGTTGAAATATCAACATGCTTGTCCTTACCCAAATCACCCTGATACAGGGCAGCTATGAGAACCAACAGATCATTCAGTTATCTGACTTCCTTGATATATGTTTGTGTGAATATGTCTCTATGATGTGTGGTACAACTGCACTCAGATCTTCAACTACCTAAGCCCGTTGAACTAGATCCATAATACTGACCAAAAGAAAATGGTTCTCTACATGTGTACTAAGGAGGAGTCTATATGTGACCTTCAGTGGTCTACTTGGAAGACAAAACAGGCTGGAACCTGAAGCACAGTGGAGGTCAGCTGCCTCTCTGACACTGACATGGTGGCCTTCTTCAAATCAGTCAATGATGCTGACATGATCTACTGAGCCCATCAATTGAGGACAGAAAGTTACAAGTGCTAGTTCTGCTAGATCTTGTTCACTATGTGATCAGCACCCAGCTATTGCTACAGCTGCAGGAATGTGCCAGTCATCTTGGAGCTACACCAGCATCTCTAGAAAGGTTTCATCACCCTTGAGGCCTTGCCTCAGGGGGAGACATCCTACAAAAATATCTTCCAAAAGCCTGTAGTTCACTGATTCCTATAATACTTCAGCCCCTTTTCCTCCAGCCCCTCTTGCTTTCAAGCCATTGTAACTCCAGTTAGATGCTGGATATGAAGGGAATGTCCCACCCATTTGCCACGAGGTTTTCTACTTATTTTGGAGAGGTTACAGTCTTGGCTACTGCCCTGCTCCACACATTTTCCCCCATTTGATCCATGACATTTCTGATCATTTTTCATTTTTCTCTTCTTTTTGTTTTTAGATAAAAGTTTTAAGAAAAAATCTGATAAAAGAAAAGACAGTTCATAGGAGTGAAATGTGGAATCTCCATACTTAGAAACATCAATAGAAATTAAATTAGCCATGATTGCACGCCTTTAATCCCAGCACTCAGGAGGCAGAGGCAGGCGGATCTCTGTGAGTTCGAGACCAGCCTGATCTACAAGAGCTAGTTCCAGGACAGGAACCAAAAAGCTACGGAGAAACCCTGTCTCAAAAAACCAAAAAGAAAAAAGAAAAAAAAAATTAGCCATGATCTATCCATATTATGGAATACTGCAAAGGTATAACTAGAATTATTTGGGTCATAGAAACAGTAATACTCATGTTATGATGGAGATAGATTTCGAATATACAGTTTACAAACACAAAAAGATCATATTTGTTTAGTTTGTTACCTTTCTTTGTCCTGTTTCTCTCAGTATCTGCTTCCCCCACAACAGTTCCGTAATAAATGACTTACATATGAATTCCCATCTCATGATCTATTTCTAAGTGAGTCAGTCTAAAAGAAACTCCAGCTGTGGCATGTTATGTAAAAAGGAAATCTCTACATGCTACCAATAAGGGCTACTGAACAAAACCTCCTCATTTCCTCTTTTAAGCAAAACACTTTTCTGTGCAAAAAGGAAAATGACCAAAACTGTCTGTGAGGTTACCCAGAAAGTAACCATGATGCCATTATCCCTGGGAATTAGGGTAGGAAGGTGAGGCAATGTTTATAGTTATTTTAAAATATTTTATTAATTCTTTGAGAATTTAATGCACTGTAATTTTATAACTATTCACACGCCTCCCCTTATTCATCCCAGATCCTCCCCTACTTCCCTACCACCCCCAATTTTGTGTCCTGTTTAACAGAGTTAAGTCAACTCAAATTTGTTTTGTCGATGTACTTCTAGAAGCATTAAATCCTGGATCTGCTGACTGTCATAACTGCACTGGAGCGAGCTGAAGGGTGAGGATAAACATCTTTACATTTTAACCTGAGGAAGAACGTTCAGATGCTGTAGAAACCAGAGTTCACAAAATCACCCATTAAGAAGAAAGAAGCAATTGTTCTCAAGAGCTTTTTTATCTACCTAAACAGCTGGTTGCAGTCACAGAATTATCTACGTATGTCACCACATACTGTGACTGGATCATCTGCCTGAACATCTTTAATATGATATTTTTATTATTTAAGAATTTTATAATATATGCACTATATTTATCTCCCACTCTTCCTCCTTAACTACTTCAAGATCCACCTCCCACCCTCAACTTCATGTCCTCTGGATTTTTCTTTTAGTTTGTAACCCACAAAGTCCAATTAGTCCTGCTCATGTAAGTATGTGTGTGGGACTACCCACTGGAGTGTTTGACTTACCAGGAAACACACTCTTAGAGAAAACTGACTCTTCTTCCCAAGAGGCCATCAGCTGTCCATAGATCCTCAGGAGGAGGGGCTAGTAAACTCCTCATTCCATGGTAGAGTGTTGACCTGCTTAATCTTGTGCCAATTTTCTGCAGGTAACCAAAGCTTCTATGTGTTCGTGATTATAGTGGTCCTGTCATAGAAAGAAGACATGTTTCACTCTGGTCAACTCTGACATCTGGCTCTTACAGCCTGCCCAACCCTCCTCCACAATGGTTCCTGAGCCTTGGGTAGACACTTATTCTCTGAACTTTAATCAGTTAATCACTATCTTCTGCACACGCACGCACACACGCTCACACACACACACACACACACACACACACCTTATCTGGTTAGATGACAGCAACCATTGTTAAGATGCCATAGCCTATAGTGTCTGATCTGGTCCCAAAATGCAGGGCAACTGAGTCAGATGGACAAAAAATAGCAGCCTGAGAAAGTGTCCAGAGTCAGTCTGAGGCCCTGCTGGAGACTCAGTCCTGCCCAGGTTGGAAGATGAAAAAAATAATAGTAGCCACAGGGGAGTGTTGGGGTCAATAGCAAGACAAAAACTGTTTATTGGTTGTAATAGATATAATTCTATGGTCCTCCGAATGAGTGAGGTATGAGTGACCATTAAATATTGGCCTTAGAGACAAAGACTCGTGTGGCAGAAATGTTAGAATGTGAAAACCTGTCCATTAGATGTCAGGACGGCCATTAGAGAAAGTCACTTTGGAAAAAGTTTGGCATTAATGGTTGAGTTATACCTTCAAACCCAGAAGTTCTGTCTCATACATGGGAAGAAAACCACTCAGCAGTGTTATTTATAAATACCACACTCAAAACCAGCCTGTTTGAACTCAATAGCACAGTAAAGTGCTAAGACTATAGCACAGTGGTAGAGCATTGGCCTAGAATGCACAAACTCCAGGTTCAGCCCTGCTACCTTCCACTAACTAAAATAATGCCTTACAGATGTGATGCTAATTATATAGCAGAGAGTAGTGGTGGTGGTGCACACCTGGAATCCCAGCACTTGAGAGGTGCAGGCAGGAGGATAAAGGGTTCAAGGTCCTCCTTGGTTACATGCTGCTTGAGGCCAGTCTTAGGTCACAGAACATGCATTCAACTTGATTCTATTTAAAGTTCAAAAACAATGAAGAACTACAAACATTGCACTTGTACAGCCATATGAAGAGAGGCAGTTGCTCAAGGCCAGTCTGGTCTGCATAGTGAGTTCCAGGTTAGGCCGGGCTGCAAAGTAAGACTCTGTAAAATAAAATACAATCTTCAGCCAGTACTAAGTAACTGTTAGCTGCCATTGCTGGCTAGTAAGAGGACACAGCCTTTCATGACCTAGCAGCTTGTCTCAATAAACTTGGCAAAATAAAGCTCCCTCCCTCCAGCAGAATTTCCTGCCCCTACCTTCCCTATCAGGAGAATGTCCCTGATCCTGTAGGACTGACCTTATCTAAAACCTGTCTTTAAACCAAACGCCTGATTCATCATTAGCTTGACCCTTGGCACAGATCCCTGCTAAGAAGACTAGGAACCCTGTTTTAGGACCCTGCTCCACATACGAACCCTTGTGATAGGAGCGTGCCACTTAATGCAGATTAGGGTTTGTCCCCAGGCTCCCCAACCCTGCATATTCCTTATACTCTGAAATAAAATCAAGGTGATTCACTGAAATCTATCTCCCGGAGTGCTGTCTCCATTCATGCGCATGTCCACTAAAGCTTTCTGTTACTCCATCTGCCTCTTTCCCCTTTCAACCTGGTGGCCAGCAGGCTGAAAGGGAAAAAGACCCCCACAAGGAACTACTGGACTCTCCCAGTTCTAAGACATCTGACTTATAATGCAGGCAGCCTGGGTTTCCATCAGCACCAAAGCCTACCAGCCTTGCTGCTAAGACACATCTGGCCACCAAAGGTTTTTGTTTGTTTGTTTGTTTAGTTCTGTGAAGGGGGTTAATGATCATCCTGGTCTCCACAGCTATGAGCCTACAGGGGGTGAACTACATGCAGTGAGCACCCAGTGAATATTATCCGCACTCCAGTCCTGTATGTCTACTATTCCTTCTATGCAAAACGTCCTCCCTCGTGGATAATGTACACTTTCCTTTCAAAGAAGAAAGCCTCCAGCTAAGTTCTACTTCATCCTCCTGCCATCTTCATCCACCCACGACTTAGCCCAAAATTCTAGATCCATTGACTGCTTCCTCTCACACTGTCTTGATTCAGATCTGAAACGCCTTCCCAAAGCCCCTGGTGTAAAAGCACGGCTTCAGTGTAACAGTGTTTAGCAGTAGAGGCTTCGAAAGCTGATGGGATCATGAGGGCTCTGCCTGTTCCCAGCCAGCTTTTTTGTTCCCTGGCTGCCACAAAGCAAGTATCTTTTCCCCCACCACATTCTTTCACCAGGAGGCAAATTACCTTGCCATAGGTGAAAGAAATTGGCCCAGGTGATTGCCCGCAGAAGCCTCACAAACCATGAGCCCAGATCAGCCATTTCCTCTTTGAGGCCTGCTATTTTGCAACCGCAACAGAAGATAACCTGTCAAAAAACGCTACTGGCTACCTTCAGAGCATCCCTGGAATCTGCCCCCGACCCAAGCAGAGCATGTGGCTACTTCCACGTGGCTTCCCACTTCCAGCTTGTCACCTTCAGCAGTAGAGAGTGCCAATTTTACCACTCCTCTTTGGAGTTCTCCCTATCACATATATAATCAAACTCCCTAGCTTTGAAAGACTTTTCAGAACCTGACTTCTCCTTGGACCTGCTCCAGTCCCATGTAGCTCTAGATGAGAGGACTTTCCTCAAGGCACATGCAAGCTTGCTGCACAGACACACCTTCAACTATGCTTTATGGCTTTCTTGGGCCATTTAATGTGATGTGCACTTTCTTACTTATTGGTTCACTGTCTACTTTGCAAATGAGACTGTGACTGGGATCTTGCTTTTTATATTTTGAATCTTAGGTGTACTGTTGGTTGGTTGGTTGGTTGGTTGGTTGGTTGGTTGGTTGGTTGGTCAGTTGGTTGGTTGGTTGGTTAGTTGGCTGGCTGGCTGGTTGGTTTTTTGACAGAGCTTCTCTAAGTAGCTGAATCTGACCTTGAACTGTGATCCTCCTTCCTTAGCTTCTCAGTTCTAGAATTATAGTGAGCCACTTGAAGACTTACTTCCTTGCATTTCTTGTAGAAAACACAGATTGGACATTTGTCTGATACTGGCCATGGATCTAGAGGGCCTTCCAGGAGTCAGACCCTTGCTGAGGGTAACGTGCTTAGGTGCACATTGGCCCAGCTGGCTAAATGGATATGAGGGAGTTTGTGGTGTAGAAGGAAAGTCTGGGCCTGACCTTGACAGTATAATGCTAAACATGGCCCTCACCTTCCTGTCAAAGATGAATTGTGTATGTGTGTGTGTGTGTCTGAGTGAATTGTAGGTTTCCAATGACTTTTCAAACATCCTTAATATTAGTTATCCTTTCTCCAACCCCATCCTGTGAACTACCCTCTCATGCCTCTCCCCAGTTAAGCCTCCTTCCCCATTATTCCTCCCTTTTTCCTCATAGTGCCTGGATTTTTATGGTACGTGTGATTTCAAATATAACAAGTATGGTTAAAAAAAAAAAACCTTAGAGTTCCGGGTGGCGGAGGCACCAGCAGGCAGGCCTAGGTGGCGGCAGCACCGGCGCGCAGGCAGGCCCGGGCGGCGGAGGCACCAGCACGCAGGCAAGTCCGGGCGGCAGAGGCACCAGCGTGCAGGCAGGCCCGGGTGGCGGAGGCACCGGCAGTCAGGCGCAGCAGGCAGGCCTAGGCGGCGGAAGCACCGGCACGCAGGCAGGCCCAGGTGGCGGAGGCACCGGCAGGCAGGCCTAGGCGGCGGAAGCACCAGCGCACAGACAGTTCCGGCCGGCGGAGGCACCGGCAGGCAGGCCTAGGCGGCGGAAGCAACGGCGCGCAGGCAGGCCCTGGCAGCGGAGGCACCAGCACGCAGGCAAGTCCTGGCGGCAGAGGCACCGGCGTGCAGGCAGGCCCGGGTGGCGGAGGCACCGGCACGCAGGCAAGTCCGGGCGGCAGAGGCACCGGCGTGCAGGCAGGCCCGGGTGGCGGAGGCAGCAACAGTCAGGCCCGGCAAGCAGGCCTAGGCGGCGGAAGCACCGGCGCGCAGGCAGGCCCAGGTGGCGGAGGCACCGGCAGGCAGGCCTAGGCGGCACAGACAGCTCCGGGCGGCGGAGGCACCGGCAGGCAGGCCCGGGCGGCGGAGGCACTGGATACAGGATAGTGCGGGCAAGAAACAGTGAAGCCTGCACTGAGAACAGATGCCCCGCTACAATTAAATCAAACCCAATAGATAGCATCGGTAAGAGGAGATGGGCAGACGCCAAGGCAAGAATTCACCCAACAATCTGAAAAACAACATGAAAACACCAGAACCCAATGATCTTACAACACAAGGACTTGAACACCCTATCACAGGAGAAGAGGAAAAAACTGACTTTTTGAAAGCAATAGAGTCCCTTAAACAACATGTAAAAAACGCCCTCATAGAAATGGATGAGAAGTATAACAAAAAATTTGAAGAAATGAGTAAATACGTAAATGATACCCTGGGAAGCCAAGAAAAAACGATCAAACAGGTAATGGAAACAGTCCAAGAATTGAAAACTGAAATGGAAGCAAGGAAGAAAACACAAACTGAGGACCAGCTGGATATGGCAAATATAGGTCAACGAGCCGAGACTACAGAAACAAGCATAATCAATAGAATACAAGAGATAGAAGAAAGAATCTCAGATTCTGAAGACAACATAGAGAAAATAAACGGACTGATCAAAGAAAACACCAAAACCAACAAATTCTCATCACAAAACATTCAGGAAATATGGGACACAATAAAAAGACCAAACCTAAGAATAATAGGGATAGAAGAAGGAGAAGAGGCACAGCTCAAAGGTCCAGAAAACATTTTTAACAAAATTATGGAAGAAAACTTCCCCAACATAAAGAAAGATATTCCTTTGAATATTCAAGAAGCATACAGAACACCAAACAGACTGGATCAAAAAAAACGTCCCCTTGCCATATAATAATCAAAACACAAAATATACAGATTAAAGAAAGAATATTAAGAGCTGCAAAGGAAAAAGGCCAAGTAACTTATAAAGGTAAACCGATCAGACTTACACCTGACTTCTCTATGGAAACCATGAAAGCCAGAAGGTCCTGGATAGAGGTACTACAGAAACTAAGAGACCATGGATGCAAACCCAAACTACTATACACAGCCAAGCTATCGTTCACTATCAATGGAGAAAACAAGACATTCCAGAAGAAGAACAAATTTAAACAATATGTTGCCACAAATCCAGCCCTACAGAAAGTAATAGAAGGAAAATCACAACCCAAGGAATCGAACATTGCCAACACTGCCTACAATAACCCAGGCATCTAGTGACCCTTCAACAGCACAACTCAAAGAAGGGAGACACACAAACTCTTCTACCAAAAGCAGTAAGAATAACCGGAGTTAACAACCACTGGTCATTAATATCACTTAATATTAATGGTCTCAATTCACCAATAAAAAGGCACAGGCTAAGAGATTGGATACGAAAACAGGATCCAACAGTCTGCTGTTTGCAAGAAACTCATCTCAACCACAAAGACAGGCATCTACTCAGAGTAAAGGGTTGGGAAAAGGTTTTTCAAGCAAATGGTCCTAAGAAAAAAGCAGGTGTGGCCATACTAATTTCTAACAAAACTGACTTCAAACTAAAATCAATCAGAAGAGATCGACAGGGACACTTTATACTCATAACAGGAACGATTCAGCAGGATGAAGTCTCAATCCTGAATATCTATGCCCCTAATATAAAAGCACCCACTTATGTAAAAGAAATATTGCTAAAACTCAAGGCAGACATCAAATCACACACACTAGTAGTAGGAGACTTCAACACACCTCTCTCACCAATGGACAGGTCAATCAGACAGAAAACTAATAGAGAATTAAGAGAATTGTTGGAGGTAATGAATCAAATGGACTTAACAGACATCTATAGAACACTCCACCCAAATAGGAAAGAATACACCTTCTTCTCTGCAGCTCATGGAACCTTCTCGAAAATTGACCACATACTTGGAAACAAAGGAAACCTCCACAGATACAAAAAAATATCAGTGTCCACCTGTGTCTTATCAGATCACCACGGATTAAAGTTAGAAGCCACCAACAAAGCTACCCCCAGAAAGCTGACAAACTCATGGAAACTGAACAGTCAACTACTGAACCACACCTGGGTCAAGGAAGAAATCAAGAAAGAAATTAAAGTCTTCCTTGAATTTAATGAAAACAAAGAGACAACATACTCAAACCTATGGGACACGATGAAAGCAGTGCTAAGAGGAAAGTTCATAGCACTAAGTGCCCACTTAGAGAAAACGGAGAAAGCATACATTGGGGACTTAACAGCACACCTGAAAGCTCTAGAAAAAAAAGAAGCAGACGCGCCCAGGAGGAGTAGAAGACTGGAAATAATCAAACTGAGGGCAGAAATCAACAAAATAGAAACACAGAAAACAGTCCAAAGAATCAATGAAACAAAAAGTTGGTTCTTGGAGAAAATCAACAAGATTGACAAACCCCTATCCAAACTAATTAAACGACAGAGAGAGAACACGCAAATAAATAAGATCAGAAATGAAAAGGGGGACATAACCACAGACACAGAGGAAATTCAGAGAATCATTAGATCTTACTACAAAAGCCTGTATGCCACAAAACTGGAAAATGCAAAAGAAATGGACACTTTTTTAGATAAGTACCATATACCAAACCTAAACCAAGACCAGGTGAATGATCTAAATAGACCTGTTAGTCGCGAAGAATTAGAAACAGTTATCAAAAATCTCCGTTCCAAAAAAAGCCCAGGGCCAGATGGTTTCAATGCAGAATTCTACCAGAACTTCCAAGAAGAGCTAATACCTATACTTCTTAATGTATTTCACAATATAGAAACAGAAGAGTCATTGCCAAATTCCTTTTATGAAGCTACAGTTACCCTGCTACCAAAACCACACAAAGACCCAACCAAGAAAGAGAATTACAGGCCTATCTCACTCATGAACATCGACGCAAAAATTCTCAATAAAATACTGGCAAACCGAATCCAAGAACACATTAGAAAAGTTATCCATTATGATCAAGTAGGCTTCATTCCAGAGATGCAGGGCTGGTTCAACATACGCAAATCTATCAATGTAATCAACCATATAAATAAACTGAAAGAAAAAAACCATATGATCATTTCATTAGATGCTGAAAAAGCATTCGACAAAATTCAACACTCCTTTATGATAAAGGTCTTGGAGAGATTAGGGATACAAGGGGCATACCTAAATATAATAAAAGCTATTTATAGCAAGCCGACAGCTAACATTAAATTAAATGGAGAAAAACTCAAAGCCATCCCACTAAAATCAGGAACACGACAAGGATGTCCACTCTCTCCATACCTCTTCAATACAGTGCTTGAAGTTCTAGCAATAGCAATAAGACAACATAAGGGGATCAAGGGGATCCATTTTGGAAAGGAAGAAGTTAAGCTTTCATTATTTGCAGATGATATGATAGTATACATAAGCGACCCCAAAAACTCTACCAAAGAACTCCTACAGCTGATAAACACCTTTGGTAATGTGGCAGGATACAAAATCAACTCCAAGAAATCAGTTACCTTCCTATACACTAAGGATAAGGAAGCAGAGAGGGAAATCAGAGAAGCATCACCTTTCACGATAGCCACAAATAGCATAAAATATCTTGGGGTAACTCTGACCAAGGAAGTGAAAGATCTATTTGGCAAGAACTTTAAGTCTTTGAAGAAAGAAATTGAAGAGGACACCAGAAAATGGAAGGACCTCCCTTGCTCTTGGATTGGGAGGATCAACATAGTAAAAATGGCAATTCTACCAAAAGCAATCTATAGATTCAACGCAATCCCCATCAAAATCCCATCAAAATTCTTCACAGATCTGGAGAAGACAATAATCAACTTTATATGGAAAAACAAAAAACCCAGGATAGCCAAAACAATCTTATACAATAAAGGATTGTCTGGAGGCATTACCATCCCTGACTTCAAACTCTATTACAGAGATACAGTACTGAAAACGGCTTGGTACTGGCATAAAAACAGAGAAGTCGACCAATGGAATAGAATAGAAGACCCTGACTTTAGCCCACAAACCTATGAACACCTGATTTTCTATAAAGGAGCTAAAAGTATACAATGGAAAAAAGAGAGCATCTTCAACAAATTGTGCTGGCAAAACTGGAAGTCAATCTGTAGAAGAATGAAAATAGATCCATATATATCACCATGCACAAAACTCAAGTCCAAATGGATTAAAGACCTCAATATCAGTCCAAACACACTGAACCTGATAGAAGAGAAAGTGGGAAGTACTCTACAACACATGGGCACAGGAGAACACTTCCTACGTATAACCCCAGCAGCACAAACACTAAGGACATCATTGAATAAATGGGACCTCCTGAGACTGAGAAGCTTCTGTAAAGCAAAGGACACTGTCACTAAGACAGAAAGGCAACCCACTGACTGGGAGAAGATCTTCACCAACCCCGCAACTGACAAAGGTCTGATATCCAAAATATACAAAGAACTCAAGAAATTAGACCGTAAAAGGTTAATCAATCCAATTATAAAATGGGGCACTGAGCTGAACAGAGACTTTTCAACAGAAGAAGTTCAAATGCCCAAAAGACACTTAAGATCATGCTCAACTTCCTTAGCAATCAGGGAAATGCAAATCAAGACAACATTAAGATACCATCTTACACCGGTCAGACTGGCTAAAATCCAAAATACCAATGATAGCCTCTGCTGGAGAGGTTGTGGAGAAAGGGGCACTCTCATCCATTGCTGGTGGCAATGCAAACTTGTGCAACCACTTTGGAAAGCAGTGTGGCGGTTTCTCAGGAAAGTCGGGTTCAACCTACCTCTTGACCCAGCAATACCACTATTGGGAATATACCCAAGAGATGCCCAAACATACAACAAAAGTATATGCTCAACTATGTTCATAGCAGCATTGTTTGTAATTGCCAGAACCTGGAAACAACCTAGATGTCCTTCAATGGAAGAATGGATGAAGAAAGTATGGAATATATACATATTAGAGTACTACTCCGCAGTAAAAAACAATGACTTCTTGAATTTTGCATACAAATGGACGGAAATTGAAAACACTATCCTGAGTGAGGTAAGCCAGACCCAAAAAAGGGAACATGGGATGTACTCACTCATATTTGGTTTCTAGCCATAAATAAAGGACATTGAGACTATAATTCGTGACTCTAGAGAAGCTAAATAAGAAGGTGAACCCAAAGAAAAACATATAAGCATCCCCCTGAATATTAACCTTCATCAGGCGATGAAAGAAGACAGAGACAGAGACCAACATTGGAGCACTGGACTGAAGTCTCACGATCCAAAGGAGGAGCAGAAGGAGAGTGAGCACGAGCAAGGAACTCAGGACGGCGAGGGGTGCACCCACACACTGAGGCAATGGGGATGATCTATCGGGAACTCACCAAGGCCAGCTGGCCGGGGACTGAAAAAGCATGGGACAAAACCGGTCTCGCTGAACATAATGGACAATGAGGTCTACTGAGAACTGAAGAACAATGGCAATGGGTTCTTGATCCTATTGCATGCAATGGCTTTGTGGGAGCCCAGGTAGTTTGGATGCTCACCTTAATAGACCTGGATGGAGGTGGGTGGTCCTTGGACCTCCCACAGGGCAGAGAAACCTGCTTGCTCTTTGGGCTGAGGAGGAAGGAAGACTTGATTGGGGGAGGGGGAGGGAAGGGGAGGTGGTGGCGGGGAAGAGGCAGAAATCTTTAATAATTAAATTTAATTAATTAATAAAAAAATCAGCAAGAAAAAAAAAACCTTACAAATACATTGCATGCCTTTGTCAGAGCACTTTACCTGCATAGCAGTCATGAAAAAGGGTTTGGATCTGAAAACATGCAATGCGTTCTCACAGAACTTTAACAAAATGAAATTACAGATGCTCCACCTCCATGTATGCACTGTTCTTTAAAATTTATCAACCTGGTCCTTCCTCTACCTGCCTGTGAAAAATCTAACTCTTGTTACTTTAGTTCTCTATTCTAAATATTACCGCAGTATATTTCCCCAGAGCATTAAAACCTCTGTGGTGGCCAAAACAGAATAATTAGACATATTAGTTTTGCTCTTAGGGAAATAAACGAGTTCAATGACTAAGTAACAAATCCATTACCGTGACAGGTAATTTCCAGTTTTTGCATTCCACAAAATGGTAGGATATAGACCTCATATTGAACTCTAACCCTTCACAGCTTCTGTAAGAATTTATCCAGAAACATTAGAGACAAGTCAGAAAAAAATAATTTGTAGTTGCTGCATTCAGTTGAACTTTTGGATGAGAATATGACTCAGTGGTAGAGAATGTGCTTAGAATGCTCAAGGCCCTTGGTTCCGACTCCCACAGTAAGAAAGATGCGCTTTTAATCAATTAGATTTTATATTTTCTGTGTGTGCATTTGGATGTATGTGGGCAGAAGAGGGACAGGGTATGTGTGTGGAGTTCAGAAATCAGGTTTGGGGAATGCATTATTTCCTTCCACCATGTTGGTCCTGAGGATCAAATTAAGATCATGAGGCTTAGCAACAAGCATCATTTATCTGCTGAACTATCTCACTGACACCATTTTTAATCAACTCTGTACTTCTAATGTCTAATAATTATTTATTTATATAATATATTTTATTTTGGTTATCCATGTCGAATAGTAATTTTACAGATAACCCACAGAGAAAAAAAAATTCTTATAAAAACCTCTCAGGATGTCATGAACCTCATTGCATGTACAAGGCTAGACTCAAAATCCTGATCTTCCTGTTTCACCTTTCCGAATTCTAGAATTAAAGTTATATATCACCACATCTTACTTAGAGAAAAATATTTACACCTAATGATGATGGAACAAAGAAATCATTTTATTTTTGTATACATTTTTCATAATAAAGTAACACAACACCTTGCCACTGAATTTGAATGCAATGTCTGATAAATATGTGCGATGAGGCAGTGCCAATGTTATTTTGACTGAGTGAACAGTTATACATATTTCAGTGCATCATGTACATAGTAAATATATGGCATTTTCAATTAAAGAGAATATGGACATTTTATTAAAAAGTATTTTTTCAAGGTGACACAGGAATGGGCAAGATTGCTCAGTGGGTAAAGCCATCTACCAACTAGCTTGAAGAGGTGAGTTTAAACTCCTGGAGAGAAGGAAAGAAAGAAAGAAAGAAAGAAAGAAAGAAAGAAAGAAAGAAAGAAAGGAGGGAGGGAGGGAGGGAGGGAGGGAGGGAGGGAGGGAGGGAGGGAGGGAGGGAGGGAGGGAGGGAGGGAGGGAGGGAGGGAGGGAGGGAGGGAGGGAAAATAAAGAATTAGAGGCATAGTAAACTATCCCAATTAAAAAGCAATGCCCTTACTTTTAAATGGACGTTGATTGTCTATGAAACTGTCCATACCCCACTGTGGTGCCCCATGCACTGTTCTGTTTATAGTAACAGTGTGACTGTTGGAACTATACTGAGTAGCTAATGACAGTCAGTACATTTTTAGTACAGTAAATGTGGTTCTGTGTTTAGAGAGAGCAGTGTTCTGGGTGGTGGGTGGGCTCTTTAGAGCAACAGCCGCTACAAAATTAAAGCTTTAAGGAGAGGTTCATCAAACTATTTTAGTCCACATCAAGTAAGGAACAGTCTCTTCCAGGTTGGGGACTGCTCAACTGGCAGGTTGTGATACCAAGGTGACCCTGCTTAGCTAGGTTTGAAGGAGCAGATTGTAGCAGCAAAGGGGCCGGAAATAGCTGAACAGGGTAGGAAGAGACATCTTCCAGGAACATTCTGCTCTGGAAACAAGCAAGGGAGTCTGCTTTCTCTGACCAATTACCCATGACCTTTACAATCTGCTTCTTAGAATTCTGCTGTCTTCCATCGTGTGCTATGAACCCACTATTCTGTTAACTTCTAAGAAGACTGTTACTAATACTTGATAGAGCTCTGAAATGTAGCTTTATATTTAAATGCTTCAGGTCTACTGAAATAAGTATATCAAGAAGTCCAAATAGAAATCTCCATGTGAATGCAAAGAAACGCCACTCTGGTTCACTAGGTGCCCAAGCAGAGAAGGAATTTCTTTCTAAAATCCATTCCCCAAAACACTGGGAAATTAAAGAAACTTAGACACACTCAATGGGTTGAGTCACTCTTCAAATCACAAAATATTTTCTGAGCACTGACAGTGGGCAAGACTAATCATTTTTATAAAATATAATAATATTCATATCAAGACACCTGAGACTGCAGGGCCCTCACAAATTTAAAGCTAGCCAATGCTACATATTAAGAGCTTATCTTAAAGCAACAATAAAAATAAAACTCCTTGTAAGAACCTTATGTGGTAGGTACTGTTATCACCATCTTGCTAATGAGAAAATAAAGCCAGGGCAGTTAAGAAATTTGCTCCAAGTCCTGCAGCACCAGGAGTCAGGGCCTTCATTTCGTTCTAGATGGTGGAGCTGGGATTTGAATGAAGATGTTTGCCCTGCTCTCAGTGATCGAAAACAGGTTGTTTACATTCCAGCCTTTGCCAGGACCGCCCAGATTATTATTTTATAAGTCTATACTTTAAAATCTACATTGCAGATTTCTATTATAGTGTTATTGTGGTGAATGCTTTCATGGTAAATTGACCTTTGTGTCATATAGTGCTTGCTTTCCTTTCATATATGTAGTTCTTCAAAGCAATAGTCTGTCTCTCCTGCTTTTTTACCATGTGTGTGTTCATGAGTGTGCACATGTGCCAGAGAGTGCAGTGGAAATATATGACACTAACTTAGTGGAGTCAGTTATCTCCCCTTATTTTTATGTGGGCCCCAAGGAACAAATTTAGGTGACCTCAGGTTTGTATAGCAAGTACTACCACCGCTCCATCTTAATGGTCCTTTCTCTCCTTTCTGTTCCCCATTTTTTCTTTTGGTGTTAAGATCTGTTGCCTAGTCATATGATTTCTTTATTGTTATTACTGTTACTATTTTTAGTTATGATACAAAATAATGGTCTTCATTATAATGTCTTCACACAGATGTATTATTTTACTTCACTCATATTCTTGTCTCTCTCCTCCTAATCTCCTTCTTATCAAATAAGCACCCTTCTGCTTTCACATCTAAGCATTTTGATATAAAATGAAACAATTGATCAGAGGTGCCTTTGTATTGTAACTTTTAAGTTGTTAAATTTTTATTCTGAAAGGATAAATGGGGACGGCTCCAAGCTCATACCCCTAGGGCAGGAAATAAATACAAATCTTCTAAACTAGTTTCTAAATTGTCATGAAAGAAGGAAGCCAAGAATTAATTGTGATAACGTTAATGAGGTTTATCAAGCATTCATCCTAACAGCAGTAGAGGAAACATGTGGGGACCATTCAAAACCCACATATTTTGTGGACTTGCTATTATCAGCATTTGTTTAGGCCAACATTTGTTTTACACAATGGTGTATCCTTAGCTCTTGGGACAATATACTGTACATAGGTGCATGTTTAATGTGTGTGTGTGTGTGTGTGTGTGTAACTGATATCTCTTAAGCACGATTCCTTCATTCTTACCATTTTCCAGTTTCCAGTGTTGGTAGATAGAAATACAGCAGTGGCAAAAGTAAAAATCTGCTGTGCTCAGTCAATTCCCATGTGTTGCCAGGGCCCGTGATTTCTTCTTTATTATTATTATTATTATTATTATTATTATTATGGTGTTTCTTTTTATTGTTTTTATTGAGCTATATATTTTTCTCCATTCTCCTTCATTCCTCCCTCTCTCTATCCTGTGACCTCCATGCTCCCAGTTTGCTCAGGAGATCTTGTCTTTTTCTCCTTCTTATGTAGATCCATGTATGTCTCTCTTAGGGTCCTCTTTGTTGTCTAGGTTCTCTGGGATTGTGGACTGTAGGTAGGTTTTTTCTTTGCTTTATGTCTAGAAGCCACTTATGAGTGAGTATATATTATATTTGTCTTTCTGGGTCTGTGTTACTTCACTCAGGATGTTTTTTTTTCTAGAGCCATCCATTTGCCTGCAAATTTCAAGATGTCATTATTTTTTTAACCACTGAGTAGTACTCCATTGTGTAAATTTACCACATTTTATATAAGCATTCTTCAATTGAGGGGGCATCTATGTTGTTTCTAGGTTCTGGCTATTATAAATAATGCCAATATTAACATAATTGAGCACATGTCCTTGTGGTATGATTGAGCATCCTTTGGATGTGTACACAATAGCAATTTTGCTGGGTCTTGAGGTAGATGGTTTCCTAATTTTCTGAGAAATTTCCTTACTGATTTTGAAAGTGATGGCCTATAATTTCTAACTGTCTGAATCTTCTTGTTTTGCTTTGCCTTGGGCAGTACTGGAGACTGAAGCTAAAGTTTCTTGTATGCTAAGCATATTTCTGATATTTTAACTTTTCTACATATAAAATTTAATCAGTATATCAAACCCAACCAGTTGTTTATTGTGAGACATGACTTTTTGTTTCTTTATAAAAAATGTTGATTTATCATTAGCTTTAAGCATTTCCATCTTATTAGCTAGGTAACACCAAAAATGCAGTGCAACACATTCAGTGCCATAGGACAATTTTTTTTCTCTGTGCTCACACATCTGAAATTTCACTGAGCACTCAATTATCTGTAATAGGTTCTGACAGGCTTGGTGCCAAGCTGCAGATTTTGACCAAGGGGGTTAGATGCATCTTTAATCTATTACCAATCAGGTATGATGATGCATGTCTATATTCCCATCTCTTGGGAGGACTGAAGCAGGAGAATTTTCAGAAATTCATATCCAATCTGGGCAATGTAGCAATACAGGGTTCCATGGCAAGATATTTGCTCCCAAAGACCTGTTTTCCATGATACAGAAGCACATGAGGGTAAGAGTCCTAAAGAGGCTAATGAAAACTGGCACTGGCATTTCTGCCCACATTTCAAGGGCTAAAGCAAGTAACAAGGTCAAGCCTACTACATCTAGTGGAAATAACTTTAAGGTTTAAAATAAAATGGAATGGATATTAGAAGGAACAGAAAATTGAAAAAAATATATCCATTAAGAATATTACTATAAAAGCGTTTTCATGAGGGTCAGGACTATGTCTGATAAACTATTGCAGCTTTTCCATGCGAACTGCCTCCTTAATACTTGGTGAGGTAAAGCAGTGATTCTTCATTAGTTTCCGATTATCGGTTTGAATTTTAGGCTTGGCTGTGCAGCTGTTTTCTGCTGGTGTCATCAGAGCCCACTGCTACAGACATAGTTAGCTGAAGAACTTGCTAGAGAGCAGTATCTCCCTCACATCTTTGACAACTGATGCTGAGCTCTGAGCTGCTGCTGGAGTGGCAAGAGGGTCACACAGAACCAGCACACTCCACTCACAGGTTAGAATGCATTCATAGCCTTCCATCACTGTAGCGAAATACACGAGATACACCAAGGCCAGCTGGCGGGGGACTGAAAAAGCATGGGACAAAACCGGTCTCGCTGAACATAATGGACAATGAGGACTACTGAGAACTGAAGAACAATGGCAATGGGTTCTTGATCCTATTGCACGTAATGGCTTTGTGGGAGCCCAGGTAGTTTGGATGCTCACCTTAATAGACCTGGATGGAGGTGGGTGGTCCTTGGACCTCCCACAGGGCAGAGAAACCTGCTTGCTCTTTGGGCTAAGGAGGAAGGAAGACTTGATTGGGGGAGGGGGAGGGAATGGGAGGTGGTGGCGGGGAAGAGGCAGAAATCTTTAATAATTAAATAAATTAAAAATAAATAAATAAATAAAAAATAAATAAATAATAAAAAAAAGAAATACACGAGATAACTAGCTTAAGAGAGAGAGATTTTATTTGATGCACTCTTTAAGATTCCAGTTTGTGACGGAACAGTGGTGGTGCAGGCTTTTAATCTCAGCACTCAGAAGGCAGAAGTGAGCCAATCTCTGTGAGTTTGAGACCAGCCTGCTCTACATAGCCAGTTCCAGGACAGCCAGGGACTCATAAGGTCTTGTGGTGAGACGAATAGCTGCTCTGCTGAATTGTGAAGCAAAACAATGAAGCAAGGAAGAAGAAAAGAGCAGGGTGCCATAAACCTCTATGATGGCACATGCCCAATGACCTACGATCTCACGAGCACCACCTAAAGGCCTACATCATGTCTCAACAGTACCACCCTAGCAACGAAGCCACTTTTAAAAAGGAAAGAGAAAAACATGTTTGTGATCGTATTTTTATCTCCCTCCCTTACATTTGTTTAACTTTGCTTATGAGTCTTGAAATTTTTAACATTTATTTACTTCTTTGAGAATTTCATACAATTATGTTGATCATATTCTTTACTACTATCAACCTTTTATCAGATATCTTCACCACCTCCATACCCACCCAACTTCATGTTCTTTTCCTCCAAATTAAAAAATTAAATAAACCACCAAAAAGCAAGGTATACAATTTGTGTTGGTCAACTATTCCTGAACATGAGGCCTACCCTAGAGTATAACTGATATACGCAGTGTGTCACTCCACTGAAAAAAATTGATAGTCCCTCTCTCTGCAGCTACCATTTGTGACTAGCTTCCTGGCTGGTGGGGGGGGGAGTTAAACTTTGGGTTCACTTCATGCTGTCCTTGTGAGCTCATATGTGTATCTACTATGTTGTGTCTGTAAAACGATTCTTTCATGAAGTTATACACTACTATTGACTTTTCTAATCTTTCTGCACCCTCTTCCCCATAGATCTCAAGGAGTCTTGAGGAGTGTGGCAGAGATGTCCCATTTAGGGCTGATCACTACAAAGTCTCCCACTCTGCAAGCTGGGGCAGCTTTTAACATCTGTGACTTTAGGAGAGTGATCCAAACCACAGCATGTAGGTTCAAGATTTCTGGGGCCTGCAAGAGAGAGCAAGCATTAATACATAAATTTATAATGTTGCTGTTTGTGCCCCATTTGTTATTTGTTACATTGACCAAAGCAAATAATGTGACCATCTCCAGAATGAGAATACATAAGGACATGGATATAAAGAATATGAACAAATCAGTATCTAATGTATATTATATAATATCATTCTGGACATATAACAGACACTCAGGAATATCAGCAGATGACTGTCTACATAGTTTTGTCATCAGTTATGAACATTCAAATTTTACAAACTGTTATTATTTCAACGATTATTCTGACCTCTACCACAGAGAGGTCTCTAATATATGGAATTCATATCAAGTTGATTACAAGGACATGCTTTTCAAATTTTCAGATGCACAGCATTTGAGAATAATACTTTTGATTGCATAATTAAAAACAAAATGTCACATCTGAAGAAACATATAACATTAAAAACGAATAGTTAGACCTGAATTTAGTTACCAAAATTCCACTTCAGACATTTAGAATTAAAGTCTACACTTACTAAAAAACGCAATGTTTTCTAAAGATTTAATGTGAGTGTTTTACCTGCAGCTCCAGACTTATGCCAGAAGAGGGCATCAGCTCCTACTAAAGGTGGTTGTAAGTCACCATGTGATTGAAGGGAATTGAACTCAGGACCTCTGATCTAGGGTTGTCCAAGTTATTTATCTGACTCAAAGTCACAGGTGCTTTGAATGTATGTGGAGATGAGGACACAGATTTGGGGAGGGAGAGTTACTTGGAATACAAGAAGAAACTTTATTTTCACTGACACATGAATTAATTAGAAAAATATAAAGAGTACCAAAGTGAATAGAAAACTAAACTAAGGTTATTTTTAACTGGAAAATGAATTACTGACAAATAAAGCCAGTGAGGGTCACAAATTGTTTTCAAATAAAGAAAGTGAAACTAGACATTTCCTATTTTAATTATTTTTCTGTGCAAATGCTATTGTTAACACACTCATGAGCATGCCCTATCATTCCAGGAAAATGAATAATTTTTTTCATCTTTCAATGCAGTGATTTTTATCCTTTTATTACTGATAGAAGCAAAAATTTATGTTCAATTTCTAAAATCCTTATTATCCTTTTGCTAATTAATTCTATTTCTATGGCTGTGGTTTGCAAAGTACTGCTTTTTATATCTTGAAGTGCAAACAAAGCTGTCTTTTTTCCAACATTCCCTGTGATGTTAAATACAAGAATAAAATAAATAAGTTCTATTCGTTGTCAAGATTTATCTGGTTCAAATTTTTCTAAAGCACAAAACATTACTAATGAATCACTTAACATTAAGCTTCCATCAGCCTGGTATGAAAACAACAATAATCCACTAGATAAAGGAAAATATGAGAAACGTTTTTAGTAGGAGCCAGGAAGGGATTTATGTACTTTTAATGCAACTTTATAGGTTCTGGGTTCCATTATTTTGTCAGAGACATAAAGAAAGGGAAATTGAGCAATCTTTTTAATTCATTCCATAGAGTTTAGAAAGCTATGGCATAGATCTGGAGATGGCTAAATATTAGAGTGAGTGGAAGAAATTTTTCTTATTAAATTTATAAGCTAAACCCCAGAGATCCAAATAAGTACAGCAATAAAAAATATAGAGACACCATCTTGCTCCCTATTGGTACAGTTGCAAGAAATAAAAAAGTCAAGCTGGCAAAAGAGGGCCATCGGTGCCCTCAAATTTAGGAAGCCATTGGAAAATACAGAAAGACTGATGTCTCCACGTGAGGCTTATTGGATCCTGCAAAAATCACAAAGTTAGCATACATTCAACACATATAGAGGTCCTCAAAATATCACCCACTTCAGTGGTCATTGACTTATACAAAAGACTTTTCTTTCTACAAAGATTAAAGATGTTTATTTTTATTATTATAAAAACTTGAAAATAAATAAAAATAATTACACACTAACATTAACCAGCCCTAGAGTCTATTCAACTGATTGAATTTGAATTCAGTTAGGATAGGCATTCTGAGGGGAAGCTGTGAAGCTTCACATTGCGTGTTACCCTTTCAGTATCACATACAAGTTATACACTTATCCGCCACCTTTGGTCTCAGTGGTGGATAAGTCAATATGCTTATCTTTGAGGAATCATATATAATTTTCTGAAAGTGCAATTTTTCAGACCAAGTGTTAACATGATTAATGCTCTTGGCATCGTCCATCTGCCCTCAAGTCCACGCTTAGCATCAGCAGACTACACCTTACTTTCCTCGATTCTGCTGTCAGTTTGGCCACTAGGGAGCACTAGCAACAAACAGGTGGGAAGAAGAGGGATTCAGAGTGTTATGTCTTCTCTGCATGTATGGGCACTTTATTTGATGTGACTTCCTCTAACAAAGGCTACCACTGGGTCTAGAGAGATGTTTAAGACTCCTTGCTTCTCCTTCAGGGGACGTGAGTTTCTTCACCATCACCTATGATGGGTAGCTGCTGGAGACCAGAAACCTCTTCTGGGCACCAAAGTTACCCACCCACAGGTGTGCATGTGCACACCCAGACAAACACATGAATACAAATAAATCTTGTAAAAGGGCAACACTTCTACCCTAATCACACTGCCTTCTCTGAATTAAGAGCCTACTAGCAGGTTTCCTTCTCACCACCTGGACCTGGAGATGGTAACAACCCTTAGTAGTTATTACCAACAAGGTACCACAGCCCTTTCTGATTTTCCTACATTCTAATCACTTGATTGAAAATCCCAAATGACCCAGTTTGGTAATATTATCTTGACATTAAATTGTTACACAAAGAGAATATTTTCTAATATTCAAAAAACTAAGAGCATCAGTATTATATCAGGTTGCTCTAAGAAATTACTATTGACTATGTAAATTTATTGTGCATAGTCCAAAAGGCTCTGATATCTGAAATCAGTATGTTGGCGGACTTGGTATCTGGGAAAGTTCTGCTTCTTGATGTAAAAACATCCATGTTCTCATCACATCCTCGCGTGGCAGAGACAGATGAAGCAACCCCTCGTGTATCTTTTTATCAGAACACTAAGCCCATTCACAGGGGTTCTTTTATCATGGTCTAATCCAAATACCCTACCTCTTACTGACATCACTCTGGGGATTAGGATCCTAGCATGAGTTTTGAAAGGACACAAATATCCCGTTCATCACACAGTCCACACGAATTTTCATATGAGTAAATAAAGCCTAATGTTTACTGAAAGCTTACTCAATGCTAGAGCTATTCTGCATATTTTCAATGCTAGTTCCTACAACCTGAAATTTAATCCTATGAAGATGAGGCAGTAATTATGCAAAATTCAGAGGAAGGTTAAATGACTTGCTCAAAGTCACACAGAAAATAAGGGGCAGTGTTGGAATGTAAAACAGAGAAATCTGACTTCTGAGCCCCAATTGGTTATACAGATTAATAATGGCTTAGCGTACGATAGCTGAGAATATTTCGTGAAACAATCCATGCCGTTAAAATGAAAAATACATTAAATAAAATTTCCAGAATACATATAGTTGCTAAAAATAATTAGGCATACTTATTTTAATATCAACAGGAAAATAGAGGATATAATGCTATAAACAGAAAAAGAGGTTGAAACCAGCACTTGAGAAAAGGTATACTGGAAAGGAAATTGGTGCTTATCAAACACTGGTTATGCTTTCTGTTTCCCCAAATCCAATCGTCTATTCTCGACCCTACCACTGCAACAGAACACAAGGCACAGCCTTCCATCACCCTTCCCCAACATCTCCTGTGTATTCCACAGACCATCCCCTCCTAACCTCCCTCCCCCCAGTCTTGCCTGTATTCTATCCCCCAATTCCATGAAACACCACCTGCTAAGCCACCAGCCATGCCTGCCAGAAAACCAGGAATGCTGCCCACAGACATTCTCCTCTCTCTCTATTCCCCCAGACCCTATCTCCCAGTCTCCTCCCTAACACTGCAACAGAAGACCAACTGCAGCCTTCCCTCACCCCTGCCCACAGATCCTGTGGTTCCCACAAACCAACCCCTCATAACCTCCTTCCCCAAACTTGTTGCTTTGTTCCAGACCCCAACTCCAGCAGGCACCCTCTGCTACACAAAGGCAAGTCCTCCTAGGGCATCAAGTAGGCTGAATACAGATCCACACCTTTCATACTTAATTTTTAGGTTCTCTTTTATCCTGTGTTGGATTAGAACATCTGAATCAGGAAGGTCAGCGGCCTGTGGTGATGTCACTTAACTCTGAACTTTTAGTTTCGCCATCTGTACAGTAAGAAGGGCAGCAACTAGGAAACAGAACTTTGGTTTTCTTTGCTCTTGAAGACACAGTGTACATTGCTAGATTGACACTGAATTTTCAACACTCTTTTCCTAACCTTCTGACTACTGAGATTGCAACAGGCACTTGGGAAATACAGAGAAGCATAAGGGCGCACTTTAAAAACCTGTACTCCACAAACTTGGAAAATCAAAAAGAAGGATAATTTTCTCAATAGATATCACTTACCAAAGTTGACTCAAGATCAGATAAACAATTTAAATAAACCTATAACCTCTAGCAAAGAAGCAGTCATTAAACACCTCCCATTCAGAAAGTAAAAAATAAAAATAAATTAAATAAATAATTAAATTAAATTAGTAATGTAATTAGATTAGTGACCACCTAACTGTCACCACAGAACCTTCATTGAATAACTGATGGAAGCAGATGCAGAAATCCATAGCCAGGAACTGTGCCCAGTTCCAGGACTCTAGCTGTAGAGAGGGAAGAGTGATAATATGAACAATGGGGTCAAGACGAAGGTGGGGATACCCACTGAAACAGCTGACCTGAGCTCGTGGGAGCTCATTGACCCTGAACTCACAGCGGGGAAACCTGCATAGGACTGAACTAGACCCTCTGAATGTGGGTGACAGTTGTGTGGCTTGGACAGTTTGTAGGACCACTGGCAGATTCAAACTTGCATCTTATTTGTGTAATCCTCATAAAAGAGTAGAGGTTCACACCTGTAATCTCAGTAGTCAGAAGGTTAGGAAAAGAGTGTTGAAAACTCAGTGTCAGTCTAGCTCCATTGTACACTGTGTCTTCAAGAGAAAACAAAAACCAAAGTTCTGTTTCCTAGTTGCTGCCCTTCTTACTGTACAGATGGCGAAACTAAAAGTTCAGAGTTAAGTGACATCACCACAGGCCGCTGACCTTCCTGATTCAGATGTTCTAATCCAACACAGGATAAAAGAGAACCTGAAAATTAAGTAGGGGAAAAATCTCAAGGCTTATATGAAGCCCGACATTCTCAAGCAGCATAAAGTTGTGTCATAGTACAGATAATGAACACACAATGATGACCGTGACCAAAGCAGGAACCACATTTTGCCTTATTTCGACTTAGTTCTGTAGCATTTTGCCATATCTTCCGTTACTCTAAAATGACTCTTCTGCCTGAAACATAAATCAAGTAAGACTCCTTCATTTGCTCTACAAATATTAGCTTTGCTATTACAGCTCATATCTTCAATCAGCAATTTTATACACTCTTTATAAAGTCCAGTTTAAATTGGCAACTACCTGTTGTTGCCTCAAGTACAGTTTAGACATCTGATAACTAAAAACTTCTGATGAAGGAAGCTCTTACAGATGTGTTACATTTCTCTAGCTCTTCTAAACTCTGTCCTTAATAACAGGTTGGCATATAACTCCTTTGGAATACAGGAACTAAATGTGCTGGGAGATCTGATATCTTGGGAAGTTCTATTTAGTGCTGTCTAAAATGAAAGTATAGGGTCCGTAGTCAGAAATTGCTAACAATTTCAGACGGCTAAAGGCAAGCACTAAAGGGAGCCCCTTTAAACAGAAGCTCCCTGGAAACAACAAAGGCTCCAGGCACTCGATCGAGTTCTGCAAGTCATTTTCTAAATAAGTTTCCAACTGCAGAAGGATGAGACAGGAGAGTCATGAGTTTGAAGCCAGCTTGAGCTGCAGAGTGAAATTATTCCTCAAAAACAAAATAAAAGCAAATATTGTGCTGCGTTCCTTTTTGGGTTGTCCACATATAGGAAGCCATGACCCTCAGGACTTCACCTAAATATAAGCACTTCACAAATGTCTCAACTCCAGGAAATTCAATATGGGAAGTAAGGTTTCCAATATGAAGACTGTTTGAAAGAACATAATTCAGCCCACAGTACCATTGTTCAAAGCCTGGTCTTTCAACTTTGCACTTACACAATGAAGAAGGGAACCTTATTAATAAAACACTTATTCTTGAACTGGGATAAGAGCCTCAGCAAATTATTTTATTCAATGGAGTATATCACATTTTGAAGCTCAGAGAGATAAAAATAATTTACTCTGAATCGTGAAAGTAGTAGAGCTTTGCCGAGACTCAAAACCTGCCCTATCTGACTCCATTACTCATAGCGCCTTTCTAATGTTTACTGGTGAGTTTATTTAAGAGTGTTTCATAACCCTCAAAGACAGTGCATGCATATCACCAAGGTCACATGAAACCACTTTGAATTTGGAAATCAATGTTTTCTCATTATTATTATTTCATAGAAGCAGTTATCATTGATTAAATAGAATACATTTGCACTTGTTCTTTAAGCCATAAGTGAGTTCTGGAAATGGAATTTTTGAAAAAAGCTTAGTTAACATGAATTTGGGGAAAAGGGAATTGGATGGTCTGGGAAGATATTTCAGTACTGACTGTCGTTTAGCATTCTTACGCTGTTCACTGTGTGATTTTTCATGTCTCTACCGTCAATATCATCTGCCTTAGGTGGTAAAGGCTATGTCAGTCTAAATTACCATGTACAGCCAAGCTTAGTAGGAAAGTGACTGAATAGCTGATCATTACCTAGAAATATCACTTGGTACATCTTTAAAATGTGTTACTCAGAGCCAGGCGATGGTGGCGCACGCCTTTAATCCCAGCACTTTGGAGGCAGAGCCATGTGGATCTCTGTGAGTCTGAGGGCAGCCTGGTCTACAAGAGCTAGTTCCAGGACAGGCTCCAAAGCCACAGAGAAACCTTGTCTCGAAAAACAACAACAAAACAATTGTTACATAGACAGAATATGCAAATATCCATCCCTATGGCTGCAGCACAGAGGATGAAGCCCTCCAGAGTTTCAATTTCTCCCACCTTGACCTTCAACATTCCATACCAAAAACATCTCAATTTGAGAGGACGCAGTGACCCAAAGCCAAACACTAGGAGGAGCCAGGGAGACCGTGCAGGAGAGGGGGAGGAAAGATTGGAGAAGTCAGAGAGGACAAGGACACCCAAGAATCAATACAGCAGTGTTTATAGGGGTTCACAGAAACTGAAGTGACAAACACATACCCAATATGGGTCTGAGCTAGGTCCTTGGTATATCCCTACCTTATGGTTGTATGGCTTGGTGTTCTTGTGAGGCTCCCAACAATGGGAGTGGGGATTGTCTCTGACTCTTTTGCCTGTGCTCGGCACTCTTTTTCCTCCTGCTGGGTTGCCAAGTCCAGCTGTGATATGAGGGTTTGGGCCCAGTCTTATTGCATCTTGTTCAGTGAAAATTCCTCTGAGGCCTGCTTTATTTTTAAGGAAAATGGAAGGAGGAGTTGATCCCGGAAAGAGGAGATGTAGGGGGAGGGGCTGGGAGGAGTAGAGGGAGGGCACGCTACGGTGCAGATGTAATGTATGAGATTTTTAAAAATCTCAATTTAGCATAAAAGGGTGACAATTTCATTTTCAGTAAGGAACAAACTGATTTGTGTAATTTCTCAGGCTCTGTGTTCTCAACTGCAACCACTAATCTCCCCTGTTGTGTTGTGAAGACAGACCAAATAATGAGTAAGGGAATCAGCATGACAATAATGCAGTATACTTTCAGCTGTAAAGCATAGTAGTGGGTCTCATTTGGCCTGCAAGCTGTAGCTTCCCCTCTCCTGCACAAGGAAGTGGTATCTTTTTTTCTTGAAATGTTTTATGTTGAATGAAGAAAAGGTTTATATCATTTACTTCACATAATATCTCAAGGTCTTCATTGAAATTCTCATTTCTTAACTCCAAAGTCTATTTGTGTCTCCAATACTCCCAAATCTCCTTTCTCTTTTTCCTTTTTACCAGAAGTCTCCCAAAACCTACTATGTTCTTGAGAATAGGCCATTCTTTTGTAAAGATCACAGGCTCCGTTAAGTGGTTAACAAAAGCAATAATCCTTTAAAAGTTATGTAAGTGAGCACTGTTACTATTGGAATATGTCTTAATCACCAGGATTCTTGAGAAAAATAGAAACTACAGGTGAGTGGAATTGATATTAAATAGATGATACCCTACATTCATTCCTGTTGCTGTTATAGAAGACCCTAACAAAAGAAATTTTAAGAGAGAAAAGGTTTATTCGACATACAATTCCAGGGTCGAGTAGATGAAGAAATCAAGGAAGGAACTTGAAGCAGCTAGTCACAACCACAATTAAAAACGGAGAATGAATGCATGCATGCCTACTTGTGGCTCAGGCCTCTCTCTACACCTGCACTGCCCAGGACCCAAACCTGAGGAAAGGTGGTATGTCGTGGTCCAGTGCCCGCCTGGGCCATAAATTATTTCTCGGAAGGAAGTATACCCACTACAAGTACAGGACTTCATGTACACCAGCAAGCACTCGGGGCAACTCAGCTATATCTCCTGCCCCAATTTTATCTTTGGAACAAATGTGATCGTAACATATTAGCAGCCCCTAATATTAAATGGAACCCTGGGCGCTCTCCTCCTGTGTGATTCTATGACCTCACCAAAGTGATTTGCCCTGTGTTTGCCTGCTCCTCATATGAAAGATACCAGGATTGAGCCAGATTAACATAGCCTTCTACTTTGAGAAGTTACTATTTTCCTTCTTCCTTGGAATCATGTGCTAGTGCTAGTGAATTATTTTAGATAAAAATTGTAATTAGGAATAGATATAAGGCATTATGTTAAAATGGTAATTTTATAACTGCTCAGAGTCATGTATAAGTTTATGAGCTGTGACACCGAAGTAGTGGGATTGTTAGAATTGGCCAGGGCACCAACGCCTTAACTTCTCACACTACTCTGATTTACTAAATATAAATAGAACTTTACATTTTAAGTTTGTATTTAAGTGGAAGAAAGTGAATAGATATTTGATTTTAGTTGAAACCACTTTCATTGAACTTAATATATGTGGTTTATACACTCTGAAAAAGAAAAAAATAAAAATAAATATTTCTCAGACCGGCAGGGAGGTGTGGGAATAAAGACACAACTCACATGACCTTATTGGGAGGGAGTTTTCAGTGATCCCTTATGAAATCCTGAGTTCACATCCTGAAAATTCACCCGCATTTATTCTCCAAACAGCTTTTATACCAAAACGTAAACTGAGGGAGAAATTCATTAGCATTCTGTTTCCTAGGTAGCCAGGCGAAAGAGTGAGGTCACGTCCACATCTTTTTATGCCCATTTTGTCACAGCTTCCTATCTATGCCTAACACCTCTTTCGCAGGCAGCCTCCCAAATTACAAAGAAGGAGCAGAGCAACACTAGAGCAACATTAGCATTTTCCTGACCCTTGTTAGGATGGATAGGTGATCACCTTCTGTGTGGCCAGGTGCAAACTATGGCCTGAAAATTTGGCTGCCATACAATGTAGAAATATGGGTTTGTATAATATGGCCCTACAGTGGTGTTCACAATGGGCAGGTAAACCTACTTCAATTTATGTTATCAAGGCAATCCTCACAGATAAGCCTGATTTAGACAATCCCTCATTAAGAATCTCTTCTTGGGTGATTCTTCAGTGATTTAAGTTGACAATAAAACTAATCAACATAGATACAGACAGACAGACAGACAGATGATAGATAGATAGATAGATAGATAGATAGATAAGTGATGTAATTATATATTGCTAATTAGTGATATAGTTATATAGAGAAGGAGGCACAGATTTCATTACAAGTATTGGTTCTCCCAGCCATGAAGCTAAAAAAAAAAAAGTAGGATCGCCAGTCTACAACCAAGAAAGTCAGGTAAGTCGGTGGTCAGTTTTGTCTAAGGCATGTTTTTGGCATTTTCCCATGTAGTTATACATTCATTCGTTTATGTTTTATTATTGATTAGTATTTCTTAAAATGACTGCACCACGGTTTTCAGGGAAATAGAAATATTGCACATCCTACTATCCACTTGACAAAATGAGTTAAGCAATCTACTTTAGAGCTGAACATTATACTCTATGTAAATTTTACCTTAATACAAAAAATTTTAAACATGTTTATGGTGTAGGAGTTCCTTCTGTTTGTGTGTTGCTTTCATTGGTTAATGAATAAAGAAACTGCCTTGGCCTAGTTGATAGGGTGGAACTTAGGTAGGTGGAGAAGATAGAACTGAATTCTGGGAGGAAGAAAGCAGAGTCAGAGAGAGCCGCCATGGAGCCGCCAGAGTCAGACATGCTGAATCTTTCCCAGTAAGCCACTGCCACGTGGAGATACACAGAATATTAAAAATGGGTTAAATCAAGATGTGAGAGTTAGCCAATAAGAGGCTAGACCTAATGGACCAAGGAGTAATTTAATTAATACAGTTTCTGTGTGGTTATTTTGGGGCTAAGCTAGCTGGGCAGCCAGAACAAACAAGCAGGCCTCCATGCAACAATTGGAGTCCACGTAGTCAACTAAATTCACATGAAACCTGAGAGGGCTCGAAAAAAAAAAAAAAAAAAAAAAAAAAAAAACAGAGTTTAACACAGCTTCTTGCTGTTTGCTGGCAGCTTGCTACAGCTCCTTTAGAAGAGATTTTCCTCACTCAGCAGCCACAGCAGGAAAAAGTGGTGGTTTTAAAATGCTGGCTTTCTGGGCCTCCATGTTTATATTTTTGTTTTTGAGACAGTCTTCCTACAAAAAAATCTAGCCTTGATCTATCTATGTATCCCAAACTGGACTTGAACTCATGACCCTTCTATTTCAATTCTAGGGTTATAAAAGTTTACTACTAAACCTGGCTCAAAATTGTTTTGTTACTGCTGTTGTTGTTATTTGAGACAGGGTCTCTTCACATAGCCCTAGCTGTCCTGGAACTCATTCTGTAGACCAGACTGGCCTCAAACTCAGAGATTCACCTGCCTCTGACTCTCAAGAGCTGGGATTAAAGGAATGTACCACCTAGCCTGGCTTCAAAACATTTTTAAAAAGTTTATTTGCCTGAAATTTTAAAGCTCCAAAATGGGACTTAGAGCATAGTTAGCTCTATAGGAACAGAAGTCCCTGGGTTTGAGCTCCAGAGACATAAAACAAAAATTCCATTGTGACTGCTAGAGTACCATCTGCCACATCTGCCTTTAGGCGGTGAAAAGGAGAACTAATAAAAAGCTAAGAGGGCCTGGCACAGACCCGTTTTGTGAATTTCCTTAAGGGGAACCAAAGCTTTGTCAACATGTGGCTGGAGAGATGGCTCAGCAGTTAAAAGCACTAGATGCTGGCCAACATTTGATTCCCGGCGCCCATACAGCAGCTCCCTATATTTAACTCCAGTGCCAGGGCATCTGCCATGTTTGGGACTCTGTGAGAACCAAGCATACACATGGTACACAGGTGTAATGTGCAAGAGAAACACTTATATACAAAAAACATAAAAAAATAAACTATTTTAAACGTCTCATCACCAATTTAGACTTCCATTTCATTGAGCACTTTATAAAACAGAGAAACAGGCACAGTGCACTGTTTAGCCAAGCATGTCTCAGACAAAATGTTATGTTTGCAGTAAAAAGAAAACATAGAGGATGGAGATTAGTTATCCATTGATACATTCAATCACACAGAGATGTGTGTATGCACACAATTGTTTACAGGGTATCAGGGGATTCACTGGCATCCACTGAATCTCAATTTGCCTGAATTCTATATTAAATGCTGCTGATTAAATAAACCTGAGTAGCTATTCCTAAACACAGCTAATGAAAACTATATGAAGGACACATTCTATTACAGGGCATTCAAAATACACAAGTTTGGATAGAGTGTATGTCATGCTCCTCCACTGGAGTAAGTGAGGTGGCTTGTGTCTCCAGAAGACTGCAGTTATTTAAGTGGCCTGTTTATAATTGAGCAGTATTTAATTTTGATGCCATCTTAAATTTACCATAGGTGAATGTAAGAAGACAGGCCACTTAAGTGTACATTCTACTTACACCCTTGATTTGATGACATTAGTTTTCAGGTGTCTCTACTTCAATTAATTGCATATTGGGGAAATGCATAATTTAGACTGTGTAAAATTGAACTATCCAAATGATAGCCTCTTCAGTATAATTATTCCACATAAATTGAAGTGCTGACAAAATGTTGTCCTTTATTTTTTTAAATAATAGCTTCAAGTATGTTCAAGATTAGATAACACAGAAAATGTCAACAACATATGACAAATATGAAATGAAAATAATGAGATTAAAATTGTCTTTAATTTTCCTCCATAGACTCACAGGATTTTTCCTTATGAAATCATCAGTGTTCTTCAATTTTTCAGCCTAGTTTGAAATACAAAGGAAAGCACCTTAAAATATGTATATATAAACAAAGTCTTTCTGCTCAGAAATAAGCTAAATGTTGATCTGAAAAAATATGCTAACAGAAGAAATGCTCTATTTATTCTACAACATTGTATATCTGAAGTAATCATTTCCTTAGAAATGAATCCTTGTCAGAGTACATGCTAAAAATTAAGGGTATGGCTCAGTGATAGAGTGACTACTTAGAATACAAGAGAATGTGGCTTGCATCCCCAGTTCTATATTTTAAACCCTATTTGGTCAAAGAAGTTTCAGTGGGCATCAGTCGGTGCAGGGACTCATAGTTGGTCCAGGTGCTGAAGTGAGTGACTGTGAGTGATCAGCTCTTCCTGTGACATACATATCCACCCTTCCAAGGTCCAGGGCACAATGCAAAAGAAGATGCACAAAGAATCAAGAGCCAAAAGGGTAGAGAGGAGTGCTATGAAATGTCTTCTAGACTTTTTAACTCACAGCAGTTACTGTTATCTGCATAATCTCAAGCTAGGCAACATGGAAGTACAGATGGAGAGGCTCTAACCATACCCCATCCCTAGCTGACAAGGTATTGAAAGTGATGGCGACTGGTGGGGCATTATTTTGTCTTGGAGAGTGTTGCTGCTGGCAGCTTATGCATCTCTAGCGGATGGCCGCACACACTCAAGCATACTGGTAGCACCAACTGGCCTCAGTGTGTCATACAAGAGAAGGAGGATGTTAAGATGGGAGGGGATATACTGGGGTTCCAGAAGTGCAGAGGTTGGAGTGGATATGATAAAGGCATATTGTATAGATGTATGAAATTGACATGGAATAAATTTAAAATGTTCTTTAAACTTCCTTGAAAATTTAATAGAAGTGACTTCTCACAGACCCCAAATATGTCATTTTATTATTGAGTCAAATTAACATTTCATGTTCTATCATAACATTTCATGCACTATCATAACATAGTTCTATTTATTGAGCATGGGCTCAGAGATGAAGCATTTACTATACCATTGCTGCAGTATATTAAACAATAGCTCTTTCATGTTCTAATTCCTGAAACTTACCAATGATCTTTTATGTGGCAAAGGGGCCATTGCAGATTTGATTAACTTCAGGCACATGAGCTAAGTAGGTTAACTTGGCTAATCCTGGTGGAAGTCAATGAGAACAAAAGGAGTCCTTATAAGACAAAAACATGGAACTGAGAAAAGCCAAGGTGCCTTGCTGCTTGCTTCTTAGAAGAAGAGACTATGAACCATTAAAAATAAATAAATAAAGTAAATGATTCTATCAACCTCTAGAAGCTGAAAGAAATAAGGAATCAGCTCTCTCCCTCCTAGGGCGTCCTGAAGGAAGAAGCCCATGCAGCAATTTGATTCTAGCCTAGTGAAACTATTCTTGATGTCAGACCTCTTGATGTAAGAGAATAACTTTGTGTTATTTGAAGCCACCTATGTGCTAACTAGTTACACTAATAATAGGGCACTAACACAATTCAATCACATATGGGGTGGGACATGTGATTATTGAACAGAAATGAGACAAGCAAAGAATTAAAATTGTGGAATAGATAAGTGTGTGTGGCTATGGACAAATTAAGCATCTAGGTAGACTTGAAGCCCACACACAGCTCTCTGAAATCATTACTGGTTTGCATGGATCATTAAAGTTCATTTTGCCATGTACTAAGTTTTTCTCCTGTCTTAAGTAAAAGAAAAGCAGAACAACTGTCTCATTTAGGGACTGTTTTGGGAAATGAGATGGGTCTGCAGGATGAGGTCAAGGAGGCATGAGAAAAAATGAGTCAAAGTACAATGTTATATGCGTACAAAAGCATCATAAGAAACTCATCATCTTGTATGATAAATTTTAAAAACTAATGAAAATGCCCCCTTTTTTCATTTCAAAGGGAAAATAGTTGTTCTTCTCCATTTATTATTTTTTATTTTTGGGGGGATCCAGTTCTGGGATGTGAGCAAGCTCTCATACAGGCTATCTTGTTCTAAACAGTGAGCTTATTGACTCAGATATTTTAGACCCCTATAGTATGTTTCTACAAGAGGGGTTTTGTATCACAATTTAGGCTGTTTTGTTCCCATAAGTGTGTGTGTGTGTGTGTGTGTGTGTGCGTGCATGCGTGCACATGTGTGCGTGTGAATTCAACTTCAGCCTAAATTTTGGCTATTTCTATAAAGTTTCTTTGTGATAGAAATGTGATATGTTTCCCACACAGTCTCCATAAATGTCTGTTTGCCCCCTAAATAAACAATTTAAAAAAAAATTTGCAGAAATGTGTTGTTTGAGGTTGTATGCTATAAATTTTAAGACGTTCTCAATTTAAAATGGATTCAGAAATACTAAAAACATAGTTTAAATGAAAGAATTGAATATGAGATGCTGTAGTTAGCACTCATATTAACCCAGCGTGTATAAAGCGGGGCTGAGTCATTCTTTCCAAACGTTCTGGATTCCCTGGGAGATAATCAGATATTTTGTGATTTGAACTTTATGCTTTGGAATTGTGCCTATCTGAACCATAAAAAATGTTGACAATTTAAATAGATGTCTGTCAATAACTCTTTGAAACATCAGCAAAGAAGCTAACTTTGAGCTTTTGCCGGCAAGTATTCGGATATTAGTCTGGTATATAGTGACATCTAGTGGCCCGCATCAGTAATAAAAGTCCTTGAAGTTAGAAAAAGGCAAGGAAGAAAAATTAATAAATGTGTAAGTTTGGAGTTAAAATTATTTTTTCTCATTTTATCTTTTGCCTATGAGAAAAATCTGAGTTTCCACATTGCAATACATACTAATAGGAATAAAGAAGTTGAATGACAAAAGCCTAGATGGAAACAGAAGAGAATCCTAGAAATATTTCATTCCATCAACTCATTATTTTGAACATTAGAATATTTAGAACAATATTTGAACGATGTTTGAAATATGGCAGTTATGAGAAGTTGACTAATTTTGCTTCATTTTCAAATAAAATAAAGGGAACACTGTGTCCTATAGAAGATGCTCTCAGGGTTTTACCCGCACTCTCTGCTGATTTTAGAACTCTGGCTGCTTGATATACATTGCTTGCCTTCCCTCTATGTAAGGGCTGTATTTGGTTACAACAATGACTCTTGACTATATATGGCAGACTAGAAATGCCTCAAAGTTAACAACTTCAAGAGATATTCTCAACAAGAGAGTGGAACACAAAAATAATAAGCTCTTTTTCCCCTAGGTGGGACAATTATGTGCTGGTTTTTGCATGAGCTTTCTGTCTGGGGCATCCCAAAGGGAATAAGATTCCATCTGCCTGCAACATCAGCTTGTACCAAGTGCTCTTTTCCTGCATCCCTAACTCTTCCAAATGCCTCCTAGTGCCACATTCAATAAACTGTGTACTCTCCAAGCACTGCATACTAGAGAGGACCAACAGGGTTCACCGGGATGACTTCCAATTGCCCTTTACTTCATTGCACGCCATCTCTATATCATTAACCTTGAAAAAAATGCCTTTTCTCACCATATATTTAATATCATGGCACATCTAGAAATCTTCTATATAGAGGTTAAAAAAGAAACAAATATTATTATGGGAAAATACTAGCCAATGACTGGAATTTGTTTCCTTCCATCTCTTCTCAATTTAAGTATAATTCTCCCCTCCATTGAAGTTCATCCATACAATGAGTTATCCAAAATCCCAGCAACATGTCTTTCTCATAATAAACATCAACTTTGCTTTATTTAAAATCATGTACCCAAATAATTGCCCAAGAGTCAGCTAAATGAAAAGGAAAATAGTTATCTACCTATGCTTTATGCACATGTGTTCATGCAATTCGGAGATAAAAACGAGGTCTCAGCATTTGTACTTATTTTGTTAGCAATACATCAAAATGAAAGGTGCAAAGACAAGACCAATATATTTTGGATTTATGGCAACTATAAAGTCTTTCCAACTGCCTTCAGCCCTGTTTGCAGTTTCCTGTGGGCGCTCTCTTTATGGAAATAGAAGTTGAACAGAGGGAAATTGTCACAATAAGGAAAGAGAGCACCTCCCCTTCTGGGACTCTATCCATTCTAAAATTTCTGCAGGAAAGCTCGAACTAGGAGCTGAGAGTTGGTTGCCTAATTGGGTAGTTCATACAATAACACTATATTTGAGGACAAAAACTAACCATAGACATTAAAAATGTATTTACCATGATTTGGTGCTTTTTATCTGTTATAATGAGGAAGTTAGTAAACTGTCTTCACTCTCAAGGGCACATGAAAGCAGAAAGAACTATGACTGTCTCAATATTTTATACAAACTAGATCCCAGCATAGGAAGCAATATTCAAGAAGAGGAGGTATAGCCATTCAGCACTCTGACCATCAATCACATGGAAATTTCAACCTTTGGCCACAACTTTGTATCAGGAGTCAATTTATTCTGACCTGATGGTAATGGAGGGGGCAGGAAGCTGTTTTCTACTGACGTGTGGAAAATTACAAAATAAATCTCAGATGTATTTACCCAAAACCTTGGTCACAAACAAGGCAGACATGCTAAGTACAGTATATGCCTAATTGCAATTTATAATCCAAAGGATGGAGATAAAGTAATATTTTCATTTCTTTTTAAAAGAGAAATATTTCTAAGCCAATTACTTATCTTCCCCAAGTAGTATATTTATGAAGTTCAGCAACCCTTATGCTAAAGAGACAATATTTATGGGCCCTGGGTTCCTTTTTAAGTCATCATATTTTCTAAAATAGGAGTGTTATCTTGAAATTCATGGATGTCTCTTATCTCACTTCAGTTTCTGAGCCCCAAAGTAACATAGCTTCTGTAAGAACAGTATTAATCTTAAACTGAATCCTGCCTAACCCTGTACATATAATATTTCATTTCATTCTTATAGAACTATAATAGTTGTTATATTGGAACTATAATAGCTGTTATAATTATATATGAGTATCCTTATGTACATGATTATGATTATATATGCTAATATTGAATCTTTAGATAGGTCGCTCAAATCCAAATCTATCTGACTGCAAATTCACTCTCACACGTGGTATCAACAAGCTCTTTCTGCATAATAAACAAGCACAAAATTTCAAAACTAAATAACTCGAACCCTTTCTTCCTTGCTCCTCTACCCAAAGCTGAAGTGGTTCAGCTGATCTTGTTCAGTCGATTAACTCCAGCTTTGGGGTAGAATCCAGCTCTGCCCTCACGTGTTTCCTGATCTCCTCAGAGCAACAGGCTAGTTGAGCCATAGCAATTTTATTTTGATGGCTGAAATACAAAGTATAAGTGGAACACTCATAAGACTTAAGCTCACATCTAGCATAGTTGCTATGGCTTAATCTTGTGGAGCAAAGCCAGCCGGATCTGCAGTGAAAAGTTTGACGGTAAGGAAACACACTCCTCTTTTAGTAAAAGAACATGGTGAGTCACTTGGCAAAAGGTATGTATACAAAAAGTGGTGGGAAAATGGAAACAATAACTCAATCAGCATATCTTCTTTGTTAGTGAAATCCATGGTGATATTTATTGTATAATGTGATATGTATGTATGAAATAACAACATGCCACTCTGATATACTCACGAATACTTACCAAAAAAATCAAATCAAATCTGGAGGCTAGAGGGATAGCTCAGGAGTTAAGAGCACGCTGATTGCTCTTCCTATAGGCCCACTTCTACTTCCTACACATGTTCCCCACATGGCAGCTAACAATGGTCTGTAATTCCAGTCCCTGGAGATCAGATGCCCTCCATTGACCTCCATGGGCATTACGTGCACATAGAATAGACATTCGGGAACATACACATGAAAATGAAGAAAATCTCAAAAAGCATTTAAAAATCAAGTCTCATCTGTGAAATAAGACAAGGGCAGTCCACTCGTACAGCTCTAGCACTCAGGGAACTGAGGCAGGAGGGCCTCCAGTTTGAGGCCAGCCTGGGTCATATACAGTGTTCCAGGGAAACCTAGATTATAAAACAAAACATTGTCTAAAAATAAATAGATACGAATGCAGGGTAGATAGCAGATCAGAGGATGCTCTTTAGCTCCTGTGATTGCAGAAGCCTTTGGAGACTTGAAACTAGATATAGGCATGATGAGAATGGCCTTCTTGAAACAGCATTTGAACAGGGCTGGGTGGTATAACAGTCAAAGCAGCCATAAGAATTTGTCAGTCTGTCAGTCACTAGCTACTATACTAAGTCAAATTAAATGTGGAGTTTGAGGATAGAGGGACATTTTTCTTTTCAAATTACCTCAGAACCTCAGGAGATATATACAAATGAATGGCTTTTAGTCCTGTAACAAAAGTTAAAAAAAAGGAAAAGACAATCACTTGACCACATGTATTCCCTGCCAGACTCTGTAGTCATTGTGATGCCAAGACCTTTTATCTCTAAATAAGAAAAAGAACAGCAGTCTTGACAGAGGGAACTTTATATCTCCACTGAAGCAGAACTCCAATTTGTTCTTCAGGGAACTCCTTCTATATTAACTGACGTCCTCTCATGGGTAAAAGAAGCTTGAGTTAACATTAGATTGTAAGTGCCTTGATACCACATACAGTCTCACTATATAGTCATTACTGGCTTGGAACTTGCTCTGTAGACCAGGCTGTCCTCAAACTCACAGAGATCCACTTGTCTCTGCCTCCCAAGTGCTGGGATTAAGGCATGCACCACGCCATGCCCAGTGACATTTTTGGTAATTATTTTTCATGCATGTACCATGCAAACAATTATTATTTATAAAAGTAGATGTGTTCTAGACAGCATTTACTGGGTAGATGTAGTCATACAGCTAGATATTTTAAGGAATCAATTAAGAGTGTACTATTGAGGTTGCAAAGATGACACAGCAGTTAAGAGCACTAGATGATCTTCCAAAGGACTGAGGTTCAATTCCCAGCACTCATATAGGGACCCAAAGCCCTCTATAACTCCAGGTCTAGAGGATCTCCACTCTCTCTTCTGGACACTACCAGCAGGAGGTACACAAATGATACACAGACACCATATAAGCAAACTCCCATCCCCAACACACAAACTAAAATTCAAAAAGAAAACAAAGCAAATCAATTAAAAACAGTTAGTACAAAGCACCCATGTGTAGATTTTCTCACTTTGGGCAATGGAATTTTCACTTTTCTTCTACCTCTCTCTATACTAAATATGCTTCTCGAACACTTTGGACATCACTCTTTCTCCAGAATTCTTCTCCCACCATGTTACTTTGTACACCCTGTGCTTGACTTCCATACTAATTTAAATTTAAAAACATGGCTTTTTCTATTTTTCTTTTCCATTTCCCTCCTGAGGGTCATTGCAGAGATTTATTTCTTGTGTATCCTGGAATTTTTCTTTAAAAAGCTAACAAATATGTCCTCAAGTTTAAAACAAAAAAAAAACTGAATTATTTGGATGTTGGTCTAGGTTTTGGAACCTAGACCTCTTCCTGGTATAAAATAGGTGCACAGATTCTATTTAATTCATTACTTCCTTAGAAAAGGTAGAGAGATCCAGAAAATGTCAATGACTTCCAGTGATAACTTGTACCTGTAATGTCAACATAATACTAACAACCTTCCTCATATGGTTGCAATTAAAAAGCATAACAAATAGTTTTGCTGTATTATTTTGTATTTTAACCTTCTGTAGTTCAAAAGAGTTATACAGTTCCATTAGACTTGGGCACACATTTCAATTATGAACTATAACTTAACTTTTTGCACTTTTTTGTTTATTAATAGAGAAAAGGAACTTGAATGAATAAATAAAATGTGGAATTCTATTCATATATTACAAATACAAAAAGGAGCAGGAATCTAGGAAACTATGGTAAGTCATAGTACACGTGTGGACATTAATATACCTTCTGTCAATCCAGCTGTCCTCTTATTTGTCCAGCTGTCCTCAGAGAGACTTCCTCTGGCAGCAGATGGAGACAGGGACAAAGACCCACAGCCAGGTATTATGCTGAGAGAGTCTAAATTGGAGGTATCCATTTGGTCCTTCCCCTTGGAGTTCGGGGAACCCCATGCAAGAGAGTAAAGAAAAAATGTAGGAGTCAAAAGGTATGGAAGACACCAGGAGAACATGCTCCACTGAATCAACTAAGCAGGGCTCACGTGGGCTCGCAGAGCCTGAAGTGTCAAGCACAGGGCCTGCAGGGGTCTGCACCAGGTCCTCTGTGGATGTGTTATGGCTGGTAGCTTGGTGTTCTTGGGGGACTCCTAACACTGGAAGTGGGTGTATGTCTGACTCCTTTGTCTGCTCTTGGGATTCTTTTTCTCCTATTGGGTTGCATTGTTCAGCCTTGATATGAGATATTTTGCACTTTTTAGTGTTTCCTGTTATGTCCTTTTTGACTGTCATTTCTTGGAGGCCTGTACTTCTCCAAAGTGGAACCAGAGGAGAGTGGATCTTGGGAAGAGGGTAGGTTAGGGGTAGCTGGGAGGAGTGGACAGAGGGGGGACTGTGATTGGGAAATATTGTTTGGGAGAATAATCTATTCTCAATTAAAAATAAAAAAATACAGTGTATACAAATACATATACCTTCTGTTAAGTAATAGTGCACAATTCTATCTACAAAAAAGGGAGCTGAATCACAGAATTCTCCAAAAACAAAATAAAAATGTGAGTCAATATGTCAAAACTTAGTGAACATTTTTATGACCCATCAATTGTATCATTGCAAATCATTAGAGAGGAGATTTTGATGAACATCAATTTCAAACATCAAGAAAAATAAATGATCCTCCATTTCTTTCCTTCTCTTTCTTCTCACCTTCAAGTTGTTAAGGTCTTTGAGAAGAATAAAAGATGACACTTCAGTAGCTCACAAATCAGACTTAACTGTTCCCATGTCAGTTTGAGTTTAGAAAAGATTACTTTCATCTAAAAGCCTTCTCAGATACAGTACTACGGTTAGGTACTATGTCACCTTTAGAAATGATTTATACTGCATCCATTTAAAATTTAAAATATTAGAGAACTCTGCCTTCCATCTGTCTCCATACTTCTAAAACAGCTCCCAACAGTGCCTTGGTGTAAAAAAGAACAAAGAAAGGCATTTCCCTATTATTTAACTTTCTAATACTTTAAAGTAAACTCATGGTTATATTGAGGTTCAGAATAGAGGTCAAAATGATCACACACACACAACTATTCTCCATGTTTCTTGTCAAGTTAAGCCTAAAGTTTGATCACTTTTTAATTTAATAAAAAATCTAAATTGCATTTAAGGTCCCTTGTGATAAAGATAAGTATGAAATAATCGATTTCTCAGTAAACTCCCAATCTGGCAGGCATGATAAGAGGTGGCATGTATTTACAATATGCATAATAAGATGATCATTGCCATAGAAAAGGATCACTGGTGCTTTCAGAAAAATAAAATAGTTTTAGAACTAAACAAAGCTGGGAATATAATGATGTTCTATTCTGGTTGAATCTCTTGGAAGGGATCATTGAAAAAACATAAAGGGTTTTATACATAAGAGGCAAAAAAAACGTTGTAAACTTTCAGACAAACCAAATGAGAATAGCAAGACAGCAACTCTTAGTACCTGGACCAGTAGTATAGATTTTATAAGACAATTGGTAAGAAAAAAATGCAATGTGATATTAGCTCTTTAGAAGAGATGTGAGGCTGGAATAACATGAAAGGTCTCATTCAGGTGGATGCTAACAATTCCATGTTCCGATAAATGGCCCCAAGGTACTAACAGTAGGAGTGGCAAAATTGTCCAAAGTCAAAATATACAAAGAGGTATAATTATTGGAACAGCATAAATGCTTATATGAACACTCAATGTGGAGAGAGAAATATGAAATATCTATGAAGTTTTGTGACTAGGAAAAAAGAAGCTGTGGCATTAAAACCCTGTGGGAAGTTGAGAAGAAGCATATATGGAAAAGCCAGAGATAAGCAGTCCAAACTGAAAACATCCTCAAGAATCAGCTAGGATGTTTTGCTTCATTTAAGCTCCACTTTGGAAACTTTGGTAACCCCTTTCAGTTTTGTGATTTCATCGTATGTGTTAACAGAAAATATAGACAGCAGAGTTTATCACAGGCTAGGTACTGTCAGGAACCACCAGCAAGGAGGTAAAAGAGAGTGGACGGACATCTTACACTACTAGCAAGAGGGCATTGAAAGGACAATTCCTGTGGCAGACATTTGATAGGGTAGTTTATTACCCCACTTCAACTTCTTTTCCTCAATCACAGCCTTTTCCCTTGCCTGTTGTGCTGGGCCTACAGGTGTGCGCCACATAATCCAGCTTCCTTTATCATGTGACAAATTTCATTGTATATTTTTAAAGTATATGATACAATGTTCTAAAATTTGTATAAACAAGTTGTTATAGTGAAACAAATTAACATCCATCACCTCATGTAATTACTGTTTCTCTCCTTGTATAAGAGCATTATAAGAATCTCATTTAGCAAAACTTTTGAGTAAATTGTGCTACTAATGTTTATAATCTTATGACATACATTAGCTATTACATAATTGCTACTGTAAATATTGTCATCTTTTCATTCATCTTCTACTTCAAGATTTTAAGTTCTACTCTACTCTTCCACTTGACCCTTAGCCATGGTAGAGCAAACATATTCACAAAGCAGTATAACTGATTTGGTATTTCCAATATATACTGCTTAATTGAGCTTTAGAAAAAGTTAGTTTATCTCAGTGGGTGAACCCCTCATGGTCTTGACTTCCTTGCTCATACTCTTCCTCCTTGTACCTGAGCTAATAGGAGCTCACCAACTCCAACTGGACTGGGAATGAATGAGCATGGGATCAAACTAGTCCCTCTCAATGTGGTTGACTATTGGGGCAGACTGAGGGGCCACTGACAGTGGCACTGAGATTTGTCTCTACTGGATGTACTGGCTTTTGTGGATCCTATTCTCTTTGGATGTATACCTTGCTCAACCAGGATGTAGTGGGGAGAGCCTTGGACTTTTCACAGGGCAGAGTGCCTTGCCCTCTCTTATGACTGGAGGGGGGAGGGGGCAAGGAGGTATGGAGGGAGGGGAATGGGAGAAGGGGAGGAAGTGGGAATTCGGATTGGCATTTTTGTAAAGTAATAAAATAAAATTAAAAAAAGAAAGAAGAAAGTTTAACTTACTAAGAAGTGGTAGAAATTATTGGCAATTAGGAAAAACAAAATTCCCTTTTTGAAAATCTCAACCACCAAAAAAAAATAATAATAATAATAAGGAATTGGGAAGAAAACGGGGAATGACAGAGGGGAAAAAAACAGGAAGAGAAGGTGTACTGAAGAGGTTGGAAAAATGAATGTATTCGAGTACACTAGTGTATACATATTACATAAATGATTGATTGATTGATCGATTGATCTAAGCCGGTGGTGGTGGCCAGGCGGTGGTGGCGCACACCTTTAATCCCAGCACTGGGAAGGCAGAGGCAGGCGGATCTCTGTGAGTTAGAGGCCAGATTTATAGGTAAACATTAGCCCGAGGCGAACACGCCCCCTAAGGGGCGGGACTTATCCCTACACACTAGAATTACATGAACATGATTTTTAAAATAATTCAAATCAATACAAAGGCAAGAAATAAAGATTTACCCACCCTCGATATCCATAATTCTAATATCCATTAAGCTTCAGATACATAGGCCATACTTAAGTCCACTAGATTATTTTTATGAATAACAAAAATTTGTGTTTTTTCTTCTTTTATTGTTTTTATTGAGCTATACATTTTTCTGTGCTCCCCTCCTTTCCTCTACCCTCACCTTCTACCATCTCCTATGATCCCCACACTACCAGTTTACTCAGGAGATCTTGTCTTTTTCTACTTCCCATGTAGATTTGATCCATGTATGTCTCTCTTAGGGTCCTCATTGCTGTCTAGATTCTCTGGGATTTTGAATTGTAGGCTGGTTTTTCTTTGATTTATATCTAAAAGGTACTTATGAGCGAGTACATATGATATTTGTCTTTCTGGGTCTGGGTTACCTTACTCAATATGATGTTTTCTAGATCCATCCATTTGCCTACAAATTTCAAGATGTCATTTTTTCTGCTGTGTAGTACTCCATTGTGTAAATTTACCACATTTTCCTTATCCATTCTTTGGTTGAGGGGCATTTAGGTTGTTTTCAGGTTCTGGTTATGACAAACAATGCTGCTATGAACAAAGTTGAGTACATGTCCTTGTGGTACAATTGAGCATCCTTTGAGTATATACCCAAAGTGGTATTGCTGGGTCTTGAGGTAGTTTGTGTCCTAATTTTTTGAGAAATTGCCACAGACCTTGAAAGAGCAATATTCAGCTTCATATGAAAAAGCCAAATACCCAGGATAGCCGAAACAATCCTGTACAATAAAAGAACTTCTGGAGGCATCACAATCCCTTACTTCAAATGCTACTACAAAGCTACAGTACTGAAGACAGCCTGGTATTGGCATAAAAACAGACAGGAGGACCAATGGAACCGTATCAAAGACCCATTAGATGTCTTCAAAAGGTAGAAACAAGAGAGGGTATTGCCTCCAATATTTCCGTTATCAGTCTAAGCTTCGCTCATATCAGATGTCTGCATTAAGCCAATGTACTTACATTTTAACCTTAATTTTCTCAGATATAAAATGTTTACAATAACACTGTTCTATGGAGCTATGTTAAACTAAAAGTATGCACGAATGTGGGGAGTATGTGGTGGTGTTAAATGACATCAACATACTCATAGTCTCAAGCAACTTCCAGTTCACTTCTTTATAGAATTACTGTTTGTTGGCATTAAACAAAATAATGACTGTTGGCACCTAGAAAACAGTAGATTAACTCACAACAAACTTATAAAGTAAAACATTGGTGTTTGAAAAGCTAACTTCTATGTATTTGTGTTCCCTTTTAAGTCATCTTTGAGAACACACTTATTTTACTGAGCAATGCCTATTGGTCTTATCGAAGTTCTAAATATTCTACATGCTAAAATAAAACTTGCTGCATTCCCTGGAATATTTTCCATCACTATAAAACACAATCTTTCTGCAGTGCTTTTTTTAAGACACAAGCCATATTTGACTTTGAAACTCCGCAAAGAGGGAAAATGCAGTGTTGATTAGCTTTTTAATCTCCACTAAGTTCTCAAGATAGCTGAAGCCAACTCCACATCTTACTTGCATAAGCTTGGCCCTAATTTCAGTGTACATGACCTTGAAACTTAGGCTGAAATACTACAATGCCCATGGATGTCTGACATTTTGTAGTAATTACTTGCATAAAGCCTGATTCTTCATATATGAACAGAACATTAATTTCACAAAAACTAATATGACTCACAAATGTGTGCTAATGTTTTAAATGCTATTTTCTATGATAATTAATAAAGTGCAACATCATCGCAAGAAAGTTATGCTCTTTCCTTTAGTTTTTCTGTGTTTTGTTTTCTGCTGGTGCAAGGGATCTAACCCAGAGCCATGAGGCTACTAGGCCAGTGATTCTCAACCTGTGGTTTGCAACCCCTTTGGCAAACCTCTACCTCCAAAAAATTATTTACATTACAATTCATAGCAGTTGCATTACAGTTAAGAAGTAGCAATGAAATAATTTTAAGGTTGGCAGTCGCCACAACATAAAGAACTGTATTAAAGGGTCACAGCATTAGGAAGGTTGAGAACCACTGTTTAGGATGTATGGCCTTGTTGGAGTAGGTGTAGCTACCAGAAACCCAAATCAAGCTAACAATAAAATTTATGAGTTCAAGTATTTGAAAAGAATATGAATAAATCCAGGCATATGTAAGTCTAGTATTTCAACCCATGAAAATGGAATCCATTTTTTTAAATATCTCAGCTTTCTACCTTTCAGTCTTATCCTCAAGTACAAAGACAGTTTCCAGTAGTGGAAGGTATCCACAGGCCCCACTTGCACAGAACAAAAGGTGCTGCCTACTTTTGACAATCCCAGTAAATGCGGTCTTGAGTTGGGCTACCCATACCTATCTAGAATGTAATTACTATAGTCATGGGTATGGGATAGTCTGATAAACCAGCAAATATATAGCTGTAGCACCCTGAATAAACCGGATCTCATTTGATAGACCAAGCCTGAGATATGTGTATTATACCAGTGGAATCAAAATTATGTAATATACATGGACTGGGAGTATAAAGTAGAGAATGGTTCACCATAGAAAAATTAAAGTGATGGTACACTAGTAAAGAGAAGGGATGCCAAGCAAGAAAATATGGGGGCCATAGGAACCTAGTGGAATATGCAGTGATTATATGCAGTAGTTCATTTTACTAACATAAGTGGATCTTGAAGTGTTCTGTTTAACAACAAACTTCCAAATTGGAAAATAATGATAATCATGCACTAGTTCTTTTTTCTTTATAAGTGAATGTATACCATCCTGTGGGTATAGCTTACTGGATAGAGTGCCTACATAGTATACCAGAGGCTCTGGATTTGATCCCCAGTACTTCCAAAACCAGGAGGGTGGCTCACAGGCCTATCATACAGTCCCAACCCTTTCAGAGCCGGAAACAGGAAGATGAAACATTCAAGGTCATCCTCATACTTAACCAGCTCCAAGCCTACATAAGCTACAAGAAAATAAACCCTGTCTCTATACAGAACAGTTAAATCTTTAGGACCCAGGATGGAGTTCAGTTCTATAGTGCTTGCCTCACGTGTTTGCTGCCCAAGGTTTAATCCCCACTGCTCCCTCCTCCCCTCCAAAAATAGAAGTAGACTGATTTAGATCAAGTACACGAACAAAGACCTGAAGTTTCTGCCTTTCATTTAGAGCAGTGTAGAGAACATTATGCCGAAGATACCTATTTTGGAAATTCATCTGCCTGTAAGTAACTAGCTCAGACAGTTTTCCTGGACCATTAAGCAACTTTACAAAGCATTGCTATCTCTAGGGAGGAGAAAACTCTGTGAAAAGAAAATATAAAGCAAGCACAATTTTTTCAGCAAGAACTCCCTTTCAGTTTAGCTCATTTCTGAATCATCTGAGACTTCCAGATTCCCTACTTCAGAACGTGATCACGAATTCCTCTTGTGCCACCTGGAAATTAGTTATTTATTCTACACATGAAGGTCTTCGTGCTTAACATTTTCTTCCTTCGGATACCTTAGCATGAATTATATAAGGCTCATTATGATAGCGTACTCTAATAAGCACAACTGTGGCAATTATTATGCATTCGTGACCTCTCTGACTCCTGTGCTCATTCTGGCTACCTGAATGTTCATCTTTCTGTGGAAGGAAAATCTATGATGTCATTAAGGACAGCTTCACGGTGACTTTCTGCATACGTTTATATAAAGTGCTTGTGAGGAGGCCTGCTTTAGTCTTTCATTCCTTTGGTGGTATGGAGCCTTATCCGAAAGCTTCTATAATCATGCATAAGAGACAGATTGCTCCCCCAAAATACTATTGTCTTAACTATACAGTAATATTTAGACCTCCAAACCCTTGTCCCTAATAACTATAAGGAAGGAATTCCTTCCAGATTGCTTGGCTTATTATTAAATAAATATCTGAAACATCTTATAAAAATGTTGCTTGTGGAGGGTGAAAAGATAGCTCAGTAGTTAGGAGTGCTTCCTGTTCTTGCAGAGGACAAGAATTCAGCTCCCAGTGCTACATCTGGTGACTCACAAACACCTGTAACTCTAGCATTGGGTCCTCTGGAGCACACACAAACATAGGTGCTCAAACACGTGTATGTATACATACATACAAATAAAAACAAGTCTCTAAAAGGTGTTGTTTAAGGGTTTGGGGTATATGCCTATAATCTCAGCACTTGGATGCATAGAAGCAGGAGGACAAATTTTAAGTCATCCTTGCTGCCTACCAAGACTTTGTCTCAGGGGAAAAACACTTAACTGAATGTTCAAAGCAGTACCTCAAATGATTTCCATAGAAATAATCTGAATTTGCTTTCTCTTCTAGTTTCCTAAGGTTTTTTGCCTTTTATCACTTACCTTTTAAATTTTATTATTTTAAATTTATGACCATAAATTAGATAAACTTATAGTATACAAAATAATGTTTCAATATATTTATAAAATATTTATGCCTTGTAAAATGATCAAATAAAATTAAAATATATATTGCCTCACATTTCTGTGATAAGAATATTGAAAATTTACTTTCCAAGCAACTTTCAATCATACAATATATTAAGTATCATCACTGCAGTGTATGGTAGATTTGAATTTACTCCTTTTGCTTAACTGAAATTTGATATGATTCAGTATCTCATTCTCTTTATCATCAGCTAGCATCATAGTAACTTCTATGGTGTTCGCTTTTATGAACTCAACCTCTTTCATTTTTTTATTATTATGATTTTTTTCTTCTTTTTACACTACTGAAATGAATTTTATTTTTTAAAATCTATTGAAATAGAATTACATAACTTTCCTCCTCCCTTTCTGCCCTTCAGCCCCTCCCAGCTACCATCCCTCAAATTTATCCAGTGTCACCCCACTTTCAAGTTAATAGCCTGTTTTTGATTGACTATTAACTGTTACATAAATATATTTGTATGTATGTGTATACACAAATACAAATACATATATAAGTTATATATAAATGTACAAATGTAATATATATTATACAAATATATATATATAGCAGTGCACACACACATACATATATATGCCAGGAGCCATTTCAGGCTTCTCCTTTCTCACATCTCACAGCGCCTTGAAGTAAAAACTTTGAGACAGAAAACTTAAAGTTAACCAAAACATTTAGTGCTGACCGTGGAGACTCAAGCTCTGGAAAGCACCACAGAGTGTCTTCATTGCTTGCTGCTTATCACTAACAGCAGGTGTTCTAGCCACTGACCTTGCAACTGTTCCTCTTAGCTGCCATGCTGCCGAATCCCTCCCCGCTTTCCCTTTCCCCTTCCCCCCTCCCCCTTCCCCCTTCCCCAGTTCCCCCTGCCTGAGTTCCTCACTGAGGAGTATATAAGACAAAAAGCTTGCTTCAATAAAAGAAGACCTTGACAAATTGAGAACAGAATTCTGTTTTGTCTGCTTGGTCTTCTTTCCCTTTCTCGCCCATGTTCTTTTAGGTAGTGCCCCTTCAGACCCTGGAATAACTGGACCTGCTGGGCGGGTTACATATATATGTATATATCGTGCTGAATCCATTTTTGTTAGTGGTATGTATATGGTTTCAAAACTGAGCACTCTGTGTTGAACAACCAATAAGGAGGCTTACTTCTGGAAGAGGCTAATTTTTCTTCTCCTGGCAGTCACAGTTTGCCTGTAATTCTTTGTCTAGGAGTAGGAACCTGAAAAATACCGCACTTCCCTCTGTGTTGATATATCTATTGACATTAACCACCATTTTGGTCTTGTTTGTACAGTCATTTCTAGGAAGGACTGTTTCACAACAGATTTCCTGATATTCTGACTCTTATAAACTTTCCATCCCTTCTTCCATGATGTTCCCTGACCCCCAAAGCAGGAGTTGTTATGTAAATAAATCCACTAGGGCTGGGCATCCTATGATCTATTGATGCCTGTAGCATGTTCATTTGTGGTTTTCTATGATGATCTCCATTTGCTATAAAGAGACGTGAAAGGCAGTAGCTACGTGATTCTGTGGGAATACAGATAAGATTTAGATTGTAGTAAGGATATTCACTGCCACCCTACCCACAATAGCCAGGAAACAACTGACTGGTTTCCAGTAGCAGGCATGATTTACCTCCTGATGAGTGGGCCTTAAGTCTACTAGACAGTTGTTGCCTGCCACTCACATGTGAAAGCCATTTATTTTACCTTTATGCATCTCTTGTCATGCAGGCCAGTGTCATAGCTCATAGATGTTGCAGCTGGTAGGACTATTTATTTGCTCTCTCTTGACAGCTTGCATAGTATTTTCTAGAACTGTGGAAGATAGATCACAGGAAAGAGTTTTAGGGGCCAGATCCAGCTTGAATAATCTGAGTTCTACAGGCGTGTATTCAGCAATATGGGCCCATACTCAAGATATGTGAAGCAACCAAGAGCTCCACAAATTTTTCTATATTGCTGCGGGAGTCACTTGGAATACCTGATCAACCATTTGAGCTCATGTTTGGTACTGGGGATTTTGTTAATCTATGGTGAGAATTTTAGGGAGCACTGTCAGTCCAAGGGTTTGATCTTTCTCCCTCTCCCTCTCTCCCTCCCCCCTCTCCCTTCTTTTTTCCCTCCCTCTCTCCCTCCCTTCCCCCCCTCTCTCTCTCCCTCTCTCTCTTCAGTTAAATATAAAATAGTATGAGTCCTAAATGCTTTATCAGACAGCTTTGATGCTGCCTGTCTTTTGTCCATCCTCCCATTTTGACCTCCCTCCATCTACCCAGTTCGAGATCCCTCTCCATTATTCCATTTTCTGCTTCACATCACCTGTATCCTGCTAGTACTTTCCCAACCCCTCCCACAGGGTCCCTTCCTACTTACCTGGTTTCTGCAGTTACTCCACGTTGTATACTCACATCTGAGGATTTGGTTCCAGAAATTGCAGGTGAGAAACAACATGTGGCATTTGTCTTTCTGGGTCTGGGCTACCTCACACCATGTAATCTCTTGTAGGACCATCCACTCACCTGCAAATTTCATTTCACTTTTCCTTGGAGCTGAATAAAACTCTATTTATCGACGGAACCCAAGTCCAACACCTATGAAACACGACAATGGCCAGCAGGGCAAGATATGCATAAAGGTGCAGGAAGTGGCACTCACATGTGAGTGGCAGCCAGTAACTGTCTAATGGACTTACGGCCCATTTAACAGGAGATAAATCATGCCTGATACTTGAAAACAGCTTTCCCCAGTTAGTAATCTTAGAAAAGAACCTACTACCATTACCTACTACTACTGCTATTATATATTGCTTGCATGTTTTGCTTCCAAGTACATCTGCGAACTGCATGTGTACAATGCCCACAGAGGCCAGCAGAGGGAGGTGGAGACACTGAAATGAGTCACAATGGTTGTGAGTTACCATGCTACTGTTGAGAACCAAACCATGATCCTCTGGAAAAACAGCCAGTGTTCATAACTACTGAGCCACACTCTTTTTTTTTAAAAAAAGACATTTATTGTTACTATTTTTTACATGGTGTTAATGCATGTGTGGATTTACAGATGTGTACAGTGTACAGTGCTCATAGAGGCTAGAAGAGGGCATTGTATTCCCTGGAGCTGGAATTATACGCAGCAGTGAACAGCCGTGAGCCTGATGTGGACACTGGGAATTGAACTGAACTGCATCATCTGTAAAAGCAATACGAGCTCTTAACTGCTGAGCCTGTTTTCTAGCCCCAACCTCTTTCTTAAGCAACATCTTTCTTGAAAGGTTTATGCTATTGTGTACGTTTATATTTTTATTGTTTTCATTTTATTTTTTGGTTTTTGGTTTTTCGAAACAGGGTTTCTCTGTGTCCTTTTTGGCTGTCCTGGAACTCTCTCTCTGTAGACCAGGATGGCCTAGAATTCACAGAGATCCACCTGCCACTGCCTCCCAAGCGCTGGGACTAAAGGCGTGCACCACCACTACCCAGCAGATTTTTATTTTATTTGAAAGTGAAAAATAATGGATTTTTCCTGTCCGTTAAAGCAGTCTCCTAAACATACATGTCTCGTTCCTCACAGTATACTTCAATGCATCATATCAAATACTATCCAGACATCTTTGTTTATACTTCCATCTAACATTTTAATTCTGACATTGGCTTTTACTTTTAGCTTTGCAGTTAAAATGTATCTGGGCCCCACTACCAGTACTTTCTCTCAGCATAGTATGGAGGTTTTCACAAGTAGAGCTCGTGAGAATTAGCTGTGATAGTGTATGCCTATAATCCCAACACTCAGGAAACTGAAACAGGAAGATTGCTAATTCAAGGCCAACATGAACTACACAATGAGACCCTGTCTCAGAACAGACTTCCTTGACCTGGAGAGATGACTCAGTGCATGGTTAAGAGTACCCACTGCTCTTCCAGAAGACCTTAGTTCGTAGGGGCACAGAGAGACTCTACCAAAAAAAGACAGATTTTTTTTCATTCAGCTAAAGCAATAATTATCCAATAACCAAGATTAACATGAAAACAACATGAACCACAAAGAAATAAATTTATTGTCATTTGAGATATTCAATGAAAAGGGACTTGTTATTTGTTTATGATGCTGAAACACACACACACACACACCTATTCCTTTTTCCTCCCTCTCCTCCCCCATTTTGACCCTTCCTCCTTGTTTGTGCATGTATATGAGTCTTTTACTTTTCTTATACCCTCATTACATCGATGATGACCACAACAGCCTTGATCAAGGAAATCAACAATTCATCTGAAAGTAATAATAAGCCAAGAGTGGGTGACTCATGCATTCAATTTCAAATGCAAGAACACTGAGGGTCAGGAAAATTGATGTGGCTCTGAGGCCAGTCTCGGATACATAGTAAGTTCCAGGACAACCTGGAATATATTTTAGTATTCTATATCAACATAAAGAGAAGGCTAGTAACACCCCTTTCATGTGTTTTAGGGAGCATCAGGTGAGCACATAGATTAACAACTGTTTGTGAATCATAAAGCCCTATACACATATGACTATCATCCTGCTAAAATTCTATCCCACAGAAGCATGAATAGCAGCAGTAACTATTGTCTTGGCACCAGATTAAAGCTAATAAGGAATAAAGACTTGTTTGGCTAATTGTTAGAACGGTGGTCTGAAGTTTATTTGCATAAAAGACTGGTACATGCCTATAAAAGTACTCATTTTGAGGCTAGAATGTGACAAAGTAACAAAGCAATGAAGATGACTAATGTTGCTGCAGCCAGATACTATAGAAATCTGAAGTCAGGATGAAGATCAGTCCTGGTGCAGTAGCACTTGCTACCTATAATCCCAGCACTCAGGCGATAGAGGCAGTAGAATGAAGAGTTGAAGGTCATCTTTCATCCTACATGATACCTCGCTTCAAAACAAACAAATCCAAATCGTGAAGCTCTCCAACTGACACCCAGAAGCTGTGATCACTGAGAGGGACAAAACTGTGGCAATCATCTTAATTCATCCCTCCAGAAGAAAGACTCCTAGGTCTTTAATTAGAAAAGGCATCTAGAACACAAATCTACAAGACTGGTTTCGGGCTGGAACACAGTGAAGAGTATCTGAGCCATGTTTTAACACTCCTCTAGCAAGGAAATACACAAAGTGGGGAGAAACAGAACCCGAAGAAATATAGACATGTTACAATTCCAGGAATATCTAGAGGATGGCTGGAATAATAGACAAAGGTTAATAAGAAAGAGGGCCGAAATCAAATAGTCTACCCATCAACTTGGAAGGTGGAAGTCATACATAACAATCAATGAAAATACATGAACAGAACCAATTAAAACAAGCTATTAGTTGGGTCTGGCAGCTATTGCTTGTAATCCTAGCATTTAGGAGGCTGGTGTAGGATTGTTGCTATTAGCCTGAGTCCAGCCTGTACTACATGGTACATTCTAAAACAGCCTGAGCAATAATGTGAAACCTTGTCTCAAAACAAAAAACAAACAAACAAACAAAAACGTTGCTCAGTCGATGCAGTCTTTATCTAGGGTGCACAAAATCTTGGGTTTGATCACTAGCACCACATGCAACTGAGCATCATAGCACACGTCTATAAACCTAGTAAAGTGGAGGCAAAAGATAAGAAGTTCAAGGTTATCTGTGTTGATATTTTGTTTGCTCTATAACAAATAAGGCTTGCCCAAAGACCAGAGTAGGGAACTAGCTCCTCGTTAGCCATAAAGGCAAGGCAGTTGTGTCACACACCTTTAATTCCAGCACTCAGGAGACAAAGGCAGTTGGATCTCTATGAGTTCAAGGCCACCCTGGGCTACACGAGGTAGATCCAGTCTCAAACACAGCCAGGCAGTGGTGGCTCACACTTTTACTCCCAGTACTTGGGAGTCACAAAACTTTAACCTCAGAACTAGAGAAGTGGAGACAGGAAGGAATATGGCTGAGTGGAGAGAGGAATATAAGGCAGGAGGAGACAGGAGCTCAGCAATTCAGCTTGAGGACTTGTAGAGACAGGAGAGCCCCATTAGGTCTGAGGACTTCATAGAAGTAAGAACTAGTGGCTGGCTGCTTTTCCAAAAAATAATGAAACTGAGGGCTGAAATCAATAAAATAGAAACAAAGAAAACAATACAAAGAATCAATGAAACAAAGAGATGGTTCTTTGAGAAAATCAACAAGATAGACAAACCCTTATCCCAACTAATCAAAAGGCAGAGAGAGAGAGCACTCAAATGAACAAAACCAGAAATAAAAAGGGGAACATAAGAACAGACATTGAGGGCTCCCTGCAGGGGCTCTACACCCTGCATACTGCCTCTCTCTTCTTGTCCCACCCAGCTTGCATCCAGAACCCTTCTCCCTTCTGCCCCCTTTCCTCTTTGGGCACATAACACCATCCAGCTCAGTCTGTCTGGCGCTGGGGGCAAATCCTCAGGGCAAGTAGGCAGGCGAGACTTCCTTTGTTTCACTGGCCTGCCTGCACCAAGCGAGGTAGGCACTTTATTTACGAACTACCCAACCTGCACGGAGATCTGATCTCGGCACCAGGAGAGACAGCAGTGAGAACCTTCATCTAGCGATGGATGGAGATAGAGACAGAGACCCACACTGGAGCACCGGACTGAGCTCCCAAGGTTATAATGAGGAGCAGAAGGAGAGAGAACATGAACAAGGAAGTCAGGACCATGAGGGGTGCACCCAACCACTGAGACAGTGGGGCCGATCTATTGGGAGCTCACCAAGGCCAGCTGGACTGCTAATGAAAATACATGGGATAAAACCGGACTCTCTGAATGTGGCGGACAATGAGAGCTGACGAGAGGCCAAGGAGAATGGCACAAAAACTTTCATCTGGCGATGGATCGAGAGAGAGACAGAGACCCAATTTGGAGCAACGGTCTGAGCTCTTAAGGTCCAAATGAGGAGCAGAAGGAGGGAGAACATGAGCAAGGAAATCAGGACCACGAGGGGTGCACCCACCCACTGTGACAGTGGAACTGATCTATTGGGAGCTCTCCAAGGCCAGCTGGACTGGGACTGAATAAGCATGGGTTGAAATTGGACTCTCTGAACATGGCGGACAATGAAGGCTGATGAGAAGCCAAGGACAATGGCACTAGGTTTCGATCCTAATACATGAACTGGCTTTGTGGGAGCTTAGCCTGTTTGGATGCTCACCTTCCTGGACCTAGATAGAAGTGGGAGGACCTTGGTCTTCCTGTAGGGCAGGGAATTTGGACTGCTCTTCAGTATCGATAGGGAGGGGGAATGGACTTGGGGGAGGAGAAGAGGAGTGGCGATAGGGGGAGGAGAGCGGGGGGAGGGGGCAATATGTGGGAGGAGGGGGAGGGAAATGGGAAATGGGGAGCAGGTGGAAATTTTAATTAAAAAAGAATAAAAAAAATGAGAAAAAAAAAGAACAGACATTGAGAGGGCTACCAGGTATCCCTGTGTAGGTGCTGAGAAGTTCCATCTGGACGGGTGAGTGTGTGCTATCCAGGGGGCAGACTGTCCCGGAAGAGAGCACAAACCCCCCTCCTCCAGCTCCTGCTGCAGGGCTTTCTTTCCTACACACCCCCCCCCAAGTCTGCCTTGTCTGCAAGGTCCTTTGCTGAGGATCAGCTTCCTGCTCCTACACTAAGGTTACCCACCCAGAGCAGTGAGTGCCTGACTAGCTGGCAGGCCTCAAGGTCCCCGCAAGGGAGCGCGGGGCCTCTGCTGCTGGGGCTACAGGGTCTGCTGTGCTCTCCTGGACCCGCCCTGCCTGCCTCCTTCTTCCCTTGGTCCCTGGCTCATTGGGCTACCAGGTGTTCTTGTGTAAGTGCTGAGAAGTTCCATCTGGATGGGTGAGTGCGTGCTATCCAGGGGCAGACTGTCCCAGAAGAGAGCACAAACCCCCCTCCCCCAGCTCCTGCTGCAGGGCTTTCTTTCCTACACATGCCCCCCCCCAAGCCTGCCTGGTCTGCAAGGTCCTTTGCTGAGGAACAGCTTCCTACTCCTACACTAAGGCTACCCACTCAGAGTGGTGAGTGCCTGCCTACCGGGCAGGCCTCAACAACCCCCAAAAGGGAGCGCAGGCACCTCCAGCTTGTGCTGCAGGGTCGCCTGTGTTCTACTCGACCCGCTCTACCCCCTCTGACACACACACCCCCGCATTTGCCTTTTTGTCCGCGGGTCATTGGACTACCAGGCGTCCATGTTTTGGTGTTGAGGAGTCCATCTGGAAGGGAACGGTTCCTGCCCCTACACTGAGGAGATACACCGAGATAGTTAGTCATAGCAAAGACTAGACCAATACACCAGGCCTCTCCTGGCTCCATTTGAAGGAAGAGATGGGCAGGTGCCAATGCAAGAATTCCTCCAACAACCTGAAAGGCAACGTGACATCACCAGAATCCAGGAATCCCGAAATAAGAAGAATTGTACACCCTATTCCAGAAGAATTAGAAGAATTCGACTCAAAAGTGAATTCTATGAAAATAATATAGGACCCTTAAACAGGAGGTGAAAAACTGCCATAATCAATTAGAGATTACAAACAAAAAGGTAGAGGAAATGAATAAATCTCTCAAAGATACCCAAGAAAACCAAGAGAAACAAGAAAAAGTAATCAAACAGGTAAGGGAAACGGTTCAAGACTTGAAGAATGAAATGGAAGTAATAAAGAAAACACAAACCGAGGGAAGGATGGAGATGAAAAATTTGGATAAACGAACAGGAACTACAGAGACAAGTACTACCAACAGATTATAGGAGATAGAAGAAAGAATCTCAGACACTGAAGATACCATAGAGAAAATAAACACACTGATCAAAGAAAACAGCAAAACCAACAAATTCTCATCACAAAACATTCAGGAAATCTGGGACACAATAAAAAGACCAAACCTAAGAATAATAGGGATAGAAGAAGGAGAAGAAGTACAGCTCAATGGTCCAGAAAATATATTCAATAAAATTATAGAAGAAAACTTTCCCAACTTTAAGAAAAATATTCCTTTGAAGGTCCAAGAAGCATACAGAACACCGAATAGACTGGATCAAAAAAAAAAAAAAACCATCTCCTCATCATATAATAATCAAAACACAAAACTTACAGAATAAAGAAAGAATATTAAGAGCTGCAAAGGAAAAAAGTCAAGTTACCTATAAAGGTAAACCTATCAGACTTACACCAGACTTCTCTATGGAAACCATGAAAGCCAGAAGGTCCTGGATAGATGTACTGCAGAAACTAAGAGACCATGGATGCAAGCTCAAACTACTATACCCAGCCAAGCTTTCATTCACTATAAATGGAGAAAACAAAATTTTCCAGGATAAAAACAAATTTAAACAATACGTAGCCACAAATCCAGCCTTACAGAAAGTAATTGAAGGAAAATCAAAACCCAAGGAGTCCAACAATGCCCACAATAACTCAGACATCTAATGATGCTTCACCAGCACAACTTGAAGAAGGGAAACACACAAACTCTACTACCAAAAAAAAAGAAATAAATAAATAAAAAATGACCGGAGTTAACAACCACTGGTCATTAATATCACTTAATATCAATGGACTCAACTCACGTATAAAGAGGCACAGGCTAAGAGATTGGATACGAAAACAGGATCCAACATTCTGCTGTTTACAAGAAACACACCTCAACCACAAAGACAGACATCTACTCAGAGTAAAGGGCTGGGAAAAGGTTTATCAAGCAAACGGACCTAAGAAACAAGCAGGTGTGGCCATACTAATTTCTAACAAAGTTGACTTCAAACTAAAATCAATCAGAAGAGATGGAGAGGGACATTTTTTACTCATAACAGGAACAATTCATCAGGATGAAGTCTCAGTCCTGAATATCTATGCCCCTAATATAAAAGCATCCACTTATGTAAAAGAAACATTACTAAAATTCAAGGCACTCATCAAACCACACACACTAATAGTAGGAGATTTCAACACTTCTCTCTCACCAATGGACAGGTCAATCAGACAGAAACCTAACAGAGAAATAAGAGGATTAAGGGAGGTAATGAATCAAATGGACTTAGCAGACATCTATAGAACATTCCACCCAAATAGGAAAGAATATACCTTCTTCTCTGCAGCTCATGGAACCTTCTCGAAAATAGACCACATACTCGGTAACAAAGCAAACTTACACAGTTACAAAAAAAAATATCGGTAAGCACCTGTGTCTTATCAGATCACCATGGATTAAAGTTAGAATTCAACAACAGTGCTATCCCCAGAAAGCCTACGAACTCATGGAAACTTGACAGTCAACTACTGAACCACACCTGGATCAAGGAAGAAATAAAGAAAGAAATTAAAGTCTTTTGTGAATTCAATGAAAACGAAGACTCAACATACTCAAACTTATGGGACACTATGAAAGCAGTGCTAAGAGGAAAGTTCATAGCATTAAGTGCCCACTTAAAGAAAATGGAGAAAGCACACATTGGAGACTTAATAGCCCACCTGAAAGCTCTAGAAAAAAAAGGAGCAGACTCACCTAGGAGGAGTAGAAGACTGGAAATAATCAAACTGAGGGCTGAAATCAACAAAATAGAAACACAGAAAACAATCCAAAGAATCAATGAAACAAAAAGCTGGTTCTTGGAGAAAATCAACAAGATCGATAAACCCCTATCCAAACTAATCAAACAGCGGAGAGAGAATACGCAAATTAACAAGATCAGAAACGAAAAGGGAGACATAACCACAGACACAGAGAAAATTCAGAGAATCATTAGGTCTTACTACAATAGCCTGTATGCCACAAAATTGGAAAATGTAAAAGAAATGGACACTTTTTTAGATAAGTACCATATACCAAAGTTAAACCAGGACCAGGAGAACAATCTAAATAGACCTGTTAGTCGCGAATAATTAGTTGTTATTAAAAACCTCCCTACCAAAAAAAGCCCAGGTCCAGACGGCTTCAATGCAGAATTCTACCAGAACTTCCAAGAAGACCTAATACCTATACTCCTTAATGTATTTCACAATATAGAAACAGAGAAGTCATTGCCAAATTCCTTTTATGAAGCTGCAGTTACTCTGATACCAAAACCACACAAAGACACAACCAAGAAAGAGAACTACAGGCCAATCTCACTCATGAACATTGATGCGAAAATCCTCAATAAAATACTGGCAAACCGAATCCAAGAACACATTAGAAAAATTATCCATTATGATCAAGTAGGCTTCATCCCAGAGATGCAGTGCTGGTTCAACATACGAAAATCTATCAATGTAATCCATCATATAAATAAACTTAAAGAAAAAAAACAATATGATCATTTCATTAGATACTTAAAAAGCATTTGACAAAATTCAACATCCTTTTATGATAAAGGTCTTAGAGAGATTAGGGATACAAGGGTCGTATCTAATTATAATAAAAGCTATTTATAGCAAGCCGACAGCTAACATCAAATTAAATGGAGAGAAACTCAAAGCTATTCCACTAAAATTAGGAACATGACAAGGCTGTCCACTCTCTCCATACCTCTTTAATATAGTGCTTGAAATTCTAGCGATAGCAATAAGACAACATAAGGGGATCAAAGGGATTGACATTGGAAAGGAAGAAGTTAAACTTTCATTATTTGCAAACGATATGATAGTGTACATAAGCGACCCAAAAAACTCCAGCAAAGAACTCCTACAGCTGATAAACACCTTTAGTAATGTGGCAGGATACAAGATCAACTCCAAAAAATCAGTTGCCCTCCTATACACAAAGGATAAGGAAGCAGAGAGGGAAATCAGAGAAGCATCACCTTTCACGATAGCCACAAATAGCATAAAATATCTTGGGGTAACTCTAACCAAGGAAGTGAAGGATCTATTTGACAAGAACTTTAAGTCTTTGAAGAAAGAAATTCAGGAGGATACCAGAAAATGGAAGGATCTCCCTTGCTCTTGGATTGGGAGGATCAACATAGTAAAAATGGCAATTCTACCAAGGGCAATTTATAGATTCAATGCAATCATTATTAAAATCCCATCAAAATTCTGCACAGATCTTGAGAGGACATTAATCAACTTTATATGGAAACACAAAAAAACCAGGATAGCCAAAACAATCTTATATAATAAAGGATCGTCTGGAGGCATTACCATCCCTGACTTCAAACTCTATTACAGAGCTTCAGTATTGAAAACAGCTTGGTATTGGCATAAAAACAGAGAAGTCGATCAATGGAACCAAGTAGAAGACCCTGATTTTAACCCACAAACATATGAACACCTGATTTTTGATAAAGGAGCTAAAAGTACACAATGGAAAAAAGAAAGCATCTTCAACAAATGGTGCTGGCAGAACTGGCTGTCAACCTGTAGAAGAATGAAAATAGATCCATATCTATCGCCATGCACAATACTCAAGTCCAAATGGATTAAAGACCTCAATATCAGTCTGAACACACTGAACCTAATAGAAGAAAAAGTGGGAAGTACTCTACAACATATGGGTACAGGAGATCACTTCCTACATATACCCCCAGCAACACAGACATTAAGGACAACATTGAATAAATGGGACCTCCTGAAACTGAGAAGCTTCTGTAAAGCAAAGGACACTGTCCCTAAGACAAAAAGGCAACCCACTGACTGGAAGAAGATCTTCACCAACCCTGCAACAGACAAAGGTCTGATCTCCAAAATATATAAAGAACTCAAGAAACTAGATTTTAAAATGCTAATTAACCCAATTAAAAAATGGGGCACTGAACTGAACAGAGAATTCTCAACAGAAGAAATTCAAATGGCTAAAAGACACACAAGATCATGCTCAACCTCCTTAGCGAAAAGGGAAATGCAAATTAAAACAACTTTGTGATACCATCTCACACCTGTCAGAATGGCTAAAATCAAAAACACCAATGACAGCCTTTGCTGGAGAGGTTGTGGAGTAAGGGGCACACTCATCCATTGCTGGTGGGAATGCAAACTTGTGCAACCACTTTGAAAATCAGTGTGGCGATTTCTCAGGAAATTTGGGATCAACCTACCCCAAGATCCAGTAATACCACTCTTGGGAATATACCCAAGAGATGTCCTATCGTATGACAAAGGTATCTGTTCAACTATGTTCATAGCAGCATTGTTTGTAATAGCCAGAACCTGAAAACAACCTAGATGCCCTTCAATGGAGGAATGCATGAAGAAAGTGTGGAATATATACATATTAGAGTACTACTCAGCGGTAAAAAACAATGACTTCTCGAATTTTGCATGCAAATGGATGGAAATAGAAAACACTATCCTGAGTGAGGTATCCCAGACCCAAAAAGAGGAACATGGGATGTACTCACTCATAATTGGTTTCTAGCCATAAATAAAGGACATTGCGCATATAACCTGTGATCCTAGAGAAGCTAAATAAGAAAGTGAACCCAAAGAAAATCATATAGTCATCTGCCTGGATAGGGGAAGTAGACAAGATTGCCGCGCAAAAACTGGGAACTTGCGGGTGAGGTGGCATGGGACTAAGGGGAAATGGGGTGAGAAACATGAGAAGGGGAGGATGGGAGGAGCTTGGGGGATTGGGATGGTTGGGATATAGGAAGGGTGGATAAGGGAGCATTGAAGTATATATCCTATCTAAGGGAGCCATCTTAGGGTTGGCAAGAGACTTGACTCTAGAGGGGCTCGCAGGTGTCCAGGGAGATGTCCCCAGCTGGTACCTTGGGCAACTGAGGAGAGGGAACCTGAAATGATCCTATCCTGTACTGATGAATATCTTACATATCACCTTAGAACCTTCATCTGGCGATGGATTGAGATAGAGACAGAGACTCAATTTGGAGCAACGGTCTGAGCTCTTAAGGTCCAAATGAGGAGCAGAAGGAGGGAGAACATGAGCAAGGAAGTCAGGACCACGAGGGGTGCACCCACCCACTGTGACAGTGGAACTGATCTATTGGGAGCCCACCAAGGCCAGCTGGACTGGGACTGAATAAGCATGGGTTGAAACTGGACTCTCTGAACATGGTGGACAATGAAGGCTGATGAGAAGCCAAGGACAATGGCACTAGGTTTCGATCCTAATACATGAACTGGCTTTGCGGGAGCTTAGCCTGTTTGGATGCTCACCTTCCTGGACCTAGATAGAAGTGGGAGGAACTTGATCTTCCTTCCAGCAGGGCAGGGAATTTGGACTGCTCTTCAGTATCGAGAGGGAGGGGGAGTGGACTAGGGGGAGGAGTAGTGGAGTGGGGATAGGGGGAGGGGAGCGGGGGGAGGGGGCAATATGTGGGAGGAGGGGGAGGGAAATGGGAAACGGAGAGCAGTTGGAAATTTTAATTAAAAAAGAATAAAAAAAATTAAAAAAAAAACAAAATTAAACCAAAACCAGGTGAACAATTTAAATAGACTTATAAACAGCAAGGAAATAGAAGCTGTCATCAAAAACCTCTCCAAAAAAAAAAAAAAAAATCCCAGGGCCAGATGGTTTCAGTGCAGAATTCTACCAGAACTTCCAAGAAGAGCTAATACCTATACTCCTCAAAGTGTTCCACATAGTAGAAACAGAAGGAACACTGCCAAACTATTTTTATGAGGCTACAGTTACCCTGATACTGAAAACAAACAACGACTCAACCAAGAAAGAGAATTACAGACCAGTCTCACTCATGAACATAGATGCAAAAATATTCAATAAAATACTGACAAACTGAATCCAAGAATACATAAAAAAAAATCATCCATCATGATCAAGTCGGCTTCATCCCACAGATGTAGAGCTGGTTCAACATATGAAAATCTATCAATGTAATTCATCACATAAATAAACTGAAAAAAATATTTCATTAGATACTGAAAAGCATTCAACAAAATCCAACCCCCCTTCATGATAAAGGTCTTGGAGAGATCAGGGATACAAGGAACATACCTAAACATAATAAAAGCAATATACAGCAAGCAGACGGCTAGAAGGGGAAGGAACAAGCATAGGACCAAACTAGTCCCCCTGAATGTGGTTGACAGTTGCATAGCTGAGACAGATTGAGGGGCCACTGGCAGTGGCACCAGGATTTATCCCTACTTCATAGACTGGCTTTTTGAGATCCTATTCTCTTTGGATGTATACCTTGCTTAGCCTAGATATAGAAAGGAGAGCCTTGGACTTTCCCCAAAGCAATGTGCCTTACCCTCTCTGTGGCGAGGATGGGGGTAGGGTAGGGGGATAAGTGGAGGGAATAGGAGTGGGAACTTGGATTGGTATGTATAATAAAAAATAATTTTTTTCTTTTAAAAAATAAAATAAAATAAAAAAGGAAAATTTATTTAAAATTAAAATTTAATTTTTTAATTTATTAAAAGTATGTACATAATCCATGAGCATAGGTAGGGGCAAGCTCAGGGAAACTCAGTGGGTCACACACACACAAATGTGAAAGGAAAAATGCAGCTGCATGAAAAGAACAAGGGCCGGGCGGTGGTGGCGCACGCCTTTAATCCCAGCACTTGGGAGGCAGAGGCAGGCGGATCTCTGTGAGTTCGAGACCAGCCTGGTCTACAGAGCTAGTTCCAGGACAGGCTCCAAAGCTACAGAGAAACCCTGTCTCAAAAAACCAAAAAAAAAAAAAAAAAAAAAAAAAAAAAAGAAAAGAACAAGGGTTCCATGGGGACTAAGAGGGAAGATGGAAGAGGGTAATGAGTGTCAAAATGATGTATTTATTAGATGTATAAAATTGTCAAAGAATAATTAACTAAATATTTATAGTATAACAAAATCATAAATATAACCCAGTATAACAAAATTTGTGGTATAGCATAAATTCTCAAAATAAGTATTATAAACTCAGTTAATTGTCATTAAATATAGATAGAAAAATAAAGACAAAATCATTTCCAGTTTCATTACCTACATATAATGATTTAGACTAGGTGTCATTTCTCCCAGCCTACTTTCTATAAAGAGGTGATTTTTAATTTTTATTGCATTTTATTTACTCGTTTGAGTGTGTGTATTGGTGTGTGCATGCTTATGCTAATCAGTCTGAGGCTTGTTTTAAAAACACACCAGAACTCCTGCAGAAACTACATTAGCATATAATTTCACTTAATGTTACAGCCTAAGTATTTTCTATACTAGTACATAATATTAACAAGTGGCCTTTTACAAAGAGTAGCAAACTAATTCACTTAATTATATACTGTAGACCACTTTAACATCCTTTTTAAAATTAATTTTTATTGATACATTAATGTTAATTTTTATGATCATCATTACCCTTGATATTAATATATTATACAAAAATGAGCTTATCTATGCTATGTCATTTATACTAACTCTCTTTTATTATGGCTGCTTATTATAGCTGTGATAAAACACCTAAGAAAACAACTTAAGGGAAGGATTTATTTAGGCTTAAAGGCTTTTGAATTTTTGGTCATGGTCACTTGGCCCCATCACCATGAGTCGGTATCTGGTCAGAAAACCAAGACAGATAGGATATAGTATCACCGAATGGATCACCTTCTGGTGGCTGAGCAGTAGAAGGAAAGTGTACCTGGATCATCTGACTTCCCCCTCCTTCTCCCATTATCCCACCCAGGCCCTAACCAGTAAGGTTGTGCTAGCCACAATCGGTGTAGGGTTAATTTCTTTGATCACCTTTGTTAATGCTTTCAAACATTCCCAGAACTGAACTAGAATCCCTCATTCTAATCAAGCTGATAACCACAAATATTTATTACCCCTTTGGGTTTTTTTTATAAGTGGCATATCTTTCTTCACTTTAAAACTAGAATAAAAATTAAATGTATTCCAACATGATAAGCTCAGTTGTCTTAAATAATGGTTCTGGATTTTACTTGGATATAGCTTGTATTTTGGTTCATCTTTGCATGTATTTTCTTAGACTAGGGGAAGAAGAAGGACCATATCCCATCTCCGCTTATTCTATTGGCATCTGCTGCTCAAGAGTGTTGGGAATCAAACACAGGTCCTCTGCAAGAGCAACAAGTACTCTAAACTGCTGGGTTATATCTACGGCCCACAATCCCCACTTTTATGCCATACTGGAGATCAACTCAAGGTTTTGTACATGCTAGATAGGCACTTTACTAGGTGAGCCACATCCCCAGCCCTAGCCCCTTGGAATCTTGATGTATGTCCATCAATTTTTAGCTACATAATAACATATCACCCTAGAGTACCTAATGTTTTGAAAGGATCTTGTTCATGATGCTGCTGGAAAAAGTTCCTTGCTCAAATAGAGATCAAAGGATTGCAGCTTAATTTGTTCACTTATTGATTGTCATTTGACAGGTAAATGGGATTCCAAAAGCAGACATAGAACAAACTTCACACAAAATTGTCCTAATGCCATTGTCTCCATCATGTCAACTGGCAAGCAACTGACTAAAGAAAATGTAAGAGTGTACTGTCAAAGGGCAGCGAGGAAAAGAAATACTGTGTGGCCATTTTCCTAATCTCCAACGTGCTACGATTACCACTCAGTTACATATCCCGTGTCATGTAACCTACTCTAGTGTAACGCCCACTTTGGTTTTAGGCAGCTGGTAGGGCTGATAACATCAAAGCAATGATAACTTTGGAATCCTGCCTTCAGAACTTTATATCTAACTAGCCCACAGTCTGTTGTTTCTGGGGTAATTCAAGAAAGGAACTGTGCCAACTTTATCTTTCATGTCTCTGCGAGATATGAATTCTTAAATGCAGAAAACAGAATCCCCTGAATAATTTAAGCACAAAATGTGTATCAAAATGTCAGCTGTGTGATATTAAAGCAGAGGCAGTCATGTTTTGGTTAAAGGTTTAAGAAGTAATGGGGGCGAGGGAAAAAGGGAGGGGAAAGAGTGAAGCTAAGGCAATCAAAACTGCTAATGTATGAATAAGATTTATGGAAACCCCTACCTATTGCTGCATAAAATAGCTCTGTTGTTTTCCAAAGGCATTTGAGTGGCGGTACCCTGAATGGGTAGAGAATGCTTTTTATAAAAGACATGGGTTATTAGCCAAAAACCTCAGTGATAGACATGGGATTGCTTCCAATAAATTGTTGATCAGGAAGGTCACACTGGACCCCTCAACCAACACAGAATAATGCTTTTGGTTGTTCCCCATAGCTAGATGGTTAGACCTTATTATTGAAGACACCGCATGATTTTGTTGCAGGGTATAGAGACATTAATCAGAAACTGACTGCGAAACTTCTTCCCTGTTGGCTAGTTTTCATAATGCCTGAAGGTGCTATGCAGTCAAGCCTCTGGTGTAGAAAAGACCCAGAGCTAGAACCTGCTTGCTGAAATGCCTGCAAGTTGAACACTAATGTATAGAAATCTAGAAGCACAGAAAAACATAGGTAGTTTTTACATTTCCAACTTAGATTTTAGAGGAGAGAAAGCTAGAAAGCATTTGTTTACAATGGGTACAAAGTGACCTTATCTGCAGTACAGTTGTATGCCCTTATCTGTGGTTTTACTTGGCATGGTTTCAGCTACCAACAGGCAACTGAAATCTGAAAATATTAAATGAAAATTCCATTAATAAGCCATTCACCAACTTTAAGCGACTTTTTAGTATGTGATCATTGTTCTCCTTTATTATTCACTGCTGTTAATCTCATTATACTCCACTTATAAAATGACTTATAGATGGCTCAGTGGCTAGCTGCTGAATAAGTCCAGCAAGTTGAGTTTGAGCCCGGAGCTCACATATAAGGAAAGAGAGAATTACTCCACAAAGTTGTCCCCTGACCTCTACAAGCATATCGTGACGCATGCTCTCATATATATAGGCCACACACAAATATAATAATAATTCATAAAATTAAAAAATTAAACTGTGTCTTGGATGCATAGGGGAAAAGAGACATAAATAAGACCCATACTACCTGTGGTTTCCGGCATCCCCTGGTAATCTTAGAATGTTCCCCTGCAGATAGAGAAAGCTGCTGTTTGTCTTGCTTTCAGTTATGAATACAGTTGTGTTGGCATTTGGTTTCCTGGGAATCATGATCAGAGGTCTCAATACTCAGTAATGCTGAGAGACATTATAGGCCATTCATTTTGCTTATGTGGATCATAAGGATCAAAAGAAATGACTCTAATCTGGAGCATGCAGTAGTAGTTTTCTAGCCATGCTGACTTTGTGATGCTAAGAAAAGCAATGTAGTTCTGACTCCCTGAGCTCCCTGATCAGTCAAGAGGTAGCAATAATGCCTTCCTGGTGAGGTTCTTTGGGGACACTGTGGGAGTAGTTCCCTGAACATTTAAGCTACAGTGTTTTACTTCATCTCCTCCTGTATTCTATAAATAATTCTGTCCTGTTTGAAATAGTTAAACCACAGGGTTTTTATACAAATGGACACTAACATAACCAGTTAAGACAAATATGGTATGTATTCACTTATAAGCGGATGTTAGCTGTTAAGTAAATGGTAACCAAGCTACAGTTCACAGAACCAGAGAAGTTAGATAAAGAGGAGAGGTCGAGGGGGATACATGGATCTCCCTGGAAGGGGAAATAGAATAGATTTTGTGGGTGGACTAAGGGCAGGTGGTGATAGGAACAAGAGGGATCAGGTGGGGGGGAGGGATAGGGAGTGGAATGACTGGAATGGGAGTGTATAGGGGGAGATGTGGAAACTAGTGCAGTGGAAACCTCCTGGAACCTATGAGGGTGACCCTAGTGAGGATTCCTAATAATGGAGGTTATAAACCCTGAACATCACTGCTGTGGGATAAAGCTCTTGTACACTGTAAAGATTTCTCACTTGTATTGGTTTAATAAAACACTGATTGGCCAATAGCCAGGCAGGAAGGATAGGTGGGGTGACCAGATTAGGAGAATTCTGGAAAGAAGAAAGGCATAGTCTAGTCACCACCCAGATGCAGGGGAATCAAGATGAAAATGCTGCATTGAGAAAAGGTACCAAGCCACATGACTAAACATAGATAATAATTATGAGTTAATTTAAATAGTGAGAGCTAGTAAATATTAAGCCTCAGCTAAGAGGCCAAACAGTTTACAAGTAATATAAGCCTCTTGTGTTGCTTTGAGACTGAATGGCTGTGGGGACTGGGTGGGACAGAAACTTCTGCTTACATGGACCATCTTTTTTAACCAGGTTAAGCCCCCAATAATGATATTGGGACACCAACACCAACACAGCCACAAAACCTATGACTTTTCTGCCTGCAAGATGTGCTGGGGCAATGGTGGCTCAGAGCTTGTGGGACTGACCAACCAAGGATCAGTCTAACTTCACATCTACTTCATAAGATGGAACCCATGCCTGACACTGCCTAGTTGGCCAGGATCTGGAGCTGGATGCTTCAGAGACCTAGGGTAGAACCAAACACAACTGACAAAAAGAAGTTAATGTAATGATGCCTAATGATATATACTCATAGACTGCTATACTCATTGACTGGTGTCTGTCCCAGTTGTCATCAGAAAAGCTTCATCCAGTAACTGATGGAAGTAGATGCAGAGACCTACAGCCAAACATTAGGTGGACTTTGCGGGAACCTATGGAAGAAGAGAAGGAAGGGTTGCAGGAGCTAGAGGGATTGAGGACATGAGGAGAACGTGATCCACAGAATCAGCTAAGCAGGGATCATAGGGGCTCACAGAGACTGAAGCAGCAACCACTGAGCCTGCACGGGAATTCACTAGGCCCTCTCCGCACATGCTATGGTTGTTTAGCTTGGATTGTTTTTTCATACTCTTAACCGTGGGAATGGGGGTGTCTTTGACTTATTTGCCTGTTTGTGTGACCCTTTACCTCCTACTGGTTGCCTCATCCAGCCTTGATATGAGGATTTGTGCCTAGCCTTATTGTAACTTCTTATGCAGTGCTTGGTTGATATTCCTGTGAGGCTTGTTCTTTTCTATAGGGAAACAGAGGAGTAGTGGATGTGGGGGAAAAAGGAACTGTGGGGGAGGGACTGGAAGAAGGGGAGGGAGGGGAAGGTGTGGTCAAGATGTATTACATGAGGAGAATAAATATTTTAAAAGTTGAACTTATAAGTTCAACTTGCAAAAAAAAGAACAAATGAATGAAAAGAGAAAAAGAGGGTTTGCTAGGGTCCCAGGAAAAGAGGGAAAAGGATGGATTTAATAAAAGATTCCAAAGCTTCAGTTAGTATGGTAGTTTGAATATAGTTGGCCCCATAATCTCACAGGGAGTGGTACTACTAGGAGGTGTGGCTTGTTGGAGTGGTTATGACCTTCTTTGAGGAAGTGAGTCACTGTGGGGGTGGGCTTTGAGGTTTCCTGTTCCTAGGATACCACCTAGTGTCTTAGCTGACTCCCTGCTCCCTGCAAGAAGTAGGACTCTCAGTACTGCTCCAGCAATACATCGGCCTGCGTGCCACCATGCTCTCCACATGATGATAACAGACTGAACCTCTGAAACTGTAAGCAAGATCCCTCAATTAAATGTTTTCCTTATAAAAGCTGTCATGATCGTGGTGTCTCTTCACAGCAAAAGAAATCTTAACCAAGACAGTTAGTTGGGAGGAATAAGCTTTGGTGATTGATTTATCATACATAAAGATGATTATAATAAACAATAACGCCATTGGGCAGTTGTGGCACATGCCTTTAATCCCAGCACTCAGGAGGCACAGGCAAGCAGATCTCTGTGAGGTTGAGGTTACTCTGGTCTACAAAGGAAGTTCCAAGACAGACAAGGCTGTTACACAGAGAAATCCTGTCTCAACAAGTCCCCCCACCCAAAAAAGAAAAAGAAGAAGAAAAAGAAACAATAATGCACTTTTAACTTCAACATTGTTATAAGAGCCAGGCGTGGCAGTGTATGCCTATAATCCCAGCCCTTGGGAGAAAGAAAAAGGAACATGAATATAGCCCAAGCAATATAAGACCTTATTTTTAAAAAAAAATCACTACAAGAAGCTGGTGGTAAATCACTTCTAGAAAGCTGAAGCAGGCTGGGAGGTGGCCTTTAATCCCAGCACTCAGGAGACAGAGGCAGGCAGATCTCTGGGAGTTTGAGGCCAGCCTGGTCTACAAGAACTAGTTCCAGGACAGGAACCAAAGCTACAGAGAAACTTTGTCTCAAAAAAAAAAAGAAAAAGAAAGAAAGAAAGAAAGCTGAAGCTGGTGGTAAATCACCCACAATCCCAGTCCTGAGGATGTTGAGACAGGAGGATCATAAGTTTGAGGTCATCTGGGATTGATTTTTTTATCCTTGGTAATTTGTCTCAAATTTTTATTTATTTGCTTGTTTATTGGTGTGTGTGTGTGTGTGTGTGTGTGTGTGCACATGTACATGTGTATGGTGATCAGAGGACAACTTGGGGTAGTCAGTTTTCCTCTTTCACCACTTGAGCCCTGGGGGAATTGAACTCAGGTTTTCAAAATTGGTGGAATGAACTCAGTCTTTTTTTCCAGCCATCTTTGTTTATTTTTAATCATTTTATTCTTGCTATAACAGCCCTACTTCCTCATCTCAAACACTACAATACGGTTATATCAAATCAACTAAAGATAGCGTATTTACATATTATATTAATAGTAACTACACCAATAGTGAACCATATGAAAGTATCTTAAGAATATCTACATATTTACAAGTAAACAATGTGTGTTTTATACATTTATAAGCAAAATGTATTTTAAAGTATCTGTTATATGTATATTTATAATTATTCCCTTGGAATGCTTACTTCATATAATTTTCTAAACCTTTTCTACTAATGAATTTTCTATCCACAATTAGGATCCGTTTCTAGTATTTATTCATGGCATAATTCCCCCCCCCCAAAAAAAGTGATTTTGACTAAGATTGAATCATTTATTGCCTATTTTGATTAATAAAGAATGATGGTATCTTATTATCTCAATAAACACTTTTATATGCCAGGATGCTTGAAATTTTGTAACATTTACTTAAGTATAATTATATCTGCATATGTAGCCTTCAAAGGCAGAAAGGTATAGTGGTATATTGTTTGTATTTTATTAGGTAAATCTTTCCTGAAGACCAGAGGTAAAGCTAAAGCCACTAGAGGTCAGGAAGTGTTGACATACACCTGATGTACACACACCTTTAATCCCAGGATTTGGAAGACCAAGGCAGGTGGTTCTCTGTAAATTCAAGGACACCGTGGGCTACACAAGGTCAATGCAAAAACAAATCCAGGTGGTGGTGGCCTACACCTTTAATCTCAGTATTAGGGAGTCACATGCCTCTGATCCCAACACTACAGGGAATATAAAATGAGAGGAGAGTTTGTGGTCACCCAGCCTTGGTAGATGTAAGACTTCTCTAATGGTTTGGCTGATTTGCTTTTCTGGGTTTTGGGTTGAACCCCAATTTCTGTCTCTGGGGTTTGTTATTTGTACTACATAGAGGTTTTGGGTGTAATTAAAAACTCACCTGAGTTTAATTATATGTCTAGTGAATAAAATTGTGAAAGTATTTTTTTCTTAAACACAGAGACAAAGTGCTGCTATTGTTAAATTTTATTAAATTATTTGCGCTCCAAAAGCAAATTTAATGTAATTGATTCTTTCCTAAATTTTTAGTTATTTATGTGTATGTTATGTGATGTGTATGTATGTGGCGATGCTGTGCTATGGCGTGTGTATGAAGGACAGAGGATAATGTTCAGGGCATAGTTGTATCCCTCCACAGGGATAGAGAGAAGCAGATTTCTCTTGTTTCTGCTGTGCTGAGTAGTTGAGGGTAGCTGGTCTGGCAGCTTCTGTTAGGTTACTCCTCTCTCTGTCTCCCACTGTACAATAGGAATGCTGAGATTCCAGAAGTGGGCCACAATATTCATTTAGATTTCGTGTCCTGGGGATCCAACTCAGCTCTTGAGACTTGCATGACAAGTGCTTTTTACCCAAAGAACCATCTCACTGGCCTCATAATTGGTTCTTTTGAATAGTTCAAATACCTAAGTTATCATCAGGTTGAATATTTCAAACACGCTGTGTAGTAGAGAAAAAAAATGAACAGAGGCATTGGTTAGAAAACTTGCCTACAAAGGAACTCAAGTTCCAGTTTTAATTTCAATCAAGATACTGAACTTGAATAGCTTGAATCCCTTATCCAACATCAGTCTCTGAAAGACAGCATTAAGAAATGATTAAGTGGATCACAGCTGTATTGCATTTACCTCATCTAAGTCACGTGGCCGGGGCCATTCCCTGAGCACTTAAGCTTTATCAGGTAAGTGTGGTTTTTCCTGCTCTCTTTGCTCCACTTGCGCTGTTCCTGATCCATTTGCTCATTGCACGGTATCTCAACAAACCTCCTTTTGAAAGTCTGAAGCCAGGCCTGGGAGCACAGGTCTGGAATCTCAGACACTCAAGAGACTAAGGTAAGAACACATGTTCAATGCCAGATTGGGCAATGTAGTGAGATCTTGTTTCCAAATAAATGGAAGAAGAGGGGCTGGCCTGTAGCTTGGTGTAGAAGCACTGTAAGACTTTAAGACAATTCTGAAGCCATTTTGACAATTCTGAATCCTCTCAGCCTCCGTGCCATAGTGTTTCCCCTCCTCCCCTGGGAACCAAGGACTTAACAGCTACACTCGCACGAACTCAGTTCCTGAACAATTACCCATATACGTATGTTTTGGTTCGGTACCCTGGGAAACGGGGTCAAAATGACCTCTTACCTCACCTGATCTGACAACAGCTCTCCAGTCAATTATTGGTAATAGCCCTTTCAAATAAGCCAATCAAAATAGTTAAAGAACAACCCCCTTTGCTTCTGTGGCCCCTTTAAAAGTAGACTGTACCAGCTATTTGGGGTCCCTCAGCTTCCCGAATGCTGGGGGACCCTGTCATGACAGAATTAATAAAATCCTCATGCTTTTGCATCGGCTGTGGTGTGTGAGATGCCTCTCTGGGGGCGACTCCTCCTCGGTGTTTGGACGCTAGAGTCCAACAGCACTAGCACATGCCAGGCCGTGGGTTCAATCCCCAATACCCATCACTGAAAGTAAAACCTCTTAACCATCTTAGGAAGCATTAACTCTCCCAACAGCAACTGACCCAAGTAAGCATATACTAGATGACAGGATTATTTCATGAGCTCTCTAAGGATGTGAGAATACAATTATTATTTTTTTTTTACGTTTCAAGCCATTTATTTGTGAAGGAGTTTAGTAAGTATAATTTTTTTGCATGACTTCCCATTTCTATTTATTGTTTTATTACTTTAAAAATCACCAATCCAAATTCCCACTCCTCCTGTCCTCCCACACCCTGCCACCCCTCCCCCTCCAAACCTAAGAGTGGTAAGACCAAGGCCCTTCCCCCTACATCCAGGCTTAGGAAGGTATATATCCAAAGTCCCCAAAAGCCAGTACATGCAGTAGAGACAAATCCCAATGCCACTGTCAGTGGCCCCTCAGTCTGCCCAACTATCAGCCACATTCAGAGTGACTAGTTTGTTCCCATGCTCGCTCATTCCCAGTCCAGTTGGAGTTGGTGAGCTCCCATTAGCTCACGCAAACTGTCTCAGTGGGTGGACCCCTTATGGTCTTGACCTTCTTGCTCATATGTGAGAATACAATTATAGAACAAGTAAGATCTCTGCCATCTACTAACCTAACAATCATCAGTCTCTTCTTTCTCTGGCTCCAAATTACATCTTTAATTTTCCCTCACATAATCATTATTTTGGTATTTAATCCCTTAGATTTTTATGTTTTTAAATTTTCTTACAAAGTAATTATACAGTATATAATTATTATGTATTTGGCTTATATTCAACAACATATGGGCAAGGAAAATCCATATTGTTATGCATGGCAGTAGTTTATGTATTTTGGCTGCTATATAATATTCCATCCAATACACATGATTTATCTATAAAAAAGACATGAATAAAGTTGTGAGAAAACATGGCCTGACCTGGGTAGTTTCAGAAATAAAATCAGAGCAGTTAACAAATAGTGCCTAGGTTCTGAGGAGACGAATCTCTAGCAGTCATTTACAAAGGGCATCCTGTAGTCAGCCTCAAAAGATGCTTGTGAGGCAGGGTTTATTAAAATTCCCTCATTGGAGAGACTGGTAACCTTCAAGAGATTCTTCTGAGATCCATCCAAGCCCAGGATTCTGTAAGATGTAAACAATTAATTGACTTGGGCACGACTCTTCAGTGCTTCAGCTGTGTATGAGTCAGACACTTAGGGGTGAATTTCTGCTATTCTAATTTCCTTTGAGTTCCCCATACTTCTGAAAGTCATTCCAATAAGCCCCCTGGTTCATAAAGATGGGCTTGATTGGAATTCTTTCTTTGATCTATCAGTGCCTTCCCCATCTGGGGTGAATGAATTTTTCTTAGTGTCTCCTTGGGGAAAGTCATGCACCCAAAATATTCATTTATTTATTTATAAAGTATTATGAACTTTTCAACGAGGACAACTGGGACTGAAGAATGGGGTGACAGCATGAGACATCTTTCCTATTTGTGCCCTTCCCCACTGAGGTGCTGGGGAATAGCCCAGAGCCTCACATACTCTCACACTGCCACTGAGCTACGTCCCAGTACCTAATATTTGAATTCCTCTCATGTAATACGTATGAGTTTTTTTATTTCTTGGCATTATATCTAATGCAATTGAGACGTAATTTTTGAATTTTAGAAATTAACATATTGTCAAATAAATCCTGAGAGTGAGTAGAGGAATAGCTTCCAGCATCTTTCACCCATTTCTTCAGAACTCCACCTTCCCGTGGGTTATCTGTGGAGCCTAACTGCTCCAGCAATACTGTTGCTCCTGTACCCATGCAGCTTCGTAAAGATGCAAAAGTGCAATTAGAGTTTGACCAGACATTGTTGACTCATTTGTGGATTTGTCTGTGAAATCTGTTAATAACGATAAACTCATTCACTCCAAAGAAGGAGGGAGAGGAAAGGAAAGGAGAAAGAGAGGTGAGGGAACAAAAGGTTATATTGGCAGAGTGGAGAAGATATGAAAAGAACAGGAAAGAGAAGCAGAATGAATTGAAAATGCAAAAGGGGCACATATGAAGAAAAAAAAACAGATGAAAGAGGGTTGTAGAATAAATGTGAAGAAATGTTCTTATTTCCACTGAGGCCTCTTTTCCTTAGCTATCATCATTAGCCTATAGCTAAATATATCTTCTCATTTGTCCTAGCCAATTAATGCCACTAGTTTAGAAGTTGAAGATTTCTGTCACTGAGTTATTTATTCCTTGGACAGGACAGAAAAGTGTGACTGTAATTTCCACAACTTCAACTTCACTACATATTTAGGAGTAATTAATGATACCTATTCTTGCTTCCCTCTGTCCTTCCTGGCTTCTTTTCTTTTGAAAAGCTGAATTTCTTAATCTGAACTGTTGTTTTTCCATGGTGGCAGAAAATCTCACCAAAGTCATTCTAGACTTCTCCAGTCTTCCCCGGGCTTTGTTATAGTTATAGAAACTCACGTAATTCCAAGGAATAATAGCAGAAAAGTCGGCTATGTGTGGATGTCCTTCAACTCATATACTTTGGGTTCTCAGTTGACACCAACTATCCTAAGTCACTGCCAAAAGATTTAGTGTCCTGTGTGTAAGATCTTTAAGTATCTTCTGCTTCTACATTGCAAGTCTGAGAACTGAGTACATAATTTGAACCCAGCAATAGCAATGTAGCATGACATGCTTACAAAAAAACATTTCTGTTGCAATAATAAAGACACGGAAGCTGTGGATATGTGCATAAGACCTACACACAAAAAAGAATATATATAAGTATAAAGGAGACTAGTTGGGAAAAAGTGGGTCAGCAAGAGTAGGAGGGGCTGAGAGAGGGAAACGGAGGTGCCTATGATCACAAAATATTGAAAGTGTGTATGCAATAATAAAAATTTAAAAAACTTTAAAGGAAATAAACTAATTAAAAATTTAACTTTAAAAATATAATACAAACAAAAGCAAAACATTCTTCTGATTGAGATGTGCAGAGAACAGAAAAACAATTTGTAGCTTGTCCTGCAACTTGAGCTGAACTATTCACCCCTACGCCTTGACCTTTGCTTCTCTCTCTCAAAGGAATTGGTTAACTATATTCTGAAAACTAAGGTATAGACCTGCTGGCCTTGGTACTACATGCTTGTAATGGGAGCATTGGAAGACGGAGGCAGGTGACTCAAAATCTAAGGCCAGTCTAGGCTACTTTGTTGGCCAGCCCAGGCAACTTTATGAGACTTTGTATCAAAACAAACAAACAAACAAACAAACAAAACTTAAAACAAGGACCAAGGATGAGTTGAATCCTCAAAGCCTCAAGAAAAGGTTTTAAAACATAAACAAATGGAACACCAGACCTTGGTTTCTCCATGCTCCTAATACCCAAATGTAATAAATCACAGATGAAACTTCTGGAAGTATTCTCTCTAGATCTCAGCTGAAACATTGTTAGGGACTGCACTTCATCTCAACACTGGATTATTCCTAGAAAAGCAATAGGCACAAAAGACTGAAATGAACAGTGTGTGTAGGAGTAGAGTGGTTACTATACCAAACATGCAATGGCCACATAACACACACATTGTTCAATTAAAGGCAAATCTTGATTGTGGGGTTTAATCTTGGTTGCCACCTTAACTAGACCTAGAATCAACCAGCAGGCAAGCCAGTAGAAACACCTATGAGAGATTTTCTCTATCAGTTCAGTTAAAATACAAAGGCCCAACCTAAATGTGAATAGTCCCTTCAGTTGACAGCCCAGATAAAAAGAAAAACGCCTTTGCTTTTTGCCTGCTTGCCGTCACATCATGCAGGGAAGTCTATCTGAACTGGTAGCATCTTGCTGTGACTACCTCTGCCATTCTTCAGTGACATAATAATTCGGCTTCTTTTGCCTTTCAGTGTGGACTGAAGATAGTGGCTCACTAGAAATTCTCTATGCTTTCCGTGCCAGATGACAATTGCTGAGTTATCTAACTTGTAGACTGACCAGGTTACCAGGTCCTCAACCTTTCCAGTAGCTTCCTATGCATGCATTGTCCAGCTGCCTAGCCTTTACAGCGTAAACCAATTTGCTGAAAGTCCCTTAACTATGTAACAGTCTATAGGCTCTGTTTCCCTAGAGAAACCTAACACACTCACCAAGGCTCTGTTGAACTAAAGTCCATGCTGAAGGAACTCCAACTTCTTCCACACTGCCCAGTATGCTTATTTGGGAAGGTACTTGTTATAAAATATGTGATAGGTGAAAGCTGCAGATGTTGAATCCTAATAAATTGCAAAAAAAAAAAAAAAAAAAAAGCAAAACTGGGAGTCAGCCTATTGATGTGTTATGTGTCTTACTACACTTCTTGTGCCTTTCTTTTCTCATGCTACTGGAGATTGAATTTTGGACCTTGTACATACTAGGCAAGTAAGTGCTCTACCTTTGAACTACACCCCTAGTCCTATACTTTTATTTTCCATGCTATAGATATCTATATAGCTATTTTCAGTGATAGCTATCTACTTGTCATCCCTCCCTTAGCAAATACTCCTTTTCTTGGAATACCTCTCTCATCCATCTGCCTAGACTGTGCCTTGTTCTCTATGTTATCTAAACTACCACCTATCCTCGGAAGCTCTGCTTTTTGACACCAGGCTCCTCCACAGTCTGACACCCATTAACATGCCTCCTTTCCAACACTCCTCACACTTGAGTTGACATTATTTCTCATTTTATTCTGTTTATACAACCTTGCCAAGTTCTTAATTAAGAATTGGCTTTGCTACCTGTTCCCAAGTTATCTTCTGGGTCTCTTCAATAATATGGTAAGTTTGCAAGGAAGAAGGATTGCTCCTCTGTGTTGTTTACATGCATTGTATCTTTGCCTTAAGCTGAATACACACGTCCAATTAAAAAATACAGACACCAAAACACAGCATCTAATGGATAAATGGACACTCAGTGAAAAATAAAAAACCAGTGGGTTTTCTAACATTATTTCTCAATAAGCAAAAGAAAATAGCCATGGTGATGTTTTATTATACATTGTTTTAATGTAGCATTTGCCTGCTGATAAGCCCATTTATTCAATTAGTTTACTTCATGAGGAGGAAACATCAATATCATATTTTCTAGCCACAGTTATCTGATTTTCATATTGATTGTCTAAGATTTTGATCAGCAGATGCAGTATCCGAGATTATCCAAACATAGGCATCCACTCCTCAAAGATTACTTATATACTATGTCCAAGGAGGGTTTGGAATGTAGGGAAACATGAATAGACTAAAGCTTGTGTTCTGGGGAAAAGAAGTTATAAACTAAATACAGAAGGGAATGAATGAACCTAATTGCTGTCAGATTAATTAGTTGGCTCCTCTAGAAGCAGAACACTTTAAAGAGATGTGCAGGAGAGAACAGCCAGGGCTGCTGGCGCAGGCCTATAACCCTAGCTACTTGGGAAGTGAGGCGGGAGAATCTTGTGTTAAAGGCCTAACTTGACTACATAGTAACTTCAAGTAGAGCCTGGTCAAACTCTTTCTCAAAGTGAAAAATAAAAGACAAAATGGGCAGAGAATAAAACTCTAGTAGAGTGCTTACCTAGTTTGTATGAGGCCCTGCCTGGCCTTCATACCTAGGAACAAGAGCAAAACCTGAGATAAAAACAGAAGAATGCAAATGGTAGTTGCTGAAAGCCAAGATCTCTAGCTGGGCATAGTAGTGTGTATCTGTCTTGTAACTTGAGCTCTGGGAAGACTGATAGATTAGGAACATGACTTCAAGACCTTCTTGGGTTCCATAACAAAAATAACAACAGCAACTAACGAATTCCAATTAAATCCTACTACCTACCAAGCAGTTTGGTACAAATTATGAAAGTACCCTTAACCTACCTGGCTTATCTTTAAGGAGATAAGTCTCTCTGCCCTTAGATTATTATGAGAATTACAGCATTCATGAAAATGTTTAACATGGTATAGATACAGAGTAGGCAATTAAGGCATAATATTAATTATGATTAATTAATTATAGTGATGACTAATTATTATTAATTATAATGTTGGTACTCTGTTGAAACTAGTGAATAAAATTTCTGAATAACTATTTCAAAAATCAGATTTCCTTGCATGATAGCATGTTATAAAAAAATGCATTCTTTCTCTCTACACGTACAAATATGGAAAAAGATAGCTCGACTCAAACTCCTCTCTCTGAATGTGAAATTTTCATTGCCACGGCAGAGGCCCCCACTATAGCTGCCTGTTGTTTGGCGAATGAAGACTCTCTGGAGACCTCCAGTCTGAAAACTGCCTCACCGAACCACTCAGATCACGGTATGGACCTTGTTGCTAGATGCTTGACTACAAAGCCAGCTCTCTTGTTTCAATTTGGAACTGTTTTGAAGAGCCGCCCTAACTCTTCCTAGCAACTTCTTCTGTATTTTCTTCCCTCATTCTCTCGCAGAAGTTGTTCCCAAGACCATAAATATACTCCTTCATATCCTTTGAGAGACTGCTTCCCTGCAAACCTGACTCATGTATGGGCAAAATACTGTTGTTGAACAGGGTAGGCAAATGTCTCTGTAAAGAGCCAGATGGTCATAAGAGTATGTATGTCATTGTTGTGCCATGTAGTCTCTGCCATGTCCGTTCAACTCTGCCATTCTTGTATGGAAGCAGCTTCGGACTATACAAAGTAAATAAAAAATAAGAAAGAAAGAAAGAAAGAAAGAAAGAAAGAAAGAAAGAAAGAAAGAAAGAAAGAAAGAAAGAAGGCAGCTTGGGATGTATCTCAGTGTTACTGCACTTGTCTGTCATGAGTAAGACCTTGAATTCTATCCCCAGTACTGCCAAAAATAAATGAATAAATAAAGTTTAGTTTATATGCACTAAATTTCGATTTTGAATTTTATCTAAGTTTTACTTGCTCTAGAATATTTTTTATTTAAGCATTTGTGTTTCTTAAACCATATTAAAAATTACAAATAATAAAACCTGTCTAGTGTGGTGTGCTGGCACACACTCTTAATGCCAGCATGTGGGAGGCACAGGCAGGAAGATTTCTCTAAGTTAGAGAGCAATAGTGAGTTTGACAACCAGAGCTGCATAATAGAAAGACCTTACCAGAAGAAGGAGGGGGAGGAAGAAGAAGAAGGAGGAGGAGGAGGAGGAAAGAAAAGAGAGAGAGAGAGAGAGAGAGAGAGAGAGAGAGAGAGAGAGAGAGAGGAGAAGAGAAAGGAAGGAAAGAAAGAAAGAAAGAAAGAAAGAAAGAAAGAAAGAAAGAAAGAAAGAAAGAAAGAAAGAAAGAAAGAAAGAAAATCCATCCTTAGCTCACAAGAGTTCAAAACTATCATAAAGTTAGATTTGGCCAATAGGTCATAGTTTTCCAACTCCTGAGCTGAATAAAAGATTAAGAAGATTAAGACAGTAATGTACACACGAAGCTACTGTTTTAGTATACAGATATATAGAACTTGATATTATGGAACCCCAGGTCTTTTATGGAGCATAGAGAAGACCTTTTTCTGTCTCCAGGTCAAAAGAACATATGAAAAAGAAAAATGGGAAAAAAATTCATGATTCCTTTTGAACATTACAGCACCGTGAAAATTATATTCAGCAAAAAAAAATGTTTCATTGCTTACAGTGGGAGGTTTTCCACTGAAAATGCTATCTCTATCACTAAATAGAATTAGGGGATTTAAGTCATTGTCTTGTGACTGTACCTTTTCATTCAAAAACAAAAACACACTCAGATGTGAGATGATACATGCCTATAATACCAGGACTTGTGAGATAGATGCAGGAGGATAAGAAATTCAACATCACTGGCTATATAACGATTGTGAAGTCAGCCTGAACTACATTGAACCTTTTTGCAAAAAAAGTAAACAATTGTAATTTGTTTGGTATACCTTTAATATTTACAAAGAATAGACCTAAATGACCTACTGATACAGAATAGAGAAAAAAGATACAAGCTTATACCTGGAAAAATGTTAGTCCACCCAAATTTAACAACTTTCCTGTAGTTCATTTCTTTCTAGAAGAAACAGCCTAGAACAATTTATGTGAATGTGAAACACATGTTTACTCCCTGATCCTGAAGCCCACTGGCTTTAGAGTTTAGCTGTAGTGTTTCCTTTTGTTCCTGATTGGGCTTATCTTCCCTATTCAGTATGCCTATAACTGCCTTGCAACCCCTTCCTTCTCTCTGTGATCATTTTCATTTTTACTCTATTTCTGTATAAACCTGCCCTTGAGACCATTCCTCATGGTTCCTCTTCCTGTATTCCTTCAGCATGGGGATTAGTATGAGATTTCTCAAACACTCCTTCACTAGTCCTTAATTCCCTTCCATTATTCCCTCCCTCACATCCTCTGAATAAATTAATACAGTATTGCTTAGGGCTTGATAGGAACGAGAGGAACTGACAGGAATCTTCTCTATGGTGTTATACTGCTATACTGAGAAATATGGAGACTAGGGGTGCTGATCTCCGATGAGACCAACTGCAGTAAGTGGCTAATAACTATGTCCTTGACTTTTGAGGTGTCCAGATTCCTCTCTCTAGAAACTTGAAGACTAATTTGGTCCACGTTTGTCATGATGGGTTCTGATGCCAGAATCTGGGTAGGAGAACTGTCATGAAACACATTGTCCATAATGTATTGCTTATATAACTCCACCACCTTCTGCTCCAGATACTCATTGAGCACTGCATTTGAAATAGGCTTCTGCATTTGCAGGCTGCTTTTCTCTTTGATGCTGGTTATTCTCCAGTAGGATGAATACCGCTGGATCGGTTTGAGGGGAAATTCAGTGGGCTGAATGGAAATGGAGTCGTCCATGGACAAAGGAATCTCAGATGACCTCAGCAAAGGGCCATCTTCAAAGCTGCTCTCAGAGGGAAAATCTGCCATTACTGAGTTAATGGCCATCACCTGTCCTCCTGCAATATGTAAGTCATTGTAATTTTTGCAAATACTTTTGCAAGAAGGTGGAACCAAATAGGTCTCTCTGATCGCTTCTCTGCAAATGTCAACTGTGGCCAAGGTTGGACTTTCAAATACAGGGTTGGGGTTTGTTTGCAACACTGTTCTGCTCTGGCTTCTGCCGTGTTGACTCCCTCTCGCATGCGCTGATGTGACGAACTTGCTGGAGGATTTGCAGCTCACGTAAAAACTTTGGACTTGTGCTTCATCCACAGAGGAATAGGAAAGAGCAGCAACAGAACTTGTCTTCTTGCCTTGTTCTCCAGTGACCGGTTCATTATAAGATGCACAGTTCCAATGAACGTCGTTCCAGTAGGCAAGTCCACTGAGATATCCTTCTGACAGCATTCTGAAAAGAGAAGTCATGAGAAACAGTGGGAGAAAAGAAGACTATAAAAAATTTAATTGGCAGTTGATATATCAAAAATGAATGATGATGAATTCATTCATTCATTCACTGCCCAGGCCCATTACTGTGTACCTGAAGTATACCAAGCTGATGGTATATGCTGGAGATACAAAGATGAAACACTAACTTTCATGCTTCTCTTATGGAAGAAAATAAATACTGAATACATATAGCCTCAATATTACATTACTGGAGATTATAATAGTGGTAGGCACAAGACCATGAAACCCAATCTAAACAGGCTGCCCATGCATACTTCAGCATTGCTGGGGGGGAGGGAGGCATGTTTCACATTTTTTCCAGGTACAAAAGTAGCATAAAATAGTCCAGAGCAAAAAGGGAGGACTCGCAGGATGTGGCTTAAGGCATGTAGTATTTCAGCTCAAGGGTAAAGGGTAAGTAGGAATTGGGACTACCAACATAAAATTATAGGAAGACACCGTGGCCTATTCGGAACGTAATAAAAAGCTAAGAAGAAGAAATGGGACTGATATGATAGCCCTGAATTTGATTACAAAGGGCCTTGGGTGTTGGACAAAAGAGTTATGTTGTGCCAGAAAAGGAAGTAAAGAAATTGCCATCTGGAGAGTCACATGGCTAGTGTGCTAGGAGAAAAAGATCGAAGAAATATGTGACAAAGTATACTGAAACAAAAACTGTATTCTTTCTCATTTGATAAAATCTTCTTCCTGGGGATTAGATAGCAATTGGGATATAGGAGGGATTCTGAAAACTATTTGGTAAGTTGATGAAACATTTGACAAGAATTCTGAAACTAATTCATGACTGATACATTAAGAAAGAACAGAGTTTCCCCCCTACCTTTTAAAGTCATGTTGACTTTTTCTTTTTATCCCCCTCACTTCACAGAATATATCCTAGAATGTCTACACTAAACTGACCAGTTTACCTCTACCCTAGTTATTAAAATTCTTTCCTGACAGTAGGCCTTCCCCCACACCTCCCCTCCCCCTTCCACATCCTTAGCAGTTGTCATTGAAGTCTGGGATGGATAGAACAAGCCAGGAACCAGCAGCTGCATTTTCTAAAAAAAGGAACAGGCTGGCATTCCTGGAATTTGAGCAACAGGCAACAGTGAAGAGAACTGGTTCTCTTTGAGCCCAAGGACTCGGCTACTAAAGCAGACCTGTCAATTTGACACTGAAAATGAAAAGTCAAAAAGAAGGATCATTTAAAAAAGAACATGACATTATGTTTTTCAGTTTTCAGGCCCTGTTTTACATTCATGCTGTTTTCTGAATAAATAAAATGTTTCTTTTGGGAAAAATGTGGTCAGATGTAATAAATGAGAAAAGAATAAATAAAAATTTGCACAAAGACAATGTTATAAATAGCCATATTTTCAAAATTATGTCCAAAGTATATTCATCAAATTAATCAATAATGTTCATTATTCTGTACGCAAAGTTATACAACATAAAAATACAAAGCTAAGCTTTCACCAACTCTATGAATAATAATGCTTGCTTGTATTCTTAGTAAAATTTAAAAGAGAAAAAGAAAATATGATGCTTATCTTAAAAAATACTTTCGAAGTACAGTTCAATAAAACTAGTGTCTAGTAGCTAGATGAAAAGAAAAAAAATTTAAATACATGAGAGGATAATTAGGCAGGCAACAAAGATGACCATAATGGCCCTAATAGTGATGAAGCTGTTTCCCCATCGTTAACTACACCCGGCTGTAGCATGTCATTCAACATATAAGTTCCAAATATTGTGTGTCAGGGCAAAAGTTCACTGATAACATTCGAATTTTTATATAGACTTTAGAAAGTCCTAGCAGAGACTGGCCTGGACCAGGGAGAGTATAAATGAAAAATCAAAGTTGACAGTGATCCTGTCTCAAAACAAACAAGCCAACCAAAAGTAAAATAAAAATCAAGCATGGTGATGCAATTCATTATCTCAAAACTTGGGAAGCTGAGGAGGGAGGATCTGGATTTTAAATTCAATCAAGTCCCAAAGAAATCAAAAGGAGAGAGAGGTGGATGTGTTAATAATTCAAAATGATTTTTAAAATACTGTAACTTGGGGGCTGGAGAGATGGCTCAGAGGTTAAGGGCATTGCCTGCTCTTCCAAAGGTCCTGAGTTCAATTCCCAGCAACCACATGGTGGCTCGCAACCATCTGCAATGAGGTCTGGTGCCCTCTTCTGGCCTGCAGGAATATACACAGACAGAACATTGTATACATAATAAATAAATAAATATTTAAAATACTGTAACTTGAGCTTTAAAACATCATAATCAAAATCAGAACCATTAAGAGCTTAGGGCGTTCCAGGCAATGGTGGCACACACACACCCTTAATTCTAGCACTCAGGAGTCAGAGGCAGGTGGCTCTCTGAGTTCAAGACCAATGTAGCCTATAGACTGAGTTCCAGGGCAGTTAAGACTACACAGAGAAACCCTGTCCCAAAACCAAAACAAACAAACAAAAAAAATAAGACATAATATTTATAGATAAACAATATAAAGTCAGTACCCAACTGCCCTGTCCAGTAAAAAGATGTGAAAAGACTATACCTGAAGGATGCCTACAAATGAGGTACAAAGCTTGCATATGTGACCTACAAAGAGCACTAACCAGGGGCTAGGTGAAGAAGTTGCCATAGATATGAGTGTGATTATACTGTGAAACCAAAGATATTATCTACATATACTCATTCCTAAGTGAGCCTCTAGTTCTACATATGAACATTCTGGAACTTAGAGGCAAGCCCTGGGAGGAGGACCACTGGAGTAGACCTGATAGGCAAAGGCATAAAAGAGGCACACTGCACAGTTGCTAAAGGCTGATCTAACTGTAGACCTTTATTAGAACAGGACATCATGTCCCTGCTCCAACGGCTAAAAAGAACAAGGGAATAAACACATTTACCTCAAAACAGCAGTTTTGATAAGCATCGCCTACCAAGATGACCATGAACTAACTGTTGCTCCATAATAATGATAACTCCAGGGGCATGAATTAGTTTGACCCGATAGCACAAGGACCTGAGTCTGGACTCCAAGCACCCATAGGAAAATGATGTGCGACAAAGGCAACTGGGCTATATGACAACCTGGGTTACAGAATGAGATCATGACTCAGATACAAAAATAAATAAACAAAAATGCTAGTGATTCCTCTAGCTTAAGAAGCCTACACTCACCCCTCAAATTTATGAGTTTTCAATTCCTTGTTTTGTACTGTCTTGGAACTCTTTCTTTGGTGGTGAGAAAGACCTGAAAAAATAGGACAAAGGTCTCACTCTGTGCCCCTTTGAAACATCCCTAGCCTTCACCATCCACAACATCGTGAAGTGGTTAAAAGAACCTTGACTGACAAAGAGTATTTCCTACATATTGGGAAACTATGGGTCCAAATTTGAGAGAAGGGTGGCGAAGATTTCACAAAATATAGCAGAATAGGCATATGGATGCGTTGGTTTCTTTTTATATTTCTATCTCCACAATTATTGCCAACAACCAATCCTACAGGAGATTGATATCCAGTAGGCCTAACAAATTCAAAAGACACTGCCAGTGTGTATCTGTAAAGGTTAATATTGATTGTCAATTTGCCAGAATCTTGAATTACTTAGAGAACAAACTGCTGAGCATGCTTGTTTGTCTAAATCAGGTTCGTCCGGGAATGCGTGTGGGGAGTTAGCTATATTAGGTGAACAGAGATAGGAAGACACATTCTGACTGCGGGTGTCATCATTCCGTGGGCTAGGATTCTGGAGGAAATTCAAGAGGAGAGCAAGCTGGCTACTAAAACTCCATCATTCTCTGTACCCTGACTGCAGACAAAATGAGAGCAGCTGCCTGCTGCTTCCCTCCTCCTCTCGCTGCAATGACTTCCCCACGAAGATGCACCATTTCCTGAAACTGTGAGCCAAATTACTCATTTTCATTAAGCTGTTTCTGCCAAGACATTCTGGCACAGCAGCAATATAAGTGACTAAGGCAGAATCAGAACAGGGATAGCCACTCAGTATAGAGGTTCCTAAAAGAAACGAGAAATGAAATTACCATCTTACTCAACTATACCATTCTTCCTGAATATATACCTGAAGAACCCTATGTCAATCCACCACATAGATGTTTCAAAGCCATATTTATAATGTACTGTTCACAATAGTCAAGATACAGAATTAGATGCCTGAATATCCATTAATGATAAATGGATCAAGAAAATGTGAGGTGTGTGTGTGTGTATGCACCAGAATTTTACTCAGCAATAAAGAATGAAATTATGACACTCACAGGAAATAACTGGAAGTGAAGAACAATGAATTAAGTGAAATAGACTCAGAAAAAAAATGTTATTTTTCTTATACAGAATCTATATTTAAATTACTTCCACACACATATACACATATGAACCTGCACATAGCATGAAAGTATAAAGGGGCGTAATATGAATAAAGGGAGAAGGGGGACAAGAGAAGGTAATGGACTACACGTGTCATGAAAGGAGAAAGACGGCCTGTTTGAGAGAGGAAGGAGATTTCCAAGAAGCCGAAGGTGAGAGAGATGGCAGAGAATAGTTTCGCATGTATGTGTTCTAATGAAATCCATGTATTTCTATGCTAGCCACAGCATTCAACACTCTCTTCTTGGCCCCTTCAGGCACCAGGGACGTGTGGGTTACATATACATACATGCAGACACTCCCACACAACCATAGGATAAAAATGAATAAATCCTTTTTAAAAAGTAAGGCTGAGGGACTAACTCGGTGTCATAGAACTTACTTGCCTAGCAGTTGCAAAGTTGTGGATTTAATCCAAGTTCCACAAAAGTAAAAATGATTTAAAAACTACAGAAAAAATATTTTAGAGTAACTAAGAAGAAACAAAAGTAGGTGGTTATCCCTGTCTAGCTGGATCGGGGTGACGAAAGAGGCTGTCAAAGTGAACATTCCAGAGCTCCGAAGCCCAGGGTTGACTAAACAGCACAGTGGATAGGTTGAAGGCACTGTAGATAGGAGAGAATGTCAACACACATGACTAAGTCTCTCTCGTCACCCTCAAGTTGGACAATGATAGATAACAGTCTATGGTGTATTATTTTTCAGAGTAATACAAGCCTTAAGACTCTTTCTTGAATCCTACTGCACATACTGGCTTTGTGGGAGCCTAGGCAGTTTGGATGCTCACCTTACTAGACTGGGATGGAGGTGGGTGGTCCTTGGACTTCCCACAGGGCAGGGAACCCTGATTGCTCTTAGGGCTGACGAGGGAGGGGGACTTGATTGGGGGAGGGGGAGGGAAATGGGAGGTTGTGGTGGGGAGGAGGCAGAAATCTTTAATAAATAAATAAATAAATTTAAAAAAAAACATAAAAAAGAGCCTTTCTTGAAGAGCCTGACTTTCTTATCCCTGATCCCATGCAGATAGATGTCAAATCTCCCATCGTTTCTCATCCCGCTCTTCATATTCATCAATCTGCTCTGACAGAGGCTTCTCTCGAGGCATGGGAACATTTATGAAAACTACTGAGAGTCTCCAGTCCTTCACAATACTGGCAGAAGGTCTAGAATTTTGTTATTTGTGAAGAGGTTTGTTAGTGTTGTGATTATGGTAAATCCAGTCTCCAGCAGTCTACCTGGGCATGGGAGGCCGAGAAAGGAGGATCATGGAATGTAAAAGCAGCCTCTACTATAGGCATAAAAACCCCTGCCATTCTTGTATATGGAGCCAAGTGCAGATTAGAAAATTGCAAAAGCAGAAAGTGAATCCTGGGAGGAAAGAGTGGATAATGAGGTCAGTGAAACCCATCGAGACAGACAAACTTGACCATATTCCATCTAACTTAAGAAATGTTAAGCATTTTAACCAAAAAATCCAAAATCTGAAATGCTTCAATGTTTGAATATTTTTGAATTCCAGCAGGACACCATAAAAGTACAACTCCAGTCTTAATCTCATGCGATAATCTAAGTTCCGGTGCACCAATATCTTGTATAATGTCTTCAGTGGCGTTGTGCACATGAAAAGGTATACATGAGACATACTTTTTGTATTTCCAGTTGCCTCCTATTCCTAAAATGTATAATTATGCATATTCAAATATTTCAAAATCTTTAACAAAACACTTCTGCTCGCAAGCATGTCCAATCAAAGATTCCCAGACCAACGTGCAAGGAAGATGATTCAGAGTACAGAGAATGTTCACAGTAAAGTCAAGGTGAGCTTCAGCCAGCTAAGAGGCTGTCGTGAGGGTGACATGCTAGGATGCTACTACACTCCTTCCCCTCCTGACATGGGAGCAAAGAGTGAGACTGCAGATAGGTGGGACAGGGGATAAATCTGAGTGACCAAGCCAAGCACGGGGGAGCGCCCATAGATTCCTAGCACCTAGAAGGTTAAGGTGGGTGGATCAAGAACAACTATGAAGCCAGCCTGGACTACATGATATGGCCTCAAAAACAAAACAAAACAAAAAAACCCTCTCAGATGTGGAAATGAGGTGTGAGACAAGCCCAAAGGAACTGTGAAGCCAGACTTGCTGGTTCAGTCCTTGAACCCTAGCAGGTGGGAGACTGCGGCAGGAGCGAGCTTGAGGCTGACTTAGGCTACACAGTTAAATCCAGCCTTAAAAATATAAATAACACCTCATAGTCTGGATATATTGATATATGGCACTAACACTGTCTGAAATTGGGGGCAGGGTGCTTAGTTCCTCTTGAGCCTACAAGAGATGGGACATCTGACTACAAACTTCTGTGTACCTAGAATGCCTAATGTGACAAAGTGTATCTGTAAGCCTAGCTCTTGAGAGACAAAGACAGGAAGAGGACAGCTTGGTTTATATTCCATGATGCAGGCCAGCCAGGGCTACACTGAGAGACCATGAAATGACAAGGGAGAGACAGAGAGAGGGACACAGATTCCACCAGAGAGGCAAGTTACTTCGAGTTAATAGTGAAACCAGCTTCCATGTATAGGAAGTAGGAACTGATACCGAGGGCCTGAGAAACTTTCTGTTATTTGTAATAATGCTCATCACGTTACAGTGCCACATGTCTTTGTAAAAACTGCCAGAGTTTCAGAAGTACTGAATAGATCTCTTTAGTTTCAGGTGTTAAATTGCATAGCTTTGGAACAATGCATCCAAAGTCACCAGGCACGCAGGCGTTCTCAGTCATAAAACAGAGCTTATACTGCATTACTTAGCTTTTCACACACTCAGCTGCCTGTACAGAGAGTACCCAAAAACTTTCCTACTGCATGAGTTTAGGACGAAGGCTAATGGATTTGCCCAGAATCTGATCTTTCTGAAAAACTGGCAGCAGAGGGCAGTAGAAAGCATGCCACAGAGGCTTGTGAAATCGTTCTGAAGCCGTGCAGACATACACTGCACAGAAATTATAAACAAAACTATACAAATACGATTTATTTGATCAACATTTTATGGCCCAAGCCTGTAATATCAGCACCCTGAAAGCTGACACAAGAGCCCAGCTGTGAGTTCAAGGCCAACTTGTGCTACATAGCAAGATCCTGTCCAAAAAGGGGTCAGGGCTGAAAAGATGGTTCTTTGAGTTCATTGCTGCCAAGCCTGGTGACCTCAGTTTGAAGCCAGGACCTACTTGGAAGAAGGTGAGAACAAACTTTGTCAAGTTATGTTCTGAGTTCTACACAAGTGCCATGATATGCAACACATACACCATAAATAATTAAGTGTAACTTAGTTTTGAAAAAGAAATTATTTATCTTGCAACCACAATTTAATGCACTACTAGAACAAATATAGTTACATATTTCAGAATATTAAATATCACAAGGCAGAGAAAGAAAAGCTTCCTGGGCCTGTCTTAGTTTATTTTGAGCATTTTTCTTAAGTTTTATTGCCTACTATCACTATATCTCAAAGGCATACTTAATTTTATTCAAGGCAGTGAACCTAATGCATTAAGTTTTTCATATAGTTTATTGTTTGAAGTTTTGTTTCTCTTCTTAGAGACTCTCTCTCTCTCTCTTTCTCTCTCTCTCTCTCTCTCTCTCTCTCTCTCTCTCTGTGTGTGTGTATGTTTAAATCTACAACTGGTTAAGTGTGAAAAAAGCCATCCAAAGACATCTGCTGGTGAGATGTTCTAGGCAAATTTAGCCTGCATTAATCATTACCAGACAGTTGCATACCAAAATTAACGTGATGTACAAATTCACAAACTAGAAGTACAGGCTAAAGTGCAGTACTTTGTTCAATCATTTACTTGGTTTCCTGAAGAAACTTCAATATAAATTCTTCCTTCTAGATCAGTTTATACATATATATATATATATATATATATATATATATATATAAACTTGTTATAACTTCTGTATATAGACATACTTTTAACTTATACCCTAGGAACACAAACCCAGGATCAAAAAGAAAATCTAATGATAGTACATGTCTAATCCCAGAACAAAGGAACCGGAGGCAGGAAGATCACAGGTTTAAGCTCAAATTTGTCTATAAATTCTAAGTCAGCTAGGGCTACATAGTGAGAATTTGTCTACACTACAAAAGCAAAACAAAGCAAAAAGAACTAAGGAGGGAGGACTTTGCAAAGGGGACATCTAAAAATGTTTCTTAAGGAAAAAGAATGCCTGTTAAGGATAGTAAAGATTTAAGGTATTAGATCATACAGAGTTTGTTGCAACCCTGCCATCATAGAAGAAAAGTAGGCACAGATAACATGCAAACCATCAAGGACAAAATAAAGAGACCTGGACTCAGAAAAAAAGAAAGAAAGAAAAAAGACAAAAATTGAAATGAAAAACAGGAAAAGAAGGAGAAAAAGAAAAATGCAAATAGAGTAAATTGGATAGGACATCATGACAGCAACTTTGCTCTGGTTGCTTCCTATACATTATTCCTAATCTTCCAACAATAAGACATTAAATATTATTATAGCTGCCAAGTGAGAAAACTGACATGGTAATAGATGTGAACATAAAAATGTCTTATTGGAGGGAAAGATGGGGCTCAGCAGGAGTGGCAGGGCAATCCATGAGAGTTATGGAGGGATATCATCAAAATATATAATATACATGTATGACAATGTCAAAGTGAAACCCATTACTAGATATAATTAATATAGTATATACTAATAAAATCTGTATATAAAGAAAGCTGCCCTTCCTAAGGTCATACAGCTACTGTTTACTGAAGGCAAGTTTGAAGGTCAAGTTTATAAACTCAAAAGCTTGTGTTTGGAACACATTGTTCTGCTGCACAGTTGAAGGCAGTTTCTATCATACGATTATAATAGCAAGCACTTTTGTTCTTCCAGGAAAATGGCATCATCCCTGACTTCAGTTTCTAACAACAGCACTTGCCAGGTGAAAGAAGGAGGATGCAGTGAAGTATAAATTTTGCATGTCAATGCTCACCGATAAACAAAGAACTTACCCTCCATCTTTGAATCTAACAATATTAACATTTTACTTGACTAGTCTTAATTCTGTAACCTGGAAATACATTAGTCTTGATTTTGCAACTACCTTCCACAAGATAATTTAATTTCACCAATGTACTGTTTACATATCAACCAAACATCTATGTATGTCAGACCCTCATAATGTGTAATCAGCCTACTTAACCTTACCTTTGCCTGTTCCCCACAGGACCCAAGACACTAGCTATTCTGAACCTATCCCAGTTTTACCCGTACCAACTACCATCCTAGGGATATTTTATTCTTCTGTCCCTAAAGCTTAGCCTCTACACTTATCCCTGGCCCATCTTCCATAATCTTCAGATCTCACCTCAAACACTTAACATCTCAAAGACTCTCTCTTTCTTAATTATAAAAGGATTTGAGGTTCATTTCCTTTATTGCAAGATTGTTACCAGAATTACATCAAATGTTAATAAAACCCAACCAATACCATAATCACTAAAATAAATAATTGAAACAGTGTGTGTGAGACAAAGGAGAGATTGGTGATTGGTGAGGAAGGGAGAGATTGGGATGTTAGTGTCTTGGAATATATCTCGTCTCTTACAGAATGTTTTCAATAAGGATAAACTCAGACACTGGAAGAGGCTGGACTGACATGGGTACAAAGGACAACTCCAGTAGTAACCAAACACAAATGGAACCAATGGACTGGAACTACCACCCAACACTGTATTGTATAATTTGGTGGAAAAGAAAGAAAGTAAAATGTTGGCTGCTCTTACGTAGAAGATCTTGGGCCAAGGCTCCCATTTGACAGCAAGTCTGCTCTTATGAATCTAGCCTAGCTGGGTATGGTGACATACACCTGTAAGCCCAGGGACCAGTAGTAAGAGACAAAAGAATTGAGCTTCAATCTTGATTACATAGTGATCTTGAGGCCAGCCTGGGCTGTGAGAGCCTATCTCAAAATAATAACCAAAAGAAACTGTAGCCTTTAGACACTAACAAAAGTTATTTCATCTATATTAACATCTATAAAAGCATCTTTCACTGTAATAAATCCTTGATGATATGTATGCTGGAAATTTTTTTCTTCTTTTGTCACTTTGTGTAATATTGCATACATGTCTATGAATGTTTATTAGGGGCAGATTTTGGGCATCAGACTTACTCAAATAAATTATTAAATAATTTATTTTGGGGGTGTTAGTGCTACAGGGTCTCATGTATCCCAAGTTGACATGAAACCACTATGTATTCAAAAATGATCTTGAACTTCTGATCTTTCCCCCTCCATCTCCCCAATGCTAGGGTAAGAAGCAAGCACTGTCATACTTCATGCATGCAAGACAAGTTCTCAAGTTACTGACCTACACCCCAACCTGCCTAACTGCCTTTAAATTAGCTTAAATCAATTTATTCTCTTGTTAACAATACTAAAGATTATTTCCACTGAAATTATCAAACACTTTAAAAGTTTTCTAGTGGAGGAGCCAATTCATTCTTATCTCACATTTGATAGTGGAGAAAACTGCCTTAAGATTATGGCTATCAGTCAAGAGTGATAGCACACACCTGGATCACAACACTGGAGAAGTTGAGGCAGAAGGATCAGTGGTGGTTCAAAACCAACCTCAGCCCTACAGTGAGCTTGAGGCCAACCTGACTTCATGAGATGCTGTCCCAAAAGCTAAGAAAACTAAGTAAAATAAAATATTTGTTTCTTCAGGACATAACAGCATATATGTATAATCTAGCACTGGAGAGGCAGGGCAAGAAAGATTTCCTCAAATTCTAAGCCAGTCTAAGTCAGTCTAGTCTATATTGCAAGTACCAGGTCAAACCAAGGATATAGAAGTAGCCTGTCTCAAAAGCAAAGTAAACAGATAAAAAAAAATAAAAACTGTGTTCTTTGGAGCTACGATATGGGACGTTCTTCTGTATATGTGTTGCTTTTATTGGTTGATGAATAAAGCTGCTTTGACCAATGGTTAGCAGAGTAAATCCAGGCGGGAAATCCAAACAGAGATATATATATAGAGAGAGAGTAGGTGGAGTCAAAGAAACATCATGTAGGTGCCAAAAGAGAAAAATGCCAGAACATTTACCAGTAAGTCACAGTCTTGTAGTGATACATAGATTAATAGAAATGTGTTAATTTAAGATGTAAGAGCTAGCAAGGAAAATGCCTGAGCCATTGGCCAAATATAAGCTTCTCTGTGTTTCTTTGGCACTGAATGGCTGTGGGACTGGGCAGGACAAAAATTCTGTCTAGAGAGCTAGAAATAATTACTTGCTTAGCTATACATTATAGATTATATCTTGAGTAGTTCATCTTACTCATCCATATTTCTTTTTGTATTATTAGTTTGTGTGCAAATGAATGCATGTGTGAAGGTGCTCATGCATTCAGTAGGTAGAGATGAAGCTTGCATGCCATTCTTCAGGCACTTGTTCTCAGGAACAATGGTCCCACTGGCCTGGAGTTCACCTAGTATGATAGACTGGGTTCCCAGAGAGCCTAGGGTCTCTGATTCCCCTGTTCTCGGATTACAAGGCACAACACCAGGTTCATTTTTAATGTGGTTCTGAAAATCAAATTCAAATATGCAGCAAGCACTTTACTTACTAAGCAATCTCCCCAGCCCCATACTATTAGGTTTCTTTTTTAAAAAAATCAGCACAGAAAGTAATGCGTTTCTTGTCATATCTTCATATATATGTGCCATTATACTTAGTTCTTGTCAATCCCCATCCCTTGCTGCCTTCTCCCATCCTTCCTGCCAGCCTGTTGCCAATCCTGTTCCTCTCCTATTACTCTGTCTCTCCCTGAAAACTTCCCTCTTAACACTTCTCCTTTCTCTATCATGACCTCTTGACCTCTTTCTTGATTTAACACACAGAGACACACACACAAAGACATATGAGAAAATATGGTAAATATGGTGTTTCTTCCTGGCTGATTTTGTTTACTTAAAGTGCTCTCAGTACTGCTGATTTTACTACAAACATGTTTTCATTCTTCATGGCAGAGTGAAATTCCATTGTGTATATCTGCTGCATTTTCTTTATCTAAGCATTGGTTGATGGGCACTTAGGCTAGTTCCATTTGTCTGCTATTGTAACTAGTAGAGCAAGAAACATGAATATGGAAATTCCTCTGTGCCACAGTGCCTTAGAGACCTTCGAGTGCACAGCTAGGAGTGGTACACCTAAGTCATGTACTTATCCTACTTTAGTTGTTTTGCTTAAGACAGGATCTTGAACCTATGATGATCCTCCTGCCTTAGACTCCCAAGTTCGGGGATTAAGAGTATGAGCCAATACACTTGACTGCTAGTTCTAGTTATTTGAAGACTTCCATAGTGAATTCACAGGTTTAGCATCCCACCAGAAGCACAGAAGGGATCCTCTTTCTCAGCATCCTTACCAACATTTGCTGCCTTCTTTTGATGGAAACTTTCTAATGGGAATTAGATGGATTCCCAATGCAGGCTTAATTTGCATTTCCCTGACTCATTTTATATTTCAAGTCCTGTTACAAAACAAAATTTGTGGTCAATTATTCTTCTACAATGTATTTTCTTAAGGCAGGGTGTAATGGTATGTGACTCTATTCCCACCGCTCAAGATGCTGAAGCTGCAGGACCACCACAAGTTCAAAGCCAACCTGGACTACATAGGAAAATTGTCTGTCAAAAATAAAGAGACAAATAAGAAAATCTCCCTTTTCCATATTAATTTGACTAAATCAGTAAACAATCTCAGTTTGTGCTCTGCTGGAATTCTTATGTTCAAAAGTAGTAACTACATCCAAGGACCTTACCCGATTATAAAATTCTTCATTGAAGAGTATGTAAAATTTGGTGCAGAAGTATTATTAAGTATATTTTTAATAATTTTTCTGTTTCTTTATAATTTTTATTAGCATCTCATGCATTGGAAAATCAAAGCTATGACCACTTTTCAAAAATTTTTAAATGCATTTTACATAAAGAAATTTTAAATTTTAAAAACTGTTCTAGTTTATAATTTCAAGTTTCTTTTCTTATTCTGATAATAGGTCTCATTCTGTACCCTGGATCATCCTGAAACTCCCTATACACCTCATTCTGACCTTGAACTCATGCAGTTGTCCTGCCTCAGCTGCCCACAGCCAGAACATGACCAAAAGAGTGACAGTTTCTTAGGGAACTGGAAGAGAACCTCCGGAAAAAAAAAAAAAAAAAAAAAAAAGGGTAGAGGGCCTTTTACCTCAAGTGCATTTTGTTCCCTGGATTGCTCTTGGACATGATTTCATGCCTCCTGCAACAAACGTTTGCATTCAATTTATAAGACACGTTCATTCTTGTTGGATGTCAAAACATACTATAGTACTCAATCTAGTCACTGTATCCTGAATCTGGATATGGCCTTCTGCCTTGCTTTTGTACTTTCCCAGAGCTAATCTTAGTATGTGCCAGGCATTGTGTTTAAATTGGTCTGTCCTGAGAACGTTCTGGGAAAGGGCTGCTCTGTCAATATTTAGTATGTGCTTACTGGCATTTATTTACATGTTTTTCTGATCATGCTTTTCTGAACACAAACAGTCTTCCTGGGATCACTGCTTTCTTTGCTAACTTTGTGTTTAAACGGGCACTGAAACTGAGGTAAGGCTGTCTGCAGCATTAGACTGTGTGCAGTCCTCCGCATCCTTTAAGGCCCTCAGATCCCAGGGCTCGAAGACAGATCTGCAGAAGTCGATGAAAGTCAACACCCACATTCTGGCATTAGAGGCATGAGCCACTGTCCTTGGATTGATCTTACAGTTTGGGTGTCATAATTATATTATCACTATGTAAAAGGATTCTCATTCTTAGGAAACATACACTCAAGATTTAAGGATGGGATGGGCAATGGAGTCAACAAAGTACTCCCAAAAAAGTCAGAAAAAGAACAGAGATAGAGAGAAATGGAAAACAAACATGCCAAAATAATCCACCAACATCAATGTACTTGGTGGAGATATGGGTGCTCACTGTATTATCTCAAGAGAATAGAAAAAAAGTCATCATTTGCGAGCTTGAGAAGTTTTTGTAGTTATGGAGAATATTAGAAATCTATTAGACATTCATGTCACAATGGTTTTTCATTTTAGTTTTTTTCAAGATACCTATCTGAATGTGGGAGTGCACACCTCTCATCCCAGCACTTGGAAGGTAGAGGCAGGAATATCAGGAGTTCAAGACCAGTCTCAGCTACTTAGGGGTTTCAAGGCCAGTCTAGACTAAATGAGGCCCTATCACATAAAACCAAACAAAAATAATTTCTATTGTAATATGGATATTTAACACAGATTTCAAATACTCTTTATATCAATGAAAAGCTTTTCAAGCTCAGAAATAATTGTGTCAGGCAGGCTTATGCAAGAAATGCATGAGAAAGGAGACACAGACAGAGGCCCACATTGGAGCACCAGACTGAAATTCCAAGGCCCAAATGAGGAGCAGAAGGAGAGAGAGCACCAGCAAGGAACTCAGGACCGCGAGGGTTGCTCCCACACACTGAGACAATGGAGATGTTCTATAGGGAACTCACCAAGGCCAGCTGGACTGGGTCTAAAAAAAGCATGGGATAAAACCGGACTCACTGAACATAGTGGACAATGAGGGCTGCTGAGAAGTCAAAAACAATGGTATTGGGTTTTGATCCTACGTGCAGTACTGGCTTTGTGGGAGCCTAGGCTGTTTGGATGCTCACCTTACTAGACCTGGAAGGAGGTGGGAAATCCTTGGACTTCCCACAAGACAGGGAACCCTGTCTGCTCTTCGGGCTCCTGAGGGAGGGGGAGTTGATTGGGGGAGGGAGAGGGAAATGGGAAGCGGTGGCAGGGAGGAGGCAGAAATCTATAATAAATAAATTAATTAATTAAAAAAAGAAATGTGTAAGAGCAACATTACGAATAGTCCAACCAACCCAAGTCTGTATTTAAGCAGAGATGGATGTGCACAAAAGGAGGGATGTTTGAGACATAAAAATGATTGAAACAAAGTCTACACACCCATGCATTCCCTGTCTTTAATTTTAAAAAAAGGCTTTCTTTAATCATCCAGATAACAGTTTGAAAAAGCAGTATCACAATAAAAACCATCTTCACTTTTACTATGTCCTGCCACACAAAACAGCACTGTCCCAACCTCTCTGAACTGAATGAATCGAGACTGAAATTCAATGGGAATGTACTATGATGTTTTTCCTTCTCCCAAAGTCATCAGCACAACTGAAGACAAGAGCAATGATGTCCCTGCATATTCTGCTTAAGTTGTTATGCCTTCCTATTAGAATGCAGAACCTAAACAATGTAGCTCCTGGTGAACCAGGCATGAACAAGCTATATACTAAAGCATTTGAAGGCTGAACGCAGGAGTGCGGGCTGCAGGAGTGCAGGCTTGTGATCTTGGTACTGAGGAGGCTGTGGCTCAGGACTGATGCAAGTTTGTAGACATCTTGAGCTACTTAGTATACTTTAGGTCATCCAAGGCTACATGAATAGACTTTGTCTCAAAACACACACACATGCACGTGCACGTGCACACACATACACACGTGTGCACACTTACAACTTTTTAACCACAATCAGCCTCACTGGTGCTTGCCTATGATCCTAGCACTTTGGCTACTGAAGCAGGAAGTGTACAAATCACAGTCCAGCCTTCGTTACCAAGGATGAAGCCATCTCAAAACTAAAAAGAAGCACTCACAAAACGCTTCCTTCTCTTCCTTTCTACCTCTGGTCTAGACATGCTTCTGAACATGCTTAAATCGATTGCCATGGTTTTCTCTTCCTCCTTTGGGCAGCTGCTGAGATTTACAGCTTTCCTGCCCTGGCGGTTTTCTTTCAAACATTAATAAAATTGTCTTTGAGCTTCCAATTTTTAAAAATTAATTAAAACAAATTTTAAATGAGTCTAACTAAATCAGTCAAAAATTTCATATTAAAAAAGAACTGATCATGCTGTGCCTTGTTGCCCCTTACCTATCATTCCAAAATTTCCATGAATTCAGTACTAGCACCATCTAAAATAGTGAGTTTGAAGTCAGTCAGGGCTACACAATGAAACCCTACCTCCAAAACAAACAAACAAAAATCAATTAATCAAACAAACAAACATAAATTATTTTGAGGAACTGACTATGTGAATCAAAACTTTGGGTTATTTATTATACGAATAGCAGATTTTACAGATGAAATCTCTTGCTACTATACTACTAATATAGCTTCAAGCTTCACTGGAGACAAGTCCATTAAAATCTTGTTCCTCATCAGTGTGGTGGATTACACCTGAAATCCCAGAGGCAGGAGGCTGAGGCAAATTGCTGCAAGTTCAGACCGAGCCAGACTGGGCTACAGAGTGAGAGCTTATAGCAAAGAAAATAAGTAAATAAGTAAATAAATAAATAAGAACATTTTTATACATGGCCTGAAACCAATAATGCCAACTACTCAGGAGGCTTAAAATATTCAAGCGCTTTTTGGTCTATGTGGCCAGATTTTAGTGAGTCTTTTTCTCAAAAAATAAAAATTTAAATTTAGTTCAATAGTAAAGTATTTTCCTAGCATGCGTGAGACCCAAAGTTCAATGGCCAGTACTAAGCACAAGCAGCAACAACAACAACAAAATAAACCAAACACTACTTTAGAAATATTGCAAATGTCCAAAATAACATACGGACATCAGGGAAGGGAGTGTTTAGCCTTATTTTTATTATTGAACTGTCCAGCTTCACTGACTGACTGATCAAGTTCCTAGCCACTCTAATCTAGTAAACTGGAAAGCCTTTCCAATGTCAACAGAGTAGGCTAATGACAAAAAGCTAAGAACGTGTCGGAAGAAAAGAGAGACTAGTTGATAAGAGAATCAAAGGACCCAGTACCTCCCTTACCTTCACCAAAAAGTCTGCTCCTTGGATTCTGCAGCAACGCAATGACTGATCTATCAGAATGCACTAGCCAGCCAGAGTTCTTTCCCCAGAGTTCTCAAGCCTCTCACTGAGGAGACCAGCAAAACACTGAGCTGTTCCCTTCTTTGTGTAACTGATACCATGGAAAAAGAGTTGTTTCACTTAAGTCTAGTTTGTGCTAAAGAAGGAGTGGGAAGTCCCAGGAAATGGGCAGGAGGTAACTGACAAAGCCACATAGGGCCACAGAATGGTGTTTCTTCCTCTTTTTTGAAAAATGAAACCTATCTGTGAAACTGTCTCTTGTTAAGAAAAAAAAAAACACAGTTGATGGTTGCATGCTACAGTTATAAAATATCTGGTAACCCTCTTGCAAATGAGAGCAACAGGCACACATGACTTTTTTTAAAAAGAAAATCTGATTTATTAAAATTTTTCTGATTATTAATAATCTATGATTTTCAGAAGTATTATATCTCAGCCAAGTGACGGTGGCATACACCTTTAATCACAGAACTTGGGTGGCAGAGGCAGGCAGATCTCTGAGTCTGAGGCCAGTCTGGTCTACAGAGTAAGACAGCCAAGGATGCACAGAGAAATCCAGTCTCAAAACAAACAAACAAACAAACAGTATATACAAAAATATCACCAAAGATGAAAACTGTGATAATATATTGTGTGGACATCTTTATACACCTTTGGTATGTTTTGAGAGTAAATTCATTGCATCTATCAAAATTTTAGAAGTTCTAATAAAGATTTATTTTATAGTTTAAGTATGTTGTAAGTTATGTCTTTTTGGCAGACCCCTTTTTTAAAATGGGTCAATTACTTTGAGCCCTAAACAGAAACAATGATTTTCCAAATCATTTCCATGGTTTATTTTAAGTGACAGAATAATCCTACCTGAATGACTGTCACTCTGTCCTCTCTTCCTTCTTGACTCTGATCAAGCTGATGTCCAAACCCTTCCTTTGGAATGTTTCCACTTAGTGAAGTTGCTAAGTTTGCTTTGTTTCATGACTTACTGCCCAAAGTTACATATTGAAAAGTATACCAGCAATTCTTCTTCTGTTAAAATGCTTCTTGGTTTCAAGCATGATTTTATGGAACACGACTCAGATCTGGTTGAAAAGACAAGTTCCGACATGTGAGCCATAATAACTTGACCCAACCCACTCGAAGCCCCAAGGGCAAGTTCAGCTTCAGCATAATCATAAAATCATGCCCAGGGATAGCTCTAGGCCTTGGTAGCACATCAAGAATTTAACTGTGATCAAGAGATTGAGAGCACCTTCAGGGCCAAACACTGCTTAATTTCACCCTCAAGCCTAACCATGAAGATCTCCCACAGTGGCTCTCATCTAACTCCATGAACTCTCCTTCGTGGGGGTTAACAAAAGTTCAACTGACAATGCCACAAAATACCCAATAAAAGATAATTCCATTTGCCCAAGTTGCCCCTTAAGTTATATGTATATTTTTGTGTGTTTCACAGGGGTGTGTGTGTGTGTTTGTGTGTCACCATGCCCTATGTGGTGTGTGTGTCCAAGACCTATATGCTATATGTGTGTCCATGCCTTATGTAGTATGTATGCATGTCCCCATGCCCTATCTGGTATCTGTGTGTATGTATGTGTCCCCATGTCCTATGTGGTGTGTGTGTGTGTCCCCCATGCCCTATATGGTGTTTGTGTGCCCATGCCCTATGTGCTGTGTGTGTCCATGCCCTATGTAGTATGTGTATGTGTGTCACCATGCCCTATGTAGTGTGTGTGTGTGTGTGTGTCCCAATGAACTATGTGGTTTGTGTGTATGTCCATGCCCTATATAATATGTATGTGTGAACCCATAGCCTATGTGATGTGTGTGTGCCCATGTCATATATAGTGTGTGCCCCCATGACCTATGTGGTGTGTGTGTCCATGCCCTATGTGCTGTGTGTCTATATGTATCTATGTACTATGTAATATATGTGTGCTCCTATGCCCTATGTAGTGTGTGTATATATATGTGTGTGTGCGTGTGTGTGTGTGTGTGTGTTTGTGTGTGTGTGGTATATCTGCATATGTGTGCAGATATTTCAGAGGAGGATGTCATGTGTCCTGCCTTATCACTCTCTGCCTTATGCCCTTGAGGAAGGGCCTCTCACTGGACTTGGAAGTAGGCTGGCAGCCAGAAAGCCCTGTCAATCTTGCTGTTGCTACCCTTCACAGCAGCTGTGCACAAGGTCTGTGTCCATGATTTGCAGTAAGTGTGATTACCCACAAAAGCATTTATCAAATCCCATTTTCTTTTTCAGAAAGAGTCTCACTCTATAGAATTAATTGGCATAAAAGTCACTATGGAACCTGGACTAGTCTCAAACCCATGCTAATCCTCTTGTCTCAACCTTCTGGAGCTGGGATTACAAACATGTGTCCAGAAAATACATTGTTTTACTCAAATACAAAATACAAAACCCAGTATGATGACTCACACTATCATGTCACCATCCAGGAGGCTGAGGCAGAAGGATCACCTTGAGTTGGATGCCATCCTGGTCTATATAACAGTATAACAGGATATGTGTGTGTGTGTGTGTGTGTGTGTGTATTTAAGACTGGAGTGGTGGCTCATGCCTGTAATAACAACATCCAGGATGCTGAACCAGAAGACAATTGTCAAAACCAAAATTAAAAAATGGATGGAAGTGTACCTTAATGGTACCATGCTTGCCTGGCATTTGTGAGGTTCTACATTCAATCTCCAGTCTACAAATAAAAAGACTTTAGATAGTTGGAATTTGATGGAATGCATTCGTGACCTGGTCAATTGTGTGTGTGTATGCATGAATAGATAAATATATATTTAAAATATACTTAGGTAAAGGCTAAATAATGGACTTTTCAGAGAGAATGTGATGGAAAAGATACTATTGAGAAATTAGGGTCCTTAGAGTAAAATTTCTCGGAGACAAGCAGAGGACAGCCATGGTACCGAACTGATAGTGACCAAGGGGTTGATGATATAATAACAGAAATAGCTAGGAGTGCATTTTCACCCCAGCAGAAGTAACTGGATGATAGGAATAATATCCATTCAGAGAAACATAAATGATGACAATAACTCTTCCTGCCGTTTAACAGAATGACACAAAATCACAAGATTTCACCTACAAAGGATGTAATTCTATTTCATTATAGTCAGCAAAGATAAAGCAGTTTAAAGTCAATTTTGTGCACTCAGCTGTAATAGAAGAGAAATGCTAAGCTACCTTGACAGGATGCCTACATTTACATTTGATTAAAGATTCTTTTCTTGGAAATGATAATTTTTATAAAAAAAAAACTGGCAGAAACAAACCTTAAAGGGATTTTTAATTAAAATTCTGAATGGCTTGTTTTGTTTTGCATTTGATTATTTGATTTTTACTTGAGTTTTTGTCTCTAGCTTCCACTGGCCTGGAACTCACTCTGTAGGCCAGGCTTGTTGTAATAAGAGCGGCAGGTCTGTGTCCCCGGCACCCAGCCGCCCGCATGGCTAGCTTATGCCCCAAAATAATTACACGGAAACTGTATTCTTTTGAACACTGCCTAGCCCATTAGTTCCAGCCTTTTATTGGCTAGCTCTTACATATTGATCTAACCCATTTCTAATATTCTGTGTAGTACCACGAGCTGGCTTACCAGGAAAGATCTTAACCTGCGTCTGTCTGGAGTGGGAGAATCATGGCGACTCACTGACTCAGCTTCTTTCTCCCAGCATTCTGTTCTGTCTACTCCGCCTACCTAATTTTCTGTCCTATTAAAGGGGCCAAGGCAGTTTCTTATTACTTAACCAATGAAACAACAGATAGAAAGATGACCCACCTCCATCACAGGCTAAGAGCAAAGCCAACACTACTGAGGAGACTTGTCTTTATGTGGTTTCTCAGTGTTTCCATAACTGTCTATCTCGTCTAGTAGCCTTCATCTGAGTGTACATTATGATCATTCATATTTTGAGAGGACTTCGCACTGTTCACTTCATTCCTTCTCTTTGAAAATGGTTTTGGAAGGTCACTGAGATGGCTCAGCAGGTGAAAATTCTTCCCACCCAATCTAACACTATCACAGGGTTCCATCACTGGCTCTGCCTGCATAGCATAAAAAAGAAACCAACTCGCACAACTTGCTATCAGAGCTCCACCGTACATGCGCACATCCATAGCTAAAGAAACCAGCTTTCTGAAAAGCTTGTGTACGGTGTTGTTGTCATCTGAATGGGAAATGACTCCTGCAGGCTCAGGAACTTGAACACTTGGTTTTCACTTGGGGGCTCTGCTAGAGAGGGTTCAGGAAGTGAAGCTTTGCTGGAGGAAGTATGTCGCTAGAGATGGGCTTTCAAAGTGCATGATCTCGCTTCACTTCCAATCTGCTCTCTCTCCTTTCGACTTCTCTCTTAGCTTTCTCCACCTGCTGCCATGTCTATTTGATTCCATGCCTCCTCTCTGTGATTATTATTATCCATCCAGAACCATAAGCCCAAATAAACTCTTCCATAAGTCACGTTTGATCATGGTCTTTTATCACAGCGTCAAAACAGAAGTGAGACATGTACGTAGTAAAAGCGACTGCAAATGGTACAAAAAGATATGCTGAACTGCAACCTTTCTCCCTATGAGAGACTACCTCATAGTTCTGCTTCCCCAGAGGCAACCATTTTTTGTTGGAATTTATTTTATTTGCTATTTGGAGCAGTTTTGAAACAGGGTCTCTCAATGTAGGCCAGGCTATCATGGAATTCACTCTGTAACCCAACATGATTTCAAACTCAGAGCAATCCTCCTGGCCCAGGCTCCTGAATTCTAGATTATAGCCATGAGGTATGCTTAGCTATTGCCGCCTTCTGGGGTATCCATTCCAAAGATTATATTTATCCTCATTTTATATATAAATAATAGGATATATACTTTTGCCCGCCTCTTACCAGTCTCTTTCCCCCATCTCCTCCAACTCTCTTGTTTGAGACAGGTTCTGCCATACCCCAGGGTGGCATGGAACTCACTATGCGGTTGGTTAGTCAAAGCTCAAGGCTGGCCAGATACACCTGATCCTCCCACATCCACCTCCCAAGTACTGAGAGTACAGACATGAACACCAAGACCAGTTTTTCATTTTATTTTGGTTTTGAGGGAAGTGTGCTCTGTAATGCAGGATGCCTTTAATGCTTACAGAGCTGAAGTTTGTCTTGAACTCCTGATCTTCCTGCTTCAGCCTCTCTAGCACTTGGATTACAGGTATGGGCACTATTTTAACATCAGAATGTCACAGCAGATGGATCTTGTCCTTTCTAACAACTACACTAAGTTCTGGTGTGTGGGTGATTCAGTAAAGATGTGTTTAAGCAGGGTTTTGGTGATGCAACCCTTCTTATCAGATCTCCCCACCAGCATCAACCTCATCTTCATTGGCTGAACACCACCCTTTATTTGGGATCAATCAGAGGTAGCAAAGCAAGTACCTGGATATGTAAAGAATAGTATGGATGTATAGTTATATTCATTGGATTCTGCGTTCTGTCTCTTTTCAAACTGTATTTATTTTGCATGGATTAGTGTGGGAGCACATGTAGAGGTCAGAGGTTAACTCTTGGAAGTCAGTTCTTGCCTTCTACATTGTTGAGACAAAGTCTCTCTTCTGCTGCTGAGCTGGCTGAATAGATAAAGCTAGCCTGTCCAGGAGCTTCCCTCAAGTACCCTATTCATGCATCCCATCTCCTCGCAGAAGTGCTGGAATTACAGATGTGGGACACCATATCTAGGTTTTTGATGTGGATTTCAGGTGTAAAGTGGGTCATAAGAGTACACAGCCAGCACTTTCACCTTCTGAGCTATCTCCCTGGCTACTGGGCTTCTACTAATGGTTTTTGTTTTCTTTCACTTGGTGCAATCTGCCTTAATCAGCAAATATTCCTACACCAAAATTTAAATTCCTATCATCAACTCTAAATTAAAGTACACCCGGAAAATACATGAGTTTTGTTAAAAATTACTTCCAGTGTAGACATTAGCAGTATGTATCTTTCCTTTTTTTTTTTTTTTTGGTTTGTTTTTTTGTTGTTGTTTTTTCGAGACAGGGTTTCTCTGTGGTTTTGGAGCCTGTCCTGGAACTAGCTCTTGTAGACCAGGCTGGTCTCAAACTCACAGAGATCCGCCTGCCTCTGCCTCCCAAGGGCTGGGATTAAAGGCGTGCACCACCACCGCCCGGCGATCTTTCTAAGATCCCAACAACAAAGTTTGATTGAGTTAAAGTTCACTCTGAAGAATCGACGCGTTTACTGGGCTTCCTTTCAGAGAACGGGTTATTTACAGGGGTATAGGTACTCCTCCCCCAACAGACCACACCTGAAAAGGCCTTTACCCAGCATGGAGGAGGGATTCCCCATATTTGCACAGATGAACCACCCATATCCTAGTCTTCCCTGGTTTCCGTAGTTTAACCCCTTCCTGGGGCCACATGTAATTAAGGCAGACTTGCTTACATCAGGAGGTAGGGAGTACCTGGATACTTGAATAAGGGATTCATTCCCCTCCTCACCCCTGCATAAAGGGAATAAACAATCAACCAACCAGCTTGGAAAATCCTTTTTCAAGGGAATGCAACTGAACGCCCCGAAAGGGTGATTGCTTGGTTAGGAGGGCAGTCACTCACAACAGAGTATGTCAATTGCTTTGAGCTAGGGTCTCCTGTGTAACCCTGGCTAACCTTGAAATCTTAATCCTTCTGCCTCTGTCTTCCAGTTCTGAGATTACTGACCTGTATTTAGTGCCTGGCTTAATGTTTGTTTCCTGTACACATGTTTTAAGAGAATTCAGGCCCCTTTCCCTAGCTTTTATATTTTTTCTCTTGTCTCTGTCCCAGTTGGATTTTCAGGTTTTAAGGAACAGAAATAATTGCTCTTTAAGCCAAGATAATGCCTGATTTCCTCCGCCAAAACTGGTCTTGAAAAACTTTCTCTGTCTTTTAGTTGAATAACTGAGTATCTCCATGTGACTGACATTGTATATTGACCTCTGGGTTAGTCTCATAATAATCCACTTCTGTTAAGAACAGGCAACAAAAAACACAGCTAAGCTAAAGGAGAAATTACATTGATTTCCATGTTGAACACAAGTTTATCATTATCCTGTTTTATGTGCACCTTTTACAATTTTGTAAGGAAAGGGGGAAATTGAATCTGTTGGTATCTATCTTTTTTTTTTGGTGCTTCTGTAAAGGATCAAGTCATTTGAAAATGATGCACTGAACCAAAAATCTAAAATCAATTGTATGTTGAGATAAGGTGTTATTTCAATTCTCTTTAACATCTTGTCTCTGTATATTTAGATAGCCCAAACTCTAAGGCCAAGAATGAGCAGAGCAAGGCTTCAAATATAAAGGTGGCAGCTATTTACCGCTCTACTTGGTGGCGTGAACCAGGGAGGCAGGCCTTTTAAAATTAGGACTAAAGGTCTCATGCAATAGCCAGCTTTATTCAGGACATCAGACAATTTATACTCTGAGAGTTAACAAGAGTCGCCTGAGTAAAGTGTACCATCACAAGGACAAGCCATATGTAGCAAAACAAGTTTCTCCATAGAGGCACCTGAACAAGAGCAGCTGAAGTGAACTCACTCCTATCCTCTACCCATGGGAGGAGCTTGACAACACATTCCAAGAACATGTCTGTGTTTCCAAGAAACTGAAGTCACAAGACTCTTGTTTTGTTGGCATTTTTTCACAGGCACTCGGAATTCACGCACGACTCCATTCTCGGACTGTGTTCTGAAAGAGGTGTCTTTTTACCGTGCTCCCCGCTTCCAACCTGCTGTAGGAGAGTGGACTTGGAAAGCAAGGTTTCTAACTAGTTAAATATGCTGTGTATCTGAAGTGGGAGCTGCGGGCTGCGTTCCTGCCGCCCCAGCTCCTGGTCGCCTAGCTAGCTTATGCCCCAAAATAACAACACACAAACTGTATTCTTTTAAACACTGCCTGGCCCATTATATCTAGCCTCTTCTCGGCTAACTCTCGCACCTGGACTAGCCCATTTCTATTCATGTGTGTAGCACCCCAAGGTGTGCTTACCGGGAAGATTCTAGCCTACGTCCATCCTGGGTCGGAGCTTCATCGCATCTGCCCTGGAGAGGAGCAGTGGCATGGCGTCTGGCTCTGAGAGGAGCTGCTCTGTAACTGAGCTCACTTCCTCTTCCTCCCAGCATTCTGTTCTGTTTACTCCACCCACCTATGTTCTAACCTATGAGGGCCAAGCAGTTTATTATTTAACCAATGACCTTCCTCCATCATGTATCCAGACTTTACATTTTTTACATGTATTTATTTGTTGTGTGTGTGCATGTGAGTATGTGTATATGCACATGTGTATGTGCATGTGAGTATGTGTATATGCACATGTGTATGTGCATGTGTGTAAGTATGTGTGTATGTGCATATGTATGAGCATGTGCGTGAGTATGTGTGTATGCGCATATGCATGTGTGTATGTGTGTATGCATGTGTGTAAGTGTGTATGCATGTGTGTATGTGCATGTGTGAGTGTGTGTATGCATTTGTGTATATGCATGTGTGTGAGTGTGTGTATGCATGTGTGTGTGCGTGTATGTAAGTATGTGTGTATGCATGTGTATATGTGGATGTGTGTGAGTATGTGTGTGCATGTGTGCGAGTATGTGTGTATGCATGTATGTGAGTATGTGTGTGCGTGTATGTGCATGTGTGTGAGTATGTGTGTGCATGTGTGTATGTGCATGTGTGAGTGTGTGTATGCATTTCTGTATATGCATGTGTGTGAGTGTGTGTATGCATGTGTGTATGTATGTATGTGAGTATGTGTGTATGCATGTGTGTGCACGTGTATATGTGCATGTGTGTGAGTATATGTGTGTGCATGTGTGTATGTGCGTGTGTGTGAGTATATGTGTGTGCATGTGTATGTGCATGTGTGTGAGTATGTGTGTGCATGTGTGTATGTGCATGTGTGTGAGTATGTGTGTGTGCATGTGTATATGTGCATGTATGTGAGTATGTGCACTCACATCAGTGGAGGTCCGAGGCCAACTTGTGGAAGTTGGTTCTCTCCTACCACATTGTTTCTGGTCTGTGTGTTGTTTTATTTCAACTGTGTTTGTTTCTTTGTCTGTTTTGATGGTCAGGTATGGAGCAAGCACCTTTACCTACTCACCTGCCTCAGCAATACTATAGCCAGAACTTTGATAAAGTATTTAATTTCTCTTATCAAAAATATCAAATATCAAGAAGGAAACAATGGTGCTGTGGAGATGGTTCAGTGGTAAGGGCATTTGCTGATCTTCCAGAGAATGCAGGTTTCAGTCTAAGCACCTACATGGCAGCTCACAGCATTTTGCAACTCCAGCTCCAAGGGATCTGATACACTCTTCTGGCCTCATCAGACACCAGGTATGCAAGTGGTGCATAGATATAAATGCAAACAGAATACTCATGTACATAAAAATTTAAACATAGACTTTGCTTTCATTTGTGTTTTATAGTTATTTAATGTATTTATAGTTTTTAATGTATTTCCCTTTCTACTCCATTGTGTGTGTGTGTGTGTGTGTGTGTGTGTGTCTGTGTGTGTGTGTTGGGGGAATGAGTGCATGGCATGGCATATGTGCAGATGCCAGAAGAGAACTTGTGGAAATTGATTCTCTTTTTGTAGCTTATGGATCCCCAGAGATGCTAAAGGCCATCAGAAACATGTGAGGTCTGCAGAGGAGAAACTGGACCCTCAGCCCAGTAGCATTGCTTCACAAGACAATGGAGAAATTAAAATAGTACCATCAAGTTGTATTTGTCTCTTTAAAATTTTTGTTGGGGGATGGGGGATGAAGGATGCTGCCTCTGGATCAAGCAGAGACAGACAGCAAGCAGCAGCAGCAACCAGGTGTTTCTGTAGGAGTAGGTTTTTAAGGAGGAGAAGGGGGAGTCTGTGCTAGGGTCAATTGGTAAGTCCTGATTGGACATGTTAGTCAAATAATAAATTTTGAGTGATGGACCTTGATGTTTTATCTAAGGGATGAGTCAGTCACAAAATGAGGGAATGGAACTCAGGAGCTGGAGCTAGCATTAGGAATGCAATCGAATTGTTTTTAGCAAAAGAAAGAAAAAAGGGGGAAGGGAGCAAAACTCGTTGGCACCAAGTTTGCCATGCTAGAGAGCCCTTCAATATTCATTCTCCATCTCCTTCTCTTACCCCTCCCATCACTGTTGTCCCCTTTCTTCTTCCCAACTGTGTATGTGCAAGCTGTATTCAGGCTGTCACAGCCACTATCTGTATATGTTATGCTCCCAAGACAGGGTTCCATAGTACTTCTCCCCCATTCCCTTGCTCTTACAGTCTTTCTGCATCCTCTTCTGCGATGTTCTTTTCACCTTGGAGGAGGCGTTATAGATGTCCTAATTAGGACCGAGCACTCAACAGTCACTTATTCTTAGCATTTTGGCCAAATGATGGCATTAGAAGTGCAGAGCAGCATGATCAATCTGCCCACAACATCTGTCACCTCGTTGATCTCTAGGGTTAATTTGGCTCATCTAGCTGGCCAGACAGATTTTCCCTTCTTTTCTAACCACTCCATGTGTTCTCCCTACAGAGTTGTTTGTATGCCATGTTTAAGAGGACAACTGTTCATCCATAAAGTTTATATGAGCACCTTCACTCTCCCGTTAGAACCGAAAAAGAAAATCCCTCAAGATTTTTCTTTTACATCTAAACATGAGACTCTATTTGTAGCAAATATTTTATTTGTAGGATGTCTAGTTCATGTATAATGCAGATTAATATGTTTGATTTATGTAATGCAACCATCAAAATGACCCAGATATTTGTTATTATTTTATGGTCCAAAATATAGAACCCGGGGTTTTATGAATGCTAAGCAAGAGTTCTATGTATTTCAGGAAAGAATGCTTATTTTTTTGTTTGTTTTTGTTTTTCAAGACAGGGTTTCTATGGGTCTATGCGTAGCTTTGGAGCCTGTCCTGGAACTTGCTCTGTAGATCAGGCTGGCCTTGAACTCACAGATATCTGCCTGCATCTGCCTCCCAAGCAAACATGCCTATTTTTAAAAATAAAGTTTGGCATTTGGAAAGAATGCCAAGCGTATAATTTCCAAAACTGAGAGACTGGCCAGGTGGTGGTGGCACACATTTTTAATCCCAGCACCCAGGAAGCAGAGGCAGGCCTATCTCTATGATTTCTAGGGAAGCCTGATCTACAGAGCGAGTTCCAGGACAGCCAGAGCTGTTACACAGAGAAACCCCATCTCAAAAAACAAAAAGAAACCAAAACAACAGCAGCAAAAAATCCTGTGTTGAATTTCAAGACTAGCTTGGATAACAGAGTTAGACCATCTCTCTCTCTCTCTCTCTCTCTCTCTCTCTCTCTCTATATATATATATATATATATATATATATATCACATGGTGAGAAAGATTATTTTGTTCAAGATTATGTATCAAAGCAGATGCTAGAAATTTGGGCCCAGGTTATTATTAACTCCACAACTAGAACACTATGGAAATACAGTCTATGTGCTATACGCAAGTCTTTTACACAGTATGTTTAATGAGATATGATGAAAAGTTTATATGCATGCCTTAGTTAGGGTTTCTATTGCTGCAAAAAGACACCATAACTATGGAAATTCTATAAAGGAAACGATTTAATTGGGGTGGCTCACTTATAGTTCAGGGTTCAGTCTGTTATCATCATGGCAGGATATGGTGGCATGCAGACCGGCATGGTGCTGTAGAAGTATCTCAGAGTCCTACATCTTGCAGGCAACAGGAAGTGTTCTCAGACACTGGATGGTATCTTGAGCATATATGAGACCACAAAGTCTGCCTCCACAAAGACACACTTCCACCAAAGGGTCACACCTCCTAATAGTGCCACTTCCTATGTGCTTATGGGGGCCAATTACATTTAAACAGCCACAATCCATAAAAATCAATACAAATTAAACATATCCAGAATAAGACAACAATTCTTTGAAGTGTGGCACAAAGGTGAAAATAATGACATAGTTTTGTCGTCTCAGTATCTGGGATGCTGAAGCAGGAGAACCCAAACTTCATGGCCAACCCTGGCTAAATTATGAGACACTGTTTCAGAAGAAAGGACAATCGGGGTGGAAAATGTGACTCAGTTTGAAGAGGCCAAGAGGCCCTGGGTTTAATCCCAGAAGTAGTGCGTGTCTATAGTCTCAGGTCTGGTGAAGGAGGGAATGAAAGATCGAAATTTCAAGGTCATCATGGATGGCACAGAAAGTTTGAGGCCAGCCTGTCTTACACGAAACTGTGTCCCTAAAAACAGAAGTGAAAAAAATGCATCTGTATCAAAGGAAAACATAGACTGCTGAGTTAAATAATTACAAAACAAAAAAGACAAAAAGTCAACAACCTACTTGTACAAGTTTAGTTTAGATTAACTTTCATTGATCTATTGATCTATTTTTCTGTATTAAACTACAGAAATACACTAAATCAAATTTTAATTAATTTATTGGTTCGTTTGTGTGTGTGCATGTGTCCATATGTGTATGAAGAGTACACATGCCTGTGTGCTTTTGCAGAAACTAGAGCACAGCATTGAGTGTCCTCCTCCAGCATCCGCCTCTTATTCTTTTGAGTCAGGGTTTCCCCCTGAACCTGGGGCTCCCATTTACTCAATTAGACTGGAAGCAAAGCAAGAAAACTCCAGCCATCCTCCTATCTCCACCCTTTCGAGAGTTAGAGATACAGGCATTTCCTGAGACTCCTGGGTTGTTATGTCATGTTGGTTATTGCAACTGAACTCTAGTCCTCACAATAACAGAGAAAAAGGTCTTAACATCTCAGCCATTTTTCTAGTCCCTCAAACAGAATTTTTGAAGCTAGCATTGACATACTTAAGAGATACAAAGAGTAATTGAAGAATATAACAAAGCTCTTGTTCACAGAAAAACTAAGAATACCTTCAAAGAAAAGTATGTCTAATATTTAGCGACAACAAAGGCATTAACAAACGAGTGTGATCAGATGTGTTTTGTATAAACAGAAAAGACCCAATAAAGTAGAGGAGGGATTCCAGAATTTACAGTACCACTTTCCAATTGCTGCATAACAATTTTCGGGGTTTTGTTTTAGTTTTGTTTGATGTAGTTTGTAACTTATTAATTAATTAATTAACTAATTAATTACTTTTTTTGGATAAGGGATCTCATGTAGTCCAGACTACCCTTGAAATCCTGAGTTTTGGTTGGAGGACACAGATGGTGCCCTCCCAGGCTTTTAGTATTGGCAGGGCGATGACTATCAACAAGGGGCCACTGGCTCCACCCAAGGCTGAATTGGTGGCGGACACAGGTGGCACCAAGTGGCACCATCATACCAAGTGCTGCTTCCCAAGGTTTCTAGGCCCAGGAACAGGAGGATGGAAAGGCCACAACTCCAGGCCATTCCCCGTGGCTGTGGCAGGGAGTAGGAGCATGACATAGGGCATCATTGTGGTGAGAGAGTGCAGGTTAGGGAGGTAGAAGAACAGGACAGGCAGAATGGTTTGTGCGCTGGGGAGATGGGTGCATCTGGAGAGGTGAGTGTGTGAGGAATGAGCTGACATGAATGGCCAACTGGCCACCCAACTCCAAGATGTCTGGGTCTGTGCTATAACCAAGGGCTGGGGCTTGTTCTGTGACCTGAGCAGCAGATGGGGCCTGTGTTGCTGTCTGTGGATCCTGGTGTTGCTAGAAGATGTGCAGGAGGAGCCTGAGGTCTGGGCCGCCACCTGGGACCACGTTGGCGTCCAAGGTCCACATGTCCATGAATCCATGCCAAATCCAATGGCTTGCACAGCCACATGGGCCATGGTGGTAACCTGGCCTGGGATGCTGCCCAGGACCACATGAGTCTGCGGTCGTGTCACGGCCAGGGTTTTTGTTGATGTCCCTGTCCCATGTTGCTTCCAGGAGCCATGAAGATGGCTAGGTATCTGGGCTGCTAAGTGTGACCATGTTGGTGTCTGAGGGTTCTGTTGCCTCTGGGGCCAGGTTAATTCGGGTTGGCAGGTCTGTCTCCTGGGGTCGTGATATCATCCAGACCAAGATCCATGTCTGGGCCTCTGCCTAGGGCAGTGTGTATGTCTGTGGCCCTGTGGAAACTGGGATCTGAAGTGGTGTCCACGACTCCAGTTGGCACCAAGGGCTCTGCGAATGCCTGGGGTCTGATCCACCTGGGACCATGTTGGTGCCTGGGGACCATGCTGCCAGGGCCATGCTACTCAGAATTGCTGACCACAAGCACACCAGGGCTGCGGTGGTATTCACAGCCATTCTGCCACCATGGGCCATGTCTAGGTCCATGGCCCTACTGCAACTGGGACAGTGGTGATGTCCATGGCCTGTGTTAATACGAAGGTCATTGGAACCATGCTGTGCTGAGCTGGTTCTGCTCTTCACTGGCTCTGGAACAGCTGGCTCTGTCCCTGACTGACTACTGTAGCAGGTGAGCTGGCTCTACCCCTCAGACAAGAGCTGGCCTCCACACTCACCATAGGTGTGCACCTCACCGGGGCAGCACACTAGAGTTTACCCTGTGATAGAGAATTCAGGGGAGCAGACCCTGAGGGCCCAAGAGCAGAATTGGCCCTGCTCCTTGCTGTAGGCTGCATTAGATAAGCTATCCAAAGCAGTGATGGAGAGCTGGTCTGGGCAGTGATGATGAGGGAAAGGTAGCCAGCTGACCAACCCAATGACCACCCAGGCCAGCAACCAGGGCTACGAACTGGCCCACCCCAACACCCACCAAACCTATGAATTGTTAGAGCATGTGAAGGGAGCAAACCTACTGATCCAAAACAGTGGATTTCCATGACACAGGACAACAACAGGATAGCTAGGAGGAGTCCCAGTGAGAGCCCATTACAGGTGGCATAGCAAAAACCAGAGGCCTTGAGCCAGACCAATGACTCTGCAATGAACACTTGCAAAGAAAGATGAATGGACTGAAGAGTAAACTGGGTGACTCAACAGCCACATTACAGCTTCCATGAAAAGATTCTTCTCTTTTGTTTTTTGGTGGTTTTTTTGCTTTGTTTTGTGTGTGGTTTTTTTTTTTTTTTGGTTTTTCTTTTAAATTTTTATTTTAAAATTTTGCTTTCATGGGGGTAAGGTTGCAAGGGCAGAGGGCAGACCCAAGGAGATGAACCAACCCAATGACCACCCAGGCCTGGATCTTTCTACCCTCCTTACTACTTCCTGTCTTGACTCTGTCTACAGTCCTCCAAAGCGCTATGGTTAATTTAGGCAGCTGTGGCTAGCTCCATCCTCTGACTCCAAGCAAGCTTTATTTGTCAGAACACAATCAAAATATCACACAAGAAATCACTGGGTTTTTGTTTGATTTGGTTTGGTTTCGGTTATTTATTTATTTATTTATTTATTTATTTATTTATTTATTTGAGATAGGGTCTCAGTATGTAGTCCTGGCTGATCTGTAACTCAATGGTATGTATACTAGACAGTCCAGAAATTTTCAAAGGATAATTTCAAAAAAGTATCCTTCCTCTGTCTCTCATATTCTGGGATTAAAGTCATGTATGATGTGTCTATTGGGTTTAGGATTCCGTTTTTGTTTTTTGTTTGTTTTTCAAGACAGGGTTTCTATGTGTAGTTTTTGGAGCCTATCCTGAAACTTGCTCTGTACACCAGGCTGGCTTTGAATTTATAGAGATCTGCCTGTCTCTGCCTCCCAAGTGCTAGGACTAAAGGCATACGTCACCACTGCCTGGCTTTTGGCACGGGGCAGTTGAGACAGGGTTCCTCTATGTAACAGCTCTAGCTGTCCTGGAACTAGCTAGCTCTTATAGACCAGGCTGGCCTTGAACTCACAGAGATCCACCTATCTCTACCTCCTGAGTGCTGGGATTAACCTATTCTGGAGAGGATGTGGAGTAAGGGGGACACTCATCCATTGCTGGTGGGAATGCAAACTTGTACAAGCACTTTGGAAATCAGTATGGTGGTTTCTCAGGAAATTGGGAATCAATCTACCTCAGGATCCAGCAATATCACTCTTGGGAATATACTCAAAAGATGCCCAATCATACTACAAAAGCATTTGTTCAACTATGTTCATAGCAGCATTATTTGTAATAGCCAGAACCTGGAAACAACCTAGATGCCCCTCAATGGAAGAATGGATAAATAAAGTGTAGAATATATACACATTAGAGTACTACTCAGTGGGGGGAAAAATGACATCTTGAATTTTGCATGCAAATGTTTTCAGATTTTTTTTTTTTTTTTTGGTTTTTTGAGACAGGGTTTCTCTGTGGCTTTGGAGCCTGTCCTGGAACTAGCTCTTGTAGACCAGGCTGGTCTCGAACTCACAGAGATCCGCCTGCCTCTGCCTCCCAAGTGCTGGGATTAAAGGCGTGCGCCACCACCGCCCTTTGCATGCAAATGGATAGAAATAGAAAACACTATCCTGAGTGAGGTAACCTAGACCCAAAGCGATGAATATGGTATGTACTCACTAATTAGTGGACTCTAGCCATAAACAAAGGACATTAAGCCTATAGTTCGCAAGCCTAGAGAAGACAAATAACAAGGTGAACCCAAAGAAAAACATATATAAATCTTCCTGGAAATTGGAAGCGAACAAGATTGCTGGGCAAAAGTTGGGAGCATTGGGGTGGGGTGGGGTGGGGTGGGGTGGGGTGGGGTGGGGGAAGGGGAGAGGAGGAGAGAGAAAGGAGAAGGGAAAGAATGGAGAGAGCTTAAGGGAGTGGGAGGGTGGAAATGGAGGAAGGGCGGATATAGGAGCAGGGAAGAAGATATCTATATTAAGGGAGCCATTTTAGGGTTGGCAAGAGACTTGGCTCTAGAGGGGATCCCAGGTGTCCACGGGGATGTCCCCAGCTAGGTTCTTAGGCAGCAGAGCAGAGGGTGCCTGAACTGGCCTTGCCCCACTATCACACTGATTATTAATATCACCATAGAATCTTTGTCTGGTGACAGATGGAGATAGAAACAGAGACCCTCATCAGAGCAACGGACTGAACTCCCAAGGCCTAGTTGAAGAGCAGAAGGAGGGAGAAGATGAGCAAGGAAGTCTGGACCACGAGGGGTTGGTCCACCCACTGAGACAGTGTGCCTGTTCTAATGGGAGCTCATCAAATCCAGCTGGACCAGGACTGAATGAGCGTGCAATCAAACAGGACTCTGAATGTGACTGACAATGGGGACTGACTGAGAAGCCATTGATAAAGGCACTGTGACTTGTTTCTACTGCAGGTACTGGCTTTTTGGGACCCTAGTCTATTTGGATGCAAAGCTTCCTAGGCCTGGATGTAGGGGGGGAGGGCCTTGAACTTCCCACAGGGTAGGGTTCCCTGCCATCTCATAAGGAGGAAGGGGGTGATGGAGGAAGGTCATTGGATAATAAAGAAAACTGCCTTGGCTCATTTGATTGACCAGCCTTTAGGTGGATGGAGTAAACAGAATAGAATGCTGGGAAGAAGGGAAGTGAGCTCAGACGCCATGCTCCCCTCTCCCGGGCAGACACGATGAAGCAAGCCGCCAGGTCAGATATGCTGAATCTTTCCCGGTAAGACTAGTGCTACACAGATTATTAGAGATGGGTTGATCGTGATATGAGAATTAGCCAGTAAGGGTTAGAGCTAATGGGCCAAGCAGTGTTTAAAAGAATACAGTTTCCATGTAATTATTTCGGGTATAAAGCTAGCTGTACAGGCAGCCATGAGCCGGGTTGTGGGAAGAGGCCCGCAGCTCCCCACTACAAGGGGGAGGGAGGAGGGTGAGTGGGGAAGCAAGAGGGGAATGGGAGGAGGGGAGGAAGTGTAAATTTTTATAATGGAAAAATTAAATAAATAAATAAATAAAATCAATCACAAATAAATGGAATATTCTATTAAAAAAGAAAGAGAGCAAGTTGAAATTAAGGGTCCATTTTCTTCAGGGAAGTTTCACTTCTGCATTGTGATGGCTCACAAACTACTTTGTAGTCTGTACTCCACGCTAATGTACCTCAAACCCCTTTTTGTACCTATTCACCTTCTTACAATTAATAAGGAAATAATACTCTACTTACAAAGCTTTTGTTCCAAGTTCAAGATGAACAAATCAAGATTGGGGTGAGTTTCTGACCCGCGGCAGCAGCCCGGGACAGGGAACTCAGAAGTTCCTCATCCCCCCCCCCATCCTTCCTGGGCTCCCTGCAGGGACTCTACTCCCAGCATACTGCCTCTCTCTTCCTATCCCACCCAGCTTGCATACAGAACCCTCCTCCCTTCTGCCCCCTTTCCTCCTGGGGCACATAACACCACCCAGCTCAGCCTGTCTGGGCGCTGGGGGTGAATCCTCAGGGCAAGCAGGCAGGCGGGAGTTCCTTTGTTTCACTGGCCTGCCTGCACCAAGCAAGGTAGGCATTTTGTTTGCGAACTACCCAACCAGCACGGAGATCTGATATTGGCACCAGGAGAGACATCACTGGAGCACCAGGAGAGCCATCACTGGGGAGTGCCATCACTGGGAAGGTACATCAGGAGGCAAGGAGACCTGATCTTGCTGTAAAAGAAAATCCATAGGGGAGCATTCAGAGGAAGAGATGGGCAGGCGCCAATGCAAGAATTCACCCAACAATCTGAAAAATAATATGAAACCACCAGAACCCAGCGACCTCACAACAGGAGGATATGAACACCTTAATCATGAAGAAGTAGACAAACTACCCAACCTGCACGGAGATCTGATCTAGGTACCAGGAGAGACAGCAGCGGGCCTGCCTGCATCAAGCAAGATAAGGCCTTTGTTTACAAACTACCCAACCTGCACGGAGATCTGATCTAGGTACCAGGAGAGACAGCAGCGGGGTGAGTTTGTGACCTGACTGGCGGCGGCGGAAGCAGCCCTGGACAGGGAACTCTGAAGTTCCTCATCCTCCACCCTATACTCCCTGGGCTCCCTGCAGGGGCTCTACACCCTGCATACTGCCTCTCTCTTCTTGTCCCACCCAGCTTGCATCCAGAACCCTTCTTCCTTCTGCCCCCTTTCCTCTTTGGGCACATAACACCATCCAGCTCAGTCTGTCTGGCGCTGGGGGCAAATCTTCAGGGCAAGTAGGCAGGTGAGACTTCCTTTGTCTCTCCAGCCTGCCAGCATCAAGCAAGGTAAGGCCTTTGTTTACAAACTACCCAACCTGCAGGGAGATCTGATCTAGGTACCAGGAGAGACAGCAGCGGGGTGAGTTTGTGACCTGACTTGCGGCTGCAGAAGCAGCCATGGACAGGGAACTCTGAAGTTCCTCATCCCCCACCCTATACTCCCTGGGCTCCCTGCAGGGGCTCTACACCCTGCATACTGCCTCTCTCTTCTTGTCCCACCCAGCTTGCATCCAGAACCCTTCTTCCTTCTGCCCCCTTTCCTCATTGGGCACATAACACCATCCAGCTCAGTCTGTCTGGCGCTGGGGGCAAATCCTCAGGGCAAGTAGGCAGACGAGACTTCCTTTGTCTCTCCAGCCTGCCTGCATCAAGCAAGGTAAGGCCTTTGTTTACAAACTACCCAACCTGCAGGGAGATCTGATCTAGGCACCAGGAGAGACAGCAGCAGGGTGAGTTTGTGACCTGACCGGCGGCGGCGGAAGCAGCCCTGGACAGGGAACTCTGAAGTTCCTCATCCCCCACCCTATACTCCCTTGCCTCCCTGCAGGGGCTCTACACCCTGCATACTGCCTCTCTCTTCTTGTCCAACCCAGCTTGCTTCCAGAACCCTTCTTCCTTCTGCCCCCTTTCCTCTTTGGGCACATAACACCATCCAGCTCAGTCTGTCTGGCGCTGGGGGCAAATCCTCAGGGCAAGTAGGCAGGCAAGACTTCCTTTGGGTCACTGGCCTGCCTGCACCAAACAAGGTAAGGCCTTTGTTTACGAACTACCCAACCTGCACGGAGATCTGATCTTGGCACCAGGAGAGCCATCAGTGGTAGAGCTAATCTGGGTACCAGGATTGCCGTCTTTGGGCACGGAGATCTGATATTGGTACCAGGAGAGACATCACTGGAGCACCAGGAGAGCTATCACTGCAGGGTGCCATCACTGGGAAAGTACATCAGTAGGCAAGGAGACCTGATCCGGTAAAAGAAGATCCATAGGGGAGCATTCGGAGAAAGAGATGGGCAGGCGCCAATGCAAGAATTCACCCAACAATCTGAAAAACTATATGAAACCACCAGAACCCAGCGACCTCACAACAGGAGGACATGAACACCTTAATCATGAAGAAGTAGATAAAATTGACTTTATGAAAGTGATTGACGCCCTTAAACAGCATGTAAAAAATGCCCTTATAGAAATGGATGAGAAGTATAACAGAAAGTTTGAAGAATTGAGTAAATCAGTGAATGATACCCTAGGAAACCAAGGAAAAACAATCAAACAAATAATGGAAACAGTTCAAGACTTAAAAACTGAAATGGAGGCAAAGAAGAAAACACAAACAGAAGGCCAGCTGGACAGGGAAAATCTAGGTAAACGAATAGAGACTACAGAAACAAGCATAACCAACAGAATACAAGAGATAGAAGAAAGAATCTCAGATTCTGAAGATACCATAGAGAAAATAAACACGATGATCAAAGAAAACAGCAAGGCCAACAAATTCTCATCACAAAACAGTCAGGAAATATGGGACACAATAAAAAGACCAAACCTAAGAATAATAGGAATAGAAGAAGGAGAAGAAGCGCAGCTCAACGGTCCAGAAAATATATTTAATAAAATTATAGAAGAAAACTTTCCGAACCTAAAGAAAGATATACCTATGAAGGTTCAAGAAGCATACAGAACACCGAATAGGCTGGATCAAAAAAAAACATCCTCTCGCCATATAATAATCAAAACACAAAGCATACAGAATAAAGAAAGAATACTAAGAGCAGCAAAGGAAAAAGGCCAAGTTACTTATAAAGGTAAACCTATCAGACTTACACCTGACTTCTCTATGGAAACCATGAAAGCCAGAAGGTCCTGGATAGATGTACTGCAGAAACTAAGAGACCATGGATGCAAGCCCAGACTACTATACCCAGCCAAGCTTTCGTTCACTATAAATGGAGAAAACAAAATTTTCCAGGATAAAAACAAATTTAAACAATACGTAGCCACAAATCCAGCCTTACAGAAAGTAATAGAAGGAAAATCACTAATCAAGGAGTCCAACAATGACCACAGTAACTCAGACATCTAGAAACCCTTTACCAGCACATCTCAAAGAAGGGAAACACACAAAATCTACTACTAAAAAAAAATGACCGGAGTTAACAACCACTGGTCATTAATATCACTTAATGTCAATGGACTCAACTCACCTATAAAAAGGCACAGACTAAGAGATTGGATACGAAAACAGGATCCAACATTCTTCTGTTTACAAGAAACACACCTCAACCACAAAGACAGGCACCTACTCAGAGTAAAGGGCTGGGATAAGGCTTATCAAGTAAATGGACCTAGGAAACAAGCAGGTGTGGCCATACTAATTTCTAACAAAGTTGACTTCAAACTTAAATCAATCAGAAGAGATGGAGAGGGACATTTTCAACTCATAACAGGAACAATTCATCAGGATGAAATCTCAATCCTGAATATCTATGCCCCTAATATAAAAGCACCCACGTACGTAAAAGAAACATTGTTAAAACTCAAGGCAGACATCAAACCGCACACATTAATAGTAGGAGACTTTAATACTCCTCTCTCACCAATGGACAGGTCAATCAGACAGAAACCTAACAGAGAAATAAGAGAATTAATGGAGGTAATGAATCAAATGGACTTAACAGACATCTATAGAATATTCCACCCAAATAGGAAAGAATATACCTTCTTCTCTGCAGCTCATGGAACCTTCTCAAAAATCGACCACATACTCGGTAACAAAGCAAACATCCACAGTTACAAAAAAATATTAATAACCACCTGTATCTTATCAGATCACCATGGATTAAAGCTAGAATTCAGCAACAATGCTACCCCCAGAAAGCCTACAAACTCATGGAAACTGAATAGTCAACTACTGAACCATACCTGGATTAAGGAAGAAATAAAGAAAGAAATTAAAGTCTTCCTTGAAGACAATGAAAATAAAGAAACAACATACTCAAACCTATGGGACACTATGAAAGCAGTCCTGAGAGGAAAGTTCATAGCACTAACTGCCCACTTAAAGAAAACAGAGAAAGCACACATTGGAGACTTAACAGCCCATCTGAAAGCTCTAGAAAAAAAAGAAGCAGACTCACCTAGAAGGGGTAGAAGACTGGAAATAATCAAACTGAGGGCTGAAATCAACAAAATAGAGACACAGAAAACAATTGAAAGAATCAATAAATCAAAAAGCTGGTTCCTGGAGAAAATCAACAAGATTGATAAACCCCTATCCAAACTAATCAAACAGCAGAGAGAGAATTTGCAAATTAATAAGATCAGAAATGAAAAGGGAGACATAACCACAGACACAGAGGAAATTCAGAGAATCATTAGATCTTACTACAAAAGCCTGTATGCCACAAAACTGGAAAATGTAAAAGAAATGGACACTTTTTTAGATAAATACCATATACCAAAGTTAAACCAGGACCAGGTGAACAACCTAAATAGACCTGTTAGTCGTGAAGAATTAGAAGCAGTTATCAAAAACCTCCCTTCCAAAAAAAGTCCAGGACCAGATGGTTTCAACGCGGAATTCTACCAGAACTTCCAAGAAGACCTAATACCTATACTCCTTAAGGTATTTCACAATATAGAAACAGAAGAGTCATTGCCAAATTCCTTTTATGAAGCTACAGTAACTCTGATACCAAAACCACACAAAGACCCAACCAAGAAAGAAAATTACAGGCCAATCTCACTCATGAACATCGATGCAAAAATCCTCAACAAAATTCTGGCAAACCGAATCCAAGAACACATTAGAAAAATTATCCATTATGATCAAGTAGGCTTCATCCCAGAGATGCAGGGCTGGTTTAACATACGCAAGTCTATCAATGTAATCCATCATATAAATAAACTGAAAGAAAAAAAACATATGATCGTTTCATTAGACGCTGAAAAAGCATTTGACAAAATTCAACATCCCTTTATGATAAAAGTCTTGGAGAGATTAGGGATACAAGGGCCATACCTAAATATAATTAAAGCTATTTACAGCAAGCCGACATCTAACATCAAATTAAACGGAGAGAAACTTAAAGCCATCCCACTAAAATCAGGAACACGCCAAGGCTGTCCACTCTCTCCATACCTCTTCAATATAGTTCTCGAAGTTTTAGCAATAGCAACAAGACAACATAAGGGGATAAAGGGGATTCAAATTGGAAAGGAAGAAGTTAAACTTGCATTATTTGCAGATGATATGATAGTGTACATGAGCGACCCCAAAAACTCCACCAAAGAACTCCTACAGCTGATAAACGCCTTTAGTAATGTGGCAGGATACAAGATCAACTCCAAAAAATCAGTCGCCCTCTTATACACAAAGGATATGGAAGCAGAGAGGGAAATAAGAGAATCATCACCTTTCACAATAGCCACAGAAAGCATAAACTATCTTGGGGTAACTCTAACCAAGGAAGTGAAAGATCTATTTGACAAGAACTTTAAGGCATTGAAGAAAAAAATTGAAGAGGATACCAGAAAATGGAAGGATCTCCCTTGCTCCTGGATTGGGAGGATCAACATAGTAAAAATGGCAATTCTACCAAGGGCAATCTATAGATTCAATGCAATCCCCATTAAAATCCCATCAAAATTCTTCACAGATCTTGAAAGGACAATAATCAACTTTATATGGAGAAACAAAAAACCCAGGATAGCCAAAACAATCTTATATAATAAAGGAACTTCTGGAGGCATTACCATCCCTGACTTCAAACTCTATTACAGAGCTACAGTAATGAAAACAGCGTGGTACTGGCATAAAAACAGAGCAGTCGACCAATGGAATCGTATAGAAGACCCGGATTTTAACCCACAAACCTATGAACAACTAATTTTCGATAAAGGAGCTAAAAGTATACAATGGAAGAAAGAAAGCATCTTCAACAAACGGTGCTGGCACAATTGGATGTCAACCTGTAGAAGAATGAAAATAGACCCATATCTATCACCATGCACAAAACTCAAGTCCAAATGGATCAAAGACCTCAATATCAATCTGAACACACTGAACCTGATAGAAGAGAAAATGGGAAGTACCCTACAACATATGGGCACAGGAGATTGCTTCCTATGTATAACCCCAGCAGCACAGACATTAAGGGCAACATTGAATAAATGGGACCTCCTGAAACTGAGAAGCTTCTGTAAAGCAAAGGACACTGTCATTAAGACAAAAAGGCAGCCTACTGACTGGGAGAAGATCTTCACCAACCCCGCTACAGACAAAGGTCTGATCTCCAAAATATATAAAGAACTCAAGAAACTAGACTTTAAAAGGATAATTAACCCAATTAAAAAATGGGGCACTGAACTGAACAGAGAATTCTCATCAGAAGAAGTTAAAATGGACAAAAGATACTTAAGGTCATGCTCAACCTCCTTAGCGATCAGAGAAATGCAAATCAAAACAACTTTGAGATATCATTTTATACCTGTCAGAATGGCTAAAATCAAAAACACCAAGGATAGCCTTTGCTGGAGAGGTTGTGGAGAAAGGGGTACCCTCATCCATTGCTGGTGGGACTGCAAACTTGTGCAACCACTTTGGAAATCAGTGTGGCGGTTTCTCAGAAAAATTGGGATCAACCTACCCCTGGACCCAGCAATAGCACTCTTGGGAATATACCCAAGAGATGCCCTAGCATATGACAAAAGCATTTGTCCAACTATGTTCATAGCAGCATTATTTGTAATAGCCAGAACCTGGAAGCAACCTAGATGCCCTTCAATAGAAGAATGGATGAAGAAAGTGTGGAATATATATACATTAGAGTACTACTCTGCGGTAAAAAACAATGACTTCTCGAATTTTGCATGCAAATGGATGGAAATAGAAAATACGATCCTGAGTGAGGTAACCCAGACCCAAAAAGAAGATCATGGGATGTACTCACTCATAATTGGTTTCTAGCCATGGATAGAGGCCACTGAGTCTATAATTTGTGATCCTAAAGAAGCTAAACAAGAGGGTAAACCCAAGGAAAAAGATATAGATATCCTCCCAGCTATGGGAAATAGACAAGATTGATGGGCAAAAAATGGGAATCTTGGGGGGTGGGGTGGGATAGGGATGAGGGGAGATGGGGAGAGAAAAGTGTGAAGGAGAGGATGAGGGGAACTGGGGGAATCGGGGTGATTGGGGGTAAAGGAAGGTTGGATGGGGGAGCAGGGAAACTCATACCTTAGTTAAGGGAGCCACCTAAGGGTTGGCAAGAGACTTGAACCTGGAATGGCTACCAGAAGCCCAGGGCAATGTCCCCAGTTAGTTCATTGGGGCACCTGAGGATAGGGAACCTGAAATGAACCTATCCTATAATCATACTGATGAATATCTTGCATATCGCCATAGAACCTTCATCTAGCGATGGATGGAGATAGAGACAGAGACCCACACTGGAGCACCGGACTGAGCTCCCAAGGTTATAATGAGGAGCAGAAGGAGAGAGAACATGAACAAGGAAGTCAGGACCATGAGGGGTGCACCCAACCACTGAGACAGGGGGGCCGATCTATTGGGAGCTCACCAAGGCCAGCTGGACTGCTAATGAAAAAAACATGGGATAAAACCAGACTCTCTTAATGTGGTGGACAATGAGAGCTGACGAGAGGCCAAGGAGAATGGCACAGGAACTTTCATCTGGCGATGGATCGAGAGAGAGACAGAGACCCAATTTGGATCAACCGTCTGAGCTCTTAAGGTCCAAATGAGGAGCAGAAGGAGGGAGAACATGAGCAAGGAAATCAGGACCACGAGGGGTGCACCCACCCACTGTGACAGTGGAACTGATCTATTGGGAGCTCTCCAAGGCCAGCTGGACTGGGACTGAATAAGCATGGGTTGAAACTGGACTCTCTGAACAAGGCGGACAATGAAGGCTGATGAGAAGCCAAGGACAATGGCACTAGGTTTCGATCCTAATACATGAACTGGCTTTGTGGGAGCGTAGCCTGTTTGGATGCTCACCTTCCTGGACCTAGATAGAAGTGGGAGGACCTTGGTCTTCATGTAGAGCAGGGAATTTGGACTGCTCTTCAGTATCGAGAGGGAGGGGGAGTAGACTAGGGGGAGGAGAAGTGGAGTGGGGATAGGGGGAGGGGAGCGGGGGGAGGGGGCAATATGTGGGAGGATGGGGAGGGAAATGGGAAACGGGGAGCAGTTGGAAATTTTAAGTAAAAAAGAATAAAAAAAAAAGAAAAAAAATCATGAAGAAGTAGAAAAAACTGACTTTATGAAAGTGATTGACGCCTTTAAACAGCATGTAAAAAATGCCCTTATAGAAATGGATGAGAAGTATAACAGAAAGTTTGAAGAATTGAGTAAATCAGTGAATGATACCCTAGGAAACCAAGGAAAAACATTCAAACAGATAATGGAAACAGTTCAAGACTTGAAAACTGAAATGGAGGCAAAGAAGAAAACACAAACAGAAGGCCGGCTGGACATGGAAAATCTAGGTAAATGAATAGAGACTACAGAAAAAAGCATAACCAACAGAATACAAGAGATAGAAGAAAGAATCTCAGATTCTGAAGATACCATAGAGAAAATAAACATGCTGATCAAAGAAAACAGCAAGGCCAACAAACTCTCATCACAAAACATTAGGAAATATGGGACACAATAAAAAGACCAAACCTAAGAATAATGGGAGTAGAAGAAGCAGAAGAAGCACAGATCAACGGTCCAGAAAATATATTTAATAAAATTATAGAAGAAAACTTTCCGAACCTAAAGAAAGATATACCTATGAAGGTTCAAGAAGCATACAGAACACCAAATAGGCTGGATCAAAAAAAAAAAACATCCCCTCGCCATATAATAATCAAACAAAAAGCATACAGAATAAAGAAAGAATATTAAGAGCTGCAAAGGAAAAAGGCCCAGTTACTTATAAAGGTAAACCTATCAGACTTACACCTGACTTCTCTATGGAAACCATGAAAGCCAGAAGGTCCTGGATAGATGTACTGCAGAAACTAAGAGACCATGGATGCAAGCCCAGACTATTATACCCAGCCAATCTTTCGTTCACTATAAATGGAGAAAACAAAATTTTCCAGGATAAAAACAAATTTAAACAATACGTAGCCACAAATTCAGCCTTACAGAAAGTAATAGAAGGAAAATCACTAACCAAGGAGTCCAATAATGACCACAATAACTCAGACATCTAGAGACCCTTCACCAGCGCAACTCAAAGAAGGGAAACACACAAACTCTACTACTAAAAAAGTGACCAGAGTTAACAACCTCTGGTCATTAATATCACTTAATGTCAATGGACTCAACTCACCTATAAAAAGGCACAGGCTAAGAGATTGGATGCAAAAACAGGATCCAACATTCTTTTGTTTACAAGAAACACACTTCAACCACAAAGACAGTCACCTACTCAGAGTAAAGGACTGGGATAAGGCTTATCAAGCAAATGGACCTAAGAAACAAGCAGGTGTGGCCATAATAATTTCTAACGAAGTTGACTTCAAACTTAAATCAATCATAACAGGAACAGTTCATCAGGATGAAGTCTCAATCCAGAATATCTATGCCCCATATATAAAAGCACCCACGTACGTAAAAGAAACATTGCTAAAACTCAAGGCAGCCATCAAACTGCACAAATTGATAGTAGGAAACTTCAACACTCCTCTCTCACCAATGAACAGGTCAATTAGACAGAAACCTAACAGAGAAATAAGAGAATTAATGGAGGTAATGAATCAAATGGACTTAACAAACATCTATAGAATATTCCACCCAAATAGGAAAGAATATACGTTCTTCTCTGCAGCTCATGAAACCTTCTTGAAAATTGACCACATACTCGGTAACAAAGCAAACATCCACAGTTACAAAAAAATATTAGTAACCACCTGTATCTTATCAGATCACCATGGATTAAAACTAGAATTCAACAACAAAGCTACCCCCAGAAAGCCTACAAACTCATGGAAACTGAACAGTCAGCTACTGAACAATACCTGGATTAAGGTAGAAATAAAGAAAGAAATTAAAGTCTTCCTTGAATTCAATGAAAATAAAGAAACAACATACTCAAACCTATGGGACACTATGAAAGCAGTGCTAAGAGGAAAGTTCATAGCACTAAGTGCCCACTTAAAGAAAATGGAGAAAGCACACATTGGAGACTTAACAGCCCACCTGAAAGCTCTAGAAAAAAAAGAAGCAGATTCACCTAGGAGGAGTAGAAGACTGGAAATAAACTGAGGACTGAAATCAACAAAATAGAAACATAAAACAATTGAAAGAATCAATGAAACAAAAAGCTGGTTCCTGGAGAAAATCAACAAGATTGATAAACCCCTATCCAAACTAATCAAACGGCAGAGAGAGAATTTGCAAATTAATAAGATCAGAAATCAAAAGTGGGACATAACCACAGACACAGAGGAAATCCAGGGAATCATTAGATCTTACTACAAAAGCCTGTATGCCACAAAACTGGAAAATGTAAAAGAAATGGACACTTTTTTAGATAAACACCATATACCAAAGTTAAACCAGGACCAGGTAAACAACCTAAATAGACCTGCTAGTCGCGCAGAATTAGAAGCTGTTATCAAAAACCTCCCTTCCAAAAAAAGTCCAGGACAAGATGGTTTCAATGCAGAATTCTACCAGACCTTCCAAGAAGACCTAATACCTATACTCCTTAATGTATTTCACAATATAGAAACAGAAGAGTCATTGCCATATTCCTTTTATGAAGCTACAGTAACTCTGATACCAAAACCATACAAAGCACAGGGCAGGGAACCCGGATTACTCTTAGGGATGATGAGGGAGGGGAACTTGATGGGGGATGGGGAGGGAAATGGGAGGTGGTGGCAGGGAGAAGGCAGAAATCTTAAATAAATAAATAAATAAATAAATAAATAAATAAATAAATAGAAATAGTGCCTTTGGGAAAAAAAAAACATACAAAGACTCAACCAAGAAAGAGAATTACAGGCCAATCTCACTCATGAACATCGACGCAAAAATCCTCAACAAAATACTGGCAAACCGAATCCAAGAACACATTAGAAAAATTATCCATTATGATCAAGTAGGCTTCATCCCAGAGATGTAGGGCTGGTTCAACATACGCAAATCTATCAATGTAATCCATCATATAAATAAACTGAAAGAAAAAAACCATATGATCGTTTCATTAAATGCTGAAAAAGCATTTGACAAAATTCAACATCCCTTTATGACAAAAGTCTTGGAACGACTAGGGAGACAAGGGTCATACCTAAATATTATTAAAGCTATTTACAGCAAGCTGACAGCTAACATCAAATTAAACGGAGAGAACTTAAAGCCATCCCACTAAAATCAGGAATACGCCAAGGCTGTCCACTCTCTCCATACCTCTTCAATATAGTGCTTGAAGTTTTAGCAATAGCAATAAGACTACATAAGGGGATAAAGGGGATTCGAATTGAAAAGGAAGAAGTTAAACTTGCGTTATTGGCAGATGATATGATAGTGTACATAAGCGACCCCAAAAACTCCGCCAAAGAACTCCTACAGCTGATAAACACCTTTAGTAATGTTGCAGGATACAAGATCAACTCCAAAAAAATCAGTCGCCCTCTTATACACAAAGGATATGGGAGCAGAGAGGGAAGTAAAAGAATCATCACCTTTCATGATAGCCACAAACAGCATAAAATATCTTGGGGTAACTCTAACCAAGGAAGTGAAAGATCTATTTGACAAGAACTTTAAGGCATTGAAAAAATAAATTGAAGAGGATACCAGAAAATGGAGCAATCTCTCTTGCTCTTGGAATGGGAGGATCAACATAGTAAAAATGGCAATTCTACCAAAGGCAATTTATAGATTCAACGCAATCCCCATCAAGGTCCCATCAAAATTCTTCACAGATCTTGAGAGGACAATAATCAACTTTATATGGAAAAACAAAAAACCCAGTATAGCCCAAACAATCTTATACAATAAAGGAACGTCTGGAGGCATTACCATCCCTGACTTCAAACTCTATTACAGAGCTACAGTAATGAAAACAGCGTGGTACAGGCATAAAAACAGAGAAGCCGACCAATGGAATCATATAGAAGACCTGGATTTTAACCCACAAACCTATGAACACCTGATTTTTGATAAAGGAGCTAAAAGTATACAATGAAAGAAAGAAAGCATCTTCAACAAATGGTGCTGGCACAACTGGATGTCAACCTGTAGAAGAATGAAAATAGACCCATATCTATCACCATGCACAAAACTCAAGTCCAAAGGGATCAAAGACCTCAATATCAATTTGAACACACTGAACCTGATAGAAGAGAAAATGGGAAGTACCCTACAACATATGGGCACAGGAGATTGCTTCCTATGTATAACCCCAGCAGCACAGACATTAAGGGCAACATTGAATAAATGGAACCTCCTGAAACTGAGAAGCTTCTGTAAAGCAAAGGACACTGTCACTAAGACAAAAAGGCACCCTACTGACTGGGAGAAGATCTTCACCAACCCCGCAACAGACAAAGGTCTGATCTCCAAAATATATAAAGAACTCAAGAAACTAGACGTTAAAATGATAATTAACCCAATTAAAAAAATGGGGCACTGAACTGAACAGAGAATTCTCAACAGAAGAAGTTCAAATGGCCAAAAGATACTTAAGGCCATGCTCAACCTCCTTGCGATCAGAGAAATGCAAATCAAAACAACTTTGAGATATCATCTTACACCTGTCAGAATGGCTAAAATCAAAAACACCAAGGATAGCCTTTGCTGGAGAGGTTGTGGAGAAAGGGGTACCCTCATCCATTGCTGGTGGGACTGCAAACTTGTGCAACCACTTTGGAAATCAGTGTGGCGGTTTCTCAGAAAAATTGGGATCAACCTACCCCTGGACCCAGCAATACCACTCTTGGGAATATACCCAAGAGATGCCCTAACATATGACAAAAGCATTTGTTCAACTATGTTCATAGCATAATTATTTGTAATAGCCAGAACCTGGAAGCAACTTAGATGTCCTTCAATAGAAGAATGGATGACGAAAGTGTGGAATATATACATATTAGAGTACTACTCTGCGGTAAAAAACAATGACTTCTCGAATTTTGCATGTAAATGGATGGAAATAGAAAATACTATCCTGAGTGAGGTGACCCAGACCCAAAAGAAGATCATGGGATGTACTCACTCATAATTGGTTTCTAGCCATGGATAGGGGCCACTGAGTCTATAATTTGTGATCCTAAAGAAGCCAAATAAGAGGGTGAACCCAAAGAAAAACATATAGTTATCCTCCTGGCTATGGGAAATAGACAAGATTGCCGGGCAAAAAATTGGAATCTTTGGGGTGGGGTGGGATGGGGGTAAGGGGAGATAGGGAGAGAAAAGTGTGAAGGAGAGGATGGGGGAACTTGGGGAAAAGGGATGATTGGGGATAAAGGAAGGTTGGATAGGGGAGCAGGGAAGCACATATTTTAGTTAAGGGAGCCACCTAAGTGTTGGCAAGAGACTTGAGCCTGGAGTGGCTACCAGGTGCCCAGGGCAATGTCCCCAGTTAGTGCCTTGGGCAGCTGAGGATAGGGAACCTGAAATGACCCTATCCTATAGCCATACTGATGAATATCTTGCATATCACCATAGAACCTTCATCTAACGATGAAGAGACAGAGACCCACACTGGAGCACCGGAATGAGCTCCCAAGTTCCCAATGAGGAGCAGAAGGAGGGAGAACTTGAGCAAGGAAGTCAGGACTACGAGGGGTGCACCCACCCACTGAGACAGTGGGACTGATCTATTGGGAGCTCACCAAGGCCAGCTGGACTGTGACTGAAAAAGCATGGGATAAAACTAGACTCTCTGAACATGGCGGACAATGAGAGCTGATGAGAGGCCAAGGACAATGGCACGGGGTTTTGATCCTACTTCATGTTCTGGCTTTGTGGGAGCCTAGACAGTTTGGATGTTCACCTTCCTAGACCTGGATGGAGGGGGGAGGACCTTGGACTTTCCACAGGGCAGGGAACCCTGACTGCTCTTCGGACTAGAGAGGGAGGAGAAGAGGAGTGGGGAGAGGGGCAGGAGGAGGGGGATGGAAATGGGAGGCGGGGAGGAGGCAGAAAATTTTTTTTTAAAAAAAAAAAGGATGAACAAATCAAGAAAAACTGGTTCTATAGCGGACAATGAGGACTACTGAGAACTCAAGAACAATGGCAATGGGTTTTTGATCCTACTGCATGTACTGGCTTTGTGGTAGCCTAGGCAGTTTGGATGCTCACCTTACTAGACCTGGATGGAGGTGGGTGGTCCTTGGACTTCCCACAGGGCAGGGAACCCTGATTGCTCTTAGGGCTGACGAGGGAGGGGGACTTAATTAGGGGAGGGAGAGGGAAATGGGAGGCAGTGGCGGGGAGGAGGCAAAAATCTTTAATAAAGAAATAAATAAGAAAAAAGAATAAAAACTGATTCTTTCTGGTCCTCTGACATGTGCTCTCTGAACACTTGAGCCAAGGAGTCAGTTGCAGAATCTGCTCATCCAAGTCAAATTTATAAACTTCTCTCAGAACTGTATGAAGAAACGTGAGTCGCCTGAGAGAAGACAAGAATTTCTCCTCAGAAGAAGAGCACCTTGCCATTGTTCCTTTGTGAGTTTTGTTCGTCAGGGAAGGGTCAGTTATTTTATTTCTGATTTTGGATAAGGTCTTGCTCTCTAGCCAAGGCTGGCCTGGAAACCAAAACAGTTCTGCTCAGCCACCCAAGTAGTAGAATTGAGGGCATGCTCTACCACATACAGTCTATTTCTTTGATTATTTTGAGATAAGTTCTCTGTAGCTCAGGCTGGCTTCAAATGCTGCCTAGGTTTGCCCTAATTCATGATCTTCCTGCCTTGGCTTCCTAATGCTGAAGTTATACTGAGCATGACCACAGCTGGGCCCTTCGAGTTTTAAAGCCATTTCTGCAGGAAAATATTACTTCAAAAACTGGCAGACCAAGAATCAATTTGATTCTAGTGATGCCCTTGATCAACTGCAGTTATGGCTTCTGTCACAACTCCTGGAGACGAGATAAGGACCAAGTTTGACAAACACCAATACCAGGTTCGTATTTAGGCCTTTGAAAAGAATGAATATCCTGATCACAGAAGTGGCTAACTGGTCCAGATTCTGGATCCACGAGTCTACGTGTGATTTCAGAACCCAAGAATGTGGATATCAAAGAGAAACCAGGGACGCTCCAGTGGTACCACAATGTGGCCACAGGTCCCTCTCCTAGGACTGGGACTGCTTGAGTTAAGTCACAGTTGTTCAGACCAGCAAGGCCTCTTAGGAGCCCTAGGAAAGCTTCCCCAGGGCATTGGAGTGTTCCAGTTCTAGTCAAGCCACCCAGTGGAGGAATAGTGGTGTCCTGGATGGGAATGTATCCTCCCCTGACCTGGAGACTCCAACCAGTGAGCGAGGCGAGCCTTCTGGAGACTTCTCCTGCTCTCCTTCTTTGGGCCCAGCTGTGTTTCCACCTCCTACCTCCCAACATCTCTTCCCACAGCTGGATGCTGGTGGTACTAGGACTGAAATCTGTCTAGAGACACCCAAGATGCTGCTATCTGGGGACTAGACCCTGCAGACACAAGGGCAACATCCTTGCCCAAGGGAACTGACATTAGCATGGGGCTGACAACCTCTACCAGCTCTGGATCCTGAAACTGCACCTGTACTAAGGGGGGCTTGGGAGCAGACAGAATCCTACCCTGCCCTACACTTTCAGCTTCTCCACCTCTGAGCTCTCATTGACCTCAGCTAACGACGAGGCCTGTTGAGCACCCAGAACAATTTGTATCTCCCTTATCTCCCTTTTCCAGACTGGATCTGTGCTGTAGACACCAAAACACATGGACTTCAACTCCGTGTCACTGTGGGGTCTGCAGCTCAGACTCACACAGGAAATCAAGAAGTGGTCTGAGTAAGAGCCCATCACTGGGGGACAAATGAACTATTACTTATCTGTAGCACAGACATTATGCAGAATTGAAAAGGAACACAAAGATTTGCAGGCTTTCTCACAGACAGGACTTCCAGACATGCTTTACAGAGAAATGTGATTATTCCCTATGAAAATGCAGGGGGAATAAGACAAGAAGAGGAGCTCAAAGTTTTCCTTTGATGAAAGACAAAAACAAATAGTTTTTTTTTTTAAATCCCTCTCATGGCTGGAGAGATGGCTCAGAGGCTAAGAGCACTGGCTGCTCTTCCAGAGGTCCTGAATTCAATTCCCAGCAACCACATGGTGGCTCACAACCATCTGTAATGAGACCTGGTGCCTTCCTTGCCTGCAGTACATTGTATGCTTAATAAATAAATAAATCTTAAAAAAATGAAAATAAATAAATAAAATCCCCCTCCTATGAGAGGTGGGCATGAAGAGCCACTTGCTCCATAACTAAGGAGGTATCAGGATTTGATTGCTAACAGGATAAGAAGAGTCAGTATTGGTTTTTTTGAATGATGTGACAGCTGAAACATCATCCACACTCCAGCAAAGCTCCCACCCCCAGGGATATTAATATTCTGCCACCACACAATGAACTCGTTGGGTGAGAGAGAGAGAGAGAGAGAGAGAGAGATCCAGATAGAGAAAGCCATATGGGGTTAGGGAGAAATCTGATTCTAGGAAGCTCCAAGGAATCCATAAGGATGACCCCAGCTAAGACTCCTAACAACAGTGGAGAAGATGCCTAAACTGGCCTTCCCCAGTAATTAGATTGATGATCACCCTAATTGTCATCATAGAACTGTGGGCCCATATTTCGGTTTGGCACAGTAGCCATTAGCCTAGTCTGAGCTAGGCACATAGCTCTGCAGACAAGCTGTCGCCTCCTTAACAAAAGTCAGGATGTGCTGCTCCTAGTTTCTTTTGTTAGAATGTGGATTACCTGAGGAGAGATGTTGGCTAAAGCTGATGACTCAAGAGTTTCAGAGGTTCGGTGCTTCCTTCCTTTTGTAACTAAGAGGATGTCTTATAGAGATGCTAATTCATGGCCTACCTGACTGCTAGATGCGGACGTGACCTAAGCCCAGACACCTGGTTGCCTAGAAGACAGCCTAATGTGTTTTCCCCCACTAAATGTAGATATAAGATGTCCCGAGAATAAAGATTCATTCTGGCCTTTTCCAAGATGACCTTGTAAGCTGTGTCGGTTTTATTCCTCGCGACTCCGTTTCAGCCGGGTTAGGGAATCTATGTTGGACCCACATGGGCTCCGACATAATGGCGCCCAACGTGGGGCTGACAACTAAACCCCAAGATTAAAGACAACGTGGTGCTGACTACTAAACCCGAGACAAACCCCGGAGCAAAAAGTACAAAAAAAAACGTGGTGCTGACCGCCAAACTCCATGACCCCAAAAAAGGGACAACACGAGAGAGACGGTAAATGCTGATCACTGGATCCCAGAGGGAAAGCGGACTAACGACTGAGGAGAACGCGAGGCTGATCGGCGCTCCCCAAAAAACAACAAAGAGGTGACCAGACGTAAGAAACCCGCGAGAAAAAAAATCGGTAAATGCGTGAGTAAAGTACGCTTAGACAAAACGGGATTGTAATATCGGGAGTAAAGCTGGTAAATATAAAAATATGGGACAAGAAAAAAACAATCAAATGGCCATACAGTCAATTAAAAATATTTTAAAAGACAGAGGAGAGAGAATACAACAGCGTCAGATACAAAAATTTTTAAAATTCATAGACGAGATATGCCCTCGGTTTTCACAGCGTAAAACTGTAGACATAGCTGTATAAAAAGATATAAAAATAAAAATCCAACAACATTATTGTAATTATGGACCAAAAAACATCCCTGAGGATGCACCTTATTTTTGGATGCTAATACAGGAGAGGTTGGACTCAAATCCTGATCAACAGGAGGTAGTTCCATCCGCTCCACCTGAGGAGTTGCTAAATACTTTTTCAAAACAGAGCGGTAACAACAGGCCAGAGACTAATGATTCAGGCCTTAAAAAAAAGTTCTCATCTCTCTCACTAACAAACGACAGCGCTGAGAGACAGGGACACAAAAACAGAGTTCAAAAAAAAATAAAAGGCCTAAAAAGGATGGTAACCTCGCTATCGCGCAAATTAGGAGCTATATAGATACAGGATTCTTTTCAAAAAAACAATAGCCTTCCTACAACAATGACGGGCTTAGATCCACCCTCGGCTCAAAGTACACCAAAGGTAAAACAGAGACATAATGATAACAGTAAATCTCCTCTACAAGCTTGTATCAGAAAAGCCGTTAACAGAGGAGAAGAGGTACAAGGATTTCAATTGTTTCCAGTTATTAAACAGAAAAATACACAAAAAAAATCTGCTTAGAGTACATACTCCTATATCATTTAAGTTACTCAAAAAATTAAAAACTGCTTGTGCTCAATACGGTGCCATGGCACCCTTTACCCAAACACTGGTAAAAAATATAGCTATAAAAGCTCTACCACCAACAGATTAAAAACAGATAGCCAAGGCTTGCCTGTCAGGAGGAGACTACCTATTGTAAAAAACTGAGTTTACAAAACAATGTCAGACCACAGCTAAAAAAAACAGGACTCAACAAATTCCTATTTCATACAAGACAAAATACATCGGTAATGACCGAAAAAAATATAAATTTACGGTAAAAAAAATTACAAAATTATAAATAATTAAAGAGCTGGTACTGACCAGCTAAAAGTAAAATTATAAATAATTGGAGAGCTGGTACTGACCGGCTAAAGGTAAAATTCTAAAAAATCAGAGAGCTGGTACTGACCGGCTAAAAATAAAATTATAAAAAATTGGAGGGCTGGTATTGACCGGCTAAATATGAAATTATAAATAATTTGGAGAGCTGGTATTGACCGGCTAAATATAAAATTATAAAATTTGGGAGAGCTGGTTTTGACCGGCCAAATATAAAATTACGGTATTAAAAATTTAAAGATCAATATTAACCGATAATGTAAAAAGATCATGATTGTAAATTGCTGCGATTAATAGTTGGCTAAAAGAGAGGTTGTGACGATAAATGTTAAGAGTTGATACGTATGCTGAAAAAGTAAACTCTAAATGATGTTCTGTACCAGCAAAAAAAACATCTTCAACTCAGATGATTCTACTCTCTTTTAAGATAGGAGAATATAGTTATTGGGAACATAATTATTCATAAAACATTATAATACATCCTGACAAGAGATATGGCTGATATACAGGGCCTAAAAAGTATATTTCTCTCCACTAATCTCTTCTTTTTACAGAGGTCGGCAGTCAATGACGGGTTTGAAGCTTCTTCTCCCCAGATGCCTAAGACAGGAGCTTACATAATTGATGCCTGTTCCAATGACGGGAAAATTTGGGTAAATAAAGAGGACTTTGCCCAAACCAGACGCGGCGTGTCTGTCCTGTTGCAGATGCACAGGAGTTATTAAAATTGATAAGAGAGAGTGGATTGTGGGCCCATATTTCGGTTTGGCACAGTAGCCATTAGTCTAGTCTGAGCTAGGCACATAGCTCTGCAGACAAGCTGTCGCCTCCTTAACAAAAGTCAGGATGTGCTGCTCCTAGTTTCTTTTGTTAGAATGTGGATTACCTGAGGAGAGATGTTGGCTAAAGCTGATGACTCAAGAGTTTCAGAGGTTCGGTGCTTCCTTCCTTTTGTAACTAAGAGGATGTCTTATAGAGATGCTAATTCATGGCCTACCTGACTGCTAGATGCGGACGTGACCTAAGCCCAGACACCTGGTTGCCTAAAAGACAGCCTAATGTGTTTTCCCCCACTAAATGTAGATATAAGATGTCCCAAGAATAAAGATTCATTCTGGCCTTTTCCAAGATGACCTTGTAAGCTGTGTCGGTTTTATTCCTCGCGACTCCGTTTCAGCCGGGTTAGGGAATCTATGTTGGACCCACATGGGCTCCGACATAGAACCAAACCTTCATCCAGTTAACTGAGGGAAACAGATTCAGAGATCCACAGCTAAGCACTGGGCTAAGCTCCCAGAGTCCACTCAAAGAGAGGGAAGAGTGATACTATGAGCAAAGGGGTCATAGACCATAATGGGGACACCTACAGAAACAGCTGACACAAGCTAAGGGAAGCTCACTGACTGGCAGCTGGGGAACCTGCATAGGACTGAACTAGGCCCTCTGAGTGTGGTTGAGTGTTGTGTAGATTGGGCAGTTTGTGGGGCCACTGGCAGTGGGACCAGGATTTATGCCTAGTGCTTGAAACGACTTTTTGGAGCCCATGCCCTATGTAGGGATACCTTGCTCAGCTTTAATACGGGGGGAGGGTCTTGGTCCTGCCTCAACTTGATTAAGCCAGACTTTATAGACTCCCCATTGGAGGCCTTACCCTCTCTGAAGACTGGATGGGGGTTTGGATGGGAGATTGTGAGAGGAATGGGAGAAGGGGAGGGAGGGCAACTGTGGTTGGTATGTAAAATTAAAAAAAAAAAAACTTTTAAATAAAAAATTTTAAAAATTATCATTTTGTTGGCCATAGTGGTGCACATCTTTAATCCCAGAATTCAGGAAGCAGAGGCAGGTGAATCTCTGTGAGTTTCAAGTCAGCCTGTTCTACATAGTGACTTCCAAAAACACCAAAGCTACCCAATGAGGCACTGTCTCAAAAATTATTATTGTGTGCATGATTTGTATGTGTGTGAGTGTAGGCAAGCCTGTGCCATCATACCCATGTGGAGGTCAAATAACAACTTTTAGAAATGGTTCTTTCCTTAGACCATGGTTTCTAGGAAACAAATTCTGGTCATCAGGCATGCACACCAGGCACTCTTCCCTATTGAGCTATCTCAAGGGCCCACCTGGATCATCTTTAAACATACACACTGCATATATTAGGGCTTAGTCTCCAAACTGAAAGATTATTATTTAACTCATGCAGAATGAGGCTAGGCATCAGTTGGCTAATTAGCTTCTTAGTTTTTCTTTGTCTTTAGACAGTTTTTCACTGCATAACCCAGATTGTCCTGAAAAGTCACAATCCTCCTTAGTTACCTGAGTTAAACAACTAAAGGCATATAACAACATGGACTGCTAGGCATATTAGCATGTTTTGTTATTACCTTCATATCTATCTATCTATCTATCTATCTATCTATCTATCTATCTATCTATCTACCTATCTATCTATCTATCTATCTATCTATCTATCTATCTATCTATCATCTAGTTAACTAACAATCATCTATCTATCTTACATATGTTACTGTCTGGGTATGCAGGTGCCATGGTACACATGTTGAAATCAGAGGACAATGTACTGGAGTTGTTTCTGTCTTTCTACCAGGTGGGTTGCAGTTTGTTTTTCCTTGCTGAGTCCACATCATTGAGATTTTTAAACATCTTTGCAGATGACTCTAGGGTTGAGCTACTCAGCATCCCAGCATTTCAGAAACAGTGCTCTTTCCTTTTCTCCCTCTCAGGTTTATTTGTTTGTGTGGCAAGTTCTCCCTTTTGAGCCGAGACTAGTGTCTAAGTCATAACAATCTTCCTACTCCAGCTGCCTACATGCTGTAATTATAGGTATGATCCATCACTCCCAGCGGAAACAAGGATTTCAAATGGATCTTTGGTTTTACGAATCCTTTACCCACGGAAACACTATAGAAAATACAGAGAGTTTTTGCTTTAAGCAGTTCATACTGATATTTTTTTTACATTTTTATTCAGGCACTATATTATACGATATATTTTAATCATGCTTTTTCCCTGCTCCAATGCTCCCTAGATACTTCCCCCCTCACTACCCATCTGATTCAATGAACTTTCTTTCTCTATCTCTTTATAAACAGATATACAAATAAACATATGTCAAAAAATAACCACACAAAAAAAACAAATGAAAATATACTAGCAAAAGAATAAGAGATAAGAATGTTCAAAGAAAGCAATAAGATACAAATTTTTTAACAAAATAACCATTGATTTATTTTGTATTGTCCATCTACTCCCAGAATTCTTCAGTCTCATATTTTCTGCACCTTAGTCAGTTGTAGTATAGTAGTTTTTAAAAGATTAAATATAGCTGAAAATATAGTTCAGTGCTAGAAAATTTGCCTACCTTGTGCAATGTCATGGGTTCAACCCATAATACTGAAAAAAACTGAAACTAATATTTTAAAATGTTCATTTATTAATTAAAGATTTTCAATGATAGAGTCATTACATGATAATATTAATGGCATACAATTGATTACTTTCTCTCTCTCTCTCTCCTCTCTCTCTCTCTCTCTCTCACACACACACACACACACACACACACACACACAAGTTATCTGGATGTTGCTGGTACATGCCTATAATCCCAGCACTCAAGATACTGAAGCAGGAAGATCTTGAGTTCAAGGTCAGTCTGGAATGTATAGTAAGACTCTGCTTTAAAAAGAAACAAATATAAGCATTAGTGAGAAGAGTATTAGCATTAGTGAGGAGAGTATTAGCATAAGTGAAAAGAGTAGCACCAATCTGAATGGAGATAGCAGGTCTGGGCATGTCACTGAAAGCGGACTTTGCAACATGGTGGACCAACTAAAAAGTAGACTGTAAAATTTAGAGATGTCTTTTAGTTATTTGGCAAAGATGGTGAAGGAAACAGGAGAACAAAGGAAATAGTGTGATGATGTCCCTTGGGCAGAATCACACAGAAACAGAGTTACAAGACCTGATTAACAAAGTAGATGCTGATAGAAATGGCACAATAGACTTTCCTAAAATTTGACAATGGTGGCAAGAAAAATTAAGGCACAGAGAGTAAAAAGAGACTATAAAGCATTCTGTGTATTGATAAGGATGTCAAAGGCACATGATGACAGCACCTGATGACAAACCTTGGAGAGAAATTAACAGATGAAAGGACTGAAGAAATGATCTGGGAAGCAGATACCGATGGTAATACTCAAGAATACTGTTAAGGGGCTGGAGAGATGGCTCAGAGGTTAAGAGCATTGCCTGCTCTTCCAAAGGTCCTGAGTTCAATTCCCAGCAACCACATGGTGGCTCACAACCATCTGTAGTGGGGTCTGGTGCCCTCTTCTGGCCTGCAGGCATACACACAGACAGAATATTGTATACATAATAAATAAATAAATAAATATTTAAAAAAAAAGAATACTGTTAAGACCTTGTACAAATGATTATAGCAAAATAAAAAAATTACACAGAATGTGCTAAACCTCTTTTTTTGAGACAATGTTTCACTGGCTGTCCTGGAACTCACTGAGATCCTCCTACATTTGCCTCCAGATTGCTTGGACTTAATATAAGCCTCTCTCTCTCTCTCATGTGTGACTGTACATTCATGCATGTGTGTGTGAGAGAGAGGCAGAAAGAACAACATATATGTATCATAGCTTACATATGAAAATCAGAGACCAAGCCCAGGTTTCCTTCCACGTTGAGACAGGGTCTCTTGCTCAGCACTGCAAGCCTCAGGCTAGCTGATCCATGAGTCTCCAGGCAGTCTCCTGTCTCCTGTCTCCATTTCTCATGTGGTCGTAGAAGCACTGGGTGCCATACCTACCTTTTAAATGAGTTCTATGGATTTGAACTCAGGTCTTCACACTCCCACAGCAAGTGCTTTACTGAACTGAGAATTTCCCCAGCCCAGGATGGACTAAATTTCTTGTGTCAGATAGCTTATTTGCCTTTTATTTGCTTATAACTTATAAAATTTCTCCACATCTACCAAACAAGTATATGTATAGTACTGAATATTTCATCCTCTATAGTTTCTTTACTTACTTACTTTCTTTTTTTTTTATGGAACACTTCATAAATTTGCATGTCATCCTTGCGCAGGGGCCATGCTAATCTTCTCTGTATCGTTCCAGTTTTAATATACGTGCTGCTGAAGAGAGCACTTCTTTACTTTCTTATTGGTATTGTCATTAAACCTTATTCTAGACAACATGCACCACCCTCACTTGTACCATACTGCAGGCAGAGGCTGTTCATTTGTTACCCAGCCACCCAGAATTGAAATGATCACATAGAAACTATATTATTTGGACTATTGTTTGACTAATAGCTTAAGCCTATTTCTGGCTTACTCTTATATCCTAAACTAACCCATTTCTATTAATCTGTATATCGCCACATAGTTGCGGCTTACTGGCAAGGTTCCAGCACATCTGTCCCCAGCAGAGACTCCATGGCTTCTCCCTGACTCTGCCTACTCCCTCTCCCAGCATTCAGTTTAGTTTACCCACCTAGCTCTATTCTGCCCTATCATAGGCCAAAGTAGTTTATTCATTGACCAATGAAAACAGCACATATACATAAAGACTTCCCACACCACCATACCATCATCAGGAGCTCTACCCTACTTTTATGTGACATGTGACTTTTCATCCCCACCTCCTTCTCACTGCCTTTTTTTTTTTTTTTTTTTTTTTGGTTTTTCAAGACAGGGTTTCTCTGTGGTTTTGGAGCCTGTCCTGGAACTAGTTCTTGTAGACCAGGCTGGTCTCGAACTCACAGAGATCCGCCTGCCCCTGCCTCCCAAGTGCTGGGATTAAAGGCGTGCGCCTCCACCGCCCATCCTCTACTTCTTCTCTTGATGTCATATATACACAATGGATTTTTATTAAACCAGAAATAAAAATAAAATCATGAAACTTTCAAGAAAAAGCATGGTTCTGGAAAGGATACTATTAAATGAGGTGACTCAGACTCAGCAAGACAAAAATAGCATGTTCTCACTAATATGCAAATCCTAACTTTTAACCATAAGCATACATATAAATAAGGGAGTGTGAAGGTAGACTATATTTCTTTTAAAATCAGTTTTTAGGACTGATAGCATGCTATTGAAGTGTGGAGTTGTAACTCTTTCTGGGTTGTGTACAGTGTACAGTCAACAATATGTACATAAAAGCAGTAATATTGAAAAATGGGTACTCTGTTTTGTGTTCTCTTGGTACTCTACCAGAAACATTTGGGGGGGGGTAGTTTCAAGACAGGGTTTCTCAGTACAACAGTCCTGTTGTCCTGGAACTCACTTTGTAGACCAGGCTGGCCTTGAACTAACAGACAGCTGCCTGCCTCTGCTTCCTGAGTGCTGGGATTAAAGGTGTGCACCACCACCAACCAACAGAAACATTTTTATTGTTATTTTTTTTAAAACATTGTTTAAACACTCAAAGAAAATCTGCTTATGGCACAATTTGTCTCACATATATTCCAGGTGTGTATTTGCTTTTCAACTAAAATTTTTCAATAGAAAAAGGAGAGTGGCATTGTTTTCTGTTTTTAGTTTATATTGAACACCTAAATTCTGGCTTATTTTAAGTAGATAAATTCTGTATTTAATCTTTTTGGATATGCTGGTGATAGAATTTTGCTTCAGGGAATTATAACTTTTTAGTTCCTTTTCATGTTCATGGGGTAGGGAGTACAAACTGTATATGTGCAGAGGTTAGAAGATAACTTGAAGGAGCTGGTTCTCTATTTCTTCAGTGTCACTCCCAGGACCTGAACTGAAGTCTTAAGGCATGGCAACAGTACATTTACCCCACAAGTCATCTCACTTGGGTTTTGTTTTCTTTCATGATTTGTGTTGTTTTATTTTTGGTTGGTTGGTTGGTTAGATTGGTTTTTTTTTGTTTGTTTGTTTGTTTTGTTTTTTGTTTTTTGCTTGCTTGGTTTTTGGTTTTTCGAGACAGGGTTTCTCTGTAGTTTTGGAGCCTGTCCTAGAACTAGCTCTTGTAGACCAGGCTGACCTCAAACTCACAGAGATCCGCCTGCCTCTGCCTCTGGAGTGCTAGGATTAAAGGCGTGCACTGCCACCACCACCTTGCTTTTGTTTGTTTTTTAAAACAAGATTTTATTGTGTAGCCCAGGTTGACCTGATACTCACTGTGTAGCCAAGGATAACATAGAACTCATGATACACTTGCTTCATCCTTTCAAATGCTAGGTTACAGACATGTGTCAACATACCTGGCTAGATATGATATTTTAGTTGAAATCTTCAAGTTAAACTTTATAAAGAAAATCCAGGGACTGGAGAGAGATTGCTCAAGGTTTAAGAGTGTTTACTGTTCTTGCCAAAGATCTAGATTCAGTCCCTAGCACCCACAAGGTGACTCACAACTATGTGTTACTCTAGTTCTAGAGGCATCCTTCTTCTGGTCTCTGAGAGCACCAGGTATGCATGTGGTGCACATCATTACATACGCTCATACCCATAAAGGAAAATAATGTTTTAAAAAATGAAATCAAGAGAGGTAGAGCCATTCTTCTTGGAGGACATAGCCACTGGTAGATTCCCCATGCCCTGTTGGATAACTCCACACCTGTGTGTGTAAGGAATGCACTAGTTGGACACAAAGGCCTACTGCAGACAAAAAAGAATGAAGTTGGAGAGAAGGAGGGAACAGTGTGATGATTTGGAGAGAGACAATGATGGATAGACATGATGGTGGTTTGAATAAGAATGTGCCCTATAGGTTCATGCATTTGAATGCTTAGTTATTGGGAATGGCACTACTTGGGAGGGATAGGAAGGGGTGGCCTGGGGGTGAGCTTTGAAGTTTCAGAAGCTCAAGCCAGACTCAGTGTTAGTATCTCCCTGCTGGCTGCAGATTCAGATATAGAACTTTCTGCTAGCTCTCCAGCACCATGTCTACCATGTTCCCCACAATGTGATAATAGACTAAACCTCTGAAATCATAAGCCAGCCCCCAATTAAATACTTTCCTTTATAAGGCTTTCTGTGGTCATGGTGTCTCTTCATGGCAATAGAACACTAAGACAGATATGATCAAAATACAGTATATAAATGTATGACATTTTCAAAGAAGAATAAATAAAGACATTACTTCTAAAAAAAGTAAAAGACAACTTGTGAGATAGCTCATCAGGTAAAACCCTTGCCACACAAATCTGAAAAGCTGAGTTTTATCCCCAGAACCAACATAAAGGTAGAGGAGGACTGATTCCACAAGTTTATTCTCTAACCTTACATACACCCACAGACACATCATACAACACCCACAGATGCATCATACAACACTCACAGATGCATCATACAATAACCACAGACACATCATACGTCACCCACAGACACATCATACAGAAAAGGTAAATAAGAGGAAAAAAACAGAAGAAGAGGCACACTCCACACCTTTCATCCCAGGGATAAAAGGAGGCAGGTGTATTTGTGAGTTCAAGGCCAGTCTGGTCTACATAGTGATATCCAGGGCAGCTAGAGCTACATCGTGAGACCCTGTCTATAAGCAAACAAACAAACAATTATGGAATAGTTCTCCAAAATTTTAATTTTCATTTGAAAACTTGAATTTTTCTGCTGACAACATTAACTAACTATTATCCTGGAAAATGGCAGGTGTCTTGTATTCTTTTATATATATATATATATTTATTTATTACGTATACAATGTTCTGTCTGTGTGTATGCCTGCAGGTCAGAAGAGGGCACCAGACCTCATTACAGATGGTTGTGAGCCACCATGTGGTTGCTGGGAATTGAACTCAGGACCTTTGGAAGAGCAGGCAATGCTCTTAACCGCTGAACCATCTCCCCAGCCCTTGCATTCATTTTCAAGAAAATATCTGCCATATTTTTCCAAGTTTGCAAAATTAAAATCTGTCAGTTGTTCTTTCGGGAAAAATTCTTTTCATGAGAAAGCTACTAGATGAACTATCAACTCAATCACTCCAATAACTTTCCTGGAGGCATCTCATGTGCTTTCCTTACACAGCAGGAACCATTTCATGTATATATCACATTTCATCACGTAGAATCCCTTTTGTACAAGTATATACAAGGGTCAGTGTTTGATAAAATTAATATCTGCTGTTTTATCAAGGACATGCTTAAATGTTTGACTTTCCTGTGAGAGTAGAGTTGTAAAGAGTATAACAACTGTGTTACTGTTTGCTAGCATTGCCTTGGTATCATAGCCAGAAGTATTCCTATTGTTTTTGTGCCCTAAATGCAAAAGTAAAAACACTGGTATACACCCATAATTCCACCACTTTTGGAGGAAGAAGCAAGAGAGTCAGGAGTTCAGGGCCAGCCTCCTCAGCTACATGGTACTATTATGCAAATTGCTTTTACCTCATGGACCCTATGGATGTTCATTTGGTCTGATAGTTGGAGAATAGCTACAATAAATAAGTCCAGCAGCACTAGCAGATGGCAAATTTGTATGTGCACTTACCTGTTTATTGCTGAGATTGGATGGGTTATTTCTCTACTGTCTGAAGTTTCATAGGAAAACTCACAAGGTATATGTTAGAATTCAGGCATTATGCTGGCTCCTGTCACCTGGCAGCACACACCCAGGCAGAACTCTGGCCAGCTCAGGGTCCTATGCCTGCTAAGTCACAACTATGCATGCAAGTGCAAATGGTTCCCTTAAGAGGCAAGCTCTGCCCATCCCCCCCTCTCTTTTCCCAGTGCTCTTCTGAAGAGGCAGGCTGGTCCTTTCCTCTTCTTCCTCTTTCTCTCTGTGTCTCTCTTTCTCTCGTTTCTCCCCACTCCCTTTATCTCAATAAAACTCCCACATGAGCTCTGCCTGGATAGCATGTCTGCCTCTCACCTGCCTTGGGCTCTCACCCACTGTGTGGCTTCTTGGCCCACCAAGGTCTCTCGTGCAAAAAGTGAGTTGAAGCTCAAAAGAGTTATGAGTATTGGTGCTGAAGATGTATTTCAGTTGGTGCAGAGCTTATCTAGTATGCAAGAAGCTCTGGGCATGACTCCTTAGTACTGGAAAAGCTGGGTGTAGCACACACTTGTAATCCCAAGATTCAGGCGGTAGATGCAGTAAGACAGAAGTTAAAGATCATCCTCAATTGCCTAATGAGGATAGTTCAATGGGAGTGTATCTCAAACAATGCTGGGAACTAACAAGATGGCTCAGCAGGGATGAGCACTTGCTGTGAAACCTGACATCCTCAGTTTGATTCTTAGAACTGAGAAAGGAAGATTTGACCTTCTGACTTCCACATGTGTGATAATTTGAATGAGAAAAGAGCCATAGGCTTAGGTATTTGAATGTTTGGTCCTCAGTGTGGGGGGAGGGGTCAGGAGGGGATGACTGTTTGGGGAGGTTTAGGGGATATGATCTTATTGGAATGGGGGTGACTTTGTTTGATGAAATGTGTCACTAGGGGTGCACTTGGAGGTTTCAAAAGCCCACAGCAGACCCACTGTCTTTATCTTCTGTCTGTGGACCAGGATGTAATGTTTCCTGACTACTGCTCCAGCTGCATACCTGTCTGCTTCCTACCTTGATGATCATGGACTACCCCTTAAAACCGCACTCAAGCCCCCAATTAAATGCTTTCTTCTTGGTCATGGTGTCTCTTCACGGCATAGAACAGTAAAGAAGACAACACCCATGGCATGGCATGTACACACTATTAACTGAATAGCTGTAAAAACGACAAAGCTAGAGTCAGAGAGGTGGTTTAGTGGGTAAAAGTACTTGCAGTCAATCCAGACAACCTGAGTTCTCTCTCCAGGTCCCACATCGTGGAAGGAAAGAATCAAGTCTCAAAAGCTGTCCTCTTTTTCTACATGCATACCATAGCATGCAGATTTGTGCACACATACGTTGAATAAAAGCAACTGTAAGAAAAAATATGTGGTACAAAAAAAAAATAAAGGGTTGTCAAGCTCGATGGCACATACAGGCCATCTCAGTATTTGGGATCTGGAACCAGGGGGGAACAGAAGTTCAAGATTATTTGTGACTACCTAGTAAGCTGAAGGTTAGTCTGAACTATATGCAATCTGAAACTCAAAAAAGAAAAAAGAAAGCAAAAGAAAACCTTAAATATATATATTCGAGACAGGGTTTCTCTGTGGTTTTGGAGCCTGTCCTGGAACTAGCTCTTGTAGACCAGGCTGGTCTCAAACTCACAGAGATCCGCCTGCCTCTGCCTCCCAAGTGCTGGGATTAAAGGCGTGCGCCACCACCGCCCGGCCCCTTAAATATTTTATAAGCATAAAGACCAAAATTTAAAATCCAGATCCTTCTGAATCCTAAAGTATCCCCTTGCTGCTATGCCATGTTATTTTCCTCTTTTTGAGTTATCTAAGGTTTAAACAGTAACTAGCAGGACATAAGAATGCCTTATACATTGAAATGTGATCTCTAAACATAAATGTCACGGCACTCAGGAGGCTGAAAAGGGGGTATTACTGCAAGTTTGAGGTCAGTTTGGTCTACACAGTGAATTCCAGGACAACCAACGCTACACAGTAAAGACCATATCTGAAAACAAACAAACCAGAAACTTCACAGAATTAACTTATTTAATCCTAACAGTAACCCATAGTAGCTCTATGTTAGGCATAAGGAGAGAGAGATACAGAGAGTTGTATAGCTTTCCCAAGCACACAGGTCTTCTATGGGAGCCAAAATTTAAAACCAGTTTACTAAATCATCTCCTAAATAAAACAATAACGAGAAACTTCAAAAAAAAAAGACACAAACAGTATTGTTTCTAAAGCAAAATGCTAGCAGAGCTTGGTTTTGCATGCTGGTAATATGCAGTGACAGGCATATCTGTAATTTGAGGCCAGACTGGTCTACATAACAAGTTCCATGATAGCTTAGGCTACACAGAGAAGTCATGTCTGAAAACAACAACAACAAACTAACTCAAAGGGAAGTGTTATCAAAGGCTCGTGTTTGAACACTTGGGCAGATTTCCTAAAGATGGGACTTTGCAGATTATAAACCAGGCTTGCTTCCAATCCCATTTGATCCTCTTGCTGGTCTGCCAAAGCATGCTGCAAGCTCCTGATGCTAGGGACAGGACTAAATGAGCCAACGTGGCTTCCCCTCCATGATGGACTAATATTTTCTGACATTGTGAGGCAGATGAAATTCTTCTTCCCTTAAGTTGCTTCCGTGTGGTATTTTGTTACAGAAATAAGAAAAGTAAAGCAGTACAATCAGCATGGTTGGAATTTATTTTTATGAATTTTTTGAGACAAAGTCTCAATATATAACTCAGCTGCCCTCAAACTCATTATCTTCCTCTTTCATCTTCTCTAGTACAGGAATGAGCAGGCTCCACTACACCTGGATAAGTAGTTTCTTTAAAAAATAATCTATGCATGAATGTAGGGGAACAACATGTTGGAGGGTGTCTGAGAGGAGAAGGAACAAGGAGTTAGGAATTGCTATGCTAAAACAGCGGTTCTCAACCTGTGGGTCTCGAGCCTTTTGAGGGGTCACACATCCGATATCCTGCATATCAGATATTTACATTATGATTTATAACAGCAGCAAAGTTACAGTTGTGACGTAGAAAAAAAACAGTTTTATGGTTGGGGGTCACCACAACATGAAGAAGAACTATTTGAAAGGGTCACAGCCTTAAGAAGGATGAGAACCATTGTTCTAAAGACACTTTGCATTCATGTAAGAAACTGTCAAACTCATTATTTACTATTCTTTGAGATTATAATATAATTACATCATTTGCCCCTTCCTTTTTCTCCATCCAAACCTCCCATATAAACTTCCTCATTCTAGTTCAAATTCATAGCCTCTTTTTGCATTAATTGTTATTACACACAGAGAGGCACACACAAACACATACACATTACCAAATACATGGAATCTCCTGCTCAATTTGTATATTATATTATTTGTTTTCAAGACTGGCCATTTGCTGTTGTATAAACCAATAGGTATGATCTTCCCTGAGGAAGACTATCACCCACTCTCAGCCTTCCTTAGGTGTCTGTAAGTCTTTTGGTAGGGTTGATGTTAATGGGCTTTCCCCATCCAAGATGTGTTTGCTTACTTTTAACAATAAAAAAGTTGGGGCAGGGTCTCACACTGTATCTCAAGACTAGCCTGGAACTCACTGTGCAGTCAAACACCTGTCTCATCTGATCTTCCTACCTTAGCCTCCCAAGTGCTGGGATTACAAGCTTGAGCCATCACACCAGCTGCTCTGTTAGTCAAGTAATAGAGGCCAGGAGGGCATGGCACACATATAATACCAGCATTTAGGGGACTAAGGCAAAAAGATCATCTTGAATTCAAGGCCAGTCTAGGCTACCTAGTAAGGTTCTGAATAAAAAAAAAATAGGGCTGGTGGCAAATCCCTTCTCTAGCATGCACAAGGTCCTGGGTTCAGTCCCCAGTCCCAAGAAACCACACCAAGGTGAGATGTAGCTCCAAGGCATAGATAACACTTCCTTAATATACATGAGATCCTTGTTTCAATCCTCAGTACTTGACTATGTGAATATAAAATTCAAATCCATAAGAAATATTTGTTTAGTTTACTCAAGAAGGTACAAAGAAGAAAACTGTGGGAAATTTTCAGCAAGGAGTTCCTTCCCAGGAATCGGTAGGAACAGAGCCCTAAAAGGGCATGCGTGACTTAATATTTTCAGAGTTCTGAGACCAGGATGTGGTGAACAAATCTGCAGAAGGGAAAACGTTGCGGTTTTTGTCATGTTGAGCATATGACACTCTTCAGAAAGCACATCTGTTTCTGGAGAAGATCAGAGCAATGGAACAATCTCTATATAACAGAGCCATTTTCTTTATCATTTACCACAAGATCGTGACCCAGGCATAATGATGCACAGCCATAATTTTAGCACCTAAAAGGCAGAGACAGGATTGTGAGTTCAAGGCCAGCCAGGGCTACATAGTGAAACCCTACAAAAATAATTAGGGGAAAGAAAGAAGTGAACAAGAGAGGCAAGGAATGAGGAAGAGAGAGTAAGGAAAGTAAGCAGAAAAGAGAAAATTATAAAAATAAAAAACACTGGCATCTCCTGTCTTTCATGTGTTCTGAGGGAAAGCTCCTCCCTCTGGACCATGCCTGAGGTTGGGAAATAGGAGTTCCTCCTTGCTCCCTCCCTATTCTACATCCTACTGTGTACTATAATACTTCTTTCCTACCACGCCTACATCTTTTCTCAGTCTCACATTCTGCTTGTTCCTTCTTGCCTCTAGGGTGGAACGTCTGCAAGAAAGGAAGAGGCTTGGAGACCACAATCCCCCTCCCTCGATGGTCAACAGCACTTAGCAGCAAGTAAGCAGAGAGGAAAAAAATCTGTTCGGCAGCTAAAGACTGAGTATTTTAGCTTCTTGTTCTGTCTCCATCTGTCTCCATCCGTCTCTCCTCTTCATTTGCGCCTTTCCCCCGAGGTTTCAGTTCTGCCTATGCCCTCCAAAAGCCTCAGGAATATGAATGAAAAAGGAAGTGGTGACTAACATTTCTTCTCCCTCGGAACATTCCTTTCTCTGGCTTATGAACTCCTGCGTGACTACCCTATCCTCTCAACTCCAAACCCAATAAGGACCACTCTCTTTTCAGGCCCTGCCACTTCCCTTTTAAGAATATTTCCCAGTAATTGCCATTAATACATATATGTGTATATGCACATATATGTATATGCATATATATATACACATAAATACTCCCTGCTCCCCCTGTATAATGTTACATGTAAGTATGTGAATGAAACTGAGGACATGACCACTCCTAGGTCTGTCAAGGGGAAGGTTTTATTGTAGATATGAGGGAGGATACATCCAGAGGCAACCAAAGGAAGGGTCCAGACCAAACATGGCCAGCAGACTGAACAGGACCATGATGGGGAGAAGAGGAGAGAGAAGAGAAGAGGAGAGGAAGGGAGGGGAGGGGAAGGAAAAGGAAGGGAAAGAAAGGGAGGGGAGGAAAGGAGAGGAGAGGAGAGGAGAGGAGAGGAGAGGAGAGGAGAAGAGAAGAGAAGAGAAGAGAAGAGAAGAGAAGAGAAGAGAAGAGAAGAGAAGAGAAAAAAGGCCAAGATTGAACCAGCAAGGAGCCAAGAGGTAAGAGGCAAGAGACCTAGACAGTTTGTAGCCAAAATGGCTGGTTATATAGGAGTCAGGAGCTGGGAGAAGGGGAAGCAAAGAGCACCCTTGGGTAGGAGAAGTTTAGGGTATGGGACCTGTTGAGTGGTGTTGGAAGGAGCCACAAGACTTAGTGAAACTCGTCCCAGGGTTGTTTGTTTGTTTGTTTATTTTGAGACCTAACAGTATGCTTTCAGAAGTATTTGGTATTGAATAGCCCATGAAAGAGAGCATGGAAAGTTATGTGGAAGGGCTTGGAGGGCAGAAAGGGAGGGGGAGATAATGCAATCATATTATGATCACAGAAATAAAAAATATTCTAAAAATACAAAAGTGGCCAGTCTAAGCTGGTTTGAACCAGTCTGAACTATTTTGAACCGGTCTGAACAGGTCTGAACTGGTCTAAAGCGGTTTGGGGCGGTTTAAGCCAGTTTGAGATGGTTTGAGCCAGTTTAAACCAGTTTGAACCGGTCTGAACCAGTTTGAGCCAGTCTAGACTGGTTTGAGCCGGTCTGAGCCGTTTTGAACTGGTCTGAGTCGGTCTTTTTTTTATTTATTTTTTTGGTTTTTCGAGACAGGGTTTCTCTGTAGCTTTGGAGCCTGTCCTGGAACTAGCTCTTGTAGACCAGGCTGGTCTCGAACTCACAGAGATCCGCCTGCCTCTGCCTCCCAAGTGCTGGGATTAAAGGCGTGCGCCACCACCGCCCGGCTCTGAGTCGGTCTTGACAGATTTGAGCCAGTCTAAACCGGGTTGAGCCAGTTTGAGCTGGTCTGATCCGGTTTGAGCCAGTCTGAACCGTTTGCAACCTGTCTAAACCGGTTTTGAGCCTGTCTAGACCGGTTTGAGCCGGCCTAAACTGGTTTGAGCCAGTCTGAACCAGTTTGAGCCAGTCTAAGCTGTTCACTGAGGCATCTCTTTAGCTCAGTTTTTGTGTAACTATCCTGATAGGAGAACCCCTCATTGTATAGAGTGAGAGTCTCTTGCTTAGTAGAGCCCTTCTTACATTTCATCCACTAGCCACTGGGTAAAGATATAGGTCAGTAGCATTTCTTCTTCTCGTAATATATTTTTAATCATGTTTAAAGCTGAACTACATCAGAAACTGGAAGACACTCTCCAAAATGTTAGGTTCTCAAGGAAACAGGTCATGACAGTATCAACGTGATATGAGGAAAAGCACCAGTTGGATAGTAATGGGAAATCATGTCTGGCTTTGGGCATGTAAATACAAGGAAAGAAAGCTGAGAAACACATCATTATTGTGCCATTTTCAAAGGCATATAGTCTCTTTCATGTACTAGCAACTCCTTATGTAATGTGGGTGTGGATGTTAGGTTGAGAGGACAATGAGCCGAATAGTGAGCTACTCATGACTTTCTTCTAGCAGACTGGTAAGGACATTTTATCAGCCTTGCCATATCTTCCCATCCTACATACCAATAGGAGTGACAGGGAGTAATGCAGTGTGCTTGAAGCTATGCTAAATAAAAGCACAGTATCTGTGTATACTTTCCATGTTATTGAAATATGTTACTGCTGCTGATGACATACCCTAGGAGGGTTATGTAATCTGCTTGGGAAATGCACAACAGACAGTGGTAGTATCTTTACTGGCAGCTGTTATAAGATAAATACCTACCCCTTTGCCTCTGCCCAAAGTTGAATATCAACTCACCCATTAACTTTGGAATTCAAATAAAAAGGAACATTAACAAAAAGACAGAGGCAGCCGGGCGGTGGTGGCGCACGCCTTTAATCCCAGCACTTGGGAGGCAGAGGTAGGCGGATCTCTGTGAGTTCGAGACCAGCCTGGTCTACTGAGCTAGTTCCAGGACAGGCTCCAAAGCCACAGAGAAACCCTGTCTCGAAAAACCAAAAAAAAAAAAAAAAAAAAAAAAAAAAAAAGACAGAGGCTTTTGTGCTTGTAAAATCTGAAACAATACAACACCCTAAGTCCAACCTGAATGCAGCTGGATTTCCTGAATTAACTGATAGACATTTGTAGTATCAAAAGTTGAATAGTGTCATGTGTTCTCCCCCTTTTACTTATTTCACAGTTTGTTTATCCTGTCTGTGTGTCCTTACTATTGGCAAAAACTAAGTTTGCTCTATGTTTTTCCTGACTACTGATCAAAGCTAGTTCAAGGTACTTCAGCCTGGAAGAACATATTGAGAAATCACAAATCATCGCTTTGTTTATATTTCTATCATGTTAAATATTTGTGTTAAGGCAAAGGTAGTCACTTGTGGTTGGTCACCTTTTCATGAAGGTCATTGAAACCTCAATTTGCTTTTTGTAGCAGTATTCAAAGTTCAGACAGGGCTCTAAGGTGCACAGACTTTGAAGTTAATGAAGGACTAGGACAAGGGATTTTCTTAACAGTTTTTTTTTTTATTTTATTCATTATTTTGTCCTTCTTGGCCAATGTTTTACAGATTTGTTTGCTGTTCTTTGGAACCTAGGAAATCATTATGGAAGAGAAGGTGAGGGCTGAGGCAAACAATTACTTGCATTGAGAAAATGCAGGAGCTTAGCTCTGTTTCTATAACAGAAGTTTGGTACTGCTCACCACTTGACTGAAAATATGGGAAACAGAAATCAGTTACAAAATAGTTTTATTCATGGTTAGTCAGGGACAAAGGAGATGTTTCTGTCTAAAAGCTCCATCTTGGCAGCTGGGACTGTAACTCAGTAGTAGAGCACTTGTCCAGTAGGTTCACAAGCCTGGTTCTTTCTGTCCCCAACACTGCCGAAACAAAGTCTCCGTGTGGAGCAGGAGTGTGAAGATTTTTTTCTTAATGTGCATTGGTGTTCTGCCATGGGTGTCAGGTCCTCAGGAACTGGAGTTACAGACAGTTGGGAGGTGCCATGTAGGTGCTGGGGAGAGAAACCAGGTCCTCTGGAAGACCAGCCAGGGCTCTTAACTGCTGAGCCATCTCTCCAGTCCCGTGGGAATAATTTGTGTCTGTGTGTGTGTGTGTGTGTGTGTGTGTGTGTGTGTGTGTGTGTGTGAAAGAGAGAGAGAGAGAGAGAGAGAGAGAGAGAGAGAGAGAGAGAGAGAGAGAGAGAGAGAGAGAGATGGTTATAATGAGATGGTGAGTAAAACCATACCTGATCCTGATCTAGGCTGGGTCTTTCTCTCCAGAGCACTGACTCCTGATCTTTTTCAAAAATCTGTCTAATCCAAAGACAGGGATGTGGCTTGGGCTGTTCCAGCACAAGGAGGACTGAGACAGCAAGGTCACCATTTCCGGGCCAGCATGGATCAAACAGTGAGACCCTGTGTCACAGAGTGATACTGTCCTGTTAAAAAGGGACTTCTGGGGGTTCAGTTGTTAAGAAAATTGTTCTTCCAGAGGGCCTGGGTACAATTCCCGCAATCACGTGGCAGAACAAAACCATCTACTGTTCCTGTCCCAGGAGATCCAAGGCCCTTTTCTAGCTTTTGTGTTCATTAGACATGTACATGGTACACAGACATATATGCAAGGAAAACATTTATAAGCATAAAATAAAATTAAATTAAAATTGAAAAAAATAAGATCTGATTGGGACTTAGGACCTGGACTTCCTATGTCTGCCATCTGACTTTTTACTTCAAATATATTGCTTTAAAGCAAGTTAATTAAAACGAGACAAAGGTCTCTCTAAGAGTTTAGAATGGAGAAAGACACAGTGGCTCCAATAAGTAATTGGAGTACTCAGGAAGCTAAAGCAGGAGGACTCCTGTGAGTTTCAAGCCAGCCTGGGCTACAAGATCCTGTCTCTGTGGCCACAAAGCAAAAAACACCAAGACCCATCCTAAGTGTGAATGGTCCTGTTTCATGTGCTGATGTCAAAGACTAACAAGGAGTGAATGAGCAGGGCTGGAGAGATGGCTCAGAGGTTAAGAGCACTGACTGCTCTTCCAGAGGTCCTGAGTTCAATTCCCAGCAGCCACATGGTGGCTCACAGTCATCTGTAATGAGATCTGGTGCCCTCTTCTGGCCAGCAAGCATACAGACAGACAGAACACTGTATACATAATAAATAAATTTTAAAAAAAAAAAAGAAGAAGTGAATGAGCAAGTATAGCAAGAACACTCATTGCTGCTTCCAGACTGTGGATACAACCTGACTAGCTCTTTCAAATTCCTACTGCCATGACAACTCACCATGACATACTGCATACTCAAACTGTGATCCCCAACCCTAATCCTAACCCTTAACCCCTAGCCTTAACCCTTAACCCTAACCCTTAACCTTAACCCTAACCCTTAACCCTAACCTCTAACCTTAACCCTCCTTAACCCTAACCCTTAACCCTAACCCTAACCTTTAAAATGGGTGCTCATTTTAATTGATGAGTTAGTTTTTTGAGACACAGCCTCACTTTATAGCCCAGGTTGGCCTGGTAGTCACTATTCAACCCACACTGCTCTCAACCTTGCAGCAATCCTCTGTCTCAGCTTTCCGAGTCCGGGGCTGTAGATGGAAATCACCAAAACAGTAGAAGACTATTTGTCAATGGAATAAATAGCTCTCACATTACCCCCTTTTTTTTCTTGGTTCCCCATTGAAGATGGGTAAACTGCAGAGAGAAACACAGTGCTAATATCCTGTTTTAGCCATCTTTTTCAGGTGAGTGGCCCCTGACCACTGCTAAAACATCTTAAGAACAGAGCCAAGGCTAGTTGAGGACTCTGGGGGATATGGAATAGTTTTTTACTGCCTAAACCTGTATAATTATTAAAAAATAGAATGCACACAGGACCCAGAGTGAATATAAGTTTGTTCTTAACTGCAGAAAACCAGTAACTAGTTCTTAAAGATAGAAGCAACCTAACATTTAGCTATTGCATATACATAGAGCCTGAACCTCCTGCTTCTGCCTGCCGAGTATTGGAATTATTATAAGTATGTACTACCATACATCTCATTTGTGCAGTGCTAAGGACTGAACTCAGGGTTTCAGGAATGCTAGACAAACGCTACCAACTGAGCTAGAACCCAGTCTCCTCTTTTTGAAATAGGAAGTAAGGCAAAATATAAAATAATCCTTGTTATCTAGAACTACTTTGGTGCCTTGATAGTCTAAGAGAAAAACTTGGTCCCCAACTTTCACAGAAACTGAATATCTCCACCCTATTTTTAGCTCTTGATCTGTTGCAGTATTTTGCCATGAGTTTTTTTTTCCTAGAAGCATAATACCTCATTTGGTTTCTATTTCAGCTGCATTCCTTCAACCAATACTCCATCAAACAGCAGAAGATATTTCTGACCACTTGTCTCACCTTGATTCTTGCTTCTGCAGTTCAGACTCCTCCCCCACACAGCCACTGCAAGATCAGACCTGCCATAAGGATAGAGGTGCAAGCTGTCCAAGACCAGAGTCTTGAACACATGAAAAAAATCCTCATTTTCTTTCTTGTTGTTCTAAATTCTCATTACTGGTCCTAAATGGCTAAAACTCACTGTGAAGACCAAGTTGGTCTTGACCTTTGAATATACTCCTTGTCAGTTTCCCAATTAGGTGGTATTACAGACCTGCATCATGGGAAAAGGCAACTACTAATGTTTTTATTTATATATTGTAATTGCACATATTTGTAGGGTCTAATATATTTTGATACACATGTGCATTATATAATGATCAAACAGCACATCCAGCTGGATATTGAAGCTCATGCCCGTCACTCTAAGCACTCAGGAGGCTAAGACAGGAGGATTGTTGTGAATCCTAGGCCAGCCTGGGTTACATAATGCAACTCTGTCTCTAAAACCAAAAGGAGTGGATGAGTTTGCTCAGTGGGTAAATATACAGGACAGTAAGCTTGATCTACTGTGTTTCATCTCTGTGATCAACACGGTGGGGAGAACTGACATCTGCAAACTGACCTCTGATCTTCACATGTACACACAACACACACATACAGAGAGCGGGGGAGAGACAGACAGACAGATAGACAGACAGAGACAGAGAGAGACAGACAGACAGAGACAGAGAGAGAGAAATAAAGATGAAAGAAGAAGAAATCGAATTAAAGAATTAGAAATCCTGTTGCTTCCTGGGCTCAACATAGGTACAAAATAATTATAGCAGGTTTTCCTTCAGACTATACTAGATTGAAGCACTGTCAGGGTGAGATTGTGACATCACATTGGACCTCTAGATAAATCACTAGCATCCCACACTCTCAGCGTTGCCATGGAGCCTTTCTAGTCATGGAACAAGGAAACTGTTATCCTTAGGCTCCTTGGTAGGCAGAGTAATCCTCTTCAAATATGTCCATATTCTAATCCCCAGAAACCATGAATACATATCCTTACATGACAACAGAAAATGAAGGTTTCAAAATTCACAAAGATTAGTAATCATCTGATCACATGACCTACAATGGGAAAATTATCCTAGCTTGTCTGCCAGGCTCAGTGCAATTACAGGTGTCCCAAAAAGTAAACAAGGGTGTCAGAATAACAAGAGGTGAGAAAGACCAGACTGATGGTTGCTGACTCAAGGAACGCAAGCAACCACTGCAACTGTAGAAGACAGGAAAACAGCTCTCCCCTAGAATCTCCCCAAAAGAATGCAATCTTGCTAACCTTGATTCTAGCCCACTGAGTCATTTGGAACTACTAACCACAGAACCATAAGATTGTGAATGTGTGTTTTTTTTCAAATTTGTATTAAACAAAAAGTTTATGTTGTTGTTTTTCACAGGAGTCACAGGAAATTAAACAAGTCCCATATGACCAATTGGTGATATTTTTTTTTACTTAACTGAATTTTATGAATTGGTTGTTTTAATTTAATGTAAAGATTTATTTATTATGTATATAGTATCTGCCTGCATATACACCTGCAGGCCAGAAGAGGGTATTATATCTCATCATAGATGGTTATGAGCCACCATGTGGTTGCTGAGAATTGAACTCAGGACCTCTGGAAGAACAGCCAGTGCTCTTAACCTCTGAACCATCTCTCTAGTCCCAAATTGGTTGTTTTATAATACATACAAGAAAAAAGTAATTTCTTCTTCTTCCTTACCTATTATATTTGTTGGGGTAATGATTATACTAGTCATACTTCTCCTGGTCTTTTTAGTGAAAAATTCCAATTTGCAACTCATTTTTCACTTGAGAGCTCATGGACATCTTTTCAGGTTAATTTGAATGAATATAACTCACATGAAAGTTAAAATGTAAGACTGTCAGCACTCAGGAGACTGAGGCAAAAGGATTGTCATATCTTTGAGGCCAATTTAGGCCACATAGTAAGTCCGAGAGCAGAGTGAGAGAGAGACACACACAAAAAAAGTAGTCTATGCAGGCATAGACATGCCTATAATCCCAGTATTTGGAAGAGTCAAGGGTTTGGAGAGTCAAGAGTTCAAGGCCAGTCTAGGCAAGGTAATGAATTTGAAGACAGCTTAGAGTGCATAAGACCCTCCCTCCAAACAACTAAGGGACATGTGGTAGTGTACATTTATAATCCCAGCACTTGAGAAGCTAAGGCAGTAGGATCGTTCATAAATTTAAGGGCAGCCTGGGTTACATAGTAAATTCTAGGCCAGACTCAACACATACGTGTGAGAAAATGAAAAAAGAAAAAGTGGGGGAGGAAGGGAAGGAGGGTAAAAATGAGGGAGGTAGAGAGGGGGAGGGAGGGAGAGAGAGCAACTCAGTTGGTAGAGTGTTTACCTGGAATGCATGAGGTCCTGAGATCCCCTGCTACCACATAAACCAGAAGTGACACTGGGCCTCTGTAACCCCAGTAACAACTTGGGTGCACACCTACATCCCATTACTTGAGAAGTGAAGGCAGAAGGATCAGAAGTAAAAGTTTATTCTTAGCTACATAGCCTTTTAAAGTTCAGCCTGGGCCAGGCGGTGGTGGCGCACGCCTTTAATCCCAGCACTTGGGAGGCAAAGGCAGGTGGATCTCTGTGAGTTTGAGACCAGCCTGGTCTACAAGAGCTAGTTCCAGGACAGGCTCCAAAACCACAGAGAAACCCTGTCTCGAAAAACCAAAAAAATAAATAAATAAATAATAAAATAAAATAAAGTTCAGCCTGGGCTATATGGACACTGTATCAAATGAACTATGATTTTTTTTTTCCTGAGGGAGGATCTCACACTATCCAGGCTGGGTGTGTACTTTAGTGCTTCTCTGGGAAGTCAAGGTCAACCTTAAACTTCTAGACCTCCTGACTCCACCTTCTAAGTCCTGGGATCAGAGGTGAGAGGCACCACGTCTGGTTTATGCAGTGCTTGGCATCAGACTCAGAGTTTTGTCCACACTGCTTGAACAGTTAATCATCTGAGCTTTATCCCCAGCCCAAAATATTTATTTTTAAGTCTTTTGCTGAATTCTTTAAGAATTTCATCCAATGTACTTTGATCGTATTCACACCCAACTCCTCCCAGAGCGGCTTACACCTCTCCACCCCCTCCCATCTTCATTTCTTTTTCTTTTAGTAACTCAACTCCCGTTTGTGCTGTTCACATCCGCATGGGTGTGAGGCCATCCACTAGATGTGTGGTTAATCTACCAGAAGCTACAGCCTGTTCAAAAAGAGCTGGTTCTCTCGCCTCCCCAGAAGCCATCGACTGTCCACAGATTCTCCCTTAGGGTAATTCTGGAGTTGTAATCACAGTACTCCAAGGAAGAAGCAATAAGATCACAAATTTGAGGCCAGCTTAATTTTTCTTCTTTTTAAAATTTTATAATATAGGGTGTTTCACTCCTAGTCTAGGCAGGCTACAAATTCTCCACATACCTTCTACTCCGTCCCCAAGTACACAACCGTGCCCAGTTAAGTATCCCCTTTTTTTCCCTAAAATTATATCTTTGTAGTGTTTTTTTGTAAGATGCTTACTATAGACGCTCAAGATCTGTTAAGCTCAGTATTGATAATTTCAGTATCACCAGGCCTGGCATCTAAGCGATAAAATATATGGGTGATAATTTCAGTGGAGATGTTTTAAATATACTACTTACATAATATCTCTTTATCACATTATTTCTCAAAATGATATATATTTTCATGTGTTTCAGAGTTATCAATCGCACTGTTACAGTTGCTGAACAGCTCTTTGTAAATTATGTTGTCTCTCATTATATTTGTTCCTAAACAATACCGTTATTTTATTTGTGACAGGTTCTTACTATGTAGTACTGGCTAGCCTTGAACTTGTAGCGGTCCTCCTGCCCCACTTTCCTGAGTGTTGGGATTACAGGAATGTTTTTATTATCTTCTACACTTCTGGAGAATGGACCAAGCCGAGAATTTGTTTTATGTAATAACCCAGCATTCTGTTATTAAAACATTTCCCACCCATTATTTCATTAGAGATTTCTACCAGCCCTGTGAGATGCGTCAAGTTCCAATCAGGTATCTTCAGAAATGCAGTGTATAATGTGGGCTGGAAAGATGGACCAGTGGTTAAGAGTTCTCACTGATTTTCTAGGGGAACTGAGTTTTTTTTCTTCCCAACATGCCAGTTAGGCAGATCACAAATACCTGCAATTCCAGGTCCAGGGAATCCAATGTCCTCTTCTAGCCTCCTTGAACACCTATACACCTGTACACCACACACACACACACAGAGGGAGGGAGAGAGAGAGAGAGAGAGAGAGAGAGAGAGAGATTAAAATACAAAATATATTAAAAATAGAAATATAGATGTTAAGAAGTTGGCCTAAGATCACTCAGTCAATTAGTACTAGAAATGAGTATAAAGTTCCATTCTCAGCTTGGTGATTAATACATGTAAACTCACACTCCACACTTGGAAAACAAAGCCACAAAATTGACTTCTAGGTCATTCTGGGGTACTTTGTAAGAACCTGACGAAAGGAAGGAAGGAAGGAAGGAAGGAAAGAAGGAAGGAAGGAAGGAAGGAAGGAAGGAAGGAAGGAAGGAAGGAAGGAAGGAGAAAGGAAGAAAGGAAGGAAGGAGAAAGAAAGAAAGAAAGAAAGAAAGAAAGAAAGAAAGAAAGAAAGAAAGAAAGAAAAAGAAAGAAAGAAGTTTAAGGTTGTTTTTGCTATATAACGAGTTCAAGGTCAGTCTGGGTTTCAGGAGATCCTGTCTAAAATGTATCTTTAAGAGAAACTATTAATTAATACCAACACTTGGGAGGCAGAGGCAGGCAGATCTCTGTGAGTTCGAGGCCTGCCTGGTATACATAGTGAGTTCTAGGCCAGCCAAGGTACACAAAGAAACTCCATCTCAAAAAAAAAGGGAAAGAAAAAAAAAAGTCCAGTGACCAGGCAGCATCACCCTCTCTCACCAACACAATCCTCTGCTGCCATACCAGTGACCACCAGCCCCACCGGCCCCGTCTACACCTGGATCAGCTGCCACAACCAGCCACACCAACTCCAAATGCACCTGGAGGGACAGCACCAGTGACCACCGCAGCCACAGGCCCCAACTGCACCTGGAGGAAGAGTGACCACCTGAACTATAGGCAGCACCTGTATTAACTGGAGGAAGAGGGATCCTCAGAGGCTCCACATGCACCGATTGGAGGAAGAGATGGGTAGACAACAGTATAAGAATAAATTCACAAACACAAAGAGCAATAACCAGTACCTAGTGGTTCTATAGCCCCAAGACTTGAACGTCCCAACACAGATAAAGTAGAAGAAAACAACCTTAAAAATATGAAGGTGATAGAGGCTCTTAAAGAAATCAAAAATTGCCTTAAAGAAATGGAGGAAAAGACAATAAAACTGGGGGAAAAAATCAACAAATTCCTTAAAGAAAGCCAATAAAACCAAGAAAAAAAAAACGATCAAACAGGTAATGGAAACAGTTCAAACAGTTCAAGACTTAAAAACGGAAATGGAGGCAATAAAGAAAACATAAACCAAAGGAATTCGGGAAATGGAAAATATGGGTAAATGAACAGGAACTACAGATGTGATTATAACTAACAGAACACAAGAGATGGAAGAGAGAATCTCAAGAGTTGAAGATACAATAGAGAAAATAGATTCATCAGTCAAAGAAAATGTTAAATTCAACAAATTCAACACAAAACATCCAGAAAACCAGGGACACCACGAAAAGACCAATCCTGAGAATAACAGAGATAGAAGAAGAAGAAATTCATATCAAAGGCACAGAAAATATATTCAACAAAAAATCATATAAGAGCCGGGCGGTGGTGGCGCACGCCTTTAATCCCAGCACTCGGGAGGCAGAGGCAGGCAGATCTCTGTGAGTTCGAGACCAGCCTGGTCTACAAGAGCTAGTTCCAGGACAGGCTCCAAAACCACAGAGAAACCCTGTCTCGAAAAAAACCAAAAAAAAAAAAAAATCATATAAGAAAACTTTCCCAACATAAAAAAAGGATATGCCAGTGAAGGTACAAGAAGCTTAAAGAATATCAAACAGATAAACAAAAAAGTGCCCTCACCATATAAAATCCAAAACATTAAACATACAGAATAAAGAAAGAATATTAAGATCTACAAAGGAAAGTGGCCAAGTAACATATAAATGCAGGCCTATCAGAATTATACCCGACTTCTCAATGAAAACTCTGAAAGTCAGAAAGTCTTGAATAGATGTGCTACGGACAATAAGAAACCACAGATGTCAGCCCAGACTCCTATACCCAACAAAGCTTTCAATCACCATAGACAGAGAAAGCAAGATATTTCATGACAAAACCAGATTTAAAAAAGACCTGTCCACAAATGCAGTCTTACAGAAAGTACTAGAAGGAAAACTCCAACTCAAGGAAATTAGCTGCACCCATGAAAACACAGGCAACACATAATATCACACCAGAAAACCATAAAGAAGGGAAACACACAAACGCTACCACCGAAGGAAAAAAAAAACAGGAATTAACAATCATTGGTCATTAATATCTCTTAATATCAATGGACTCAATTCACCTATAAAAAGACATAGACCAGCAGAATGGATACGAAAACAGGATCCATCCTTCTGCTGCATACAAGAAACACACCCCAACCTCAAAGATAGACATGACCCCAGAGTATAGAGTTGGGAAAAGATTTTTCAATCAAATGTACCTAAGAAACAAGAGCGTGTAATTATCCTAAAATTTAGCAAAATAGACTTCAAACTAAAGTCAATCAAACGAGATGGAACACCATGGCTTAAAGTTAAGATTCAACAACAACACTCATTGCAAAAAGCCGACAAACTCATGGAAAGTGAATAATGCTAAACTGAATCACCCCTGGGTCAGGGAAGAAATAAAGAATTTAAAGACTTCCTAGAATTCAACGAAAGTGAACACACAACATACCCAAACCTATGGAACACTATGAAAGCAGTGCTAAGAGGAAAGTTCTTAGCACTATGTGCCTACATAAAGAAAGTAGAGAAAGGTCACATCAGTGAACAGCACACCTGAAAGCTCTAGAACAAAAAGAAGCAGACTCACCAATGAGGAGTAAATGATAGGAAATAATCAAATTGAGGGCTGAAATTGATGAAATAGAAATAAAAAAACAACACAAAGACTCAATGAAACAAAGAGATGGTTCTTTGAGAACATCAACAAGATAGACAAACCCGCCAGGCAGTGGTGGCGCACGCCTTTAATCCCAGCACTTGGGAGGCAGAGGCAGGCGGATCTCTGTGAGTTCGAGACCAGCCTGGTCTACAAGAGCTAGTTCCAGGACAGGCTCCAAAACCACAGAGAAACCGTGTCTCGAAAAACCAAAAAAAAAAAAAAACCATAGACAAACCCTTATCCAAACTAATCAAAAGGCAGAGAGAGAACATCCAAATTAACAAAATCAGAAATGAAAAGAGGAATAACAACAGACACTGAGGAAATCCAGAGAATCATTAGGTCATATTTTGTTTTTGGTTTTGGTTTTGGTTTTGGTTTTGGTTTTGGTTTTTCGAGACAGGGTTTCTCTGTGGTTTTGGAGCCTGTCCTGGAACTAGCTCTTGTAGACCAGGCTGGTCTCGAACTCACAGAGATCCACCTGCCTCTGCCTCCCAAGTGCTGGGATTAAAGGTGTGTGCTACCACCACCCGGCTTAGGTAATATTTTGAAAAGTTATATTCTACAACATTGGAAAAGCTAAAAGAAATCAACACTTTTTTAGAGAGATGCCACATACCAAAATTAAATCAAGAACAGATAAACAATTAAAATAGACATATAATCCCTAAAAAAAATAAGCTGTCATCAAAAGGCTTTCAAACAAACAAACAAAAAACAGCCCAGGAAAGTATGCTTTCTGTGCAGAATTCAACCAGAACTTCAAAGAAGATCTAATACCAATACTCCTCAAATTGTTCCACACAATAAAGACAGAAGGAATATTGCCAAACACTTTTTACGAAGCTACAGTTACCCTGATATCCAAAGGACACAAAGATTCAACCTAGAGAATTGCAGACCAATCTCCCTCACTAACATTGACACAAAAATACTCAATAAAAGACTGCAAACCAAATCTAAGAGCACATCAAAAAAAATACATTCACCATGATCAAGTTGGCTTTATCCCAGAAATGCAGGAGTCATTCAACATATGAAAATCTGTCAATGTAATCTACCATATAAATAAGCTAAAAGAGAAAAAAAACACATGATCATCTCTTTAGATGCTGAAAAAGCATTTGACAATATTCAACACCCTTTCATGATAAAGGCCTTGAAGAGATCAGGCATACAAATAACATATCTAAATATAATAAAAGCAATATACAGCAAGCTGACAGCCAACATCAAATTAAGTGGAGAGAAACTCAAAGCAATTCCACTAAAATCAGGAACAAGACAAAGCTGTCCACTCTACCCATATCTATTCTATATAGTATTCAATGTTCTAGCTAGAGCAATAAGGCAACAAAAGAAGATTTAAAGGAATGCAAATTGGAAAGGTAGAGTCAAATTTTCACTATCTGCAGATAAGATAGTATACATAAGTGAACTCAAAAATTCTACCAGGGAACTCTTACTACTGATAAACACCTTCAGTAATGTGGCAGGATACAAGATCAACTCAAAAAAATCAGTAGCCCTCCTATATACAAATGATAAAAGAACTGAGAAAGAAATCAGAGAAACATCACCTTTCACAATAGCCACAAATAATATAAATATGTTGGTGGAACTCTAACCAAACAAGTGAAAAACATGTATGACAAGAACTTTAAGTCTTTGAAGAAAGAGGTTAAAGAAGATATCAGAAAATGGAAAGGTCTCCCACGCTGTTGGATAGGTAGAATCAACAAATAAAAATGGCAATCTTGCTGCTTAGTAGTAGTGCACACCTTTAATCCTAGCACTCAGGAGACAAAGGCAGGCGAATTTCTGTGAGTTTGAAACCAATCTGGTCTACAGAGTGAGTTCCAGGACTGTCTCTATAGCTATTGAGAAACCCTGTCCCGAAAGACCAAAAAAAAAAAAAAAATTGGCAATCTTACCAAAAGCAATCTACAGATTCAATGTAATCTCAAGACAATTCTTCACAGACTTCTAAAGAACAATATTAAACTTCATATGGAAAAACAAAAAACCAAGGATAACCAAAACAATTCTGTACAATAAAGAAACTTCTGGAGGCATCACCACCCCTGACTTCAAGCTCTATTACAGAGCTACAGTAATAGAGCTTGAAAACAGCTTGGTATTGGCATAAAAACAGAAAGGTGGACCAAGATAATCAAATTGAAGTCTGTGATATCAACCCACACATATAAAAACACCTGATTTTTGACAAAG